>NW_024609883.1:34734584-35334584 GCF_016920785.2 Ixodes scapularis
AAGCTATTGATTGGACAGAAACACCTCTCGCTGCTTTGTTTGTTTTTCAAATACACTTTAAAATATTGGCACATGATTTTGTACATGTTCGGTTGCTGTTGAATTCCACCTCCATTGCATTTTTTAATGTCATTAAATAAGAACGCACAATAGTTAATTGAATTTGGAAGGAGTTCATGAAAAACAAAGGAAACTTGAGACAGGTCTGTACTGTTAGCAAGTTTGAATTCGAAAGCCCTGCCATCAAAAACTCTTTGTCATTTGCCCCCGCATGTCACGTTCTGATAAACTGACTTGACGCCTATGATTTGCAGATCTCACCGGAATCGAATCTGGTTATGATCTACGTTGTTGTGCAAGCGTGCTAGTAAAAAAACAATCTTTTATTCCGCTGAAGTCTACCTTTCAAGCTTAGAGTCAGTGTTAGAATGCCTTTTATAAAACCTAGTATATCAATGTAAAAAAAAAAAAAAAAAACAGTCGAGCCGTTTACAACGTAAATTTGGCGCACGAGACACAGACGCCCAGGAAAAACACGGGATGGCAGAAATAAAATAAATTTGTTTCCAGAATTCAGCTGAAACAAAGAAAATAAAATACAGTCAGAGTATTCTAGGAAAATTCGATTGATGCTTCAGTGGTCGGAGTCTATAAATCTCAGTCAGCGCAAAAAACATCCCTCATACGCGAACAAAAATTACTACAAAAAAAAAGGAGTCAAAACCGAGAGCGCGAAAAGTGGGCCAAAAACGAAATCAAACAATAACAAATAAACAAAACAAAACATAAAAATAAGAATCGAAAAGGAAGCAAACAAACGAACGAACAGAAATAGCCCAGTAACTGTACACATTCGACTTCGGTTCTCCTCTACATGAAAATAACCCGGTGCACAAGCTAGAAATAACCAAAATATAAACTAAACGAAAAATAACAACCTAAAAACAAGACCCACCCAAACTGTCTCCATCTCCGAAACGTACCGTTCACACGACAAAACTCGCATCATGCGCTCCGCAAAACTGAGACAGAGAAGCAATTTGATCAACATCAGAGCAAATCGACTCAAAATTGAAAAAAAAAGAAGAAAAATCTTATCAAATCCCAAAACAATATCAAAAAGTGTAGGAAGCCTTCAATCGAGCGATGTGGTTCTTTCAGTATTATTGATTTACTCCCATACACGTAGCTTCCTTTCGCTTTTTTTTTCTTTCTTTTCACGTCGCCTACTTCCTTGTTGTGTTCATATCGGTATGTTTATGTTTTTCAAAGTCGTTCATCATATTTCTTTTTACCTTTCTAAGACGAGTGCGAAGGTTATCGACCGTCTAGACGTCCTGTTTTTTTCCTCTTCCTGCCTTTGTCATTTTGATTCCCTCCTTGACTACCCATAGCACCACCATAATGTTGAAAGATGAAGAAAGTGGAATAAATGAAGAAAAAATTATAATAATGACATCCAACAAACCCAGACATTATCACAGAATACACAGCGAAACACACACACACACACACACACACACACACCTGCAACGTGGTTAAAAATACGATGCACGCACAAAAAAGAAACATAAGCAAAACAGCGAAAGGTTGTAGAACTGCAAATGGTTATACCTTTTGCAGTTCGGAATTCCTTCCTGGCCATCTACAACGCCGTCATAACTCTGAAAAACAAAGAAATCGAAATATATACATGAAAGTGATATAATAATGACGTTAAACAAAAATAAAATTATCCCAAAACACAGAACGTAAAAAGAACATGCAGGTAAGGCGGTTAAAAAGTGTAAACTCGCGCGTGCCAGGAAACAAATAAATAAAACAAAAAGCAGCAGAACAGCAGATGTTTCTAGCTTTTGCAGTTTTCAAGTTGCACCCCAGCTACCCACATCATCATCATAACCCTAAAAGACCAAAACAGAAAAAAAAAAATTATAATAGTGACGTCGAACTAAAAAAAAACTGATACGTTAAAAAACAACGTAAAGCACGTAAAAACGGAGCGCATCATATTAAAAAAATTCATACACGCACGTGTAAAAAAAAAAAAAAAAGCAGCAGAAGTGCACAATTTTGTAACTTTTGTGGTTCTCTAGTTCCTCCGTGACTTTCTGCAGCATTCTCATAACACTGAGAGTCAGGAAAAACGAAAGAAATAAAGAAAACTATAAAAAGATGACGCTCGACCAACACAAAATTGTCACAAAAGACACAACGTAAAAAGAAAAACGCGCGCAACATAGTTAAAAATTTGTGCAGTCATAAATAAACAAAAAGAAACGAAAGAAAAAGAAGCCGAAGGTGGCTGAACAGCAAAAACTCAACAAACGCGACTTTTTTTCTGTCTTGCGTTATAAAAGACGGCCCCGCCTCCAGTTATCTTTGTCCAAAGCATTCCTCGTTTTCTCGAAGCTTTTTCCGAAAGGAAGATGTTTTTTCCACTCTTTATCTGAATTTTTGTTTTTGCCCCGGCTGTCTCGTTTATCGTATTACGCGCAGTTCCTTTATCATTTCATCTCAAAGGCCCCGAAATTAAACACGTGGTATTAAAAGTGCCAGCCAGGCACGTCGGCCAGAGTTATGCAAAAATTATGAATGGCTGCAGGTTTGTTTTTTTATTTATTAATAAACCTTGTTTAATTTTTTTAGAGAGTTGGGTTGGGGGGGGGGGGTCTTGTCAAGGTCACGAATTGACCTTGTTTTTGCTTTGTTTGTCTCACTTGAAGCTTCATAACAAACGGCCAAAACGAAGGTCAGACTGTCCGCATTTCTACAGTACTCGGCCGTACATTCCTTAAAAAAAGAATCTTGATTTATTATATTTTAGTTCAATGCCACTCTAGAGTGCTTTGGTAAGAATAGTGGGAAACAACTTATTTATGCGAAACGTAATTTCATAAAAGTATATTCACTGACAACATAACACACACAACGAGTTGTCAATTCCTGAGCTCCTTATTAGCGCCTCGCAGCTAATGAAAGTGCGACATAAGCCGATTATAATTAATTATAGTCGTGATTCATTGTAACTGTGGATATAATACCTCACGATCAGCGTTTTTTTAGGTTGTCATTTAACTATAGCGCCACTAAACGATTAGCGTTTAGGCTTCAATTAAAACGACTCAAAGTCCCATAAAATGTTTTAAATGTGTTAAACAACTATAAAATTAACATGAAAAATTTATTGATTTTTTATATTTCTAACGAACAGCCGACGAGGACCGGTTTCGTATATAAGAAAGAAAAGAAATCGCTAGAAACACGTATGTGTCTTTGGTTCGTTTTTTTTTTTCTTTTTTTTTTGTTTTTTTTTTAGTTTGAAACTTAAATCTTAACGCCGTCGTTTCTGCAACTGCAGAACTTTGTAGGTCTACCTTCAGACGACATGGCAATCCTTCCCTCGTGCTAATATTTTTTTTTCAAGTCCTAACGTGCTTAACAAATTCTGAATATACACAACCAAAAACAAATATAGATTTAGCATACTAAAAGAAATGGTCTTCTTGTTTTAAACTAAACAAAACGGCATATAGACCAACGCGCAATTTGTTGGTGGAAAAAAGATGTTTCGCAACCTAAACTGGGCCTGGGAAGCGCGCGTTTTGTGCCAGAAAGAAATTAAATACTCTAGATTGGCGTGAGATTGCGCAAGTAGTGAAGTTTTAGTGAGAGGGTTTTGAGAGACCAAGTGCTCGCTCAGTGCTTGTAGTTATAGCGGCCGAAATACCAAATGACGCTAATTCCTCTAAGATGAAGCAAAACACCTGAGTTTCTTTGAAGAGAGAACATTAATATGTGGTATTTACCACGAAGTCACTTTCCAAGTACGACAGCGCAAGCCCATTTTTATGAAGCACTCTTAACCATAACTTCTGGGATAATGATACTGTTGAAAAACATAAAATAAGACAAAGTTTTTTTACTCTGGTGGCTTAACCTGTGCATTTCAAACCTGAGTAATAAAAAAGTTTGACCTAAGACATCGTGAAATGAAAGCTCTAATTGCGCTCAGGCTTAATTTCGTACGGAGTGTATTGTCAGTGGAATAGTATTTAAACGTTCGAATTAATTTGAATAACGCAGCTGGGATTTAATTATTAAGAAAGCGTTTTTCACACTTGGCAAAAAGGGGCAACTATTTTTGCCGGTTCTTTAACGAGGGAAAATTTTATAAGCATAATATTTTCCGCCCGGTTTTATTACAGTATTTATTTTCAAATACCTTTTAGATGGTAATCTTTGTTTCCATTAATACATTAATATAAAGTTTTAAGGCGATGTAGCACAGCTTAAAAGTTTAAAGACATTACTCCAGAAGCGAGGCACACTCAGTTGAAGTGAATACTGTGGGGGGTTTAAAGGTTGACTTTTGAACCTCAAGGAAAAAGTGTCTTCTATCCAAGAGTTCTCATTTTGCACTTTACCTATTTCTATTAGGAGTACTACAAATATTAAGTCGTAAATGTTTATATTTATGACTTTTGTATCAATGGATTGTTATATTGTGTACGTTGTTCAATTCTGACTATGTTCGATTGCCTCCAAATTTTTTAGTTTTTCTTCAACGGTGTAGATATATTTATCTGATATGTAGTGACTTGACATTTGTGCACTTTGAAAAAAACAAATTCAATTCCCTGTGTTATCGTACCAATCTCTTAGTGAGTTTTGTAGCATCCATGCTCTTAAAGCAACTTGTCGCACATTCGTATTACTTCGGCTTGATTATAGCTATATACATATATGAAGTTCACAATCCAGCCTAGTTTTTTTTTATAAAAGATTCAAAGGTAAAAAATACCTGTGGACTAATGTAGTAAAACATGTTCTGACTTTTTTTATATAAAAAATTTATTTTGAGTTTGAGAAATTGTGTACCGGTTGCTGCGTTCATTAGAAGTCTAGACCCGCCTGCTACGTGAACGATTTCCTTTCTGTGTAGTTTGCTTGTACCTATGTTCTCTGATTATTTAAATTTGTGTCTGTCAAATACAGCTCACACACAAAGTTAAACAGTATGCAAAAAAATAATTCGCAAAACATATCGATTAGTTTATATAAGTCAACTATTCTGACGGAAAATACATTCACGAATTTTATGTTTTGGTACACACACACACACAAAAAAAGGATAGAGCAAACTAGTGAATTTTTTATAACGTGGAAACCTGACACATATTTCTTGCTCCTCCGCTTTGCGTTTTGACGGTGTTTCCTTTCCTGCTGCTGACACTCATATTAACTGAGTTTAAACACCACCACGTATAGGGACCTCAACGCTTTACACATTACACTTCATGGAAATGGTACCTTGTCTATTAATACTTTACTCTCCGAACAAACTTATTTATGCATCAATACTTTCAGCCTCTGAACGCAGTTGCAGAAAATACGAAAAAATCTCTTTAAGCAAAGCAAATAAATTGCCCCGCTTCGTGAAAGCGACGCTTTAACATAACCCCGATCACGCAAAGCATAATGATTAACTCGTTTTTATATTATTTTTCAAGACGTACAGCACCCGAATTGCACCCGCTGATGCTGGGAATCGCAAGGAACCAGCACAATTGTACTTATAATATGTCATAATTTACAAAACAGTTTGTAATGCTTTTAAATTCCTCTAAGCACTCTAAATCTGAAACCTAAAAACGCATCTTGGTAGTTCGAATATCACTGTCGAGCAAATCCGGAACAAAAAAAGCTGAACGTTATCTTCGCTCTCCACCACAGAAATTTAACATTCTTAACTTAACGACGCAACGGGTCAACACGCTCCTCTATCGGCGCCGTCCACGAAACCAGAATCGCTCATAAACGTCAAAATAGCACATTGTTTTCAGAGCCAGGAAATCCGAAAAGGTCACGCAGCCAAACACCACAGACGTCCACTGTCACTCGTAGAAAAATGCACGCGCGGGCGAATCCAACTTTGGACGAGCCGACTTGAGCCGCCGCACCTTCGGGACCTCCATCCGAAGCAACCGAAGGGAGCAGGACCGCAAGGAGCAGCCGAAAAAACGGTTCGCGCTCCGACCGCGCGGCGGCGCCACCCAGTCCCACGACTTCCTCCGGCGAGCACCGGGCTCGGGCCTCTCGCGCATGCGCCGTGGGGGCTTCCCCCCCGGAGGCCCGCGGGTGAGGCGCGGGGAGGGCGTGGGTACCCAGGATGCAGTAGCGCATGGCGGCCAGCTCGGTGGGGTATAAATACGGGCCGTGCCGGCGGCACCGGCTCGGTGCCAGTGCGCGGTGTGGCGGCCCCACCGCCGCCACGACCCCGCCCTCGGAGGACGTCGTCGCCGGACTGCCGGGATGAATAGCGCGGCGGTCATCGGGCGCCAGCTTCGCCAACAGAACACGGGCCGGGCCGTGCTCGCCGCCGCCGGAGGAGGCGCCGGGGGCCTCTCTGCCGCCTCCGCCGCCGCCCGGGCCCGGGCCCCGTCCCACTGCAACCTGATCCCGACGCAGCCGCAGCAGCAACACCAACAGGGCCCGCACCAACAGCAGGGCCAAGCCCAATCCAACACGGCGGACGCCAAGGAAGAGACCGGCAGCCGCTGGACGCTGCGCTGCGTCTGGGAAGCGTGCAAGGCTCTCTCGGGGGGCATCTTACTCATGGTCGTGGGCACCGCCATGTGCGTGGTGGGATTCTACGCCGAGCACCTGGCCACGTCCCAAGAGCAGCGCCACAACGCCACCGTGGTTGTGGTGGACCGCACCCGCGAGGCCCACCTGCACAACATGTCGTTCGCCGGACCGGCGATCATGGGCCTCGGTGGCATCTTCATCGTGGCCGCGTGCGTGCTCACGTTCGAGGCCAAGGACCGGCCCCACCACCGGGTCGTGCCCGTCGACGAGAGGAAGCCCTCCGCCGCAGAGGTACTCATTCCGGTGCTGGCCAAGACGCCCCACCAAACCAACGGCCACCACCTCACCGTGCCGGGCCTCGCGCCCGCGTCTTCCTCCGTCTGGACCACACACCTCGGCAACGGCGAGCCGGGGCCCTCGGAGCCCCCGAGGTCCCTCGTCCTGCCCTGCTCCACGGGCACCAGGACGTCCCTTTCTTCGACCACCACGTTCCTGCTCAGCCCGCGCTACGAGGAACACTTCTTGCCGTCCCCCGCGGACCTCCAGATCCAGGACCCCGACGGCTGTGACACGCCGGACTCGCTAGTGTCCGTACGACTCGAACTCTACGCTCGATACCCGAGGACGCCCAACCTGTTCGCGTCCGTCGAGAGCGACGGCCTGTCCGATGACTCGGACGAGGACGAGATAATGGCCGCGACGCCCAGCTACGTCACCGGTGGACTCGACGAAGACCAGGTGGTCCCCTTGCTCGGACGTTGTAGTCCACAGGACCTCGTACGCCTTCCCCCAAGGAGAGACGGCCCCAAGAGGTTCCCGCTCTTGAGGCAGTCGGCAGCCGCCGACGGGTGCAGTAGGGGACTTAACGGGAGGGCTTCTGACGAGGTCCCCAGCTAGGATTGACACGGACCCACTTGGTCTTTCGCTCTCTGGCCCCTTCTGGGGAGAAGTGTGCCGTGGCTCGCCCTGGAGCCTGTCTCGGACGGCAGGCGGCGGCCAAGCCACCCTTCTCCGGTCCACGCTGGGATTGCCGCGCCCGTCTCACGTGCCCGGCTGTGACGAGCGAGCACAAGGGCGACAGGCAAGGTGAGACACGCTGGGCTTTTACACAGGCCCTTTCAGATTCGACACATTCGTCCCAAATCGCCGATATACGATTGGGAAAGCTGCAAGAGTTCCTCAGTCTCTTCCATGTGCAAAGCGTTGCAAAACCTAACCGTTGACGAAACCCACATGTCTTTAACAGCAAATAGTAGAGTTGAAAGCTTAAGCAGTCTATAAGATATGAAATTAACCATAGAGTATGTATAAGAACACAGATCCATTTTTCTCCTAATGGCCTCAAACATAAACGCGTAAAATTAGTCAGTTACATTATTGCCGACCATATTGAGCTGTTGCAAAGTAAAGAATTAAAGGAAGTAGAGAAATGACTTAATATAAAATCCTACAAGTTGTCCCATATAACGGTGAATACGCGGAAACACATTTCTAAACAAAGATATGTAAGAAACCCAGGAGAGTAGAATCTGACAGGCAAAAGCAATAACTTGGATGTATGATACCTACTAGTTGGCGTGGTTATTGCGAATATATGCTGGCCTTGCACATCACAAGTACAGCTTAGGTGTGCTACGTGAATAACTCACTAGTGAAAATAGTGACTAAAATATATGATTTATTTTTTCGAAAACGATTGCATCAAGTCCCGCATAAATAATCATAATCATTGGCCAAGATTGAAAAAGGTGTTGAAAATACAACGCAGGGAAGATGTGATTTTCTAAAAAATAAAAAGAATATACTAACCAGGTAAATATAATTTTGCGAAAATAGCCATAGATACTTTGTGCAATGGTATAATAAAAATAACTCTTCAAAGCTTCCAGGGAAATCTCGTTTAACATTGAAATACCTTGGTTTAATACTTGATATTATGAAATTAATGTAAAAATTTGTTTCGATGTTTTTGTTTGTTTTAATTACGGATTAAATTATTAAAACGTTCACTAAACATCCAGCTTTCAATTTGATTGGGCAGTTTTAAATGTCGCTTCTTAGCTCGATGTAGTATCCTTCTGAATTCTCCCAGCTCTTTGTTATAGCAATCGAATCTTGCTGTTAGTGTTTGGGATTCATTTAAAAATTAACCTGGAGAGATTTTTTCTTAACGCAGTACAATAACAAGTTGTTATACTGCCAGTAAACCTTTTCAGGCAACTCCTGACTTTTCAGTACCATACTCTCTCGTAGTAAACTACTGACTAAAATGAAGTAAAATGTGTCTAAATAATTTCAACAATACGTTCTAGTAATGTTTTTTTCTTTTCACGGAACCTTTTATTTCACATAGGTCGGAGCCTTCTGTTAGAGTGATTAGTTAGAAAATATTCATAAAAAAAATAAAGCCCTTATCAGCTTGACTAGAGTACGTTCACTAAAAATGGCAAAAACTCCAGCAACGTATTGGAATGTTTAAGTAAAATCTTAATTGAAAAGTCACCTAAGGGGCACTGCAAGCTTTTAAGCAACGCAGGGCATAAAAGATCGCAGCATTCACCAATTATAACTCCAAGGAACGTACCACAAGCAGTGTAAACATAAGAAGTCATGCCTCGCGTTTTTTTTTTTAAAGCTTTAATGACATAAAATTGAGAAGAAACTGAAAACGAATAAAAAAATCTGGAAAGTTATATACGTGACACGTCCTCGGTTTTGAGAGCACGTGCTCACGAAATCGCTTGGTTTTACTGTAATGTGTAAAGGGAAGAACTTGACTCGTTGAAGACAATCGCCGGACGTCTTCTTACAATCAGCATCTAGATGCCTCATAAATAAACTAATTTAAAGTATGAATAATAGAGAAATTTAAAACATGTGAAGCAACCACATCACATATATTATGCGTAACAAACTGTTAAGAGGCTAAGCAAATGAACAGCAGACGGATATTCTTTTTTCGTTTTTTATTGTCTTGCATTGCACATCGTTTTCAGCTTAAGCGAACCAAGATCCCGCGATACGTCAGTTTTTTTTGTAAGAATTTATTGTTGTTCTTTACGCTCTCTTTTCACTCACGAACATTATCTTAAAACCATAGTTTTAAGACTACGTAAGAAGTCTGTCGTAAAACATTTGACTACTTTGGAGAAATTTTGACTTAGGGATTCCTATCTCTGAACACAATATTTCATGTAAGAAGCAGGCTTAAAAAGTCGTGACGGGAGTAGGGCAATCTGTCGCGTCTATGTCCTACAAAATCCGCAATATTAACTTCCCTCCTAATAGGAAAAAATAGAAAAAATAAAGGCGCTAGATGAATACGAGTGGCTTTAGTCACGCCTTGTGTTATTTAAGCTTTTACGCGTTTATGTTGTTTTAAATGTAGTTTTCCAGGATGTATGCAAAAGGTATGAAGTCAGAAATTTATGGCTCTGTAATGTAGCATATTCTTACTGAGAAACGTTCTTCATTAAAAATCGCTAAAAAGAAAGATAGGTAAACGAAACCTTTGTAGTTATTTTCTAACAGATGCAGTTTGCTCAAACAAAAAAGGCACATAAATTGTTCACACCGAAATTACCCTTAAAAGACTTGCTTTTGCTTTCACACCGCAGTAAAGACTCGTTATCGAAGACGTACTCATATATAATATATAGGGTATGCATGCTTTAATGATATTGTTACTGGACATGAAAGGTACGACTTTTTAAAATTTTCATTATTCAGCTCAAAACGGCCGTAAAACAATGCAAGGTAGATGATTATGTCAAAATATGATCACCAAGGACTTTGCTCGTTATTGTCATGACATCCCGATACCATCCAAAGAAGCTGCCCGCGGTGACATCGAGATAACACACTCATCGAAAAACATAAAGAAAACACGAAAAAAAACGCAAAGCTTGAAACTTCGAAAAGGCTTGAAACTTCGAGAAAACAAAAACACGCATTCTTGCACTATAGACCTGCACCACCGAAAAAAAAAAAAAAGACCCATTTTGAACGTAGTGGTTTCTTTTTTCCTCCAAAAAACTTGTTCGTCGCGAGTTATTATCACGTTTCTTGCTTTGTGATCGGTTGTTCAGCGTTGTTATCGGCCAATGTCGAAATATGATTGGCCAGCGAGCGATAATAAGTTGCAATAAGATGATCGAGGTTCCTCAGTTCCTTAAGCTGTCCTCGACTATAATATATGTTAACGTCGTGCCGAACTCATTCCTTCGTTGTCGGCGAACCCACCTGCTTCATTTGAAGGGCCGCCATTGATGTCCAGGCGCTTAATAACGCGAGAACTCGAGCCACTAGCTCGTTCGGCGGCCTACCAATCGGGAAAACTCATTTGGTGGAATGCAGGACTTCTAACTAATTCACCGAGGTAAGCATCTGGTGAACGTTAATCACCAGTGCGGCCTGGTCTGCTTAACCCGACGGATCGATGAGCGCAGGTATTGAAGGGCCGTCACTAATGCAGTTTTTTTTTTCTTTTTTTTTGGGGGGGGGGGGGGGTAATGACGTGTCACAATTGAGCAACGAAGGTGTCGATTTATTTTATGCTACAATCAACCAATCAGGGAACTAGAATTGTGTATGACGAAGACGCTTGTCGTTTTTGCATGAGTTTGATATCCCCGGCTAAACCAGTCACACACAGAAAAATGGTGCAGGATAACGGCGCATCCATTGTGCATGATTTTTTCACAGCCTGTTGATTGCAGACGCGCAAAAACGTCGAGCGCCGTCGCTATATGATCCTTTGAGGCGTTTGGGGGGGGGGGGGGGGGGGGGACGGCCGACGGGGGCGGCCGTCCCCCCCCCCCCCCAAACGAAGTCAACCCCCCCCCTCCCCCCTTCTCGGAGGGCATTTCGACATGGGTGGACCCGCCGGTGCACAAGAAAGAATAGGAGAAGAGTATCCTCACAAATTTTCCGCACCTAAAAAAAAAACGGATTTCTGGATCCGCCTCCAACAGAGTATGTGCGTCGCCTCGGCGTCTTCGAGTAGCAAATCATCGACCTACGAATGCCCAGGATGGTGGTGGGGGTTCGAACCTCAGACGAGGTGCTCGCAATGTGACGGAGGCTTGCTGCGGATAAGGCGCCATGTAGCCGAAATTTTTGGTTTCACGTCCAACGATCTCAGAGGCAGTCGAAATGAATCCCGAGTTGTCCCCATAGGTGCGCCAGTTGGCCGTCTTTGGTTTGGGGCGCGAAAATCCCCCAAATTTTACTTTAACGGAGTCTAGGCGTTCTTTACTCGACAACGTTTCTAGCGTATAATCTGTGAAATGAAAGCGTAAACTATGCACTGCGTTTTAACTTAACCTTGGAGGCCAGCACATGCTGCGAGGCGATGGGGAAAATTAAACAATTCCGAGAGCGAAATGTCTCAGTTTGCGTCACCTCTCCGGGGTGTGTGATAGAAGTGGATAATGTAAAATGAATGCGCAGTGGCCTTTAGATTGGAGTGTGTTTTCATGTTTAAATGTATTTCTTTTAACCTCATTACAAGAATTTTGTGGTGAGGACACCGGACAAAAAGCTTCAAATAGGAAGCTTGACTAGGTCCGGTGTATAATATCATAATAATTTTTCAGGCCTCCTTTCCGTAGCAGTTTTAACGAAGTGCACATTATTAATATCTACAGTGTTTATTTGTCTCCTAAAATAATTATACACAATTCATTTACAGAATTTCAAAGTCATGTCTCAAATTTTTTATAAAAGTGAAAGGATTTTTTTTTTTATAATATCTTGTGCAAAAGAGTCCTGACACTAACTTCTGCTTGCAAATAAAATCCTACCTATTGCGGGAAAAAAAAACAAAGGATCTAATTTATTCTCCCACCATCGAATAAACACACCGCCCTGAAATTTCGTGCGAGTCAAGAAGGAGAGCATGAACAACAGGGGTAGCAACGTATATGTACGGGGGGGGGGGGGGGGGGGGGGGGGGGGGGGAGTGATAGCTGTACAGGATAGATAAAGGCGCTGAGTGACAAAGAAAGCGTGAGGACAAAATTGAGCCCGAGAAAGTGTCGTGGCCAAAGTCATTCATTAGGCCCGGAGACGCCGTCATCTCCAGGTCGGTAGACGTTAGTAAAGTCCACCATTGTTCTAAGTTAAGTAAAAATATTTTGGTCACGTAGCTTAAATTATAACTTTCCAGAAAAAAAAATCCCTTAAGCCTCTTGCCGGTAACAAAGAGTTTACTGCAACCATCCTCTTCTATAGTAGAAAACTTTTCGTGTGTTTACTTTGGGGTAGTGAGCTTTGTTTGAACCTTAACGGATAGCATAACAATGGAGCTGATTCCCACGTTGCAAAGTTGCTTGGGTAGCTAAAAATAAATATATATATATATCAAGATTACGAGCGAACTTTTAAGCTCCTGTAGAACTTTTAAGGCATTTCTGGGCAGATTAAGCGTTTTCTGCAAAAACATTAAATGAGCCATAATCATGATTTTATCTCGAGTTGAGTTTATGCTTTGTGTCTCAATACTCAAACGGTTTATAAAGGGTATTTTAGTTCGGGGAGTACTTTGAAGTACAATAAGATTGAGCAGTAGATAACACTAAATCAAGTTCTTGATGTTACAATTTGGGGGGCAGTTATGTTTCTTGGATTTACTTCAAAAGTTCTGACATTTATATAAACACTGTTGTCACGGAGAACCTAGTGGACCAAGCGTTCATTTTGCAAAAAAATATCGTGATGATTTTGCAGCACATAAAAATACATATTAGGTGTTTCTATTTGGTTGATTTATTAGCTTTATAAGACGTGCAGGTTGGGAGACAATCATTACCCTGGTCACAACCAGTTTTTAAACGATGTAAAAGAAAAAAAACAATGTACTTACAGATATTCCTGAATCATTTCCCGCTTGGATGGCACCTGCTGTCGACACTGGCTGCAGAAAGAAGCACAAGATGATGCTATAAACAGCGACGCCTAGTCACGTATTCTAGCTGACAGGGCTATGAGAGTTACGTGCTCGCCGGACCAATCAATGGCCTTCCTTTCGCCAGCTCCCTGCGCGTCGGCGTGCGCAGAGAGGAAGGGGGGGGGGGGGGGGGGCAACGTGACCACGTGATGCAAGAGCTACGATTGAATGGCCCAAAGAGCTATAAACCTCCACCGCACTCTCAACTTAGCAGTGAGTGGGGTATGTGTATAGAAATCAAAGCGAAAAACCAAACTGTTCGCCACGTCGCCGTGCTTATTGTGCTCTGGAGCGAGCATTTGTTACTGCCGTAGATCTATTAAAGCTCAGGGAGCGCGCTGTTAGGTTGCCTATTTTATGCGCCTTTGTTCGTCGGATTTAACTCACTGGTGATAGTGTCATTGGCGCTTTTGTGGAACAGGATAGCGCGCGTTACAACTACGTCATCGTCTACCCATCTTCGTTGAAGGTATATACTCCGTCAATACGAGCTGGTACACCTGCGTCCTATGCCGGGAATCTGGGTGCGTTAAGGATCTTAAAAAAGATGAAAATAAACTGCCACCATACATATTCTCGCAATATCACAGCATAGTTTCTACAGCCCAGAATTCTGGAGACACCCCATACGGCACCCTACCCTTTTCTGGCGAGCACTCGGTTATCTCAGCTTATAGTGCTGAAACTGTAGTTTTTTTTGGGCCCAGTTTTGAAATCAGGCGAAAAAAATAGGATAAATATCTTGAATCCATACCGCCTTTTTCCGACTTTGGCAAAAAAACAAGTTGGCGCTTGGTGCACTACTTTATTCCAACGTCACATTTAAATGCGACAATTAAAACTGGTAATTATAAGTTCATAAACACGCTTTCTTTAAATAAACAGCTGATCGTTTTGTGATTATTCCTTCGTCGAATATAACCGGTGTTCAAATGGTGCCCCCGAGGCGGCATACTCAAGTAGCGGCCACCTAACGGGTTCAATATAAACAAGAAATTTAAACGAAAACTCCTCATATACTGGCCCGCAGAGAGGCAGTAAGGCTTATAACGTTTGTGTAATATATCAGGTGAATTAGTTAAGCTTCCGGAGCTCGAACATGAGCCAATATGACTCACTAGTTTTTTTGGCTGAAATACTTCCAATTGGTGAACACTTCATATGAAAGCTTAAACACTTTCCTCGGTGAGCGCGACTATTAATTAATACCTGTGAAAAAAATCACTTGTACATCTGAAAGTGCGTGTAACCCAAACTGTATTAAATATAGAATAAACCAAAAATCAAATCACTACAAGTATACCTAGCCAAATGTGGAGATTAAAGAAAAGAAAATTAGACGTTTGTGTTTAAAAGCGTAAAGCCGTTCCGCCATTCAGTTGGGACATACTGGTTTGCGCTGTAGATGAGAACTTTAGTCAGTGCAGTACGACCGCTGTTTTGTCGCTTTTAACGTGCATCACGCAGTAGTAATACAAGACCGCACGCTGGTATAGTAACGCTCATCAAAATCGAATCGGGCAGGGTTAGAGATTGAACCCAGGATTCCAGGGTTCCGCAGCACCAGCTTTCGCTCCAGGTGCTCCGAGTTGCGCGCCCACACACTTGATTACCAATGCCCCAACTTAAACATAATCTAAAAAATAAATAAACAACAACTGAGGGATGGGTGTTTGTTAGATTTGAAAGCAAAAATTCTGAAGTGGCACATGCTAGAGTGGGCTTCAACACTTTCCACCATTGAGAGCGCGTCAAGCTTCACTGCTTCGCACCGACGTGCTTGGAGAAGCGGCTGATGCGGATGAGCTCCCCGGTTAGTTAGGTCGAATCAGAAGTCCGCGGTGGGCGTTTAAAATGTCGTTTCCTTATTTTTTAAGCGGTTCAAAAGTATTTGGTGGGCTCTTGTGGCTGGATGGGCGCATGCTGGGTGTTTTACGGTAGACGTTTCGCTTTTTTTTAATTTAGTACTTCGGAAAAATTTTAATAGGCTTCCGAGGCAGGATTGAACAAATTAAAGGGAAATTGCACACCATGCAACCCAATTAAACTGTATAGATTGTTGGTATTTATAAATTCTTATAAAAACTACGTCGTCCTGAAGCAAAGTGGATATATTTTTAACAACATAAATTTTCTACATGAACATGATTTCCCTTTAATGTGGTATAAACCGCTCAAGCTTTCGAACTCAAGGAAACGTAAGAAAGACATCGTCCAATTTATGACAGACCTATAAGTATATATACAGGGTGTTCTTTTTTTAAGCTTTACAGATATGTTTAAAAAAAAAAGCCGTGAAAGTTACACTTATGCGGCTTGTGGAGGTGAGTTATGCGACAAGGGGAACATTATGTAGGTGGCTAATCTTTGCAATAAGTCGAATAATTGATTAAAGTTCATTATATTAACTTTTTAATGAATGAAAATAGAGGTATGATTCCAGTTAAAAACTTGCTGACCGTCATCGAAAACGACTAATCTGTTATTTTTAGAAAGACTTTGAGCGCGTGAGAAGCGTAGTAGTGCACTAAGGTTACCACTCGTGGAGCAGGTACAAGGCTAGCGGTTGCGGAACGCGAATGATTAGATTTTCATCGTGTTCCGCAACCGCTAGCCTTGTACCTGCCCTGCAAGTGGTAACTTCAGTGAACCACTACGCTTCTCATCCACTCAAAGTTTTCTGAGAATTGCTGATTTAGTGGTTTTCGATGACGCTCAGCAAGTTTCTCATTGAGACCATATGCCTATTTTCATTATTTAAAAAGCTAATTAACAAATTTTAGTTTATTAGCCGACTGATCGTTACGATTAGCCCCCTATACTATGTTCCTCTGGCCGTATAACTCACGTGCACAAACCGCATAAGTGTAACCTTCATGGCTTTTTTAAAAGAAATATTTAAAGCTTTAAAAAAAAACAAAAAAACATCCTGCACTCGTTTATACAAAACAAAAAATAACAATTCGTTGTTTTGGCGAGACAGACCGAGGTATCTAGAACAGTTTAAAAGCCTGTGTAATAATAAAAAAAAACTTTATCACTTCAGGTATCTGTCACATCCTACACTGAAAAATAATAAGTTTTAACTTTTGGTGTCATAGAAAGTGTTCCGTACACAACCGGGGCAAATCTTAGCGTCGCTTATAATCAAGTCCAATGAGGTAGCGTAAAAGCAAATTTTCGCTTTGCAAATTGTTGCTAATGGAGCCTGATCTCTTTTCAGATATTCATAAGGCAAAGTTACTATAGGTCACATCTAACACGCAGCGATTTCACTAAATGTTTCAGAATACTCTGTTGAATTTTTGTGGAAATAAATAGAGACAAGATAATGTCTTGTTTGTTCATAGCTAGCCGTTAAATCGTGTTAATAAGATTACCAAAACGAAGGGGTCTACCAATGATGATATAATTCAACGAGCAAATATAGCGAAATGGAACTATTTGCTGCAGTTCAGGCGTACAGAAACAAAACGGGACTGAAAAAAAAAATCTTCGAAATTATGTTTTCTTGAAGCACGCTTTCGTGTGTAATATTTGATCATCACGCGTCAAAACCGTTTGTAAATATTGGAAGACCCGCACCCGCACGAAAACGCCAGCGCACGCCATCTAACGATCTCGACCGATCAAAGCCGCGCTTCCAAATACGCCACAATTGTTCAAAAATAAAGAAACAAACATCAAAATTGCTAAATGAAATTCCAAAGGCGCGCCTAAATACATAGGAACCTCGTGGAACACGTTTAAAATGTGTATATTATTTCTCTAGCCTTAATTCTTCTCCTAGTTTCCTTCGATCGACTGACGATGGCGGTAGGAGCATTTTAAATTCTTCATTAACCTTAATATCCAAAACTTCTTTAAAAATAGGTTTCATAACATTTACTTTTTATTTTTGTTTCTAACTTCGGTCGATGGGTCACAAACAAGAAAAAAAAAGACAAAGGAAATGATGAATTTTCGGTATATTACAACGTATAACGAGAGAAACAGAAAAATAAAGTATCTTTTCCTATTTATGATGTGGCTCCTTTTTTTTCCAGGGCCAACAACGAAAGGAAATTCAATAAAACAACCGATCTCCTGACTTTGCCAAACTCGAAAGTCATGGGATCCAATTAGTGGGCTCTAAACTTCTGGATTCCGGCATTCTTTATGGGATCCTCTTGGTCTCCAAGGAGCTCTCATGTCATTAGGAAGGTAGCTTTGGACGCTTGATATATCCTGTTTTGAAGATGGACTTTGTCGTAAGAACGGATTGCAAGGGGGTGAATCTTTCCGAACATGGCAACAAACAATTGATGATTCGACCTACATTTGATGCGCGTTTTTTTTTTCTCATGGGTCCTGAAAATTCAGAAGCGATCAATAAATACTTAAAAGATATCGCTTAATTAATTATTTAATTAATTAATTTTGTAATTTTTACGTGTCTCGCAGTCTACTAGTCACAAACATTGCGTTTTCAGGCAGGAGAGATCATGACACTGATCCTTTTTAATTACCCTTCCCAAAATGAATTAGGTACTCTTTTTTTTACAAAGGTGATTATTGCAGTAGATTTTTTTATTTGCACCGTCCGTTGTTATTTATTTTTAGCATAAAACCGGTTTGAAGTTTGAACACGATAGGAGCTGAAGCGATGAACCCAGTGGCCAGCCTATATTTTTCCCTAGAAAAAAAGTCCACATACATCTAGTACGAGTAAGAACGCCTTTTTGGGTTTTACACAATATCAGGCATGGAGAAAATGAAGATGTTTGTAGTTATTTGTAGTTGGAAGCAATTTGTACAATTGCACACCGATGTAAATTAATTTGGTACTTCGCATTTCTTTGACCAATTTGTCAAATGTAGCTTGTTTCCAGAAATTATCTGTAAACTAATAAAAACCACCCTGATGTATTCAAACTCCCCAAACTGAGGCTCGCTAGCCGCATGCAGGTCTTCGCGGGTTTAATTTAGGCTCACGGTTTCCTAGTAACCCCCCCCCCCCCCCCCAAACAGACTGTGCCTCTCAGAAGAGCAATGTCATTCTTCAAGCCAAACGTTAAAGTGCTTGTTTTATAAATAAGAAAGCACAAATATATATATATATATATATATATATACACACACAACGAGCATTTATCTTACGAGTGTAATTCGCTATGGCCACTAATCGAGATTAAAGAAATAACCAAGAACGCTACGCCGTCATATTTTACGGCTGCTCTTGACTTAATTTTTTTTTTCCTTATGTACGTCTGGTCACCCCTGGCTTATACCTTCATCGCAGTATCTAACTTGGAGTTCAATTGACGCTTGTCTAAACAACAATAGTCCTCCACGGCTTTATAAAAAAAAAAAAAAAGAAAACGGGGCGTGATTAGTTAAGATTACGTTTCGCGCTTCGTCATTTGTTTTCTGGCGCTGTTATCGTTTGATGCCGCCACCTTATGCGGAGCGCAAGTATCGTCTGCTAATTTTGCGGCGGTTTCGGTGACGTCAGAACGCCGAGTTCTGATTGGCTCTGATTGGTTGGATAGTGGGTAGACCTAAAAGCAAGCTGCCTTGACGTCTACCCACCATCCTTCAATCAGAGCCAATGAAAAATCGGTGTTCTGATGTCACCGAAACCGCCTCAAAAGGAGCACATAATACTTGCGCTCCGGATTGGATCCGGAGCGAAAATAAGATATTCGGCACTCGTCACACTCCGCGTTCTTAGTGCTCTCGTCAACCATAACTTAGACTAATCCAACAAAGCTGACTTGACGAAAGAAATATATCCGCGTTTGCTTACCAAGTACATCATCCTTCAAACAAAACAAAACACTCTCGAGAGAGAATCATGTCACTTAGCAAAGCGCGCAACTACAACATCAATTACGGTGAAGCATTTTGTGAGGTTTCTATGGTCATAGAGACGAACGTCGCTTCTTTTTCTAATCTTCCCCGTCACTCTTCATTAACGTCCGTCGTTCGCGGACAGCTTTGTTTCGCTTTCGCGGTGACCTGACGCAGTCCTGTCAACAACGCTTCCCCCACTCTACGTAAATTGAGAGCGCTTCGGGCGTATAGTTGACATGGATGTTCCGCAAACATTGTCGAGGGCTAGGGAATTACGAGACCGTGTTGCTAATCGGATGAGGGCGACGGATGATGAAAGGAGATGACAATTTTAATCAGTAAAGCTTAGAGGAGTGGCCACCTTTACACTTTTTTTTACAACGTTTGGGTGTAGATTTGTGTGACTCTTCGAGGTGCTGTCATTTTATCCTTCCGTTGCTACTAACCGCTTTGTTGGCACCTCAAAAACAAACAAAGAATCAAACCAACAAACAAGTTTCACTTGTAACTGATTTGCTGGGCGAAGTAGTTTTTTTTTTCTTTCTCTCTTTATTTCTCGCTCAAGTTTTTGCAAAACTTGTTAGTCTGAAAACATAAACGAGCTTTTTTGTTTTGTTTTGATCGCCTACGCTCGAATAAAATTACAAATCAGTTTCAAATTGACTTCACCCAGCAAAGAAAATAATTTGTAGCGCTCCTTGAGGACCTTAACATTTTTAATACAATTCTTGAAGCGAAAACGAATAGACACCAACAACGAAGTCCTTCGCATTCGCAACCTTTTTTATTCGTATACTGTCTCCAGTTCTAATTATACCTTAATAACTTAAAAGATAAAATCAATACACGACACTGGGTGTTCAAACCGCCTGTTAAAAGTGTTTTTTTTGTTGTTGTTGTTTTCTTGTGATGCCCTTGTTTAAGCTTCGCTTAACCAGACAGTGCCTGATTTGTTTGAGCAATATGCTCTTCCCGTAGACCCATTAACAACACTCTTGTGTATGTTTATACAGCCATAAGTTAGTCAGCGTCATCAGGTGTTTGGTGCCTCACGTTTAGATGAGCCATTAAGCCAATGCAACACAACCGCTAGCCTGGTGTCTTTAACGTGCACACCGCAGTAGTGATACACGACAGCACGCCGGTGCGATGCTCATCCAGATCGAAACGGGCAGGGGTGGGGATCGAACACAGGATCCCTGGATCCTGCAGTGCGAGCTTTCGCTTCACCTGCTGCAAGCTGGCTTGCGCTAGACCACTCCACCACCGATTCCCTTTCCATTGTTCTGTTTTATAATCTTTTTGGCGCCTATATCTAGTAACTATTGGGACCTGCGGGACTAAAGTACAAATTCCTGCAATATCTAAATAATATTGTTTTTAATTGACGCAGTCATATAAGAAATGACTGTTGCTGGTTTCCATATGGGCCGCCTTCCCTTTCTATGGCACGGCAGTTGTCGTGCCGTGCGTCAAAGAAGGTTGACAATTATTACAATTACATTAATAGAAAAAGAAAACTGCAAAGAGACATATGTGATATTAAACCACTGAGTCAAACTAACGCGAGAGCCGAGCTCACACTGATTGGAGTATTCAAGCGAAGACTCCTACCCGGATATTTTTCTTTTTTAGTCCACTGGAGATCAGAGCAACCTTTCTTTTTTTTTTTTTTATTGCCGTACTATTTCGAGAGATAGCCCACCTAAAATCGAAGGTAAAGCGGGTTATCATAAGGAGCGAGATACCTTCAGGTGTGCGAAAAGAAAAAGGTGAAATAATGCTAGTTTTATATTTTGTAACCTGCAAAACTTTTCATTGCAGGGAGAGGAAATAAACGAAAGACGACTGACCTTCCCACTCAGCAATGTTGGCTTAGCTTCCGTCGTGGCTAAGTAACACCACTTATGCCAAGGTCCCCAGTGGCCAGGGCCCTGCAACTACTGAAAGTGGGCTATCTTTCGAGGGTAGGGCGTCTGTCGGGATATGACGGCATTCACTCTTCAATGCGCAATTCGGTGCATTTAGTGACAGACAGGATTGAAACGGCAAGGAGATCCTTCAGTTGTCCCACCTCTAGCGCGAGCCTTTCTTATCTTTCATAATGCTTCGCCGTCTCGTGAGCCCCGAGCGTGAACGCGCAGTCAAAGCATGACGGAAAGCAAGGAGCGCGTGCTGTCGAAGCCGGGCATTCGAAAGAGACGTGATGGGGCCCTAATCTACACGGCGGGACGAAGTGGGACGAAGGAACAGGGACATCGCCACCGGCTGTGATTGACATACTCCACACCACTGACCAATCGCAGCTGGCGGCGATTGGTCAGTGGGTTGTCCCTCCTGTTTCGTGCCGCCATCTACTGAAGTTCTTATCCTGACGGTTACTATAGTAGCTCCCTGGTGTTGCGCAGCACATTGAGTATGAAACAACACCAAATCGCAAAGATGAGTACAAGCAGGCACGCGACATATTTACACACCGACCACTCCAATTTCCTCACACCCGCGCCTCTTTCTCTGGCTTTCCCTCGGCGACTGCCCCCGGGTTAGAATCGTGCCGGCGGACGTGAGCAGCACGTTCGACACATATCGTTTCGTGGCAATGCAAACAACCCACTCTGACAGCCGGCTCCACGTAGATGGAATTTCCTTCTATTCCTTTTTTTTTCGTTCTATTCGCTGGGTGTAGTATCCCCTTTCGTGTTTGCCTCGCGCCGAACGGAACGGGGGTACCCCAACCGTCCAACACTTTGCTTCCGAATAGACGGTTTTCTGTTTGCTAGCCCGTCGTCTGCGAGCGGAAAGTACAAACATGGCCTCCTTCCAGTGACGTCTTGCTAGCTTACTTACTGCCTGGGAACCTACTCGTACCCGGCCACGTCTGCAGGTTGCCGTCGAAAGATACCTCGCCGTGGCACGGGATGCTCTATTTTTACCTCGCAAAAGTGATTGTGTTGTTTCTTTTGTTTAGCTAGCGGGATAGTTTGCCAGCCTCATTGTGCGTCTGGTGTAATCGATGTAAAAATATTTTTGGCCAGCGCAGTACCACCGATAGCTGAACCATGGAGTTATTACAATAAACGATAGAGGTTTGGGTGGCGCTAGTGCGCGGTTGCATTTTGAAGCTGACAGGGAACAGATTAAATTTGACTTCCGGTAATGTATTTTTATGAGGAAACGCAAATGCCTTTTCTCTTCGCGCTCGATTATAAGACAAAATATCGCTTAGTATTGTGTCAGAATAAAAAGTTTGCAACGTTTTACAATCGGATGTACAAAAATATGTGTAAGCTACAGCGTTTTTCTCTAGAATTCACGGCGTCGAACATTGCGCTAAAATAGCCCAATAAACATGTATAATACGTGTGGACATTATAGACTGTTATTATAGGGCAAGTATTTACACATAGAGTCAATGCTATGAAGCACTCAAAGTGAATCAGCTCGACAAGACCAAAAAAAGATGCTAATATATGCCGAATCAATCAAAACAGACAAGAACGAAGCATAAAGTTATGGAACAAAAAACAGGTATTGAATGAGTAAAAACTGTGCATGAATACTCAAAATAAAGCAGCCATCGGTCATCTGAATGCTATTACAGGTTAAATAAACCTTACGCACTTTTTAATTGTTCTTTCTGCTTGAATTGATAGATTGTATTGACATATCACGCTGTAGAACCTAGGCCTCATTATCTACTGAACTAAACATCGCTCAGTATTAAAAAGAAACCCACTAAGAAAATTACACTTTCATAATGTGAATCAAGCTGCAAAGTACCAGTTAAGAGTAAAGGAACTGCGCTGATTTCTATTATTCCATGGCGAAGACAAAAATATCACGTACGTTGTACGTTTGCCCGTAGGAGTTCACAGGAAGACTGGAAAAGTAGACTGGTTTCTGTCTGCTTCAATTGGCAACCGGAAGTCCCGTAGACACTAGCGCCAGCTGAGCCTCTTGCGTTTATTGTAATAACTCTATGAGCTGAACCCTTTGACCGCACGCCGGTACAAGGATCGTTCAGATGAAAATGGTTAGGGCTGGCCAGCTGGGAGTCAAGCCCAGGATCCCCAGGCTGTACTAACACCAGCTGGAAGAATCACAGACTGTGCACTAGAATTTTGACGTCACCTCAGTGAGATCGAGCGAAGACAGTGATTGGACAGGAGTACTGCGTCAGCGTTCGTATGCACGTCGTGTCCAATCAACACGACGAACGACGCTCACCATCGGGCACGGGTCCTTTTGCTGGTTCGCGCCATCCCACTGGAATGAGGTTCCATGAAAGAAGAGGAGGTCGTTCGCAGTCCTTGATTATTCTAGGTGGTGTTGGTTCTGCAGCCCGAACCCTTTGCACCACGGTGCGCTAAGACACTTTGCCACCTCTGCCCTGCGACAAACACATCTCCTTAGATTGATCCGGGGTTCTTGGGAGGAGACGGCTGCTAGTGGTGTCCGTTACGCACGTAAAAACGATCAACCGCCGTGCGCAACGATTTTTACTGAGGCCGCAGCGATTGAAGGTGAGGCAATGACCGTGCTCTCTTTTGTGCCAACGCGGTGTCACAACGGTTGTTTATTGTTCTGTTTCTGAGGGGGCTAAGCGCGTAAGCGTAAGGTAAAATGGCAGCTGTTGCAGTGGTAACGCGCGAATAATAATAATGGCGTTGGAAATGTAAAGAAAAAAAGGCAAATAAAAATCGTTTGCCTGTTCAAGAGTGGAAGACCAACACCTATAGTGATTTTGGTATGCCTTACTAAAAGGGGAGAATGTTTATATTTGTTTTTTTTTTGTTTAATGTTGAAACTAGCTTTCAAGAAACACGACTTATAATATGCAAGCAGCCACATATAGAACCTGTGGATTTCTAATACTAGTTTATGCTCAAGATGTTTAAAAGGTCTGAATCAAAATACGTTTAAGGATTCAATAAAATACTTGATCCGTTGAATCGGTAAGACGCGACAAACGTAATTGGTGAGCACGTAAATAATCGTACGTTTTGGAGATCTTACAGCAGCAAACTCTTTCATGATCGCTACCTTTCGATAGGTTCTATAACTGCCTTAATTACACCTCACACAAAACTTCTATATAGAGGCATTTCGCGAAAAAACAAGCACTTTGAATGCCTTTAGAATGGCAGTCCAAGTTTCTCTAATCTCTTTGCGAAACGTGAGGTGTCGTTGTGAAGTGCTTCAATGCGTTTTTTTTTCTTTTTCTTCTTTTTTTTTTTTGGGGGGGGGGGGGGGGGGTCCTAATTGCGTAACATTAAGGTTTGTATTCGTTACTACAGGGAACATAATAGAGATACAGTTCTTATTTTGCAGCTAAAGTAAATTTTGCATAAGGAACTCTTGCACTGAGCAGTATAAAACGACACCAATAAAATAAGATAGGATAGTTCGAGGAAATAGCAGAAGTAGAAAAACAAAATGAAAGGTCGTTCTCTTTGAATTGACCGCCGTTTTCTTGAGAACCGCGAGCTCAAAGCTTGCAAGCTAAAAGCTTTTTGTTTTTTGTTTCGTTCGTTTACTATAGGGGTTTTAATTCGAGCATTTAAATTCCTCCGTCCGCTTCAGTAAGTTCATCGACTGTTTCGGTCGTCCCCCTAAGACACGTTCTCACGAACTCTTAAAGGGCAATCTCGCTGTCTGAAACCCGGCGGAAATAAGCCGAGACTCGCTTTAGTGCACCAACCGTCCCTATCGCACTATACTTAAAACGGAAACAAAAGTTCTTACCAGTAGCACTCTGGAGAACTTCAAAGGAAACGTCTCGTGTGCAGTCTACCTAAGACAGCTCTACATAGGATTTCTGGCAGAAAGAGACGCAAACAGAGAGATGGGGGAGGAGGAGGGGGAAGAAGTCTACCACAGCGAGTTCTTTCTCTACAAACACTTTGGTCTAATATGTGAGATGGCTCACATCAAAGACTTCTCTGAGTTGTTTGATGTAGGTAACTTTCGAGGCACTCAGTCAACAGAATGTCTCTTTGAACGCGGTCCTTAAGTTCCTGCCTAACAGATACACGATTACTTTTTATTTGTATATTGGGTAGCTGTGCGCGCAAAGGTTATTTAGGGAGTGGTATAGAGTAATTTGAAGGTGCACTCCGCGACAAGGTTAGCGCCAACACGACTTCGGCGCTTTCGAAAAGGAGCTGGCGGGCATCAAAATTTTAAACTTAGGTTACTGCTACGACGAAACCTTTTCCACCATCATAATAGTGTTGATGACAGTCCCTCAAAACTGAGAGAAAAGCAGACAAAAAACGGCGATGGCTTGTTCGCGCTAACAGTATCGCAGACTGTACAGTTTCCTGCAATAAGAAGGCGAACACGTGATCCGATATCTTTGCGAATGAAGGCGACACTATGAGGATCGAAATTAAACCCTTCGTCTCTAAGCCCATGAGCCTACTCCCCTCTTCAGCTTAGCTTGAGGGGATAAGTTATAATCGGAGAATCGAAGCAGACGGGAAACGAAAGCTTTGGGCAAGTGAAGCTCTTGTGCTTTGATCTAGGGATTGAAAGTTTAGAAACGGACATCAAGATTTCCTTCAAAGGATTCCCGGATGAAGAACTTCGAAATTTCGCGCAGACACCGACCCAGTTATAGACTGATTAAACTTTCTCTAGGCACAAACAAAGAAAGAAAGACAAGACAATGACCTTGAGTAATAAGCAGCGAATAAAAAAAAATACGCGCAAGAAATAAAACACCAGCTCTCTGGAAATTAACTGTCAGCCCGAGACATACAATTTCTAGACAGCTTGCGTTTTTTTTTTTTTTTTTTTGTAATGTTTGGTCGGATTGCGAGGCTTGCGATTTTAAAGCAGTTTCTGTGTGCTTTTATATCCTGCTCCTCCGAAACACATCTGCTTCGAGTCGCCTAGCGTAAAGAAGACTTCAAGAGAAATGGGCAGCCTTTGTGACATCTTTTTTTTTAGGCTTTTTTTTAAGTTTCTCTGTAATATGTTTGGTTGAGATCATGATTGTTTTTCGTGGTTAGTCTCATACAAGTATGCTTATGTTTTTTTTTAACATTCTGAAGTTCCAGGAAGAAACCTCATAACTATAAAAAAGGACCCCGAAGCAAACAAGTGCATTGAGTAAATGCTTCTGTACAGTTATGACCAGGCGGAATATATTTATTTTTTCATTATTATTTATAAGTCTCCACTTTTCTTTTCCCTTGGGAGTGAGTTTTTATTTTAAACTTATACCCCAGAAAACTATAAGAGGAAACCCCTGCTTTCATTACTTTCTTTCACTCTCGTTAGCCACCTTTTTCTCCGTTCACTAGAGCCTACGATTATAAGATTCT
Organism: Ixodes scapularis; assembly: GCF_016920785.2. NCBI lineage: Eukaryota > Metazoa > Arthropoda > Arachnida > Ixodida > Ixodidae > Ixodes > Ixodes scapularis. The sequence continues at coordinate 34,761,291 of NW_024609883.1, forward strand.
CTCCCACATTTTAATAGATTTTGTCTCCCCGCTTTCATTACAATGGCACCACACTCGCATTAATTGACGAGAAAACTTGGGATTCTCGACAATTAACGTAATTCTCAAAATCACAACGCGCAACATTACTTACGTCAAGACAACTAATATTGCTGGGTAGCCATTTATATAGGTACTCTCAGATCTCGCACAGGGCCTTTCTCTCTCCCTTCCCCCTTCCTTGATTAACGTCCGTGTCAACACCTCCTAGAAGACAAGGCCGTAGTGCTGATATTTTTTGCGTCACCAGCAAAAGTCAACGCTAAACACACATTGGAAACGAGTGCTGCGTCCAACGCTCGGCCTCGAGACAAGTTTGAACCGAACGTTGACGTAATCGTCGTGTCCATTTTGTACCCAACGTTGGCCTTCGCTGATGATGCCATCTCATTCACCACTACGGCCCTGTTATCTAGGAAGTGTTGTTCGTGCTCACATATAGCACGAGATCACTTACACCATACGCTTTTTCAGAGCTCATCACCGTGACGAAATATGACGACTCACCGAACTTCAAACCCCATGCGCGGCGCTAGATATTTTGCAGAAGAGTCCCACAAAGCGCATGCTCAGAACACATCCCACAGCCTAGCAGACAAAGATGGCAGCTCGCAAAAGGCGATTCCTGGAACAGTCTTCTATAATCTGCAAATTTTGCAAGCCATAAATACTATAGCTGGCAATTAACGCATAGAAGTTGCCTGCTTCACAATGCGAACAGGGTACGGTTATAAGGGAACCAGTCCATTATAGAGCACCTTGCAAAATTCTTATTTTAGAGGGTGAATGCACTTTAATCGTAGATCTTGAAACTCGGCAAAAGAACGTCGTTTTGCGAAAAAAAGATATTTTTTTTCTTTTTCCTCAGCGATGGTGAAATATAAAGAATAGTGCTAAATAGGCGGTCGTCCGTTTGCAATGTCCTTTACCGGATACCCGTCGTCTGCATATTGGTTTGCGAGCTAGCTTTCAGGTGATCATCGATATTTTGGTGTAATTATTACTTATGGCAATTATCCTGCTTGTTGCCAGACTCTATTGGGCATTCTCAGCGTTTTGGCCTTCGTCAAGCCACCCGGGTCCGAGCTCGCAAACGGGTGAGCAGACAGCAACGTTACTAGAACACTCAGTTGGGAAACTCGCCGTCAAAACTTGGGCCGCTGGCGTCCACCGAGACCGAGCTAAATACGACAACAGCGCCACTTTTTATCATTTGTCTGTTCTGTGGTCATCTCGAGCTTTTAGAAAGCATGTTTTTGCGTAAAAACAAACGGAAAAGACTCTTTTTGTATGAAATTTATTGGAGTTCAGTACGAAATGATGGTCGCGTGATGTTTTTGAAATCTTTAGGTTGCAGGGTTTTGCGGCACAATTAGTATTTCATTTCATTTCATTTATTGTTGCTCAAAGACATCCTTTCGGACATATTACATGAGCGAGGATTTGGGAAAAAATCATACAGAGCACAATACATATAAAACTTTGGGTTCAAAAACTATCAAACCCGAGGATTCAGGGAAAAAAATCATACAAAAGCATAATACATATAAAACTTGGTGTTCAGAAACAATCAAAAAAGAAAAAAAAAAAAAAAAACATCAGAGGGACCCTTGATTGGCTCAAGTAATGCCAAGAACATTCAAACCAAAAACAGATTATCATCTTGGAAACCTAATTCAACAATAATTCGCTACATTTTTTTTCTAAACAACAACTCGTCACGTTCAGTTGCCACAGAGTCTGGGAGTGCGTTCCAATTTGAAATACACAAAACTAACGGAGATGAGAGGAATAGATTAGTGCGTGATGCAAAAGGTTCCACTTTCTGAGTGTTATCACATCGGTCCGAAATATGGGTTGCAGGCCTACAGAAAGTTTGTCTGAAATTAGAGTCACTGTAATAAATTCGATGAAGAAAGCACAAGCGTGAAATCTTCCTTCTTAACTCCAAACATGACAGACCCAGATTTTGTTTTAAACTCCTGGCACTGGTTTGATGAGAGGAATGTCCAAAAATAAAACGGGCGGCTTTACTTTGCGAGGCCTCAAGATTTTTAACAAGGTAATTTTGGTGCGGGCTCCAGATTATATTTGCATATTCTAGTTTCGGTAAAATTATAGTTTTATAGGCAAGCAGGCGTGTCTCTTGGGGTGCCTGGTACAGCGTACGCCTTAGAAACCCGAGTTTTCTAGATGCGTTTAATATGATGTGATTAATGTGCTCGTTCCAAGTTAAGCTGGATGTGAAATGGACACCTAGATATTTATTTCGAGAGAGAGGAGGCTGTACTGGGTCAATATCACATTAGTTTTGTTGGTAACTATCATTAGCCGGCATTTTTTTATGTTAATGTTAAGCTGCCGTTTTAAGCACCAATTACTAATTTTGTCAAGGTCAATTTGCAGAGCACAACTGCCATTTGGACAACTTATTTTTCGATATAAAATACAATCGTCTGCAAACAACCTGATTGTTGATGATAAGGTGGATGGAAGATCATTGATATAAATTAAAAACAAGAGGGGACCAATTACGCTACCTTGAGGAGCGCCCGATGTGACGGGAAGTTTTGAGGAAAGGGTATCGTTTAACTTTACTGATTGGGTTCTACCACGCAAAAACGCTGCAATCCATTCCACGATAGATGGGTCTATTTGAAGATGGGACAATTTTAAAAGTAGGCGACAATGGGGAACTGTATTAAATGTCTTTGCAAAGTCGATGAAGATAACATCAGTCTGGGTGCCATCATGAGTGTTAAAGTGCAAATCTGTGATGAATTCAAATAGTTGAGTATTGCATGAGTGATTTTGTCTAAAGCCGTGCCGATTTGAAAAAAAGGAAGTCATTCCCGTCGAGGTGGGACATATTAGCTGTAAAAATGACGTGTTCAGTGATCTTGCACGAAACGCTAGTGAGGGAGATAGGCCGATAGTTGGAAGGGTCAGACTTGATGCCACATTTGAAGATTGGTTTGACGATAGCGAAACCCCAGTCAGTTAGAACAGTGCCAGTATCGAGACTTTGCTGAAATAGCAGAGATAAAGAAACAGAGGCCGAGTGGTTTAATATTTTTAGAATTTTTGAAGACATGGCATCATCGCCGGCGGCGCAGTGAGACGGTAGTTTATCAATAAGTCTACCAATGCCGTTACTTGTGAATAAAATGGGAGACATGGGTGCAAATTGAGACTCCGGTGGCGTAGGAAGCGGGAATGATTCTTGAGTAAATACCGTCGAGAAAGAGCTATTCAGCATATGACCCGCATTGCTATCGGACAGGCAGTCACCCTCTTGGTTTGTGAACAACAAATTACTTCGAGTTTCACTAGGATTTAATACTTTCCAGCTCTTACGAGGATCGTTTCTTAACATATGTGTCAGTTTGACTCCGAGAAACCCCTTTTTTGCCGTTATAATTTCCTTTTTTTATATTTTTTGACCAAAGACTATGTGCGAGCCGATCATCATCTCTGTTAGTTCTTTTTACTTTTTGAAACAACCTCTTCTTTTTGTTCAACATACGTTTGATGGAATTTTTGAATCAGGGAGAGAGATGGTTGGATGCGATATTGATTTTAGGAATGTTGGGTGTCACCAAATTCCGAATTTCGCGTTAGAATAGGGTCCAATTTTTTTTGACGGAGCGATCATGATAATGAGGCAAAAATTCTTCTAAAAATACGTTTAGCGAGATACTCATAACTTCCATATTTGCTCTAGCGTAGTTAAATATTGTCTTGCTATTGTTTGCTCGGTTTTCAGAGGTAAAGGTAGTTTCAACGTGAATAATCGCATGATCACTGATGAAATCTAGGACAGTTATTGTGCTTACTTGGTCAGGTTTGTTAACAAAAAATAGGTCTAAGACCGCATTCCCTCGGGTAGGGGTGGTAAATAGTTGGTGCAGTCCGAAACAGTTAGCCAAGGCAAGATAATCATTGCAGTGACCCGGATTTGCACACTGAAATGAGGGACTAAGCGTCGCCCAGTCTACACCAGGAAAATTGAAGTCGCCTGCTAATATTATGTGGTCGTTTGGGTAAGCTTCCGTTAAGTGCCCCAGACAACTATACATGGCATTATGAAATTCGCTGGGGTTTGTGTTCGGCGGATGATAACATGCGCCGATTAAAACTTTACGAAAGCCCAGCTGCAAACGTATCCACAACGTTTCAAGAAGCGTGTCATACGTTATTAACGTACATTTTAAATTAGCTTCAACTGCAATGAGTACACCACCGCCCCTTGCATTTGGGCGGTCATTACGATATATGTTGTATGATTTGTTCAGTGCTAACTCTTTGTTGTCGACGCTTGACGTCAACCGAGTTTCAGTTCCAATAATTATGTCAGGTTTGCAAAAGGCGGTAATGTACTCAAATTCATCTTGCTTTGAAAGTAAACTGCGGAAATTTACAACAAAAAAGGACAATGTTGGATTGAAAAAACGTTGACGTACAACCGGCACGGAATGAAACCCGAACGCCGGAACGCGTGGCCATCGAGACAGGCTGCTCCACCTGGTGGGCCCCTGAGAACTAATGAAAATGTGCTCGGGGTTCGAGGGTGCGGGTCCTGCTAAAATGTGCTCTACCTTCGCGCGGCGCGTCTGGGACTTCCGCGTTTCGCCGGTGGCGCGCTGTGAGCGCCGTCACTCAGGGTGTTTTCGTGTCGCCGCACTGTCGCCCCATGTCGCCCGTTCGACACTGGGCGGCCGCTTAACCTGGCTATAGCTCTTTGCGATAGGTCCTGCCCAGACAGGGTGGTGAATTTATTCCGCTCCGGAATGGATACGCCTGGGCATATCGGTGGTTACCTAAGAGAGCGTCAACAAGCAATTCCTCGCTTTTTAAGAATCGACTGATAACCTCGCATGAAAACATGCGCATTGCTCATAAAAACCGAGGCATCCGCGTCAGTCTGTTGTAGTACTTTTTTTTTTTATGAAGAGTATGGTCATGCGAACAAACGAATTTTATTTCGCGTTTATGACGTTTCACTATTTCTCAGAAACCGCGCGTGGCACGATGTTCCGGTGACACGTCATCAAGCACTACGGGTCTTCCGTGCACGAAATGTTTTACCATTCATTTCGCCCTTGCGATACACAAAGCGATAATGAGTGGCAGCTCTGAAGAGATATCGCTGGGAATTCAATACACAAAGCGAGTGACAGTGCTTTTTGTATCGGATGTGACGGCGCTTACAGCGCGCCCCCGGTGAAACGCGGAACTCCCAGACGCGCCGCGCGAGGGTCGAGCTCACCTTCGTAGGACCCACACCCTCGCACCCCGGTGCATTTTCATTAGTTCTCAGGGGCCCTCTAGGTGGAGCAGCCTGTATCAACGGCCACGCGTTCCGGCGTTCGGGTTTCATTCCGTGCCGATTGTACATTCCGGTTTCGTCAGACGTTTGCATGGACAACTTCAGGTGGTCCTTGAAGAGGTGCGACAGTTTCGGTAGCATAGTTATACACATACGTTTCATTACCAACATGCAGTTTATCGAACAAAAGTTTGTTACTAAATGTTGATCCCTAAACCGGGCGGCAAAATCCAGCAATTTTTTTCTTTCAAAACGTACTCTCGACGAAAAATCCTCCGAATCCCATACCCTCGGCGATACGTTTTTTAATTTGACAGCGTTTCGGAGAACGTTATCTTTGGCTTTGAAGCTGAGAAAGCGGACAATTATTAGACGGTTTGAACCTAGACGCTTTGGCCCCAGTCGATGGGCTCTTTCTATTTCGCCAACGTTAGGCGTCAGTTTTTCTTTGATAAAGGAGGACACCACTTCTTCTGTGTCATTCCAGGTTTCGTTTTCACGTTCCGGCAAACCGCCAAAGATTAGATTGTTTCTGCGCATCTGCCCATTTATGTCATCCAGAGAGTTCCTTAGCCCAGAAAGTTGTTCATGCGCACTCGCAGATTCTCGATCCACAATACCAAGTGTTTCGGTGACGTTAGCCAGATTTTCTTTTATTTGGCCGATTTCTGCAACTCTGACTTCCACGCTGGGCACACGAGAGCTCAGGTCTGCAATACCTTTGTTGATTTCGTTTAATTTGGATGCGTTTTCCCTCTAGTTTTGATTGCTACTTGCTATCAGACTATCAATGCATTCTTGCAGTTTATCTATTTTCTCAGCGTTAGTGGGACCTGGGTTTAGCTCAACGTTACCTGCTGAAGAAAGTAGTAGAAAAAGTACAGTCAGGACAGCGAGGAGTTTGAAATGACTAAATGCTCCCAAGCCAGAAATTTTGAATTGTTTTGGTGATAACTGGAGAGTCTTTCTTTTCGAGCAAGGCGAGAACCTTCCGACTCGTATTTGGTACGTCACAACGTCAACACCCATTTATACACTCAGATGGGACCCGCAGCCAAAGTAACTAAAAAAAAAACTACGGCAAGTACTAAGGAATTACTCAAGTGTACACACCTTAAAAGATTCGCGACACGTTTAGTGCACTGGCAAAGCTTGGCTGCAAATCCCGAGACGGCGGTCCTGCCGATCCCTTTTGTAGCCTTCTGACGAGGTCACGAGGTAGTGACGTGGCTTCGGCTGACGAGATGACGATAGAGGTTGTTGTTCCAAGCTGTGATGAGGACTTTTGGGATCGTGGCTGCACGTGGCAAACAAAAACGTTGCTCGGCCGGCAACAGACGATGCTCGCTCAAGGGTGGGTGATGCTCCTGTGAAAGATTCGCGACACGTTTAGTGCACTGGCAAAGCTTGGCTGCAAATCCCCTTAAAATTGTTGTATAAAAACAAAATATTGTTTTTATACAACCATGCCTCACCGGTGCTTTCAGGTAGCGCGTCCCGACCTAGGTGCATTTTAACTTCGGTAGTAAGTCGCGGCCCGTCCGCTGGGGAGACAGGGGTGGCACCCCTGTAACCTCTTCCGCTGTATCTGTTTCGGCTCCATAATGGCCGATTAAAGCCAAAATAGAAGGAACGCACGGTTCCTCGAGTGGCCGCTGCGGGAGAAATAACGGCGTTGTGTTCGTCATTAGCTCGGTTCTCGAGGACAGATTGGGGCCACTTTTTCAGATTAGTCTCTATGGCAGTTTCCCAACTGAGTGGTTTAGTAACGTTGGCAGACAACAAACAGGCGGGTACAGAACATAGCAAACACGGCCGCCGTTTTTTTCTTTATTTTTAATATTCCCCCACCTTAGAGTCGAGCTCTAAAAAAGAAAAAAGAGATATACAACTTTTGCGAAACAGCGTTCGCGTGCCGAGTTTTAAGTACGTGCGTTTGAAATTCTAAATTTGCATGACATGTTAACTGTACTGGTCCTTACGGTCACATCCCGTACCACGTTTCACCTTAAGTTTAAATGGCGCTATCACTAAAAAAGTCTGTGCGTCTACTTTCACGCACAACACTAACCACCGCAACTGACGGAGTCAGCTCAGCGAATGACGATGCCAGAACACATGTTTAGACCAAAAAACGCAGTCTGAGTTGTGACATTAATCAAAGCAAAACGTCACGCTTGCATTGCTTAATATCACAACTCGGACTCCGTTTTTGGTCTAGACATATGTTTCGGCATCGTCATTCGCTGAGCTGCCTCCATAAGTTGCGCTAATTGGCTCTTCGAGTGTTGTACGTGAAAGTAGACGCGCAGAATTTTTTTAGAGCGCACGAGGTAATGGTATTAATCAAAAAACGTCAGAAGCAGTCACTAAGCTATTTTTTTTTTTCTGATTACGATTGGTTAAGCGATGGTAGAACAGGTACAAAAAACAAGACGAACACCATGACGGTGTGGATTTTGACGGTTTTTGATTGTTCCCATGAGCTCGTAGCATTGGATATACCTAACATAAGACTGTGGCGAGGCAATAGACGAAGATTAATGACTAGGGCGTCTGCTTTTGACACTCCATGACCCGCTCGAACAGTGTCACTTAGTTCAGCTTAAAATCAATGCTGATATGGAGTCGAGCCGCCCATCCTCTACGCCGGTCAACACCGTGTTTCGTTGTTTTTTTGTTTTTTTTTGTTTTTTTTTTACAGGTTTTCAGAACGAGGAAGGCATAAGGCACAATCAAGTAAAACACTATTTATGAGTGTATGTCAAACTTCATAAATCATCGACACTTTAAGAAACAAAGGGTTATGTTCGCGCCCTTTTTATTTTGTGAATCGTTCTTGGTCATTCTTATCGGCTAACGTCACAATCTCATTGACCGAGCTACGATAATGAGGTGTAGGGGACTCAAAACACCCCGTGTTTTTTAAACTCTCAATGACTATGGGTTTTTCTGTGGTCACCGGCATTTTAAGAACTACAGTACGTCGTTACCATCTAGCTACAGTTGTACGGGCAATTAGTTGCGTCATAACGTTAGAGACTTTTAGCAGGCGGTTGAATAGCGAAGACATCAATCAAAGTCGGGCGTACCCTGCTCTTGCCGGGCGTTGGAGGTTTTATGAACGGTTAAAATCATCAGATTTGTACGTGGAAACCCATTGCAAGTAATAAAATTACTTGGAATCGATTACGTTTTGGAGTAATTCTTTGTAATCATTTCAGTGTATTCATTAGAAAGGAATCGCACGACTAGTCTTTTCAAGTAGTAAAATTATTTGTAACCGTTGCTATGTTTACCTCCCCTTTTAAATGGCAACCTTTATTTACACAATTTTCCTACCGAGGAATGCCCGAAGCAAGTCTATTCATGAGGATGGTTTACAAAGATTGGTGCATTAAGAATATAAGTAGGTTTAATTAGGTGATTTTAATCATCAACGAGCAAGGCGAAGACCACTTTTGAAACCTACTGAAAAACTTAAACGTTTTGAAAATGCGAAGGAATAACATATGTAACGGTGACTCAAGTAATCAAATTGAATACTTTTAAGCAAGACTACCTGTAATCTACTACTTTTTTTGTTTTTCGAGTACCGTATACAAGACTGAATTGAATAGACGCCACAAGGATAATTTTAAATGTTTGAAATTAAGCGATATTGTACATAATTATGGAATTTATTTGTGCGCGCAACCAATCCTCGTTCTGGGGAACGAGCAAAAGGTAAAGTCGACGCCTGCTCCTACAACGCTCCAATTTGCACCGAAGGTATACCTAGGAGGTGCATTTTTTTACCTGGTAAAATTTCAATCCGTAGCTCACTTTCTCTGAAACATTGCACCAACAAACATGTAGTGGGTAATTGGTGGAGACGTGCGCAGGCGAACGAATTAGCGGTGGTTGTAACGTTCTGGCGTCATAACGTGTGGTAGCAAACAGACGTAACAAAACTCTTCATCGTGAAATGAAATCACAGTTGAAATACGGAAACTCATTCACCGTAGTTATTTCTTTTTTTTTAATTTTTATCATGACATGGACTTGCGAAAAGTCTATGATGCTACAGGAACACAATAAGCATGCCCAGTTGGTACATAATCTTAATAAAAGGTACAAATACGTTAAAATGGACGATAAACACGAGGTGTGTACTTCGTTTCTTGTGAACTTTATCCATTTTAGCGCTGTTTTACCTTTTCATACCCTATAATCAGCTCTTCCAGCCAAATTCCATTAAAGCTACGTGATGTGCACCATCGTATCTTATTGTAGTATCCAAATTTTTTGTTCCTGTCCTAACAGGCAGGACATGAACAGAAACATATAAACAAAACGCTAACGTATAGCCAAAGTTCTCGCTTGTACTCAATACCAGAAAGCTGAGTTTCTCGGTACGCAAACACCACTACATTTTTAAGCCGATCTGTGAGCTCGAAAAGCAGGTACTTCCATTTATGCGCTCCCCCTCCCTTTTTTTGTTAGAAGACATCAAGGCGTGTCTCATGCACTGCCCAAACAAAGGAGTTGGAGTCAGAATCAATGGTTGTCTCTGGAAAACTACAAACAATATCAGACGGGGTTTGCAACCATCGATTCATGGGAAGCAAAAAAAAGAAAAGAAAAAGAGGCGTGTGTAGCCGAAAGAAAAAAAAAAAAGAAGAAATAACGGTTGCTCTAAACATCGATTCCCTTCGTACCCCTTAACAAGGGAACCCCGAGAGGGTGTGGGAATATCGGATCCCGAAAGACGCGAGGGGAGAGCCGTGTGTTCCTAATACGCTCCCGCTACAGCTGTACTATAATTAGCACCCTGCGCCTCTTGTACTTGGCGCATTACTTATACCGAGCTCGTAGTAAAAGGGCGGAGTCGGAAACCCAAGCAGCCCGAGTCGACGAAAGAGGCGGGAAGAAAACGTGCTCCAGTTTGGCTCGTTTGTGCTTGTGGGTTTAGCCAGAACGATTGGAGGGGAGTTAACCTGTCGTCGACGCCTAGTATAACACACGCCCTTTTTCAGTTATTGTGAGCGGGCTGGGCAGTATCGAATGACTTCGATTGGAGGAGGCGATGTTTGACACGGGGGTACATTCTATTTAGTAGAGGTGAAATAGATGTTACTTCGTTTACGGGTTCTCGAGCTGGACCTTGTAACTAGAATTTTGCATTTCCGGTATGTATTGATAAACCCCGAAAGTAAACTTCCGAGTCGGTTTCACGAAGATCGGGGAGAGCCGAAACTTGGCGAATTGGAGGTCTAGTTGAAAGAAAAAGACCCGAGCTTCTTGGATAGACATATTTGTCTAGGGGTTTATTTTGCGCTTACCCCGAACCTGAGCCTCTCAAACTAAACATTTTGAGACGCTGATTCTTTCTTGAGGAAAGAATCTAGTCCCGCTTTCCTTTTTTTTTTCTGTCGGTACTGAAGCATTTTTTAAGATGTCGGGACACGGGCGTTTTACGGGAGGATAGGTAATCCCGCTACTCCTATCTATTTCCTTTCACGTATACCCCGATAAACGCCGTTTTTCTTGGTATGACGCAAAAATAAGCACCGGAAAAACACCGAATTCGTGAAAGCAAATACCCCTCCCCCCCTCTCTCTCTTAAAAAAAATAAGTAATACCATCCTTGAGTTTGAAAACAAATTTCCAAAAGTGATGATGAGCCCCACTTATACGTTTCTGAGCTGGCACCCCTGTGGGGTCGTAATGAAATAAAAAATGGTCACACACTTCTCTTTACGTAACACTCGAGATTATGCTGTTTCGTAACTCGGAACTACCACGCATTTAGGAACGAGCCACGCGGCGATCGTCCTTTGATGTCCGTGTCGGCTGATGCCTCAATTTTATTGGTTGCGTAGCGATAACAAGACGCCGAGCTACTACACCTCGTTTGCTGCCTAGTTCAACTGAAGTGGCACATGCCCGTGCACCATAAAAAAGATTCACGGACTTTCTCCGCGGACACGATGATAGAGTTATCTGCGGATACGCTTAAAGCATTTCCGAAGCATGTTTACCTCGTATACAAATGTACGCTTCTAACATGTGCTGCAGATAGCTTTGGTGCGACCAATATGGCCGTCACACAAGGAAGAACCATGCCTCAGACACTAGGGAGTTTCAGGGAACGCTTTGCACATCCGATACGGTACGATGGGCCCTCCGGTACGAACTGCGCATATGCCAATCTTCTGTGTTAGCGCATGCGCAGTTCGTGCCGGAGAGCCCATCGTACCGTATCGGATGTGCAAAAGCGCTTACCTAGAACTCCCTAGTGGGGATGGGCAAAAACGGTTGCATAAAACTCCCTAATGTGAATATGCAAAAACGGTTCCCTAAAACGCCCTAGTGGGGATGTGCAAGAACGGTTGCATAAAACTCCCTAGTGTGGATATGCAAAGACGGTTTCCTAAAACTCCCTAGTGTGAATATGCAAAAACGGTTTCCTAAAACGCCCTAGTGGGGATGTGCAAAAACGGCTGCATAAAACTTCCTAGTAAGGATGTGCAAAAACGGTTCCCTAAATCTCCCTAGTGGGGATGTGCAAACACGGTTCCATAAAACTCCCTAACGTGGATATGCAAAGACGGTTCCCTAAAACTCCCTAGTGTGGATGTGCAAAAACGGTTCCCTAAAACTCCCTAGTGTCAATGTGCAAAAACGGTTCCATAAAGCTTCCTAGTGTGGATATGCAAAAAAGGTTTCCTAAAACTCCCTAATGGAGATGTGCAAAAACGGTTCCCTAGAACTCGCTAATGTGAATGTGCAAAAACGGTTCCCTAAAACTTTCTAATCGGGATGTGCAAAAACGGTTCCCTAGAAATCCCTAGTGTGTATGTGCAAAAAACGGTTCCCTAAAACTCCCCAGTGTCTGCAGAGTGTTTTTTGCACGACGTATTAGCAGTGCGACCGTGGATTTAGAGATTTGTACAGACGATCGTTTGAGACTTGCAAGTTGATGCGTTCTGCTCGTCTCGTCGTCAGCGCCGCAGCAGAGTGGCAAAAAGTCCTCGGGCGAAGAGGAGGCGCGGAACATGTCATACGACAGAACGAAGCGACTACGTCTAACCGCGGTGAAAAAATAAATTCGAAGAAGAATGTTTACACCTTCGCACAGCAGTTATAAAATATACAAAAACACGTCTTCCGTCAGTCCTCCAACCACAAAGTAGTAGGAAAGCAAGCGAACCAAACGTCTAAGTAAAAAAAAAAAAAAAAAAAAAACGGGCCGTCTGGGCGTGTTCATGCAACGCGCGTGGACACTACGACGTCGTCACCAGGGCGTAATTAATTATTACGGACCGAGGACTTGGCCGGAATTATTCAGGCGAGGTTCTTCTTCCCTCTCTTTCTCCTTTTCTTCGTCTCTCTCTCTCTTCCTCATCGTTTCTATCTGTGAAGACGGTCGTGCTACGAAGCCTAAATAGTTTGGAAAGTTTTCTTGCGCGCACGGACCAAAAGCGACCAGTCTTTTTTTTTTTCATTCTTTTCCGCCGGAAGTAGTTCTTCCGTTCGTCGTCCTCCCGGAAGCAACAGCTATACCTGAGCCGTTGTTAACAAAACAAAATGCGTCTCAGTCTTTGTTTTTTTTTTTTTTTTTTTTTTTTTTGTGGGGGGGGGGGGGGGGGAGGAGGGAGAATTAGGGGGGGGGGGGGGCGGGGGGCGACACGTCGCTTCGATCCCGGCTCAGGCGTGCTCGCTGAATGTTTAGGCTCGTCGAGCGGGCTTTAATTATAATCTACGAATGGTGTCGTCATAAAAAGACAATTGAAGAACAAAACAAAAAAGTCGGTCGTCATGTTTTACGATCCCCATAAAAAAAAAATAGAATTACGATATGTTAGCACGAAAACAAACCGTAATTGTGTTTAGTGGCTTAGAATAGCAGGCGTATATTAAGGTTTTCGTAAGTTGCTCATCGTTCTGACTTGAGTCGCAGGCACCTTAAGAAGCGCAAGGCATGGTCTATTATGCTCACAGGTCTTGCTTAGCGATTCGTTTTTCTAACGTTCTTATCAACTCGCTATGACACGCGTTCCTTAATGAGCGGCCAGCGACTGCAGGAGCGACACTCTGAAGGGAGAAAATGACGTTAATTATTGATGCCATGCTTAACTTTTAAAATAAATACGTCCGTTACCGTTCGATAAAAACAATATTGAATATTTTATATATAAAATTAAGCTCGTCTGAAACCGCTCGGATCAGTAAAACCGCCGCGTGCTTCCTTATTTTTTATTTTTTTTTTGTTCTGAGCCTGAATGGCGAATTTAGACTAGACGTTAAAACTTTCACTAAAGCTGACCAACTATTTTAATGCAACGAGACTGTGTGTGTGTGTGTCTTTTTTTTTTGCGTGCTGAAGTGCGGTTGATTAAGGGTACAAATATAAAAAAAGAATGTCAGCCGATGTTTAATATGAGTGAGTTCTGTAGAAATTAAACAACGTTAAGTATATCGAGTCGCAATTTTATTTTGTTCAACAGAGTGAGCAGTGTTTTGCTTAAAAGGAAAGGGTAAAGAAAAGAAAAACACTGATCATCTGTAGTATCTTAGTGGGAAAACCTGCTGCATAGTGGTGGCAGTAGGGTACATACAACGTTCGCTTGCTACAACAAATAATGTCCGACATTGTACACGTACACAACCAAAAAAAAAATGGACCCGATCAATTCAATTAGGGATTTCCTCGATGGAGGGTAGAATGGAGGCTCAGAAACGTTTTATGGGTATATCGCTTTCGGACCCATAAATGAATAAAAAGGGGACATGCATATGTATGAAAATGGCGAGCTTATTTTTTACTTCTTTTTTTTTTTATCCTTCCGCGTTCTGGAGTGAGCCCTCTACATTTTTGGGGACCTGAATATTTTACGTGCAGGAGCAGCCCGCCATCTTTGCTGCTCGTTTGTCACCACAGCGACGATGAGAAAGGGAAGGCGCCCCTTTAGAGAGACACACTCGACAGGCGAATTCTAGGGAAGAGAGGGACAAGGGAAGTAGAAGCAGGGAAAAGAGGAACTGGAGAAATATGAATAGAAAGGAGAGGCACAAAAATATAAATGAGGAAGAGAGGGAGGAAAGAAATAGAAGTAGGGAAGATGAAAACATAAATGCACGAGGAAAAAAAAAAGAATGACGGTCGATAACAGCAAGCACTCCCATGTGAAAGATTAGGAGACGGATAGCGGTCGTGAAACCCTGCAATATCCTCTCGTATATCTTTAATCTGTCCCTGGGGCTGAAAATGAGGCAAAGAGGGAGACATTTGGGGAAAGGAACGCGAGATGTATAGGGAGAAGGCTAGGTGTCGAAAACTGGGGAAACGTCGGTGCCTGCGTCTTTTCACCCGGGGAGATTCCCGAACGTTTTGAAAGCTTTACTAGTTTTTGTTTGTTTTCAGAAGAGAGGTTACTAGATCTCAAAAGGGCTTCGAATTTTCGTTCAAACCGTCAGTAGTCTGCTGATTGCGGTTTGTCTGCCTTTTGCTTTATTTGGCCTCATGCGGTGTTTCCATCGCTTCGTTCCTGGAGTTTATTTTGCGATGCATAAAAACGACAACCGCCATATGTTTAGCAGAACGCGCTCTGTAACAGTGTCATTGGTGATGGGTGTAGTATTACCTATTAAATTTTATTTTATAGTTTTGAGGGGTTGCTTTTGGAGGGGACTATGTGTGGTTGAGATACCATATTGAAAATTCCACCAAGATACGTAATTTAGGACAGTGACTGCCAGTCAGCAGCCTTGGTGGAACGTGCCTTGATGGTCCATCAGGTGACGTCTGACTGCCACTGCCAAGGGAATTTCATCAACAAGGGCAGCACTTATATAAGAGTAAAGCTATACGCACTCATAAATGTCGCCAAATGCCTCGACAAAACAAAATGTTCGAGAAAAAAAAAAAAAAGAAGAAAAAAAAGCAGGTCCACCGCGGATCGAACCTGCGTCCACTTGCGTACAAATGCGGACACCTTAACCCTATGCTATGCCATCGCTTGGGAAACGCGATTCGACCATTCGTTTTATACGAGTTTAGCGGAGTGCGTATAGCCATTTCCGTCCGAAGTGTACTCCGGAGTGCGTATAGCTTTACTCTTTATATAAAGCTCAAATTCCGAGGTGGCAATCTTGGATGGCTATGAAACGGTTCACAAGCCGAGGTGGCCATCTTGCATGGCAGTGAAACGGTTCACAAATCCTTAAAATGAATGTAATTCATGACATCAAAAATCAGGAAAAGTGTGTACCCGCCCTTTTCTTTTTTTTTGCCCTTTTGAAATTTGCGTTTTTCGGGCAAAAGGGACTTTCGTTTACAAACGGGACCGCATGCACCGTAAGCATGTTTCAAAGAAACGCCCTCGATGTCTGAACCTTTCGGGACGACCGTATACACTTTAATTCACAAAACCTATGCGACTCCGTTGAAGCTAGAGAGCAAGCATGCATGCTACGACAGACAGCCCTGGCTTCCACGGACGAACGAGAGCAGCAGACATATCTGAACTACGCTCGCAGATGCTTTTTGTCTGCACTCTTCATGAAACAATAATAATGAGGTGCGACACAGCGGTAAGGCCAATAGCCCATGCCAGATAGAAAGGTATAAACTTTCTAGCCCAAACCTCTCGAACCGAGTCACGAGCATTTTAGTAATGCAGCGCGAGATTCCGACATTGAGCGCATTGCTCTAAAGAATGCTTCGGCTGCATATGCAGTTAAGCCTTCAGCATGTTATGCAAAGCACTCATACATCAGTCGCCCTACTTCAGTTCTACTCACCTGCCATGTAGAGTACTTTCGCGTCGTAGAACGATTCTTTTGTTCGCGCGTCTCCGGCCCAGTAGACCTGGTATACCTTGTCGTCTTTAACTACACCGCTAAAGTCCCTTACATCGTCGGAACTCACAACAGGCTGGGTCTTGTCGAGTAGAAATTCAACTAAAACATAGGACATTGTAGCGCCCGGGCAGGATCGAGAGGTTGGAGCAAGCGGGCAAACAAAACGAGTCGAGAGCGATCGTTCACGGAAGCTCGGCAAAGCCTCTATGGGCGAAGCGAAGGTGGCGTGTTCGGCGTTTTGGCGGGCTTCTGATCAAGGTTGTCGGTCGGTTGCGTGTCATATCTCTAACATCACCGGTTTTATGGGCCCACGTCCCGAAATCGTTTTCTCGTGCATAGATTATTTTTTGTATTCATAGATTTGACGAAATAGTGGTATCCGAACGAACTTTACGTCCTTTGACCGTACGTCTGTCTGCACGTCAAAGCTTTTTAACGTACAGTCAGAGACAATCGATGTACAATCAGAATCGCCACCAAGACATCTTGATGGCGTTTCGCGACGGCCGACTACCACCAGGAAACCATCAGAAAGCCGACAAGCGGAGTCTGACTGGAAATCGACTGTCGGTCAGAGTAAATTATTGGCCAATCAGACATGCTTGACGTACAGTCAGGCACAGTCAGCGGTCCACTAAAAAACATTGACTGCCAAACAAGGTTACAATGATGAATTTTTCATTCGGGATAAATTAAACAATCAATTATTCAAGTAATCAACCAATCAACCTATCGGTAATCTCAACAATGAATGAAGATACGTTTAATCAATTCAATCAATTATTGAAAATGTGTGATCTCCGATATTTTACATTTGAATTTGGGTTGCTGTACAGGTATCCCTCTTTCCAGCCACCTAAAATGGCTCTGGAAATAAGGTGCGCATATCTATATAAACGTGGGTGGAAATATTGAAAGCTTGATTGTTTCCATGTTTGAAAAACCGCAATCAAAACGCCTGCCTTGCATCCGATGAGTCCGCGTGGCTCAAGAGGTTTAGGTGTTTTAATCAAAATTGTATATATATTGGGTGTTCCATTTTATGTCGAAGAGATTTATTTTAAAAAATCCGTAAAACATCCACTAAAACAGTTTGGGCAGGTGAGTTATACGGCCAGGTGAACATAATACAGGTGGCTAATCTTTGCGAAAAGTAGAATAATTAACTAAACTTTCTTATTTAACTTTTTATTTAGTAAAATAATCATATGGTTTTAATTAGGAACATGCTGAACATAATCCAAAACCACTACATCAGTCAATTTTAGACCTACTTGAAGCTCATGGGATACCGGGGGCGCACCAAAGTTACCGCTCGCAACTTTGGAGCGCTGAAGAAAAACGTACTTTGGAAAGTTGTGAGGAGCTTTTTAACATATTATTCGTTAGAAAACGCCAAATACCGTTTTTTCGTATATATATATATATATATATATATATATAACATCGTGAGAAAAGCGACCAAGGCAATAAGGAAAATAAACACCGAAAAAACATCCGCCGAATCAAAACGACGGTGAAAGACCTCCCAATACAAAAAAAAAAGAAAAAGAAAAACATGCTAAAGGCGCATGAAAAAAAAAAAATGAAGAAAAGCCGGGGTATATGATCTTAAAGACACAGTTCTGTGACTCGGAACTCGGCACATATCGAGGTTTCCCGTTTTTGTTCGCGTACTGGTTTCTTTCTTCGCTGGGTCGTTTCGATTCTCTGCCCAAGAAATCCAACGGCATAAATAAAAGAATCCGGTCATGCCGAGATCTTTCTTGGGTGCTACACGGATTACCACTCTGCCCGATGGCCGCCATAAATATAGGAACGCAGTGCTGCCTAGATGGGCACTACGCGCGTAGGGGTGCGCCTTATACAGCTCTGATTGGCCCGTATAAATATGTGACCATTATTGCTGAGCGCCGCTTTCCTGGATTCTTCCTTTCGTAATTGGACCAAACGCAGTCGTAGAAAGGTCACTATTAGGCTTAATGTTTTGGCGCCGTTTAGTCAAAGCTCAGGCTGGAGGAGCATATCCTCAATACATTAACCGGTTGACTACATTCGAAACAAGACAGGACTAAACTACACGATCATATGAATGACAAAAGTTTTGCAATGGAGCGGTTTTCTTTTTTGCTAGTAAATCCACGTTTTTTTAAACAAATGCTTCTAAAATATCAAATTGATATGGAATTCAAGTTACTCTCGCAAGAGAATATACCGTAATTTGGGACGTTTGGTCTTAAATTATGAATCGAATTCATTATAATTATATAAAGATTTGTTTAGTTCATAACATTTTGCTATCCCACTATACTTGTTTTCAGCACAAGACAAAAAGGAAAGTTTTGCGCGTTGTTCCTACGCTGCGCGAAGTAGTTCTTACAGGATTTAGTTGTCGGAGCAAGAAGCTCTACTTTTGATGTTTGAAGTGTCTACGTCTTGAGAGGATAACACGTTTCTAGTCTAAAATGCACCCTCATATCTCTTAATTCTCTACATAAAGGGGGTAATTATTATTGCTCCGCAAAAAGCCGGACTTTCTTTGTTTCGTTTTTTTTTTTTTTTACTAGTGTTTTTTAGGAGAAAACGGGTGTAAGCTGTTAACCCTTCGCAACTAGTATACCCACCGATCGTCAGTTTTTAATGAAACAAAAATATAAGTGTAAATAGCCTAGCTAGTCTTTCAGATCTGAACGACTAGCTAGGCTAACTCTTACCCATTGAGCGTGCTCGGCGGAACTTTAAAGTGTACCTCACTGTCTTAATAATTATTCTGTAAAATTCCTAAAATACAGATTCCCTAAAACGCTGAAGGCTCTCCTAGACAGCAACACCGACCTTATTGCAATCACAACGAAAAATTTCCATAATGAGTTGAATAAATGAATCAATGAAATAAATGAATTAGAAAAGAAAAAAACGCTTACTTTGTTTTTTCTTATGAGCTACGTTGAGTTTTTATGCTCTTTCCGTGTCTACCTTGATGACACATGGGTCGTATGAAACCACTAGCGAACAGAGGGCACCGTCAAGCTGTGAAACAGCTTTACTTTCTTCATGTTTTTGCCAATTATGCACCAGAATAGAAGAAATAAATAAAGTTCTTCAAATCGTACAATTCAATAAAGAGACAAACGGCAATGTATTATTCACTCTCTCGCTTAGATTCCTTAAGAACAGGAGTTGTAAAATATTTTATGACATCAAACAACAGCGGGCTAAACATTTCGCAATTAGTAAAACAATGTTATTACCTTCTCTTGATATTTCTGAAGAAAAAAAAAAACATAACTTGAGGTAATAATCTTCGAAGCGGTGACTGTAGACTTTATAGATTCACTGGCAGCTTATGAAAGATGGCAAGTCCTGAAAACTTTATTTTTGCTTCACAGCCAATAAGATTTCAGCATTAGCTGACGAGAAAGCCAATACTCAAATCACGAAGCAAGATGCCTGAATACGCTAAGCCACGCCCGGCGCTTACTAAATTGGTTTTGACAATAGATTTTCTAACCGCGCACTAGCAGTCACAGAAAGAAGCAATGGAGATAACTTTCGTTACAAGCGTGTTGGTATACGTATACCTCTAACAGAAAGAAGACGAGACGGATACGGACAGATTCTTTGTGCGCGTCTGCGTGTCCTCCTCTTTCTGTTTTATTTTATTGTCTAAAAGAAAGAAAGAAGCTGCCTTCACAGTGTGAACACGCGCCCAGAACAAACGGTAATGTAATGTGCTGCCGCTTACAGGACAGCAATGTTCATGGTGGCTGGGCTGTGGGGGAGGCAATGCACCGTACACGTGCTGCGCTCCAGCCATGGTCCGAGGTTGGCTGTTCCAATCACCTTATCCATTAGGCTCGAGGCACTATCAAATGTCTGTCGAGGGAATTACTGTAACCGAGTCCGTGTCATGTGTTCTCGCTGTGCTCACGTCCAATCCGCGAGGCGCATTCAACTTCTCGACTGTTGTCACCCTGGGGGTGGTTCCGAGGCGAAGCGCCGGCCTACGGATCCCCAGGTGTCGGGTTCGAATCCCGACCGAAGTGCCAGAAATACTGACGGAGGTATATTGCGGTGAAGTTGCCGTGTAATCGAGCTTTCGTTTGCACTTCAAAAAGTGTCCAGGTGGACGAAATTAATTCTCAATCCTCCACTGGAGCGTGCCAGCTGCCTTATGTTGTTTTAGCATGGAAAACTATCGATATTTGGTTTGAGGTGGCCTACCGCGATTACGCCAACATCCCCCTCCTCCACGCATCAACACGTCAGCATTCTCAAAGAAGGTACAGAAGGGTTAATGAACTTTTTCCAGTAAGCTTACGAGCATGCGTAACCGCTCTGCTCTGACCTTGCTTCCCCCTGTCACCATTTTCTGAGGGCAGAGACCCGTGCGTCTAACCTGTTAAACGACTATCTCTGCGCGTAAGTCGTCGTTTTTGAGGAAATTTCTTCTTTTTTTTTTTTTAATTGGTGGCGTGGGGGAGAAAGTGCAATGAAAACTGATAAAACGCAATGATGCCGATCTGTTCTGACGGGCGGAGGCACGTTGGGCTATCCGTTACACGGACTTGATTGCGCTCACAAAGACGAGACCGGCGTACCCATAAAATGTTTAGCGCAAACCTTACCACCTCACCAAGCCACCTAGCAGAAATTTACATCTAGTGACATGATCTAACATGATGTGGTCACCTCACGTAAATTCACGCGCTAAATTTAGCGGGGAAAATTCGCATCACGTAACCTGGGGAGGTCATTGGTCATTGTTACGTTCTAATTCGCTTTATTTTCTTTCTCTGGTTTATCTAGTCTAACGACGACAACGTGAGCACACGGCACAAGCTGAGGGACGTACATGTCTCGATTTTGCTATAAACAGTCTGACATGAAAGCCCGACTCGACTGGTCATTGCCTAGGCTGTCTACAAACGGTCATGGGCTATAAACTTCGCTATAAACAGTCTTGCGACGTTATCACGCGACTTCAATTTATCCACTGAATGTAGCTGATAAATTGAGATCACGTGACTTGGTCACAAGACGTCCTCACATGACGTCACTTCCCCCTAATTTTTGTCACGTGACTTGAGGCCAGGTGAGATGGCCGCCTGACGTCAATTTCACCTCAAAAGTATGCGGGAGGCTGGCGTGACAGTTCTACGTGACCGCTTTCTCGTGGAATTAGGCTGATAAAACACCACTGTGCTTTTTACTCTTTACTCAACCTTTAGTCAGCCTTTACTCTTAAACTTGCGCCGCGAAAAAAAAAAAGAAGCATTTGACTCACTGTCGCGGCGTGCGAGCGGGTGTACTTAAGGAACAGTTATTTCAACGTGCTTACCTAGGCTCCGTAAGATTACATTTTAATATCGGTTTATGGCTTGTGTAGTGTGCATGTAGCTGTAAATATAATCTGTCGTGATGTAATCAGCCGACGTATTAAAGATGGTAAGCATGCTAATTTCACAATTCGGCACCAGAAACAACCGGAGGCGGCTGTCGTTTTGCCGAGGTCAGGCCTCCGTTTAGTGAGCGGCAGGAATCGTACTAGGATAATATTATTGTTTAATTCTGCTCGTTCTGCAATCGGAAATGAATAAGTCATGCTTGGCGTTTCTGAGTTTACATAAGCAATAGCATTTAGGTGGCCGACTAAAGAATTTCTGCTGCTTTGGTAATGAGGTGCCTGAACAAATACGCCAGCAAAGCGATCTGAACGGAATATATGCTAATCTATGAAATCGTTTAAATAAAAATGATTCCTTCAGAAAAAAGAAAATCCATGCAATTTTGTACCTTTTAGTAATGTTTGCTTAAAGTCCTTAAGCTGCAATTTTAAATTAGAGCTCTTGCTTACTTGGTATTTGATTTATGTGCAACCATAAAGAGATAATTACAGGCAAATTTATCTCACGAAAAATACGAATAGATTTTTTTTTGTGCCTGCTCCCTGGTATGTGGCAGTTGTGCGTACTAAAATAAAGAATTATAGACAACTTTATTTTACAAAAGCGAGTATTTAAGTTAGAGATGAAGGCACCTGAGAACTAGGGAATTATCTTGTTATTCTTGTTCTCGGAATTTCACACCGAACGATAAATTGCCATTGAGAAGTTTTTGTTATTGTTATTCCCCGTACCTTAATATGAAAAGATCTAGCACACCTGCACGTGGAAATATATATTCACAATTCGTATTGAATATGCAATCCTTCACTGGTGTACTTAGACTTGTAATGCATAAAACTATAGAATATTGAACAGGCTTTCAATATATTGAGGTGCATTTCAAATGTATAATAAAGACTCATAGGGCATAGACAAAAGAGCTGTACAGCTTTCACATTCAAAATTTATGTAAAGTGACCGATATTAATATTAACTACTCACTGAGCGGGCCAGTTAAACGCTTACTGCCTTCACATTTTTGTTACATGACTGCTGGCGTCCTTGCGACCTTACTATGCGGAGTTCAAGTCCGTCTGTTTCTTGCGTAGTGGTTGCGATGATGTCATACCGTCATGTTCTTATTGGCTGATTAAAAAAAAAAGTAATGGGTAGACGCCAAGGCAGCTAGCATTGAAGTCTACTCACTATCCTTTCAATCAAAGTCAATCAGAACGCGGCGTCGTCCTGACGTCATAGCAACCTTTGCACATGAAGCAGACGACTTGCTCGCCGCATGAGTTTCAGTTCGGCAGCCCCGAATTTTTTAAGTAAAAAAAAACAATAGCTCAGGTGGAAAATAATTGTGGTATTAGTATTTATTTCTCTGCCTATAAAATAGTGTTCTGATTGCTTCCTGAAAATTGAAATTGTTTTTTTTTTCTATATTGTAAACAAAATTCTGGAAATTTCGAAAAATACAGATAACTGACGCTGTTCCAGTAACGGACAGCTTAAGAAACTCGTGGCGCGGCTTGTTCTGTTCAATCTTTTTGCTTCGTGATTCATTCTTTGGCCTTCATATCATCTAATGCCTGTATCTCGTTGACCGCGGAACATAAACAATAAGGGTCATATACCTATTGCTAGCCGTGCACGCCTCCACCGCCCCTTCCCCATTTCTTTTGTGTATATGAAAGATTGATCGATTGGTTGATTGATTGATTGATTGATTGCACGCCCCCACCGTCCTGCACTTCTAGCGTTGTCAGTGACTATGTTGGTCTGCAATTTTCCAGCGCCTAAAACCCGGGCAAAAAGTGCTGAGTCACTGTTCTATAGACGCCTGCGCGGCGTTGGATACTCCGCAGAAGAAGGTGACTGCGCATTCTCACAACGCGCCCCCACATCGCAGTGGACAGAGATGAAAACGAGCTGAAGACGATGAGACTAGAATGGTCTACAAAGTGCAGCATAAAATCTACAAGTATGTGAATAACCGCAGTGAAAAATGCGTAAAAAAGAAACCGGTTTCTACCTTAAAGGTTGCCAGTGATCGTATCAATATCTTCCAGTTTTAAAAGTCCCACTTGGGGTATTTCTAAGCCCCAGGGTTTTGAAACTTTAGATAAACTCTGACCGAACCTGCAACGCCTAAACAGACAAAAAAAAAAAAAAAAAAAAAGCAGCATGTGCATTTGTGAGTTTTTGGCGGCGATAGATGGCTTTGTCTCATTGTGCTATCGAATGAGACAGAATGGCGTCCTTGCAACATACTCTTGGCAGACTGTTCTTCTAAGCTGCATCTCCGACGCAAACCTCCAGAGTCGATGGTCCGATCTTTCTTAAGTGGAAATCCCAGGCGTACCGCGGCGGGACTAGAAGACGAAGGCTGTTTCGTAAGGATGAGCAAAAAAATGCCATGGCCTTATCCGCGCGAAACTTAGTTTCCACTAGAAAGCTCTCGTCGAGAATCCGCAACAACAAAACGATAAAAACGCGCAAAAATAAATAAATAAAGTGTCTTGCGTTGTTTCGCAATGTCGACCTTTTTTCTTTTCTGTTTTCGAAGTCAAACAGGTTATTCGGTTTGAAGGCCGGCAGATCAATGCTCAGACGAAGGAAATGATAAAAAATATTAAATAATATTGGGAATAAGGTGTTCATTTCTTCTAAAACATAGAAAGAAAGACGAAATGATCTAGTAGTGAAAGGAAAAAAACAAGAAAGCAATGGACAAAAGGTACAAGGGACTGTAAGAAAGCGAACAGAAATTGTAGATGATTAAGCTAGGATCAAGAAGTAAAGATAAGCAAGAAAAGCATAACACTTGCTCGCACAAAAATGTATTACAACTAATAAATAAAACAATATGAATTGAAATACATAAAGAAATGCAGAGCGAGGAAGAAGTTGTGAAAGAAAAGAGTCCCGGTAAGTAAGATGGCCGAAAAATTACAGTAAAAAAGATCTGAAAACGTGACGGCAAATAGAAAGTCAAAAGGATCATGAGGTAGATGAAAGGAGAAACGAAGGTCCGACAATGAGAAAAATACAGAAGGATAGACAGTACGACTTGACGGTAAAACTTCGGAAGACAGGGCTTTATGAAAGTAAGAAAAGACCGAAGCAAAGACGGGGAAACAGCCAGAGACGCTAAAAAAAAAGAACAGTTGCTATGGTTAGCATCTTCACTATTAACGTATGGTATCCGGTAAGCTTGAGTAGAGGACTGAGAGATAATTAAAGCCACCTGAAAATCTCTTCCGTGTTCCCCGAATGGAAACTTCCTCGTAATAAATTGTGATGAAATTGTTTGCGCCTCGTAATCCGAAGAAAACCCATATAACGTACCTGGTGGCTGCAGTTCAGCGAAGCGAAAGAAATGCTTACACTCATAAAAATAAATTGAAATGTAAAAATAAAACTTTAAAATCTTGCAAATAACAAATTGTAGAAGAAAATTAAGTGAACAGTTTCAGACATAATAGGGGAATGCAATGAAGCCAGTTGTACGCTTCAATATTAAATTGCACAGCAGACTGCTGGGCAGTTGTGTAGCATGTTGAATGTTCCGATATCTCGCTACTTCGGCGATGCTTGCTTGGGGCTCGTTCGGTACGTTCGGTTTTTGCTGTTGTGCGTTTGTCCTAACGCGTGACACTCGATAGCAGTTTGTGGAGTAAAAATAACGACAATAATGGTTTAAAAAAAGGATGAACCGATGATCGTCGAGCTTGTGTGTGACGTCGTACGTGATGTCCTACCTGGCTCAGCCAATCAGCATCAGGGTCATCGGCCGCTTCACAAAGTTTTCGGATCACCCCCCCCCCCCCCCCTCTTTCGCCTTCAAGGAGGCAAAGAACGTTTCATGTTCAAAAAAATATTAAAATACTTACTGGTTTAAAAATAATGTAAGAGCCGTGGGTGCCAATAAATAAAATTGGAATAGACGGAACAAAGGTAGAAATGCAGAAAGAATGAATAGTGTAAATACATATAGGTATATACATACGCGACCGGCGCATCCAGCCATTGTCTGACTGGGGGGTGTCGTCCTGAAGTCCTCGTCTTCCTGAACCTCGATATCGCGATCGCGACCTCCCGCAAGAGCGTTCGGAAAAGCGGTGACCGACTGAGGAAACGCGAGAAGACAAAACAAAAACAGGGAAAACTAGAACACCGTGTCAACCAACAAAACAATAAAATAATAACATAAGTAAGCACGTTGCCAGAAGCTAAAACAGTGAGGGATAGGGCAGAAAAAACCAGTAAGTGCATTGATCAGGGAAGGAACGTTCTTCCTCTTCCCGATAAATTTCCCCAGACTCGCCTCTTTACACTCGATTTGCCTCTTTTGTCCCGAATGTTTTTTCCCTCGCACAGCGTACCCCCTCGAGCCATTTCTCTCAGCTGTGCCACCTTCTCCTCCTTTTTTCTCTTTCTCTGTAATCCCTAAGTTTCGTCCTTGTTTCGCTTTCTTGCGTTTTCTCAATACGGCCCCTTACTGCTTTCGTTCACTCTTCCTTCCTCTTTCACCTGTTCTTCTTCCACCATTTGCTCCTCTAGCCTTTTCGTCCGGTTTCCTCCCGACTTCCTTTCCACTTCACTCCTTTCTCCATACATCGAACTTCATTTTTTTACTTCACTATTTTTGTGTAGTTCGTCTTTTATTCACAACCTTCTTTTACAATATCATTGCATTGAAAGATCGGTTTCCGCATCATTCATTGGGTGCACTTCCTTTCTTTTCCTATACCCAGGGTTGTATGGAAGACACTACAAGTTGTCAAATTACTTGTAATCAGTTATATTTCGTAGTAATTTTGTTATCATATGAATACGTTTATGAGGAAGTAATCACAAGAGCAATTTGTTTACTTTTTGGAAATATTAAAATTAATTGTAATTGTTAATGAATGTAATTGTAAATAAAATTAATGTAATTGTAAATGTGCCAAGTTTCCTACGAAGTAATCCTCAAACCAAGTTTTCAACATGGGTGTGGTTTACCGAAATTGGCACATTCAAAAGATAAGGCGCTTCTAGTTCGGTTATTCGAATCCAATATGGGGGGGACAGTACTAAAATCCCGTTTTCAAACTGTCCTAAAGATATGTTGTTTTAAAGTTCTGAGTAACAATAAAAGTCATGAATGCTTTTTTTCAAGTAATGGCCAATTAGATTTCTTCTCAAGTAATCTAGCCATCTAATTGAGTTATTTTAAACCAGGATAACTGTAATTGCAATCGATTACTTTTTTTCGAGAAACGTGTACAAGACTGCCCAGATCTAACATATTTTTCATTCTCTTTCCAAATTTCTTTGTTCACTCCACGGGGTCATTTCGCTCGTTGCTATTTCTCATAAATCGGGATTTATTTTGTAATTTTTATCTTAGAGTTATTTATACAGTATATTTTAATATCTCTCGCCATTTTTCCTCGCCATTTTTTTAAATCTCCACAACTTCATAAAGCTTACAGTTCACGATTTTTCATCAATGAAACTTTTTATCATTCCGGCATCATTGGTCATTAAAACATTGCCCCCTCCCCACCCCGTGTTTTATTTTATACAGCTTTCCTCTTCAAAGTTTAGGGGCGTGAACGTGGAGCAGGTGGAGCGGAAGCTCGCGCTGCAGTACCTTGGGATTCTGGCCTCAATCCCCGCCCCTGCGCGTTCCGATCCGGATGAGCATCGTACCGGCTAGAGCTCGTGTATCACTACTGCGTGGTGCACGTTAAAGACCCCAGGCTAGCGGTTGTACTGCACTGGCTAAATTGCTCATCTACAGCTGGGAGACAAGTCGCCCGTTAAGGCAGACTAACTTTCGGCTGTATAAACATAAACACAAGAATTTGCTTTGTTCTTCAAAGTTTCTAGATAGATAGAAGTAAATAGATACAGGAGAGTGTAAGATGTACACGAATCTTCACACCTTTTTTGTTTCTTTTGGCGTTTTTAGACTTCCTTTTTCGACAAGCTCTGGAAAATTATCTAACTTTCGCAAAGGCTTTCTACGTGTCTTCGTGGCTGAGACTTCATTTCATCTACACATCAACTACATAACGTCGTCCCAAAATGGTAGCTCTTGGGCTAAATCTTCATCATCCGTGCACGTTTTGTGGTAAAATACAGTGGCAGATTTTTCACCATACTCTTTCCGACCAACAAGGCCCTCGCTTAGTTGACAAGTACGCCTAAAGTATAGTTCCATTCGCTTCGAGTGCATGAGCTGTGAAGATTAATAATCAGTAAGAACCAACACCATGTTTGGCTAATACACATTTCGGACGGGCTAATTTAGTCCAATTCCACTAAGTGCACTTCAGCTCACTAAATGTCACTTCAAGTGTTAAGTGCCACACGGGATAAATTAATGTCACTCGGGAATGATGACTATAACGATGGGTAAAGTAGTATTAGACACCTAAAATGTTAAAGGCATAAATATGTCAGCAGTACTTAGTATTTTAATAAAGATACGTTTAAAGACAGCTTTACGTTAATTGACAATATGCACGCGAATTGGATGATCCTGATCGATCATCACAAGCCAAGATATGGAAAAACTAGGAAAAGAAGAAGAAGCAAACTCACTTAAATCCGGGTGTGTTCGTCAGAAAGACTCCGTGTGGCACATTACACTAATGACACTAAAGGCGAAGTGTATTCCATTGCAGTACACTAAATTAGCCCGTCTGATCGGGGTGTATAAGACAATTTTAGATGTAAGCTAAGGTGTTTCACAATAGAAAAGCTATAATGAACATGAAACAACGAACTACACGGTATGTTAGAGAACACATTAATGTAGCTTTCTTCAATTATTAGAAATCGGGCGGCCTTATATATGCACTTTTTTTAGATTTTACATATTCAATTTTACAATGCTAAGCAGATTCACAGTCTGACCCATCAGCATATTTTTAATGAGGTTGACTCCATGTTTTACTCTTTTCCTCGATCCATTCATCATTGACCTCATGTCAGGTTGGTGTAATTTTTTTATCTCTAGTTTTTCGGCGACCCGGCCGTACGTTTTTTGCGCCACTCTCTTCTTCCAAACTTTCGTTCCTTTACCTTTTATTTGTTTTTTTTTTTTCTGAAATTTAAGCAGCAGCTCCAATTTTAATACTTCTTCCTATTTTCGTCCCGAATTTTGAGCCACGTTCTCCCCAAATGGTAATATCTTTCGTCGTTCCTTGTCCCGTGTTTGTTTTATTCTTTCCGTATCAACTGTACCAACACGTTCTACTATTCATATTTTTCTCGTCCACTCTCTTTCTCTCTTTTATTTTTCTCACGCTGTGAACCTTGCCGTTATATTTCCCGCCAATCTCGCATCACCTTTTACGCATCTAGATACTTTTCTTTTTTTCCTTTTCCTCCGACAAACCACGTTTCTAAGGAAGCACGCAACCACTTGGCATTGTCGAAAGTTTCGCTCTAGCTCTACGTAACAGTCATCCCATGCAAATCGCAAGAAGAAGGCTGAGCGTAAAAATGGCACACCACACTCTTTCGTCGTTCTTCTCACATTCGTTGTATTCATTTCGATCTTTTTTTTTTTTTTTTTTTACGCAATCTAGTTATATTTTGTTTCACGTTACAATGACCTACAGCGGATGCTACGGGCCATCCGAGCTAATCCAGCGCTATGAAGTCGTCACGTGACAACGTTCAACTTGCGTTCGCTGCAATGTAGCGGAATGGGCATCCCCGTTCTATTCCAATTCCATTCCGAGGGAATTAAAGTTTCCCAAATGTCCATTCCTTTCAACTCATAGAAATGAAAATAGTGGGTTCATGGATGAAGAAAGAATAAAACAATTAAAACAGGGACAACACAACCACATCCACATCTTGAAAGATGTGGTTGTGTTGTCCCTGTTTTAATTGTTTTATTCTTTCTTCATCCATGACCAAAACCAACACGCTCTTCTCCCAAGCAGTGGGTTCATTCCCACTCCTGGAATGGCTGAACTCCACCATTTCATTACTCTAATCTCTAAACCTGACAAATAAAATGGCGATTGATAGCCTCATTTCGTTACCGGAAAAACGCAGCTTAAAGCTGCTGAAGTTATTAAACGCGAGACGACTCCAAAAGTATGCAAAAGCTTTGGCAAAGCATTAATTTTACTGAGCCGAAAGGTGGTCGCACAAAGCGCTCCGTGGCACTTGGTGTCCCTGCAGACATCGATTGCGCGATCAAGCGTTAAATGTCTTGTGAGTTGCAACAGACACCAAAAATTAAGATCACCCATTTTCTTCTCACACGGACCGGATACCCTCGACCATATATCTTTCTGCCTCAACAGATACGAAATTAGCGTGTTGTTTATTTGAGAACGGATTAAAAATGTCTAGTGCATGCGTGGTGTATGATGAAGCTACATTGCTGTCTGCTTCGAATACATGCACAAGAGCACCGTTAGTGCACTGTTAGAAGCGACGCCGCGTATACCTGCCCCAAATCTCCACGCACTGCGGCAAGAACAGAAGAAAACCCGCTCACAGTGCAATCGGTATACAGTGTAAGCACAAGGGAATGTAGCAGCATACTATGGAAACCTGCCTTAAAACGTTAAGTTTTACGTTTGACGATCCTTGCGATTCCGTAAAATAATCAATACATTTTTGTTTGTGTTTCAAGCAAACACTATAGAAGATCGGCCGGGTTTAAAGCAGGGAGTCGAACTGGTCATTGTTCCGGTTCGGTTCGGGTACTGTAGCGTTGGATTTTGTTTCGGTTCGGTTGGCGTCTAGTGACACTTTTGAAATGACGGTTTGGTTACCGGTTTCACCAAGCGTGAACCAGTTTAGACCGGTTCTTAAAGAAAGTCCACCGCTCCTAGTGGTTAAAAATAAAAGGTTTCTTGAACAGGGTATCATCTGCATTAAAATAATTAGGTAATCAGAAGCCGTGCTGCGGAAATGAAAACAACGAAACAATTATATGCTTAATTTCGTTTTGTTACTTTGAATTTTAACGTAAACACTGTTCAATGAAAATTGCGTGGTTATACAGACAATTGGAAACAGTATCAAAGTACTGTACTCACATGTGAAGTCAATCAGCCAGAACTCAGAGTAACATCGTGACGGTAGCCTACACCGTACTCGCAAACTACCCACAAAAACAAATTAGTCATTAGATGTTTAGACAGCAGCAGTCAAGTGTATGGTGATATTATTACCCACTGTAGATGAGAAATTTATTCATTGCAGTACAACTGCTAATGCGGGGTCTTTAACGGATATTGTCACAAATGACAGACGATGAGGGAAGGGAAAACGGAAAGAACTAAAGATTTAATGGCGGCGAACATATGCCAGAAACAAAAGAAATGAAAGAGGAACACGTGTCGAGAAAGCAGCAGCGAGCGTCGACGGCGGCAGCAGCAGGCGACGGTACGTCGGCGGCGTAACCGCTGGTTATCGCGAAAGAGAATTAGGGCACGAATCGGCAATACGAAGCTGAGTTTTTTACCTACTATGCTCGTCATCTCGAATATTCGACCGACCTACAGTGTTCGGCAAAGAGGCAGGGCGGGGGGAGACACATAAGATAAGGTCATTCTGGTTTCCTTATCGTTTACGCTCGAGATAAAAGTGTACGCGAACCTTCTAGATAAACAGAGACGCTTATCATCTCAATCATGCCCACGGCAATATCATGCAGTACTGATACAAGACTGCACGCCGCTACGATGATCATCGATATGGAAACGGCAAACTACCCACACCGCACTATCGAACGACTTGCTCAAACGGCTCAGTTGAAGAGGAGAAAGACAGCAAAGGTCCGTCGAAAGATGAATAAAACAAAACAAAAAAGTGAAAGCCGTTTACAACTCCCTGTAACGCCGAATTAGAGCGCAGCTCTTGAGGAGGAGGAGGGAATGGTACGGGGGGGGGGGGGGGGTCACGTGACCTTGGGGGTCACGTGATCTGGGGGTCACGTGACGATGACAATGTCGATGATGTCATCAGTGACATCACTGATGACGTCATCAGTGACGATGACGATGCGGATACCGATGACGTCATTAGTGACGTCACTGATGACGTCACCAGTGATGATGACGATGACGATGCGGATGTCGGTGACGTCATCAGTGACGTCACTGATGACGTCATCAGTGACAATGACGATGCGGATGTCGGTGACGTCATCAGTGATGATGACGATGACGATGCGGATGCCGGTGGCATCATCAGTGACGTCACTGAAGACGTCATCAGTGATGATGACGATGACAATGCGGATACCGGTGACGTCATCAGTGACGATTACGTCATCAGTGATGACGACGATGCGGATGCCGGTGACGTCATCAGTGACGATGACGTCATCGGGGGGGGGGGGTCACGTGACCTCGGCGGGGGGGTCAAGTGACCTTGGGGGTCACGTGACCTCAGGGGAGTCACGTGACATCCGAGGATCACGTGACCTCGGGGGGTCACGTGACCTTGGAGGGTCATGTGACCTATGGAGGGGTCACATACGCTGGGGGGTCACGTGACGTGGGGGGTCACGTGACCTTGGGGTGACCTTGGTTACGCCGACGGCGACGGCGACGCCGCTCAAGCCGGAAACGGGCGCCTAAGAGCTGCGCTCTAAAAAAGTCAAAATACAACGGGCCACTTGCTGTTTCTAGAAAATGCACACAAACACACACGAAGAAAAACATTTATTTCAAGGCAGTATACAAGGCTCTGTTCGGCTGGCGTCCCGGCGACGGGCGCCGCAATGTCGAGCTGGTCGCAGCTTCGCCTCTTGGCGCCTCTATATTTCGACACCGCGTAACAAACGCGCCGACAGCCATCGACTTTTTGCTTTTATTTTTATGTTTATGGTTGATTTCTTCTTCCTTAGCGAATATTGCTAAGCAGCAAGAAATACACACACACACACACGAGCAGGCATAAATAATAGCATTTTATCGTCTCGGCAAAGTCAGATATACTCCGTTTCACCTTACGATGTACCGCGATAGACGCTACGTGCTACACGAGTCAAACCGTTAGACACCCCCAGTGCAATGATGCTGTTTCAAAAGCCACTTACCATATGCTAACGAATTGCGTCATCAGCAAATAGGCCCTAGATGAAAATGAACACGGCTCGGATAAGAACCGAGCCCGTTCCATTCCCACTCCATTCCGGGAAAGAGCCATCCAATTCCATTCCCATTTCATTCCCCCCCAGTGCTGCCGCCCTTCCATCCCACGCTGGGCTCGCAAAAGTGTGGAATTATTTCAGAATCATTCAAATTCCGTAGCGGCAACTTCGCAACAGTGGTTCGCTGAGCGTCTTCTGTAGGTCACGTGACACTAAAGGAGCATTGAACGGGCTTCCATGGCTTGTAGCGTCCTCGACAGTCCGTCGTGTGGTGAAACGGAGTATACGGGTAAAAACTGAAGGACAGGAAGAGACGAGAGCGGGCGGCGGCGTCAGAACGCCGCGCTTTGGTTCGAATGATCAGTTGGTCGACGCTAAGCTAGCTGTTTTTGTCCCAACTGCACTCGTCGAACGCGTTGGAATGTGAGACCCAAACGATAAACTCCGGCGCTCCGCTTCCTAACGCGTTCGAGAAGTCCAGTGAAGACACAAGCGCTGCCTTTGTCTCCACTGCACTCGTCGAACGCGTTAGAACGCGGAAAACAGGCATCCGGCTTTTGGCGTTCGCGTTCGAACGCGTTTGAAGAGTGCAGTGTGACAGCCCCCCCCCCCCCCCCCCTATACTCATAAAGCCTGGCAGTTCGAGGACGGAGCCATAGAATGCCTGGTCGCAGATGTTGAGCCGGAGGATCTGGTAGCACAGAGCATCAAAGAGTCATTTCTCCGGGAACCTGGACGTCAGCGCGCAGCTTTTGCAGCGGTGAGAACCCGAAACACACATGTTCGCTCGGGAGAAGTGTGTTTCGGCGACTCGCCGCAGCGGGGCGCCAGTCACGTTGCTCTCCTCTCATCCGTTGTTTGCCGCTGCACCTTTTCCATTTCGGCGGCCGCTTCTCGTGGCAATCTGCCAGGCATTGTCAGTATATAGGAGGCTAAGGCAGTGTGGGCAAAGGCAGCTACTTTGCGTCCGACCCACTAATCATTCCATTCGAACCAGAGCACGGCGTTCTGGCGCCCCCGCGCGCCTCCTCCTATCCCTCAGTCTCTGCCCGCGTAGGTCGTGATCTGATCCTCTTAAGTTACCGCTCACCGAGATAATGGACGCATAATGCTAATGGCTACTATGGCTGCACAAGGGACCCAGATGACGTTACGAAGGGTGAGGCCGTAGGGTTGACTGACCGAAGTCAGTGGGGAATACCCTAAGTGCTGATTGGCACGTTTCTAGTAAGTTCGGTTGCGAAACTTTTCTAAGGATTTGAGTAACAGGGTTCCGTATCTGAGTAATGGAAATATAATGTCGCGTACCCCTATAAGTTAGTCTAAATTTAAAAGTGTGACGCCATTTGGATGATTAACGA
Organism: Ixodes scapularis; assembly: GCF_016920785.2. NCBI lineage: Eukaryota > Metazoa > Arthropoda > Arachnida > Ixodida > Ixodidae > Ixodes > Ixodes scapularis. Next base: position 34,795,386 of record NW_024609883.1, read on the forward strand.
GATTGGGAGTCGGTAATAATTATTGATGTTTCGGGGAAAGTTCACTTACCCCTAGAAGTACGTGACTTTAAGCTAAGAACAGACGAATCCAAGAGGGAGGGTGGGTATGTAGTGCAGTTTCGCTCAAATATTTCTGCGGCATTTAAAAGCGCTTTTGTTGGAGAAACGAAATAGCGAGATGAATTAATTAATGCGACCACTAAGAAAATTAATTGTTTGATTTTCGCAAACAATTTACTTATATCCCTGCAAATAAGTTAAGACTCAAATCTATTGCATTTGCCTTCAGAAGTCAAGAGGATTGTCTCAAGGTTTTGTTAAATTCATGGCAAATTTTTTACAAAATTTTTGAATTATTGTTTTTACCAACACGGAGCTACAACACGTTGATGAGTCCCCCAGTGCTTCGACTATACCACAGAAAAAATACTGCGGTTACTTGCCCGTTTGCATAACACCATATTCATGTAGCAAGCTATATTCAATGCGAACTGGTTTTCAAGCACAAGCTTCAATTCTTGCCCTAATATACATGGCTTCTTTTCAAACTAAAAAGCTCTTTTTTTGTATCTTAGAAATTTTGCTTTCGCACGTCCGCCATAAGATCGGTTTCGTCGTCCACTGGAATTCGCTGTTGCTGCATCGCAATTCGAGCCACCATGGAAAACCTTCTTTCTTTTTATATTTACGTTCGCTTTATATGAACTAAACACATTTTCGACAAAAGCGGAAGAGAACGTCTCGTAGTTTCTTCGTGCTCTTCCGGCCCTCGTTTCAAAGAAGGGCGCTTTTATTTATTTTTTTTTTGTTCCGAGTTTTATTTCGATATCTATTCGAGAACGGCAAAACCTTTGAACCATTATCTACTCTCTGAGACTGCGTGCTCGAAGCAGGCTTGAGTTCGCCTTTCCGTGTTTACAAAACGGTAGGGATACAACTATTTCCCTTTTTATTGTGAATTTTCCCCACCTTTTTGCCACAGCACTTGCATGCTAGCTCTCCCTTTCGCTTTCAAATCTCAACGGAAAGCGGCATCGTATGTGTTCGTACGATTGCTCAGTCGACAAAAGAAAAGATTACGTAATAAAAACTCCTATACAGAAAAAAAAAGAAAAAATAAACACTCGTGGAAAGAAATCACGGGTGAACAGAGATTGATAGTGGGGGAACTGATCGGTGAGATGACCAACACCTTCCGTAACATTGTAAAGAGAAATAAAAAAAAATAAAAAACTGAGAAATTTGCATGGTTTACTTTGTCTTTTTTCTTTTTTTTATTGACTCGTATCTGCGGCGGTGTTCAGCCACTCGAGCAAGGCGCTTATTCAAAGGTCAGGAACGGCAGATCCTCCTTTTTCCTTTCCTTCTCTTTACCAATCTTCTCCCCAACACACACACAAAAAAAGAAAAAAGCACTTTTCGTTGCTATACACGTCGCTTCGAGTGCGCGCCGCGGGTTGGGCTTGGCCACAGTACTTCTGCTCTTTGCGGGACAAAAAGGACCTCGTTTCTTCTTTCCAACTGCGTGGGATTGCAACGTCCAGCTTGCACGAAACGTTGTTGCCACTTCCGTCATTTTTGCTGTTCCAAATATCTGCGGGTCGGAAAACACGACTAAACTCTGTCTACGCAAACTGCGCAACCGGGTAACCAAGTGTATATGTGGTTGGAGCGGTTGCGAAAACGCAACAAAATAAAGTCTAAGCAGTTGCATTTCTTTTTACCCGTTTAAAGTATGTGTGAAATTATTCAAAACAAGCTAGACTTTTCTCACAAAAGTACGCGTTTCGTAGTAGAGTCGTGATTTTGAGGGTGAATATTTCACTCGTATCATGCTGTTTCTCGTTTTCGCAGTCTTTTTTATTTTAAATGGCCTGAATTGGAGAAGTCGTCTGGATTGCTTTCCTATTTGTCTTGTAGAGTATTTTTCGTACATGATGGGGGGTGGAAGTCGCAGTAAATATGAATGGAGATATTTGAACATGTTCGCCGCGACCGAAGGTGTTACTGAAAGATGCAGTTGTTCGTGTTTTTGGATAAGAAGCTGAGGGTCTTTGATGCAATTGATGGTAATCGCTTGTATACAGCGCGGAAGACTCGGTGCGAGGCTTCTTTATGTTGTTCAGTCAGCGTTGTCTCAGTTGAATGTAACATAAATGTTTCCATTCCTCTAAGTGGCATTTACTTACAAGATGTATTTCAGAGCTGCTCCTTTGAGCCAGCAAAATAACTGGTGTTCTCTACAACCTCTAAGATCGCTGAGCTTCGTGTGCTTTCAGATGACGACCGAAATATGCCGTGGCTACGTAAAGTCTTGTTTAACGCGCCTTTCCTTTTGGCTCTTTTTTTATAGACTACAGTGGGGGTTGACAAAATATAAAAAGAAACCTGACTGTAGCTACCAGATATTAATGCATAACGACTTGTAAGAGCGTTTAAATGCCATTTCTTTCTGGTTTTGATTTCTCTGCTTTTTGTTGTTGACATACCGCTTTTATAGCAAAAGCATAATTAAGCTATTTATTACGATCACTTTCCTTAAGTCTGCATTTCTTCAAGGTCCAGCAATTTACAAGTTGTTGACCTGTAATACAAGACGAGCCATGTGAAACAAGACTAGTATAAATATTTACTATAAAACAAGACTAGCCTAACAGCTGGTAGTGGAGTATACTGGCATGGAAGCAGTGAATAGTTCAACCTTCTAAGAAATATCAAATATGTGCCTAAAAATAAGATCACATGGCCAAGCACAGTCCCATCGAAACAAATATCAGCTCTTTTGATATTTACATGGTGTCTTAAGTTTCCGAATACAGAAGCACCCAAACGTTGATACTTAGGGGGTTTTCATTTCCTCTCGTTATTTGGGACACCCTGCCGGAGGCGTGGACGTAAAATAAAATCTGAACTATTATTGTTTTTCGAAAGGAGTTGTAATGTTTCCTTTAAAGGTACATCAGATGTCTCAATTGCCTGATTAATTACTTTTCTGATGAAAAAAAAAAAAGACATGGCCATGAGTTCATTTTAACCCAAGCAGTGCGACAAATAATATTCCTTCGAATAAGAAATTTAATTAAATCCCATAGGGCGAAACACTTGAGTATACATATCTTGCACAGGACGTCATTTCCGTTGCCCTCCAGAGAAAAGGGGAAGAAGGAGCCCCGCTCTTATCAGGATCCTCTTTTGTGCCTCCCGGATTGGCACAGGCGTCGCTATTCTCCTCCCAGAAGATTATGGAAGATTAAACTGTCACTCAAAATTCTTACAAGAGCAGCTTCCCTCTCCTCCTTTTACTTGGTGTTCAAATGTATGCGACGTGACGTCAATGCAAGGAGCCTATAAAAGCATTGTTTCTCAATAAAACGTTTCGAAAAAAGTCGAACATTCATTCTTCATAGCTTTCTTTTTTCTAATTTTGGAGAATTTTTGAATTTTTTGTAAGCGGTTTCGATTCCCAAATGTCCTTACATATGTAGAAGCATTTCAGAGTTACGGGTATCTGTTGCATCACGTCTAAGATTTATCGTACGCCTGAACGGCTTAAACGTACGGCGAAACTAGACTCAATTCGTCATTTGCCACGACTTTGTGAAAGTTAGAGCTGCTGGAATATATTTTCTTGAAACATTTACCTACTTCGTGCACTTACGAAAGCATGTTGAGATGCGATAGCTCACTCTGTTGCATCATCGACGAAGCACATGTGTCGATTGGGACACATCGTATGTATTATTCAAAATAGATATGTAAGAGCACGTGAACGTTTAGGCTAAAATGTATCAAATAAACGCTTGTTTTTCTGGTGGTAACACGGTCATAAATCTAGGCTATTTATCACTTATTTTAAAAATTATGGACATATATGTTATAGCTAGGCACCTTTTTGAAATATATTTACACTTCATAAATAAATTTCTGAACTGTTCATCTGAACTGCTAGTTCCCATATGGATGTGCTAAATGAGGACGATGATACGTGTCTTGCGGCAAGATGTTTTCAGAAGTCGTTTAGTTAAATGGGGATTTTTCAGTATAACCATGTATTAAACTACTACAGTTTCCTGCTCCATTCTCAACGAACATGATTTTATTTTATGCATGCTTTCCCTCAGGTATTACGCGAGAAGGACCGCGGGAAAGGAGACTTTTATTATTTAATTGATATTGCGAAATTCTTCGTCTCAGGAAAGATCCAGTTTTTTAAAAATAGGTATGAAGTAAGAACCTCTTTTGGTTTTTGAGCTGTTTACAACGATGCTAATATTCTTGAAAGTCAAGTGGTAACGGAGGACGTTTCGCCATTTACTTTGAAATTCGAAGCAAGGTAAAATCTTCTATTGTGATAGTTTTCTTGCTGTCTTAAATAATATGCGGCTCTTGCTTGATTAGAAATGTTCCAAATATTTCCTGGTTTGTATTTAGGAACTATGTTTGCCACCCAATATAAACTTAAGCTCAACTTCATTGTTACTTTAAGAGAAAACGGAGAACATCGTGTCTTAACAACAATCTCTAAAGTCTAGAAAACCAAGATCTTCAGAGTGGCAAACGCTGTTTGACTAACATAATCCGTCATTTTTTTGCTTAGAGCATTAGTTTCTTCAGACTTAGCCCCGAGGATGAGAAGTCCGATAGCATAATGTCCGCAACCAGGATTCCATTAAGCTTATTTTCGATTTCTTACCAGCATCCGCAACCTTGGTGGTTTCGTCATCTTAGACTGCGTCTATTTTACCCGAGACGTCCTTGAAAGAGTATGGTATCATAATCTCGGCGGCGCCGAGAGGAACTGACGTCTATGGAATAGTCACGTCTCCGACAGCTGACACTCCCTTTTGGGGGCCATCTATTATATCATGGCGGCTGTGCCTTTCCTCTCTCCTTGAGCGACATGCCGCCAGGGTGAGTTGAGATCGCAGTCTGACTAAAGAAGCAATGCCGGAAAAGCGTAAAGGGGGGGGGGGGGGCGGTAGGAAAACCCGTGGGTTATTGCTGATGTTATAAAAGCCTGCACATGTGAGACTGAAAGAAAAGCAACACGAACTAAATTTGCTATTCATTTCATAAAAGAAGGGCCGCTGAAAACTGTGCTTCCTGGCGCAATCCGTTCTGTATGTCATTTTGGGCCCAAACCTGACAAATATTAATTGCTGCTACTTTTTTTGCACGCGAAACTACCGTTTATTTTTAACATTGAGATCATTTATGGGAAAATTAGCATCGAGGTACATATAACTTTGAACTCTAAAACTTCTGAAAACAAATTAAAATTCTTAATATCGGCTACCACGCGAACCTTAAGAATTTTTCTCCTATGCCCATAAAAGAGCTGCCTAGATATCCATACAAAATATGATCTCTCAATATTCTTGAAACAGCCTAAAATGTTCTGCGATGACATATAAATTATAATAAACTAGAATAGAATGAAATACCTCTATTTGTAACTTGAATGTCTTGCAACTTATAATAACGAGCGAGTGAAATTTCGATGGTTGTGTACGTGCTCATCCAACCGTCAAAATCACTGACTGTACACGATGGTCACGGTCAATTATAAATGTCGCCGAATTTCGGTCATGACTTAAACAGCCAGGACAAAACATTGTATGACTCCTAACTTTACCTAACTTGAAAGATTCAGATTATGAGTGGTTGGTGACTTCGACGAAAAAAAAAGATCATAGTAGCAAGCATTTAGAAAACAAAACCGAACAACAATGATGAGAAACTAGGCACTTTCTTATATTGCAAATTGTCGCCTGACCTCCCAGAGTGGCCACCAATTGATAAAAAAACTAATTGTTTACAGTACGCACAAACAAATAGATAGGCATTCGTTCGAACCACCTAGTTTTCAGCAGCTGCCGGATCCGACGAAATCAAACAAAACAAACAAGACAAAACCCACAGGTTTTAACCAGCTCGACTCTTTACGTTGGCAAATCCTTTCGGCCTGTATGTATGTACAAAGATATCCACGCACAGCGCCAAAAGGCAATGGCGATAGACCAAGCGGAACAGCGGCGTTTTTTTTTTCTTTCTTTCTTTCTTTTGTTTAGTCTCGGGACTGGAAACAATCGACGGTGGCGCCCCCTTTTCACCTCTACCTTACGCCGCCCTACTCCTGTTTTCTCCTTAGGTGTATGAGAAAGGCTTTTCCGTTGCCATGGCAACGAGGCCGGCGATTTCAGCTGAAGACGAATTTATTGGTCAGTTTCTGCGGGGGAGAGCACCCTTTTTTTCTCTGTCGTCTTCAGCAGTTCTTTGTCTTTTTGGTAACCACAGGTCTTAGCATAGGAGGAAACTGGAAGGAGGAGGGGACGGGAAAAGAGAACCTGCCTAGAAAAAGGCTATAGAGAAAAATGTGAGATGAAAATAAAGAATAAAGGAGAATGGGGAGGACCAACTTGATCCTAGGGAATAAGTATCCATGAAGTAGATTTATGCGCCAGGGAATAAAAGGAGAGCCTGTGGTACACCGAAGGAGCGGTACGATAAAAACAAGATGTCCAAAAATAAAGGTGATGTTGGAGGCCGCTTGCAGCTAAGAAAAAAAAAACAGAAAACAAAGCTAAAAACAGAGTGAGGTAGGAGGACGAGAAAATGGTGGATCTTACAGAAATAAAAATACACTGCATAAGGACAGCACAAATTTACTAGAAGCGGACGAAAGTATTCATCTTCTAGCAGACAATGGTGTTCTCGTTAGAGCGCGGACAGCTTCTCATTAATCAAGTCGGAATTTGGTAGTGATTCGCATTGGGAGGCCTTTAAATAGGTTTTCTGACAAGCGACAACTAGTACAAAACAAGTGTGCCGTGTCCGAAAGCATATATCATGTTTATTACGTTACGCAAAAGCCTCAGGTAATGCTTTTTTTTTTCCTAACTTATATATTTTTTTTTTGCTGGGAAAAGTAAGAGGGGTGCAGCCAATCTGTTAACACATACCCAGCACCTTAGATACCAATGATTGTCTCAGGCAGGAGTGGGAAGAAGCGATGCTGAGAACGAGTAAACTAGATTTTAGAATTTGCACGTTCTGAGTGAGCATTGCAATCTGCATTGCGTAATCGGCAGTATTAACGCCTATTAGGCTGACATCCTAATGGCCAATTAAGAAGGTGAAGAAAATAGAAAGTTAAAGGGGCAGTGCAACGATTATGTTGTTGAAAGAATTTGCAGTTTGTATTTTTTATGTTGTTTATTTAAGTATAAGGGACAAAAACAACGCGTCACCTTGCCCCCAAAACCTGCTGTTCCGCTGCATAATCACAAGGGGGAAAAAAACGTATTATTTGCCGATATGCAGCCGCGTGTGGCGTTTACGGGAACTATGGTGACATGTCTCACGGGGACACGCGGTAGTCAACAAATCCTGTCCGCCTCCGCTGCTACACTCGCCGTCAGCCCCTTGGCGAACCGTCTTTTGCGTTATCGCTCGCCGCGACCTTCGACGCTGCTAATGCTTGAAAAGTTGACAATCGCGGAGGAAGCGGCTGGGGTCTCTGCAAAGTGAACCCAACGGGAAACCAGGTTTTTTCCCAGAGTACGACACTAGAAAGACGGCTTGAGAGTTGGGAGCCACTTTCAACCTTCGATGTGTTTCATATTTCTCTGAATAAAAACTAGCACGCGCAAGAAACTATGGTTTTCTTTTCATAGGCCACGCAGATAATTGCCGCAGTCAATTGACCAAAGTCCGAAAATCGTTGCACTGCCCTTTTAAGAAAGGTTCCGCATTTCTTAAACACATTATCACATGGAGTGAACTGACCACGCTTGTAAAGGACCGGTAAAACAGCACGGGTTTTCTGTAGGCAGTCACAGCGTCTGCTGCACCGGAAGTCGAGGTTTGACATCTATTTCGGTCCACTTCTGTTCATTATTTGTAGGGGGATGGAAAGCTTTCCTTCGGTTGTGTCCTTGAACAGAAGCTTAAAGCGTGCTCAACAAGTAGGCCCGAACAACCACTTACACGCTCCGCCTGATGTCGCCAAGGCCTCCGTTGTTACCGTCGGTCCCCAATCACTCTCGAAAACATGAAACGGAAATAGACAACTGCCGGGAGGTGAGAAGAAAAGCTGTGCTGCTTGCGAGGTTGACGTCCAAACTGACAACGGAAGCACGCGTAGTAACTTTCACTTTTAGTGAAAGGTACTACGCTTTTTTGCCTTGAAAGAATTTCTGTATCACTGCTTCGACAGCTATCACCACCTTTTTTTATATATGAGTTGATTTTTGACGGTTCGTCAAAGCAAGCCCACGAAGCCAACTTGCAGGATATAACCATTTGCTTCACAATCCCGTCAAGATGAATAACGACGTCCCAATGACTTCATAACATATCAAAAAACGTCACAATGACGCAAATAAAAGGATTTCCAAATCATTGCAAAAGAATGCCGCAATATCATCATGATGGCGAAATATATTAAGGGAGAAACGGATTGCCTCTTTTGTTCCAGCTAGCTTTGGCCACAGGGTCCTCGAGGTTTGTTGACAATGACTTGATATAAGTAGTCAGCTACGAGCTCCGTAAGTTACGAACGCTTTTTAAAAATAACTTGTAGGGTGTTCATTCTACTGTTTTGTTTAGGGGGATCAATAAGAATCTAAAATGAATGCCTAAAATATGTGAAGCTGCACACTAGAAAAAGTTCTAAGGGACCAACATATAGAGTCATATATCTTGTTGACACACACCGCGTAATATAGACAACGCTTTTGGAGACAAATTGGGTAAATACATTTTATTTTATTTTATTTTATTTGTTTCTTTGCATCATGTGCTAAGTTCATGGTAGGGAAGTCCCGTGAATAAAGCTGCTACAACGACAGCTTGACGGAGTCGCAGGTCTCCGTGTATGCATTTGTGCAGCACAAGGGAAAGAACAAAATATACACGCAGTTTAATTTCCAGCATAAACCAAGAACCTACAGAACCAAACAGATTGACATCACAACCGCGCGAATTCGAGATGTAAGAATGGTTTCAATTGATGAGAAAGAAACATAGTGACGTACCCCCCAAGTTACTAATCTCAGCAATCAAAAAAAAAAAAAAAATCCGCAACAAAAGCTGTTTGGGAGTTGAAATAGCTCTTAGTGCTTTGAACATCAAACCTTGTGGTCTGATATTCTCAGTATTCAGTGTATTATTTAATCTGGGCAGTGTTTTTGTATCATCTTTTGACTGTTATTACGAACATCTAAAATTATGGACGCTTTGGAGGAAGTGCTGGCCATATTAACAAGACAACGCTGTATGTAAAGATGCCTTCAGAGGTAATATGAAACACATTTATGCAGTATACTGACAACAAATCGCTCCCCCCCCCCCCCTAACCGAAAGCAAAAGTCACTACTAAGGCAGCGCAATACTTTCTATATCTTCTCGTGAGCCTTATGTAAATTTAGATTCTTTCAAAACATTAGTCGTGATGAGAAGGCTAGGCAATATATCGAATGAAATCTCATAATTTTACTTTAGGGGGAGAAAGGGGATGAAACATCTCGAACTAAAAGAAGAACCCGGAACGTAGTTTTCTAAACGAAACTACTTTATGCTGACGGCGTAATTTTTCGGAAACAATTGCAGGTTCAAAAAACAAGTTCCTTGAAATAGACAGGAAAGAAAAACGATGCTACAGACAAACAAAGACTTTCAGACATTTCGATTTCGCGAAAGAGAGAAAGCGTTTTAGTGATTCTTGAAACGTCTTTTGAACGAGCACAATCGAGTGTACTCAGTGAAATTTTATTTCGTGCCACCAAAGTATGCGCTTATCAAACACAGGGCGTAAGTTAAGAAAAATAGTTTGTTATATATATAATATTTATAACATTCTATGAATATATATATATGTGTGTGTGTGTGTGTGTGTGTCTGTGTTGTGTGTGTGTGCTTTACGAAAGGTGGACAAATTTGATATTGCGGAAACTACGCGTCGCAACAAAGAAGAACTTGCGTCGTTTTTGTCCTGGGTCGGGCCTATTTACGAAAATTGTTAAGGTCCAGAATAATTAGATTGTTAATTATTTTTCCGTGATTAACTTTTTTAATATTGCGTTTAAGGGCATGGTTTGAATTCAAAAATTGCTCAGCATCATCAAAAAACACTCAATCAACAGATTGCAGAACGATAGAAGGCACGCGAAGCATTTTACGGCTTTCTGAAAAACCGCACGAATTCGACTGGTTTTTACGTTTCGGTTTGCTATCGAAGCGCATCTCGGCCCCGACGGCACCGCGCCCCGTGGAGAAAAAGTGCAATCAACCTCTGCTGCGCTGTCGTCGCTATTGAATACTTCTGTGAATGCATATAAGCAATCTAATAGATCAACATCATACATAATGTGACTGTTCTCGTGATTGACGCGCTTGATAATTTTGCAGGCTTAATTACTTGCAGTTTTGTTCACAAAAATTCACACAGTTTAAATCTAAATCAGACTGATGCGATCTATGAATCACTTGAAAATAAAGGCCCGATAAAATAAAACACGTGTTTCAAGCACCTACGTATAAAGTCCATAATATATTCGTGAACCTTGAGTTCATCTCAGGTAAGACAAAACAGAGGAATAAAATTTCTGCTCTTCCTAGTGTTATCAGCGCGAGCACAGTGATCATTTTCAAAACCGTGCCGACTTCTCATAAAAAGCAGCGCTTTCTTTTCCATTTTGCGGAAATTGTTCCTCATGTATTTTCCATGTCCTGTGGCTCCACCTACATTAGCACGAATGAACCCCCAAAAATGGTGGTCTTGACAATGCTATGCCGCACTTCAAATCTTCGACTCCGAGTTCAAGGCCGGGGGCTTACACAGTGCTGAAGCAGTATTTATGCACGTGGCGAGTTCTCACTGTGCGGAGATAAACCCGTCAATGTTTCCTGTAGTAATCTTAATGTTAATGTTTATCTTGTATTCTTAACTTTCTTTTATACTATAATTCTTGATCACTTCTTCATGTAAAGCCTTAAAGTGGCAGAAGCTGTCATGAACAACTCAAGAGCAAGTCATACCTCGAACTTGATAATGAAAGCCGATTTATTTCCTAACTTAGCTTCTTTACCGTCAGGTGGCTCTATTAACAATATGTCACCCGCCATTCTAAAACCGCCTGGCATACTTACTTCGGATCTCTCAGACTAGATATTTAAGGACGTAGAAAAGTCACGTTTTTGTCGTAATATGTGACTTCGTGTAAACTACCTCTTCCAGAAAAAAAATTGTTAAGTATCAACGAAACCTATGGCAGTAAAACGCAGATAGAGATTTGTGATGTCTCCTAAAGAACGATCAACAGCGAGTAGAATACAAGTTTTTTTCTTTCTTTTTCTTTAAGGTAACTAGGGGCGCTTAAAATTTAGTTTTTTCTTTATCATCAAGGCACCAATGAAAATAAAAACAGAAAGGGTTCCATGTTTTTCTGGAATGTGTCAGCGAGTTTGTTACTGGAGAAGCCGCATCCGAAATACTCAAGTTTAGGTTAAAAAAAAAAATGTCACAACCGTAAATGACTATTGCATAGTCAATTTAATAGTTTTAAGCCGTGAAAACGCACAAGCAACCAAAAATATATACGCGCAGCACTTTATTCACTGCCGTCTGCAAGAGTCGTGGCCTCCACAAAAACGCAAACGATTCCCATGGGTGTGCTACCGTCGGCGTCGCCACATTAAGGAGTGCTATTGGCCCGATACAGTTCACACTTGGTGGAACTTCGGTCTGTCTCTTTGGGGGAAAACAAAAAGATGACTGCAAGATAAAGCGGTTCACCGCACAGATGACCGTCCATTTTCACGAACGACAACAGAGGAGGCCGCCAGCCATTTGGAGAAATGGGGAGAGGAGTCTTTACCCGGCGTTGCCAACACACCGCACGTTTCGTTCCTGCATTCAGCGGAATGGCGGAGGAGCCCGCTATCAAGCTGTGATTATCATCGCCGCGTTTTTTTTCCCCTTTTGAAAATGTAAACGAAACGAAACAAGAAAAGAAGTGGCAAAGCTGTACAAGAATAAACATTGTGCGCAAACTACTGAGACGCCGCAGTTTCCCATTCCGAAAGCTCGTCTGCTCCCTAAGACGGTACGTGCCGGGAAGAAAAGGTTTCGGTTTTATGGGAAAAGGTGTGAACGTGAGGTGGAATGAGATGGTAAAGAGGGAAAAACGGTTGAACGTGGAAGCCAAAGTAGAACTAGTCAAATTGAAAGCAAACAAATTACGTTTTTTTTTTCTTTTTCATCCCATCCTTTATCCATTTGTCGTGTACCTCGCGAGGTTATTTTTCTGCTGCTTCCATCCATACAATAGGGGGTACTACCCGAAAGATGCGAAGCTTGTTTAAATATTGAATTGATTGCATTGATTTGTCCGCACGCGTCGTCTGTGTAGAAGTAGTTCCAGGAAGTAAGCTGTATTTCATTTTAAATATGATTTCATTTAATAGGTTTCTAAAAACTTTCTACGACATTTTATATGTTGTCTGCGATATGCCTTCGTCGTTGTCAATATGAGCGTCTCAAATCAAGAATCCGTTTTAGTACAAGCGCGAAACTGGGATTTTTTTTTTTATTAAAGAAGTTTAAGCTTATGCAGGTATACACCGAAATGCAATTTAAGCAATTTCGGTTACCAGAATGCTGCCGTTCCAGCCAGCCGCCTGCCCATTTCACTTTATTCTTTTTTCTGAGTTGCAGAAAAGCAGATTTAAGAAAATCGTCGGAAAGTAGCTAAACTTGTTTATGTGTTTGATTTCAACTTTTAAAGTGGCTCAACTGCACGTATCCGTTATAAATTGCTCTGACGAAGTGACTGCACAAAGGATCAAATATTAAAGTAACAATCGTTGCACGTACGCTTGCGCACTCTTAGCATGTGCCTCATTTGTTCTTGCTAATTTTAACTTTCAAAAACGTTAATGAACGATTGAGGACTGACCGGGGCGCGCTTTGTTTTAGCATAATATTGGGTTTATCTGTTTACTTTGTTAAGAAAGAGAGAAAGACAAAGAAAGAGAAAGAAAAAGAGAGAATGGTAAAATAGAGAGGAAAAAAGATGAAGAAGCCAAACTTTCTTTTGACAAAACAAAACAAATTTTTTTTTATTGTATAAGGCATTTAAACGCCCGGCAACCTCCTAACCTACTTGCCCTAACCTAACCCAACTCGAAGTTTAAATTTTTCTACTAGGTGCAGAGACTGACTTCTAACCACTCTCTACTCTTGTATGTCCCATTTTAGTACACACATCTTTGTCTTAGGGTTACACCTCTTATTTTTTTTTTTTTTTTTTTTTTTCTAATCCGAAATTTGTAGTTCACTGAAGCAATGATAACAATATTTAGATTTCTCCTATAAAACACTGCTTCCTCACATTCATGCTGCCTCTCCTTCCCGCGATACCAAAGTATGCTCGCCCGAATATAATCCTCGTCAGTCTTGTTCGCAAACTGGTAACGATCTTCAAATACATTTTTTTTTTCTCCGCATCTTTTCTCACGTTATTACATTTGCGCTGGAGAACAACGGTATGCCGTAAATTCTCAAAACGTAAACAGGGTAAAAAAAAAAAAAACTCAGCCGCAAACAACACAAACAGCAACGAAGCGTAAAGACACCCGCAGTAACCCTGATCTTCAAAAATGAAGCACAACAGCGCGTTCTATGCGCTGCGTCTAACTCTGGAAACCGACGCCGCAGTCACCCAAAGTGCAAGGGAGCGAACAAGCTATAGTCAGCCCACATTCGAGTTTTATAGTATATGCGCTCGCAACCGAGATACGAAAGAGCGGTGTCTGCCACAGCCGACGCATGCTTCGCAGGACGCACACAAACAAAGACACGCAAATTCAAAGACCTTTGGGTGTAGGAGCCGTCACCACGATCAAAGCGGATATTTCAATTCGCGGCGAAGAGCAAACACGAGGGTAAAACAGAGGAACGCTCTTTTTGCTTTTTGTTTTGTTTTTAGAAAGAATGAGAGACAGAGAGAGAGAGAGTTGCTTTTGACGCTTGGCGAGCTTCGAGCCTGGTGCATATAGAGTGTGTTGATATATCTTCCACCCGGCGAACGCCCGGTTCGGGGCAATACTCGGAAAGGCTGCAAACTTCTTCCTTCTGGCGGCTCTCATCTGTTGAAACCCCATGTTTCTCAAGTATTCGCAAAGTTGCCAACCCTCAACAGGGTAGACATGAAGGCCCCGCTTCATTTGGGGAAAAGCTTGACTGCGACGAAAATGTACCGTGCAAATCGCGACACTGTTCGCGCAAAGAAAACATCGGCTTTTTGTCTTTCCTTAGAGGGTGTATTGACGGACACAAAATTGTCACGCTTAGGTTAGTATCCCAAATGATCAGTTTCCATCGCACTACTAGTTTTTTTTAAGATGGCGTTTCGATTCTAAGAATAAAACAGGATCGAACAGAAGCGAAACAGTAGAAGGAATAATGTGCGTTAGATTTATTATACATAATACCATTTTAGGCACCCCAGCATGATGATGAAACATTGAGTACGCATTCAGTTATAAACATATGGTCGGTCTCTAAACGTAACGGTAAATACTTTTCCCTATCTCAAAATATAAGGAAAACTTAATTGCGTGTCGCATCTACATATATACCTTGTGGGCAACCTAAAGACCCAGAGTGTTGTAGCAGGTTACCCGAACGCTAAGTCGTACGTCAACGTCAGCCGCTACGCGAGCTGCGCTCCGCCGCTGATAAAAGCGGTGTACGCACGTGTCGATAAATCAATAAATAACTGCGTTTCGTTCAACCAATGCATTTCCTCATTCTGTGAGATAGGTAGTAGCAAGGGGAATTCCACAACGTATGCCTCGAAAAAAAAAGTTAAATAGACAACGTTCGAACCGTAGAAAGTTGCATTACATTCTCAGAGCTACAGCGTATTTCAGTTTCATAGCAGGGAAATAAACATAATGTGGGAATGCCGCTGATAATAAAATACATCTACGTAGCAGATATATTCATTATTTTTTAATAGAGTCTTCGCAATCATGCAGTTAGAAGCTTATTTTCGTCTTTCCGAAGTGGTTTAGCAGTGTGGAGGTTCACAGGCGTCCTAATGTATACCACACCGAGTACGTGGTGTTTTTAAGTGTGTTCAGTAAAAAATATAAAAATACACCCAATTTCGCTTTTCTAAAATATTGGCTGAGAAACGAAGTATTTTCACGCTTTTGGCTTTGTGTTTCGTTGATGAGTATCCTCAATGTGTAATGACGCTATATGATTGGCTTTTGGGCACTCCTGAGATGCCCAAAACACTCGACGCCCGCGTTTTTAAAGTTATCAGTAAGTAAAGCTTAGCGGTGAACGTAGTATTTACGCCGTTTTGCGCACTTAGTGTGTACCACACTGTCAAAGCTACTCACGCGAGCGTGTGGCTTAATCTTGTGGGTCAGCAGCACGCGCTCTCGCGCAAAAGAAAAGCCGGGCGAAGACACGGGCTCGCATGAGCAGCCCAGACATCGTTTTTTATAGCCTCCTATATACTGACAAAGCCTGGCAGATCCCCACGAGAAGCGGCCGCCGAAATGGAAAAGGTGGAGTGGCAGACAACGGATGAGAGGAGTGTCACGTGACTGGCGCCCCGCTGCGGCAAGACGCCGAAACACACGTCTCTCGAGCGAACAAGTGTGTGTTCGGGTCCTCGCCACTGCAAAAGCTGTTCGCTGACGTCCGGGTTCCCCGAGAGATGGCTCCTTGATGCTCTGTGCTACCAGATCCTCTCGATTCAAATCTGCAACCGGGCACTCTATGGCTCCGTCGTCGAACATGCAAGGCTTTGTGAGTATAGAGGAGGCTTTGCCACTAATCATTCCAACCAGAGCTCGGTGCTCTGACATCTCTGCGAGCTGTCAGCTCCTCCTCTCCTCCAGATTCTACTCGCAAACGCACTGACAACACACGTCATCCCTTGTTTCCGGGAACGCGTAGTTGCGTCGACGGCCACACCCGAAGAGGCACCGTATCATGACCGAACCCACACCGTCGACAACAGGAAGTTAGGCTGAGACGCGAGCTCTAATTGGCCGCCCACGGTCCACGTACCCTAGAGTGAGTCGCAAAGCTTGGGGAGGACCGCAGATGCAAATGTCATTCGCAGCAAAAACGCAAACGCGAAGGCAGAAAAAAAAAATATGGCGCCGCGGTGCGTTTTTTACGCGGTATAGTACAAGCGAAACTGCTACGACGCGTCCTTATCGAATTAGGCAGACGAGCCACGGTTGTTTGGAGAAACGCTGCGTCCCGAACCGTGGTCGCAACCGACGCCGGAATTGCAGACTTGCGCGAACAACTCGTTCCTTCCTTACCCCTATACATCCACCGACGCTTCATAATTTTGTACACAACGTTTCGTTCGCTGGAGTCAAGCTGTTTGATGAACGACTCGAAAACGATGACACGCGGAGGTATGACGGTGGTAAACGCTGAATGGGAAAATTATGATTATACTTCACAGTCTCGTATTTGGTTTTTAATCGTACTTTTACAGTGCACTGCCATTTGATTAATGGCGCAACGATATCGAGACGGTTCAAACCCTCGTATGTTTCCTCAGGATAAAGAATGAGGAAATTTTTAGAATGAAAGAAGGGAGTTCAGCAAATGACGGAGTTCCAAAGATAGTTTCGGTCTATAAACGGAGGTATTGCATTGCATATACACTGGGATAACGACGACGTGAAACATGCCCACTGACACTGCGTAGTTTACGTTTTTGACAGTGAAAGCGGTTTTTTTCTTTTCTGTGCTTTATACTTTATAAAACTGATTCTGAAGTACGGAACAATATTAGTTTTCTTTTATATTCAAACGATTAACGGAGAAGCCACAATTTTATTTTATTGGCGTAATATATGTATATGTATTCGCTTTCCCTTTCGTCTATGGCCTTTGGAATGCGTAGAATACATTTAACATTATGTCATCAGAAGTGAAATATTGTTGTTGAAATAAAAAAAAAATAAGATACCAAGTTCAACTCGTTAACTGATAGTGATATCACAGCGGAAGTAAATTTGCGCGCTCAATGGCACCAGCACGGTAATCATTCCGGCAAAAACACTTGAGACTGTATACTTAGTCTGATTGATGCATATACTGTCACCACCCCTTAATATCAGTCCTCCAGATTTGCTGGTTGTGCCTCGTTCAAAAGCCATATAACGTACAGTTTCTTTTTTTTTTTTAAGGCATAATAGCTGGCTGTTATCAAATTGCTTCCATGGAGCTGCTGTATAGGGTGACGGTAGAGTGAATTTCAGATGCCGATAGCAGCTAGTGTACAATGAGATAGATTAGAGTCATTGCCACTCAGGTCAACAAATCGAATTGACGCACACAAGCGTTTGGTTGAAGTAAAATGTTGGCGAGAGGGTCTGTACCCTGCATCGCGCTATTTTTAAGCGATTGGGGCTTAGGGATTGATCTAATATAGGATTACATTTTATGCAAACTATACTCGGTTTGTCCCTAAGCTGACAGCGTAGCGAAAGCTACGCGCTTGCCGTACAAATCAACCGTGACACTCACATGGCATAGTAATCAGCTGACCCTCTCCCTGCGCGTGGTTATGGGAAGAACCGTGATCACGTGGCGAGAGACAGACGCCTGACTGGTCCAACGAGCACGTAGCTTCCACCGTACTATCAGCTTAGGGGTGAACGGAGTGTTGCTTAAACTTGAGCTGTCAAAACAATCCTTTTTCTTTTTCTCTCGAAGCGCGAACTTTGTGTTCTTCTAATACAATTCGCTCAGAATGCACCGTCTGCTACGCCACTCGCTACTCTAAAATAGAACCTGCTGACCCTCCAGTCACAGACACGTGAAGGTGAAGAAACGGTAAATCTGCTCCCATTGAAATGCGCACGAAATGTCGACGCGGCCTAGCGTCCAAAACGTAAAATTACGAACGGGAATAACAAGACACGTTGTACGTATTGCGAACTCGTTGTTCAAAATGACGCGGCTTGGGGTTTCCAAGCAGGCGACCTATACTGATGCAACGTCCTATACCTCCTGCTGTTGCAACAACGGCACCGTGCGATGGAGATGGCTAGGGCGTTGACTTTTATAAAACTCACAAAAGTATATTCGTTTTTAGGAGAAATCGCAAACTCAAGATATAATTCTAGAAGCCCGGTCACTCTGCGATGTTTGTCACTTGAGGAGCCTCCTGGGCGAAGGGCATTATCCCCAATGGCCTATATACTCCGTTACACTCCACGATGAACCGCAATGGCCGCTACGAGCCATTCCAGCCTATCCTGCGCTGTGAACGTAACACGTGACTACCCTCCCAGCGTGTTGCTGCGGCCCTCCCATGTTCACGTGACACTCACATGGCACTGGATTGGCTCGTTGCGTCTGTTGCGGTCCATCGTAAAGAGAAAAGGCGCATTTGCTGCGTGGCGTGCATTCCAGAGGAAGAAGAATGAGAATGCGGACGCGTCGTCGCAGCAATATAGCGCAGATGTTGCACTATGTCGCAACTAGACAATGCCGGGACAGAGAGAGAGCGCAATAAACCGCGTTGCGCCATCTAGCGACGAAGAAGCAGACTTATGATTTGGCTCACGGTGAGGTAAGGAGGCCAACGTTCGGTCAATTTGCCGCCAGATGGCGCGCATTTAATCTGCTGACTTTCTTCTAGTCTTTAGATTTGGTGAAAAGGATGGCACGCGGGATTTTGAAATGGTAGTGGAAAAAAGTTGTATGGTAATAGGGGTTCATATCAAGCGAAGGATAGGCAGTAAGAATTTACTCGAGTGGAGGAGAACGAGCGTTTATTGAAATTCTCGGACGATCTAGCTTTGGAAGGGCCAGAATTTACTTAAAGAACGCTTGGTGTACTATTAGAGGCAACGTTCGCTGGGTAGCGCAAGCCGCCGCCCGATATAAAGAGAACAGCCTCTGCAGTGGCGTAGCCAGGAACTTTTTTCGGTGGGGGAGGGGGTGGTGAGGGGGCTGGGATGTTCATGACTTGTGGTGCGGGGAGGGCGAGAGGGGTCAAAATGCACGTGTATATTACAGGGTCGACTGGATTTTTTGAAGGATGGGGTCACAAAATAAATATCATTTTATTTTCATGATGCGCCGAACACGTTTTATGGAATCTAGTGTTATATCAACAATGTTTATATTTTCGTGTTTACTTCAATGAGAGAACCCCACCACCGAAGCACCGCTGCTCATGACGACACTATTGACAGCACCGCCGATGGGGCCGACACTGATGTCTATGCGGCAAAACTCGGACTGTGACCGGGGGTTGCTGACTCGGTGCACGACAGCGCGAATCCTTTACTCCCGTGTAACGCGCACCGGAAATTGCTTTTTGCCGTCCAGTGCAGGGAGCGCGAGCTCCTTGATTCCCGGAGCCCCTGCTGAACGCGTCCAGTGACTCTCTAGGCGAGGAGAGCGCGTCGACTCGTCCATTTGGACGGCGTCGAAACAGCGGTCACTCGCGCCGCAAAGGCGAGTGCGTGCGACGTGCGCACGCTCGAAACACGCGATGTTCAAGGCGCGCGCAAAGGCAGGCAGGCGAGCTCCAATTTTGCTCCACGAGACTCGGGCTGCGAGCGGCAGATGCTGCCGGTCCACGCGAACCACCGGTCGATGATCGCTCGAGTACTTCGCCTCCCCGGGCCTGAAGGCTGGAGGGTAAACCCCGGCCGTCCGGCACGCCAGGGCAAGCGGTCAGGGCGGCTCCATCCGTTCGGGCCGTGCGAGGGGGAAACTTTTCTACACCTAGAGTTGCTGGCGCTATTGGCAACTTCTCTCTTCTTCCGGCCCTTCTTTCTACCCGTAAGCAGGGGTGTAAGATACAGGAAGTGCTTGTTTGTGTTGGAACGTGTGTGGGCGTATTTGTTCGTCTATGCATGTACGTGAGTGAACGTGCGAGCGTGTGTGCGCTTGAATGAGTGAGTTTGTGAATCTGTTGGTATCTGTGCGTGCGGGCGTGCGTGCCTATGTTGGTGTGTGTGTGTGTGTGCGAGTTAGTGAATGTGCGAGAAAATATGGGCAGGAGTGAATTTGTGTTTGTGAACGTGTGGTTATGTGCTTGTATACGTGAGGAGTGAATGTGGCTGAGTGAGTGTATGTCTGCCTGCGAGTGCGTGGGTTCACGTATGTGCGTTTTTCTGTTTGTTTGTGCGCCCGTGTGTGTGTTTGTATGTGTGTGTGCGCGTATATCGTACGGCGAGATATATTGTTGACGCGGAGGCTGATCCCATTCTACGCAAGCGTCGCAGCTCAATTTTTGAGGTGTCAACGTGTTTATAGTGACGGAAGACGCATCGCCTTGTCCGAAACGCTTCGCTTCTCGTAGAAACAATTTTTGTTACCTTCTCTTGGATTGAGTGAGGAAGCAGGGATTGTCGCAGACTCTCAGCGTACCTGAGGTTTGACGGGTTGAACAAAATTTCAAATGTTTTGACAAGATTTATTGAAGTTCCACTTTTTGAACATAAACATCAGCATAACAAAGTTTGAACTTTTAAGAAAATGAAAAGTATACGCTTTACCATTTGTTATATTTTTAAGGTAACGATGACAAAGGTGTGCCCAATATAAAAGCAAACAGGCTTTTCATGATTGAGTTAGCTTTCAATGGAAGCAATATAAGCGATGATTATTAATTCCATCTTGCGCCAGGTGACGTCAGTTTATTTTCGATTTCCAAACATCCGTATAATAGTCCAACTTCAGTTTAACTTCTGTCAAACTTCACGTTAAAGACGAGACGACTCAAATTAAGGCAGTTTCGCGACTTGCATAGTCTTGAGTTTTGTAGAGCAGAAATAGTTAGAGCACAAATATCGATGACACCATTGTACAGTTTAACAGCTGCATAGGTTCTTTTTAGCAGACTCAGTTAAGTAGATCCTTGGACAAGACCAGCGTTGCCGTCTTAAAGAATGCACATTAAAATACACAGTGTGCGGGTTCCTAATTCGAACATTTCTTAAAATGGGGTTAAGAGTTAGACGACTGCCATATTCACCATGTATTCACCAGGCTTAACGGACATAACTGAGAGGTAATCGTCATGGCGAGATGGCTGATAATTCACCTTTGTTAATTAACTTTTTTGGTATTGGTCTTAGACGCCATGTTGCAATTGAAGTATCGATGGTAATGAGCATTAGAGGCTAGTCCAATTGAAAGAATTTGTGGAAATGCAATAGCTCTTGAGATGTCAATTGATCAATGTTCACGTTTCTTAGCCCAACTAAAAAGATTGACTGCCAAAAGAACGCTGAAAGCCCTGTCTATAATCACGCTTAGAAGAGTGAGGCAGTCGTTTATGTCGCGTCGTCACATGTGTCGTCGGCGCACCCAGCAAGCAACGTTATTGTATTAGCTCAGTTACGGAACTGCTCATAGTCGCTGCATGCACGAGCAGTGCCCCCCTCACTCACCACGACTCGCGCCCCGTCGTTCGACGCGCCGGACGACTGCTATGGGAACTGCAGTGTATTCTATGGGATATGTACGTTTCGAAGCGCAGCGTCTAGATGGCGTTCCACCATTCTCTATGGAACACACAGTTCATAAACAAAAATCCAGATGGCGCTTCGAACGACGGGAGGCGGACTGAAGTAAGTGACGGGGGTGCCTTCTTCCGCGGGAGTGCCACAATTGAGGTAATCTAGTAAAGTTGCCCAGGGGGGGTAAGGACACGCTGACGACATGATTGACAGTGACGACATGATTAAAAAGACTGCGTCACTCATACAAGCGTCTTTGCGGGTAGAGATTGCGGCGCTCTTTTTGCGCGCAATTTTTAAATTGCGCTAAAAAAAGCAACGAGAAAATGTATTCATTAAGATATTTACAACGCGATTACTTTTGCGCGAAATATTTTAATAGGTGTGACCTCTAATAGCAATTGCCGTCAGTAACTGGAACTGCAACAGAACCCATTAATTTAATCATTAAAATGTTAATTAACGGATATTAGGTAATTAACCAACTTACCCTAACGATTGTCCCCTCATCTAATGTGCGCCGAGCCTGAAATATACGTGGTGAAAAGGGTGCCTGTCTAACAAAATAAAAAGCCCTATATAGGTGAAAGCTTTTACGCGCATGGAGCGAAGGTTTCAGTATGAAGCAAGGTTTGAACATGAAGATGCTTCGTCGAAAAATTTCATTCCTTGAAACAGTTTTCGCTTTGTGGTTTTGAGTTTTTCTTTCTCAACCAACAAGAAAAAAGAGAAACAATTGCATTTCGGCAGTTTTATTGTTACCACCAGGTGAAGAAAATGTAGGGGGTTGTTTTTTGTTCACGGAACAAGCAAAGGTTTCATGTTCTTTTTATTATTTTTTTTCTTTCACCTAGGAAAATATAAAAAAAAAAAGAAGCTGACGCGGAAATGCATGGCACTCAAGCGTCAGCACTCCATTCCGACACGTCTGCTTTCATTTATTTAAAGAAAGAGACTGCTAGCTGCGCGAAAACTCGCCGAAGTTTTCGCCATCAATCAGTGAAACTGTCACGTATTTCACTATTGAGCAGGATCAAGTGGGTGTGGAGAAAAGAAATAGATGAAAAAGGGGGATGTAAAAAATTAAAGGGAGGCACCAGAATAAAGAGGCCGAGAGAAGAAAAAAAGGATATGAAAAAGTACTTTTTTAAGTTGAATTTAATTACAGTAGAAGATTGCTACGGAGGAAGTAGGGAAGAAGCGAAACTAGCAATTATATCGTCTACATTTGTAGCCGGAATCGACCGTATTTCTGTTAGAAGGGACCTAGGGTCTGAAGATTAGTTTCGTTGCAGTTTAAAATATTGTATCTTTTTAGCTTCCAATTCTGTAAGACGTCTGTAGATAAATAAAAATTAAATGCAGGATCGTGTGTTTCGTCGCGCGGGACATACTAAATATTTAAAACTTATATTTGAAGTTTCTGCAATGCAGCATCCTTTCATGCGCATTTATTCGAGTCAATGAACGCATGCAGTTCGGTCCACGGAAATTTATAACCAACTACAAAATGCTGTACAACAAACTTAAAATAATGTCCAGCAAAAAACAAAAACAAAAAATATTGTGAATGAACGTCACGCTTATTCGCTCAAACAATTCATTTACTTTTTTATTTACTCAATGCTGTTTTAATAGGACTGTGACGGATCTGCTTGTTTCTCTGAACGTTGGATAATTTTTTGAAACGTCTAGACGTTTATCTACTCAACTCTTCAAGGTTTCGTGATCGTGTTATTGTCTTATATTTCTGAAACCTGAATGGTATTTATGATGACATCGTCTAGTTGGTACAATATCAGTTAGATGTAATTTGATGTCTATTAATAACTCTCAAATGGTCAGATTAAATCAAAGCCGAAAACAAAGTTATTTTGTCCTTAAAAAGAAGATCACTTGGAGATTAATTAAAGGAATTCCTTTTAGCTCTATGGTTTAGAACGCCCGATTACTCGAAATCTGTAATCTAGTCATTTCCTATCAGCGGGGATAGGAACGTTTGTTTAATGGGGAGACCGGAAATTACTCACAGTCACCAGTTTCGAGTAAACAGTAAGCTCCCTAATTAAAGGGATCCACGATAGCGATTCCTAAAATGCCAGCTCCGATTTGTCAGCATGAATTCCAGTGGTCCGACTGAGCCGCAAAAGCCGTTCGTCTATCCCCCTTCCCCAGGTTCCTCTTTTCCACTTTTTTATTTCCATTTCAATATTTATTTCGGTTACTTTGTAGCATCTTCTCTTCTTTCCTTTCTTTTGGTTTCCTCACTTTCGAGCTCCATTCGTTCACTCCAGTCTTTTATGCACAAATGTGACGAACTTTTGTCTAACTAGAGTGGCCGATTGCTTTAGACAAACTTTCGAACGTTTTGCAAAATTGGACAAAGTTCGTCTTATAAACAGAATCACCCGACTTATGCAGTTTATGTTAGTCCCAAACAGGGACATTTAGTTCGTATATTATTTGATATGATCTAACGACTTATGAAAATTGTATATGCAGCAGGTAGGTTCCTAAGCAACCTGATATGTGCTAACTACTTATGAGAATTATATAACTCCTAAATGAAGGCACATAAGTTTGTTATGCAAGCTAATATGTCTTTTATGCTTCTTGGAGACAGTTTACTCACATTCTATTAGAAAGTGCAACAAGAATGTGTAAGCTCCCTATATTTTTATTTTATCGAGTCTGCAATGTCTTTAAAAAAGTGCACTAATCTTGATATTGTCGCATTCATTACTGAAACACTCACCATTTATCAAAGCTTCCTATCCTACACACTTTTTATTGTTTTGTACGTTTTATGTAGAAATGTTAAATTCAAACTCTTCTAAGAAATGTGCATGACCCCTTAAATTCAGACACGAATTATGTTAAAGGAGGGCTAATATTCGAGCTTGCTGGCGCATGGTCATAGCGAGAGATGACCTAATACAATAGAAGACCAAAAAAAGCCTCGTTGTCTTCGTCAATTTTCGTCGTTTTCTTTTGTCGCGATTCTTTTTTCTGTTCAGTATGACGGATTACCTTTATAGATATTAGTGTAAGTTCAAATTATTGTTCTGAATGTAATGCGTATCCCTTCAATTATAAGCCAATGTCTTCATGAAATCAAGACCAGGCCAGCTAACGGCTAGAACCATGCATCAAGATCCCCAGGCGAGAACCACAGACATCTCCACGCCGCTCAAGGAGTGCGACTCGCTTCCTCTTACTGTATATATTTGAAGAGCGGTGACACATTGACTGATCGTTCTACGACGTTCGCCATGATGAACGGTAGCCGATAAAGTGACGCCCCACATTTTGAGTGCTGAAGGGAGGGCGCGATTCTATAGATATAAACTTTCTTATCCGTTAAAAAAAATAATTCGAGTAGTCGATTTTTTTAAACACTGCATTAAGATTATCTGGTGGGCTGTGATGAGGAAGGTAAAAAAACGCATAAAAGGGCTGATTGTAGAAGAAATGGTTAGCGCTCTTTCCTGTCTCCCTTGTTTTTTCTTTCTCATCGTTTTTGCGCTTCAATGTATTAATCTTTTTACACTATTTCGAAAAGTACTTCAGTTAAGTTCCTGCAGAGTTCGAACGAGCTTCACCTGTGAACTACACCACCGAAGCTCGTTGGTGGTTATTGAGTGTTTCACTGGCTTTTTCTTTGGGTAAAGAATTAAAATATACTATTATATATGGTTTCGCAACAAGCAGGTTAATTTTAATAAACGCATTATTAATCGCAACCCCCTAGTACATTCTTAGATGTCACTTACTTACAACGCAACAGCCCAATGTCAGAAAAACATCTTAGTACGTTTGTCGAACATTCATAAAGTATAGATCGTATAGGAACCGAACAAGAATCAACTGCTTTTGTCCTCTTCGTCCCTTATACGCAGGGTTCGGTATTTTCGTGTGTGTATGTGTGTGTGTTTGTGTGTTTTTAAATTAGGAGCACTTTTTTTCTTTTTTTCTAGAAAGGCAGTCTTCTGCTTCTTTCGGTGAGTAGGTCTATCATAAAGGTTTGTCCAATTTCCTTTATCTCTGTACAAGCACCTGCTTCGCCAACTGAAATTATAGTAGAGGGAAATGCAACAAAGACAAATGAGCACAATAAAAGATTACGTCTTTAGTGTGCGAAAAAAAGGAGCCATTGTATGTGATAATGACTGTGTGTAACAAAAAAGGTTCCAATCAGGCGCAGTCGCTTTGGCGACATCTGAGGTACCTTCTTTCAAACCAAGTAAGCAAAAAGCAAAACCATTCCTGGTTCTGCTTTTTATTTTGTGACTACTTGCCGAGTGTTATAGTTCCAATGTAGTAACCAGTAAATTTCTATAGGAACCGGTTGTCACGGGGATTATGCAACCGCCATGTTGAAGGACATGGGAATTGCAGCCATTGAGAAATTCGACCTAAAATGTTTAGATTAAAAAATAGTAAGTTCATCATCTACGTATGATGTATATAATAAAAATAATAAAAAAATCCAGTCTAAAAAATACATATAGTAATGTTTTGGACACCATAAAACGTTTCACTGAATTTTTTTGGTTCATCTGTAATGACTGAGCGTGAGCGGTAATTTATGCTCTCCTTTATTTTGAATTCGTTCTAATCACCATTTTGTAGACTCTTTTTTTTACACCTCGATCAATTAACCTCGAATTTAGACTTCATAGTTCTTACATCCGACGCCTGGACCTCCCCGTGATAATTGCTTTTTGTATAAAGCTATATTTATTTTGGGATAATGAACGTCCGTTTCCACTTTTTTTGTGTTAGTCGCTAATTCAAGCATTTCATTTAAAGTACTCTAATACAACGTCGTCAGTTTTATTAACAAAAATAAGACGGATAAATAATTCATTCATATATGATGAGCGCTTTCGGCAATTGAATGGCGCATCATTTTACCACGAACTACCGACAGACCCCACACAGTGTTGAAACGGCCATCACAAAGAAACGGCCATCATAAAGAAAAGTGGGAAAATAACCAAAGAGGTTCTTAACGCCAAAAAACCATCCCACTCCAAACCCGGTCGCTTTTTTCTGCTTCCTAAAATACACAAGGTCAACCACCCGGGGCGACCCATAGTGTCAGAATAGGTACAGTCACCGAACGCATCTCGAGTTTTGTCGGTACACTGATCAATGACATTCCTGCAACCTTCCCTTTGTTTGTTAAGGACACCAGCCACTTCCTGCAGAAAAGTGCCCACTAGACATTCCGGATAACGCTTTTCACGTAACCCTTGAAGTGTCTTCCCTGTGTACAATTATACCCCACAGAGACGGAATGGAGGCAGTGATCGAAGCGTATGAACACGCTCATCACACACTTGACATCGAGGGGTACGTCCTTTCGATTCTGATGAAACTGGTTTTGGAGAACAATCACTTTGAATTTGAAAATAGGCACTTCCTGAAGACCAACGGAACCGCTATGGGAACTAAGATGGCGCCAAATTACGCTAACATGTTTATGTCACAACTGGAAACCACCTTTCTCGCCGAACGCCCCACTCAACCGCTGTTTTACACAAGATACATCGACGACATATTCATGATCAGGGCCGGTACTGAAGACGAACTCATGAAATTCATCGCCGCCTTCAATTTAGCTCACTCATCGATAAAATTTACTCACTGCGTATCACAAAAGTGCATAAACTTCCTGGATGTAACTGTGGAAATCGCTAATAACAAATTAAGTACGAAGCTCTACAGGAAACCTACCGATAGACAACAATACGTCCATTTCAACAGCTGCCATCCTCGACACTGTAAGACTGGTCTGCCCTACTCTCAGGCGCACAGATTTAAGCGCATATGCTCAGACAACAACGACTTTTAATAAAACGCTCAGGAACTGAAACCCGTACTAACCCACCAGAGGTATCCAGCAAATGCAATCGATGACGCTATAAGCAAGGCAAGAAACCTTGACCACTCAGACATCATTGGCAATTTGATAGAGCGACCTCAAGAAAGCGGACAGTCTAACCTTATTTTAACGTATACAGGCAATCTTCCAAGCATCAACAACATACTGAGCAAAAATTACAATCTTCTGTCACAGAGCGACCGCCTCAAAGAAATCTTTCCCGCCGCTTCTCGGGTCGTCTATCGACGCGGCAGGAACCTCCGGGACGTCTTAGTAAAATCAAAAACTACCACTCCCGCAAGCCTAGATTGCCGACCATGCCGAAAGCCCAGGCGTAAAGTATGCAAGCACATGTCAGAGACAAAAAACGCCACGAGCACAAATTCAGAGTTCACGTGGAACATAAGAGGTAGCTACGATTGCGGCACGTCAAACGTAATTTATCTCCTGCACTGCAATGTCTGTAACAAACAGTACGTCGGACAGACTAATCTGGCTTTCAGACTACGCTTAAACAACCACACATGTCGCGCACAAACACTCTTCGACCTTCCGATCTCAAAGCACCTGTCTCTTTCTAACAACTCAATCAAGCACATTTCTGCTGTAATTTTGGAATCAGGCTTCAGCGCAAAAATTGAAAGAGAGCAAAAGGATCATATTTTATTTTGAAGTTTAATACCTTCAACCAGGGCATTAATGAAAGTCCGGGAAGGCTGTTTAGTTTGCAGCTGGCTCGTTGGAGAGCTGATCCTCTCCGTCCTTGAGCTTCTCGAGATGAACACGCTGAAGGCACTAGGAGATCTTCAAGCTTAACAATCGATATTTAAACCACATCCTAATACGTTTAATTACGAAAAGAAAATCCAAAACGGATAAATGCGGCTCAAGCGGTTAATCTCAGGCAGGCATAGACTGTTACATCCTACCATTGCTTATTCAAGGAAAAATCCCCCGAAGTTTTAATCCACCTCAAACTTCGATCTTCTAGCACAAAGGAATGTCTCGGGATTTGGGCGCGTCGGTGGTCACATGTGACCTATATCTGCTTTGAAGACGAGCCACCGCTTTCTAACCAGAAACTTTCAAACACACTTTTTTTTTTCGCTCATTTTGTGCGAGCGTAAATAATCTCTCCGCCAACCGTTTTTTTTTTTTTTTCATTTTCATTTCCATTTGCATGTTTTGGTTCCCTTTCCTTTCCGTGTGAAGTACTATCAGTTTTGACAACGTTGTTTCCGTTTCCTACTGCGATTTACTCCCTGTAATTTCTTCTTAGGGGTATATAAACATGCACGGGATGTACACTTGCTACCTGATGAAGAGCGGTCCTCGCTCGAAACGTCGTAATAAACTTCGAATTAGTAACTCCGACAGTACGCATCTTTGACTTCATAACTTCACCGGCCCATTGTTTTGATATTTACCTTACTTCACCTATGTATATATATATATATATATATGTATATATACCCATATATACCCATTTAGATCCAATGCAACATGTAATTACTTGGTTTTTGTGGTCTTCACAGGACTCTTATAGTCACTCATGGCTGAAAAAATGCAGGGTGGCGACTTGTTAAGTTCGCGCATCTTGCGTTGTGATCGGTTCTTCGGCATCCTGATCGTCTAATGTCGCACTCCCATTGGCTGCGGGCCACTACTAAGGATGATCGGAACCCGACACAAACCTTGCGTATGCGGAAAGCAAGTCGTCTGCTCAGGAGTTGCGATGACGTCAGAACGACGCCAAACTTTTATTCGCTGATTGAAAAAAAAAAAGAATAGTCGGTGGATTGTAATGCTAAATACCTTGAGTTATACCCCCTATTTCTTTTTTTTTTTTTAATCAGCCAATAAATCCTTGGCGTCGTTCTGACGTCACTGCCACTCCTGAGCAAAAAGCAGACGACTTGCCCTCCGCATTGTCAGTGACCATATAGCCACCGATAGCTTAAAGGGCAACTCCGCTTCATTTTTGATATTGAGAAAACTATGTATCCCTCTTCAGTATCATATAGGAAGACCCCATGTCAAATAGTACAATCTAATTCTGTTTATATATTTAATAAACTGGCCAAGAAACCTCCAAGCGAGCCAAGTCGCCGAAATCTTCCAACTCTAGCGTGCAGCGCGAGGCGCAATCACCAGAGCAGTCAATGCCACGGAGTTGGAGCGGCCAACGTTGAACCACTACGTCAGAGGCATGTGTACGTCATTCTCACGTTTTGCTTGTTTTTACTTCTCAGAGCGAAATTGAACGATGACGTCAGGAGTTTCTCCTCCCGGTGTTGGCTGACCGGGCGTCCACGTGATCACCGTAACAGGGATGCGCTAGTTTGCGCTGCCCTGCGCGCTTATCGGTCTGTTTCTCTGCTCCCCTTCTCTTTCGTCTTCTCCCCTTCCCCCCTCTCCCCAGGGCCATCACCGTCCACGCCATGCGAAATGACCTGCCCGCGTCCAATAAAGAAAAAAAAAAAGACCTGCCCGCGTCGCGTGTCCTGTTTCTCGCTCCCTCCCGAACGTCACAAGGCCACGTGGTTCGACGTGACGTGGCCATGACTCTGGCGACCCGAG
Organism: Ixodes scapularis; assembly: GCF_016920785.2. NCBI lineage: Eukaryota > Metazoa > Arthropoda > Arachnida > Ixodida > Ixodidae > Ixodes > Ixodes scapularis. The sequence continues at coordinate 34,825,396 of NW_024609883.1, forward strand.
ACCAATGTTGCCTGACGCAACCGAAGTTTCGGTTTCGGTATCAGCTGATGTTTAAATTAGGATTACACAAATAATATTCCACATTTCGCGAATCCGAAGACGTATAGTTGTTTAGTAGTGCTCTGTGAATTTGAATCGCATGTAAGCCTAATTTTTTTGGAATTGAGCGGAGTTCCCCTTTAAGAAACGCAGGGCGTGGCGAATACCGAGCATTTGATTATCTTTCCGGAACCAACGAGGCTGCTGTATCAGCCGATAAGAATTCCATAGAGTGAATCACAATCACCAAGAAGCGTGAAATTAATTAGTTATCACATGTGTTTCCTAAGCCGCCAGTGACCAATGAAGAGTAAAAGTTGTTTTATTCTTCGCTCACCGCAAAATTGTTTCTAAAAACACAACAAACATTAACAGTCTGCACAATTGAAATGAAGTTACAAAGCATTTTTTACGCGATAAACCATTGTTCGCGCTAAGGAGGAACCGGGAAGGTGTTTTGATTAGGGAATCGATCACCACCCTTTCCGGTCAAACCATAAAGCGGGTTTTCGCGTTTCCATCTACTTACAGGAAATTATAGGTACGGCCTTTTAGTTCCCGAACCGGAAATGACGGGCCTCTTGGTTCGGGTGCCGGAAATGGCATATGGAACACTCAAAATTTCAGCTTCATTGAACAGTCGTTCCGAGGAGAGCACATTTCGCGGACCATGTAAACAAAGCGCTCGTGGAGACTGACATCGAGGGGAAATCAATGAACGGCGGGCAAACCGACATGTCTTCGGCACGCAATCTCTGCCGCTGACAGGCCACGTGATGCCGGTGGCAGCAAAACGAAAATATAGTACAGACTCCTTCGCGTTAGATACGATTCGCTGTAGACACACACCGTTCTGTCCAATCAGAGTGTCGGGATTGGGAAAACGCTGGATGCCTCGATTGACACTGACTGGAGGGTCAAGATACTAGGCGCACGTCTTGTTATATGAAGATGACGGTCACCAGCCGCTCCTAATCCAAGATGAAATTACCTTCTTGACTAATTTTGCAACAACTTGAATACATTTATCGGGAAGTAATCGCAAGAGTAATCTGATTACTTTCGGAAGTAGTAAAATCACTTGTCACAGTTACTGCCCCCCCCCCCCCCATCTTTTTTAATGGCGCCCTCGTTTTTTACGAGTTTACTACCAAAGGAATCGTGGAACCTAGTGTCCGGCACAAAGATGGTTTACCAAAATTGACGGAATAAAAACATAAATAGTTTATAATTTGGTGATTCTAATCCAGTAATAGACAGTACAAAGTACACATTGTTAAACCAGAAGAAAAAATTGTCGTTTTGAAGATCTAAAGAAATAGGAAAGGTAACCGTTACCTTTTCAAGCAACGGCCAATTTTCTTCTCAAGACATCGAGTAAACATATTGAATACTTTTTAACCAAGGAGAATTGTACTTGCAATTGATTACTTTTTTCGTGTAACATGTCAAGCATGGAATTTTAACAACTTTGTGTGCTCAGAAAACAAATTATGCTCTTCAACTACATTTTAAGCATACAGCAATATATTTTTAGTTATAAATAGTACGCTTTATGCACTTTACATGTTTTCTTTGACTAATTATGTTACCCAAGGTTAGTATATTTAAATTTAGTTTACAGTGTGGTATTAGTTTACAAAAAATTACAAAAATGCACGAAGTGTTTGTTTGAAATGTTCGAAATTTGCTAACTTATTATATGTGTCTTTTCTGGATCGCTTTTTCAAAGGGGTGGTATATAGGGTGTTCGAAGGCAGACTAACTTACTGCTGCGCTGACGTTCGTTACAACACAAGCTATACCTGGTCTCATCCTACGATGGACAAAAGGCCAAAGCCACGTGCTGCCAGGTCCAATCACGTTCCACTCTATACAATGACACACTTAACATTGATTAGGAGTCGACGAAAAATGCTGGAATCCAAAAACGCCGCATTAAAAGTATAGTTTCGACGCTGCAAAGAGCCTACATATCGTGGCTTTCTTTGCGATGTGAAATTGTTGAGTCACTCAGTGCTCTTCGATTCGAACCACTGCCCACCCGTCGCCTTATCAGTGATCCGAGACGCGGGCACCGATACGTGCATAGAAACGAAATACCGAACAATTTGTAAGTGGCTCGTGATTGGATCTGGCGGTCCGTAGCTTTTGCCTTTAGTCCATCGTATGGTGAGACGAAGTATAGAAGGTGGCTCACAAGCTCCCTAAATAGTGCACCACATGGTGTCAACCTGGAGCCCCGGTGGATAATGTGGGCCCTACGCGGACCTCGATGTCGGGCCCATGCGGGTCGTTCACTCCGCCCCACTTGGTGCCATATAGGCAATCACGACATAAACCCAGATAGAACGCATTGGCGCTTTGCATGTCCGGGAGTTTCTACGAGGTAGAGGTGCTTAGAGTGACAAACCGGTATCCCGTTCACCAAGCAAAAGTGACCCACCCCCCTCTCCCCTCCCTTCCTGGCTGCCTCCATATTGTACAATATGGACCACTAGACACGTGAGCGTACCAAATTTTGAGGCTTTTACAAAAGACTCATCCGAGATTTATATTGCCATCACTGTAAGAAACATGCTAAACTAGTTTCCAATACTGTTTTCCCCAAAAAATCTGTGTCTAACTTCAATAAAAAAAAAAAAAAAAATCGGCATTGCGGTTGATGGCATTTAGCGGAGCCATCGCGAAGCTGCCCGAGTTTTTGTCGTAAAGAGCACATTTTGTGCTCAAAACGAACGAAACATATCTTATCTCGTCGGTACTGTTATTAAAGACTAATAAGCAATTACCTGTGCGCGGTACTTTGTTATATTCTAGACGTAAAACTCTAAGGTCACGCGTCTAGTGGTCAAAAATGTGCAATATGGCGGCGGCCGGGTGGGGGTCACTTTCAGCGGCCAGTTTATCTCTCTAATTGCTCCTCTACCTCGTTGAGGAATTCACACCTTAACGAATGATGTACCGGGCGGCAGCTTGCGCCACCTATGCCGCACAATTTAAACTTCCTCTACTCTCCATTTCCCGCAGCGAAACGACTGTCGTCCTTGAGACCCTAAAAATTCAGATCGTGTCTTACTGTGTTTACGCTTGCTTATTTGTTCTGCATTTTTATCGGATACAATACCGTAATTTGATTGGCCGCGCTCAGCAATAATTCGGTGTTTGGGACTCGTCGCGCCCTGCGTTCCTTCGGCTGTCAGTCATTGGCTATTCATCTTTCCAGCGCTTATATCACACCGAGTCACGGGGCTGTGGACGCATTTGCCGCGTCTGATATTTTCCCTACTGCGCATGCCCGGAACGCATTCTATAGCTCAGCAGGCAACTATGGGAGCCCGCAGAAGGCAATTATAGAAATTAATGGTGTAAGTGCTTCACACACAGTCGAAAGCATGCGGATGAGCGAACCGTACTGATCGAATGAAATAATCATTTCGAAGCCGCCGAACAGAAGCATCTTTGGTGGAGCCGAGGTTGGTTGTCTTTTTGGTTGTTTTATTTCTGTTTTATGCGAAGCCGCCGAACACACAAAAATCTTTGGTGGAGCCGGGATTGGTTGTCTTTATGGTTGTTATATTTCTGTTTTATGCGCCGATATTGAATTTGTTTTATACTTAGCGTAGTACAACGCTGTCAAAGCTGCCGGCGCGAGCATGAGGTTTGATCTCTCAGATCATTTGCACGCGCTCTCCCGCAAACGATACCGTAAGTTGCTAGTGCAGCGGTGCGAATGTTATAATTTTTCTCTGTGTGTTTTTCATGCTCAGCTGGCCCCATTCACAAATCATAGATAAAGTCACACGCTTCCGCCAGTAGCTTTCATTTCCTTTTTACACTAGGTATGAAATGAAGTATAATGAAAGGTGAATTGCAGTACGGCAGTTGGTAGCAAGTAGTACGTGCTCCCTGTGCTTCGGAAGTGATCTCACCGTCTGTCCCTCGCTACGTTTACATGCTTGTGTTTTTTTTTGTTTTTTTCTCTATGAGCTTTGGAAACACGGTATCATCATCGCGATTGTCAGGAGCCAAGCGAAATATTGGCGACTCCTGCGAAATTGAAGGCACCTTGCGGTTTCAACAAAAAACTGTCGCGGTAGGTTACCTCGAAAGTTCTCTCGAGCGAATCACACATTCCTTGCGCCTGGCGTTCTAAAGACGAAGCCGTGAAAGCAAGTTCGAGAACACCAGGATGAAAAAAAAAAAAAAACTTGGGGGATGTTTAAAAGGCCCCTGAAAAAAAAAAAAAAAAAGTTTAAACAATTTAGTTGAGACAGGCGTAAAAAAAATAATTTTACGTGAAAAAAAGAATTGTTGGAGCAATATTGCCGGCGCGAGACGCCATTCAATTCGTTGTCACTTTCTTTCCACTTTTTGTTTCTCTCGGCATTTAAGGCGCGAGGAGGAGAGTTTTCCAATGTGCAGAGAGGTGTCCAACGTGATACCAAGCCTCTTTGGCTTGGCCATTATGTTGAGGTGGAGAGAGTGTATGACCATCTCGCTGACGTGGAAAGAGTGTATGGCCATTCCGTGACGTCATGGACTTTGCGCACAAAATTCAGACGCAACTAAAATAAATCTCGCGCCATCATTATTGCTCTAAACAATTTTTGTTTTGTTTCGCGTAAAATTTATTACCTGACAAGCGTGTCTCAATCAAACTAATAAAAAAAAAAAAAAATTTTGTTTTTTTAGTGGCCATTTAAGTTTCACCTCTAAGAGTGAAACGCCGTGGCGTTATCGGGCACCGTTCGCAAAGCCTTCTCACATGAACCCGCCCTCGTTTCCAAGCCGTGCAAGCGTGTGTGCGCGATATACTCGGTAGTGTCACGTGTCACGCGACGTCACACATGGTTGTGACGTCATGGCCCTATCGACACGCAAAATTTAGCGGAACATTTTCCCGCCAAATTTAGCGGGTTGATAGGGTCATGACGTCAGAGCTACAGGTGACGTCACACCCGTGACGTAACACGTGGCTGCGCGTGTTGCATTCTGGAATTTTTTGGTCCCACCGACGCCGACGCCGGATCTTCTGCGACACGAGCATCTAAACGCTGTCGCGTTAAAATTCCCACTATCACGGGGCGTTTTCATCATCTCACGTGGTCTCGAAAGATGTAATAATCGAAAATATGCACATGAATAAACCGTGTCGTGATCGAACAGAATAATCGTTTAAGAAGCCACCGAAAAATTCCGGTACAATAGGCCCTCAATTCAAGACCCCATCAAGCAACATTGGAGGCCGCCATCTTTTGGGCACGAAGCGTGTGATTGGATCCGAGTCCTCGCCGTACCCTGACGCAACCCTCGTGTCCAATGAACATGCTCAGAGGACGTGACCAAATAATGGCGCACACTTATAATTTGCGCATTAGCTACAAGATGGCACGCCCACTTTTGAAAATGGATTTATATCCCAGGTAGCACAGTTCTTTGGGAAAACAAATGGGTTTTTGACCTGAGAATATAGGGCGTTAAAAAGCCAGAGGAGACCTAGGTGGAGCCAAACTTTACCTTCTTTTGCCATCTGAGTCTGGATATTCTTTGGTCCTAATTCACCAAATGAGAGCGAAAGTTAGGTTTCACAGCTGGTATAGATTGGCTACCTTCTGTCATCTTTGGGCGTAAGTCACCAGACGAGTGCAACAGTGAAGGTTCACTTCTGGCTGTTCGATTTGTATGCGGAAACTTTGGGCTTAAATTCCCCAACAAGTGCCAGATTTAGGTTTCCCAACCCACTTGGCATCTTTGACCCAAATCTGTAACTTCGGCAGTTATGTGGCGAGGCAAAGAAACGCCAAATGAACGCAAAGGAAAAAGAACGGTAACACTAGCAAACGCCTTGGAGTAAACCCGTATTGGGCTCGAGTTAGGCCCATATAGGATTGCCAAGCTTCGGCCAAGTTAAGCGTCTCTCTGGGTATACTACCTGCAATTATTTCATCCGATCAGTAAGGTTCATTAATCTGCATATTCCCGATCATTTCTTCTTTAGAGACCTCGTAAGTTGATGAAAATGCCCCGCGATATCTTCAACACACTGTCGTCAGCTGAAGAGAAGCCGCCCAGTCAGCAAGACCAGCAGGGAGGGGGGGGGGGGGGAAGGGGGAGACATAGCTGTGTCATGATCTTCCCGGCACCACGCCCAGTCGCGTGGAATCTCGTGTCGTCCAGACGCAGCCGACAGGCGCCTCATTGAAGCCGGAAACCGAGGGAGGGTGACCCAAGCGTCGAGAGAGCCGCCAAGAATCGATACTCTCGGCCGCGATCAGGGGACAGCAGATCGAAGCTTCGCTGGGATTCCCCACGGGAAAACGCTCATCGATCCCACGGGGAGGCGCTACTCTCGCACGCGTTAACTTCTACTTTTTTTTTTCTTGCGAGGATAAGGCTGTTCTCTGGGGACAGGTTTGGTTTAATCTGAACTTGTTCGTCAGTGAGCAAGATACGTTTTTGCGTACAGGGGCAAAGCAAGAAGAGGCACAGGCTGACATTTGAGTTTTCATCGGTAAACTTGCCGGCTTGGATTCGACTGAAGATCATGCTACGGGGAAAATCAGGCCAAGTCGACAAAGGGGTGATCATTCCATAGTAACCTGGACGAATATAACTCGTGAATGTTCTGTTTTGTAGAACTTGCTTTTCCGCGGAGTGCCGCAAACGCCGATTCTCGAGGTTGGATGATCATGTTACATAGGCTTGCCAGTTTGACCTGCATGAGAAGACAACTTTGGTGTCGAAGCGTGTGGCGATAGATCGGATGCGGGGGGGGGGGGGGGGGGGGGGTTCTGCTGGGGGGGATAAGCCGGTGAAAACATAAAACAAGACGCTTCACTGGATACCCAGATTTCAGAAGTCGTTGGGTTTGGTGAAATGTTATCCGTCGCGGTATGCTGACGTGATTTCGTTTTTCCGGAGATTAGTGACGCGTTAATCACTCCAATCTTGACCGACTTGGAGTGGGCACTCTCGAAAGGAAGAACCGGTTTTCCCCGATTGTTGCTTCAACGCCCAGCGAACACCGTGATTTGTTCTTGTCAGTCGTATCTCCAGAAATTGCAGGCCCTCCGGGGACGGGTCCCCCTCTATCTCTCTCTCTCTCTCTTTTTCTCTCTTTTAAATTTCAATTTACCTCTTGTGCTGACGAATGAAGGCAAAATAGCGTCCACTTTGACGGCTGCAGTGTGAATTACCAGAAAAACATCCTCGTAGCGGTAAATTTTTATGCTCTGGTCTGTGTACCTCAGCTCCTCTCAATGACCTGGTCAACGAAGGACAGGTATATCCCGCTTAGCACGGGCGCAAGACCTGTACAAACATCTGATTTTTAATGCCACATATTTTCTTCATGTTCAATCATTGTGGATTTGAAATAAAGCTGGAGAAGCTCGATGAACCTCGATAGCGGCACTCCGGACGCGTTTTGGAAGCTGCATTGTCCGTTTTCTGTGAATGCTTCTTGAACACAATTTAGCAGGGACGAAATGTCCAAATTGTAGTAGGTGTCTTCCATGTCCAACGAAAAGAAGGTGCTCTGGTGCAGATATGTGAAGAGGCTGGACGTTGGTTATAAGTTCCTCGGAGCTTCTAATGCGGAACGGCCAAACCGGAATTATGGGCGAGACTTGTTTCTGAAGATACAAGTGCTAAGTGCTTTTGCCAACACGCCATCTCTGATACGAGGGTGCTGAAAGGGATCTCTGGCGTGTGTCTTTTAGCAGAGAACACATGCAGGTACTTCTTGGCTGGGAGTGCCACGGAGCGTTTCAGTTTCTGCAGGTTTAGGTCAGTGCACAGGTTCTTCAGCTTGGTGCGTAGCAACCTCGAAGGCCTCTTCTTCAGTGCCATAACATAGTTATCGTCGACCACGTTGGCCTTCAGCTTGAACTCATCAGCATCGATGACCACGACTCCCTCTGATTTATCCGCCTGCATGAGCTTGAGGTAGTTTTCGTGCATTTCCATTACAGCCGACAGGATGTGGACACTTGCCATAGGGCGATGAGCCCCAAAGAAGCACACCGAACGAGTCGCCGCTCTAAGAATTCCTGTCGCTCTTGTTCATGCAAGACGGCTTGGACATGGTGCAGAGTTGCCAGTTGATCAACCTTCGAAACTGGAAGGTCCGGGGCGAACTTGGGGCTCGTTGCGAGGGGAGACTCTGTGCCTGGCTACAGTCGAGCGTCTGTGATGTAGGTTGGAGGTGCGAACTTGGTGGTGGGGGCTTGCGTGGTATTTGGCAGTCGATTTGGTGACAATGTGTTTTTCCATGATGACTCTATAAGTTCTTTAGCGGCTTGTTGCAGAAAACCGTACGAAGGTGCTACGCGTAGATTAGACCACGCAACTTGTTCTTAAAGCCTGGCAGCGCAGAGGTGGCGACGCGCATTTCATGTGCTATTTCCTTGAGGGATATTTGCATAATCCTAGGACTTTTCGGCCAGTTTTGACATTAGATTTAGTGTTGTGCCATTCAACATCACTGTGAAGGTTTCTAGTGATTTGTTTTAATATTTGACAAACGATTTTCAATACATACAATTTTTGATCCAATTAGGCGGGAGCCAAAGTCACCAGCTTAAATCATTCCTTGTTTTTTCTATGTGTAATAAAAAAACATCGATCTGTGTATAATAAAGTATTAATCTGGAAAAGATTATAAAATAAATAAATTGGGCAAAGCTAAGTTTATCACCGATCTTAGTCTAGCATAGCAATCGTAAGAACAGCATGAAGTTTGTCGTGACCAGCTGTAGTTAGTTTTATTAAATTCAGTTAAACGAATCAAATCAGGTAGTGTACCTTCATTTATGAAATTTGGCTATGGACAGGAGCGTGATCACGTGACAAAAAATGCATCACTGAAACAAAGGGCATGTAGCTTCCACCACGAGTGTATGAGATACAACCCGCACACCCAATTTTCTTCTCTTTTGTACGGTATATCTGTTTCTAGTAATATTTATTGTGATTCGTAGCACAAATGTCACGTCCACACAGCTACAACAAGAATCGTCATAATTAAGACAACTGATCATATTTCGGGACAGATGCCGCAGTGTTCTACATTATCAAAATGCTTCATTAATAACACAATTAGGTTTCTTTTTTTTTTCTCTCCCCTGATGTGGTAGCCCTTTCGACGAACTATTACCATTAGTGAATGTTTCACGTTTTTTGTTTCTTTCGACATAGAATATGCTTTTACGTTAGCTTTACGGGGTCAACGCCCGCTGTGAAAACCCATTTAGAGGCACTGCATTAGGCGGGCCTTCTTTATTAATTCTTGTCTATCGCACTGCTCTGCAGTAGCTCACACCATGGCGGAATCATTAGCCTGCTCGCAAACTCTTTTTTTTTTTGTTGGTAATGTCTTGTTTCGTTTTTAATTAATGGGTTTATGCCTACCTGAGCTCGGTACGTGTACTAGGTGACCGTTGGGCAAAAATCTCATCTAATGGTGTGTTCTCATATTTAAAACAGCAAGCGACGAATACAAGAATTGCTTCTCTCGCCACGGCGAACATTCCGGCAACATAAGAGGTGCTCGCAATAACAAAAAACGCTTTCAGATAAACTTAAAAAAAAAAGAGATAACAAATAAAGGCACGAAAATGCTTGCGGGTAGCACCAGATTCCCCTTTGATATATAGAATCAAATAACGGCTTAGTCCGCATATAAAGAAAAAGAAAAGGAGTCATTACAAATAAAGCACAGCTTTAAGGGGAAAAACGAGACAGAAGGAAAGAGAAAAAAAAGTATTGTAAAATCTGGAGTCTCGTCTAAGCTGAATACCACCCAAAAACTAGACACTCGGCGTTTCCTGCACCACCGCTCTTTCTCTGATCCATCAAGGCGTGAACATTCTTGCCGAGAAAACCAGAACTCTCTCTACAAACTCAGGAAACAATATGTTGCATGTCAAGCGAGGTTTTCCTACCCAATAAAACCGCTCGCGTGAATCTTTTCCCCACAAAACTCCCCAACGTCTTTGTGGTACCGGGACAGCGCTCGTCGACGACAGCGGTGGCGGACCCGCCGCATAAGTGAAGCGCCACTCGTTCGGCTTAAATAACGCAAAACGTGCTTGAAGAACGAGGAGGGTGGAAGGAAAAAGAGGGGAATACGATTCGCACGAGAGGCATTGGAAAAAGTTTCTCTGCCGATGGTGTACCAGGTTTTCACGCCTCGCTGAGTGGATGTGAATTGGTCCGTGGGGCTGCCTAGTCAGCCGCGCGCTGCTGAGGTGAGCTGGGTCGATTGGAGCTTCTGGGAAGCCTGTGTGCTTTCTGACTTGCTTTCCGTGGGGCTTTTTTTTGTGTGTGAGCGTCTTCTTTAGCTTTCCTCCGTTCGCTGTTATCGTACGTACCTTGGCTAGTTGGCTTGGCTTTTGTTGGCCTGGCTAATGGTGTCGTTACGCTGCGTTCGTTAGCGCTATAAGTCTACAATCAAGCATGTGTTAAGAAGGTTACATCAGCCTTGCTAGAATATAAGTTGGATCGATAAAAAGCTTCTGGGGAAGAAACCCGTGTGGCTTTCTTCGTTACTTTAACCCTACTACTTCTCTGGTGAGTTCAGCTGACTTAGCTTATTTCCGCCTTAGTTTGACACAGCTTAATCGGCTTGGCTGATGCCTTAATTAAGCTGTTTTTACGACGATGCGTGATGTACCTTCGGGTAAAAATACATTACCACATCTCATTGAAATAAAGTGAATTGGGAAATGCTGCGCTCTTTTTGTTGCCTTGTGTAGGCTAGTTTATTTTCATTACCAACAAGTAGCTTATCTTTTCACTGCATTTCTAGACTTGTCTAGTATTGCAAGTACGCGAAGAGAGCAACTGAACCTTGCTAATTTGTCCCTTTTCAGCAAACCCTTTTAATGAGCTGATCCCCGTTTTTGCCTCTTGTTGCCTATGCTTAGTTTGGCTCGTCTTGCTTTTATATCATAACTAACATGACTAGAAGTTTGCGACAGGCGCTTCTAGTTCACTTATCTGTCTCCACGTGTAGTATTCGACTTTACCTTTTACGTCCTGTGTGAATTCCCGCCAAAGTGAAGTGGGTGCTTAGTGAAAACAATAAACAGTAACTTAAAGACAAAAAATGTTGAGTTAATGACTGCCTTGCGGTTGCAACATACTGACAACTTTCTCATTCTTCCTTACAAGTTGATGGCGTTGCTGCGATTTAAGTAAGAACAAGGGAACTTCTAAACAATTTCGGAGAATTCATCGCACGCATTTCAATCATTATTACAATTGACTTGAAGTGAGATAGAGTTAGGTACCTTCAGATATAACTGCGTAGTAAGTGAGCATAGGGCATAAAATGTATGCCAATATTAGTTATTGGTCACGTACAGGACGTATATAATGATGGAATGTCAGCTCATGCATTTCAGAAACTTGATTTTTTTACGCATTGATTTATATACACTTTCCGCCTTGTACAACATTGTCACCACGAAAAAGAGCAAACGAATTTTGAACGGAAAATAAACGTCCAATGGGGGCGAACTAGTGCATTCAAAAGAGAAAGGTGTCACGCGTCTTGCCCCGACGATGGAAAGGTGACTGACCTGAAGCAGCACGTTATCGCTGCTTTCATTCACGCGGCGCGTTCAGGAAGGTTTTGAACCCGAGCATTCGATGACAGTCGAGAATTAGTTGGGATTAATTAGAAGGGGGAGTACAGATATAATAAAATAAGGATCCTGTACGAGCGGGCTTTTTATCCCATTCCCCTGCGTGAAAACAGCATGCGTTGCGAACTCCACCACCACGCACGCGGCTATATATATCGTCTAGACTTCGTTTGACCTTTGGTTCGAACGCAGCCGACGCTACGAGCTAATGGGACAGGCCAGACAACGTCAAGAGCCATCATGGTGTTCGTCATGTTTTGGTATGTGTTCTCTAACCGTTAAACAAATCATGAACAGAAAAGGCCTAGTGACTAGAGTTTTTGACGCTGCTTGATCGGTCCCATTAGTGTCGGCTGCATCTGGACTACAGCAGAAACGAAGTCTTAAAAACTATCGCTTCTGCGGCATTTACACCACGTGCGAATGTACTACAATATTATATTTATTACGTGCTATATCAGGCATACATGGTGTTTATTTCCAGCTTCCCACGTGGTTCATTTTTGTTTTTGTTTTTTAATTTCGTTAAGGCGACACTAATGCAGTGTAATCACGTAAGTTATACGGCCATGGACACATTATAAATGCGGCTTATCATCTCGATAACTTGAATAATTAACTAAAGTTTGTTGAATAGTTTTAATTGGTAACAATAAACAATTTTTTTGATTAACGTGAGCGTCGTCGAAAACCACTAAATCAGTACATTTTAGAAATAATCGCAACACATGGGAAACAGTCCACAGCGCACCACCGGTAACTTCAGCGGTGGTGCGCTGAAGTTAGCATTCCTACAACAGGCGAAGGCTGGCGGTGCAAAAACGGGGATGATGATATCCTCATTCGCGTTCATCATGCCAAATCATCAAAAATCAATGCACACTGAGTAGTATCGTCTCCAAGGGGGGGCGGTTCGGCCGTTTTTACACATTCGTTTATCTTTTGAAATTTCGGCACCCGCGCCTTGCCAGGGAACTTTTTGAGGACAATTTAAATCCCAACCAAAGACAGAATATAAAATATAGAGCCCTCAAGCACATCCTGGTACAATTAAACATACTTCAAATTGATCCTTTCTGAAAAAACCGGTCTCAAAGTGAGGATGGTTCTACTGATTTTACACATTCGAAAATCTTACGAAATTTAAGCACGCGCGCCTTGCTAGGAACATTTTTGAGAACATTTCAGTCCGTAAATAAAGACAGAATATCACGTATAGGGCCCTCGTGCACACCCTGGTACTATGGCAAATACTTCAAAATGAATCCTTTTTTTAGACAACCGGTTTTAATGTGGGGAAGGTTTGGCTGTTTCTACGGATTCGTCCATCTTTTTAAATTCGGTCAGACGCGCATTGCCAGGGAACTTTTTGAAAAGAAATAAATCAGTTCCCAACTAAAGGCAAAATATAAAATTTAGAGTCCTTAAGCCCGTGATGGTACTACGTAAAATACTTGAAAATGCTTGTTTTTTTTAGAAAGCCGATCTTAAAGTAGGAATGGTTCGGCCGTTTCTACGCATTCTTTCATCTTTTGAAATTTCGGCAGCCGCGCCTGCGAGGAACCTTTTTGAGGAAATTTGAGTCCCCAACTTAAAGCGGAATATAAAATATAGAGCACTTGCGCACATCCCGGTACTATGACAAATACTTCAAAATAAATCATTTCCGAGAGCAACGGTCTCAAACTGGGGATGGTTCGGCTGTTCTTACGCATTCCTTCCCCTTTTAAAATTTGGCCACCCGCGCCTCACCAGGGAACTTTTTAAGAACAGTCCAGTTCCCAACTAAAGGAGGAATATAAAATTAAAATCTCTAGCCAATTGGGACACTATGGCAAATACTCCAAAACGAATCCTTCTTGAGACAACCGGTTTCAAATTGGGCATGGTTTGGCTGCTTTTATGCATACGTTTATCTTTTCAAATTTGGGTACCCACGCCTCGTCATGAACCTTTTGAGGACAACGCAGTTTCCAACCAAAGGCGGAATATAAAGTGAAGTCCTGGTACAATGAAAAATACTTCAAAATAAATCGTCCTTAAAAAAAAAAAAAAAAAAAAAGGGCTTGAAGTAGCATGGCTCGGCCGTTTTGGCTCATTCATTCAACTTTTGAAATTCTGACACACGCGCCTCATCCAGAAATTTTTTACGTCTACCGACAGGCTAATTGGTTACAAAATACAATTTTTGGGACTCTCGACTATAGGCTGCTGCTATAACAAATCCTCTAAATTGAGCCATATTTGAGTAAACCTTTCTCGAAAAGCACGTTGTTCGACTCCTTGCAGGCATTCGTTCATAATTCAACATTCAGGCACCCGCTCCTTATCCAGGAACTTGTTGAGATCGGCTGAAGTCTTAACTGGTGGCGAAATGTAAACTTCGGAAGTCGGGGCCCTGGACAACAAGCTACTGCTATGGCAACTTCACTAAAATGAGCCATCTCTGTGAAAACTTCTCTTGAGGTGGACATGGTTCGATTGTTTTCAGGCAGTCGTTTATCATTACAAATTTGGACCCCCTCACTTTTTCCGGGAACGTTTTGAGATCGACCGAGTTCTCAGCGGGTGACGAAACATAAAATTGAAGGCCACCGACTACAAGCGGGTGTTATTCGAAAATCTTGGGCTTCCGCCCTCTTCAAGAAATATGATATCAAGTCGGATATTTCAATACGCTCTTCTCCAGAATGTTTTTCTTTTGCTCTTTGTGTTTAGGGCGATTTGAAGAATTAATTTATTGTAAATATTTATCACTTGAATAATTATTACTTTTGACATGCGAATGTTAATTTCACAAGAACAATAAACATCTTATAAATTGAGTTCTCACCACTGTGCTCTCACTCTTTACAATGAAAATAATTTTTTAATAATCACATAATATTAATAATTAGCAAAAATATTTTGACAACTTTTAAAAATAATTTTAAATTATCGTAATATTAAAAAGTTTTTTTTTGTTGTTTTCTGGTTTATTGATATCAGTAACAGAAGACTGGAAATGATCGTAAACGTCTAAACGAGATCGAATCCACCTTATTGGGCAAATTGCTCTCAGGAACCCAAGAAATTAACTTCGAGAAAAAACCAAATGTACCCAGCACATTATCGATTCTTCTGCTTTACAGCAGTTGTATGGCGAATTTCGTACTTCGTTGTATTTTTTAATTGTGCTCGTTGTAGCTTTGCTGTTTCTCAAACGTTTGCGTGAAATACCTTCGTAATATATGTTTCTACAGATGTAACGCACATCGTAGACACCACAGGATTCGCCATAACATTGGGTTGGGATTAAAAAATAATTTATAGGATAATAACGAGTTTTTTAAACACGCGAATAAAATGTACACTTTTAATAACTTGGGTACTATCCGTACTGGCAATACATCAAAACGTTTATTCATCTGAAGAACCTTCAGTCTGCACGTACTCATTCAAAACTTTTGGTGCAAGACTATCGATAGGTCATATATAGAATGGAGTACTAGCATGGCAAATTGTTTAAAGCGTAATGTTTCAGTGTTATGGTCCTAACTGTATACTAAAACGTGGGCGTCTATGGGATCGCTGCCGTAACCCGCTAAGAGAGGGCGCGAGCATACGATGGCACGAATTTCTGGGGATGGACTTAGCAACTGCGCATCGCGTACGGCTATTGCAGCGAAAAGATAGAACATACCGTATAAGAATAATAAGAAGAGTGTATGAAATGACTTCGCCTTCATATGTGTTTTATTTATTTTAAGATTACGATCCCGGAAAACGATGTGGTGCTACTTCAAAGTATTTTTAATCATATTGCACGGTCTAAAAACGACAGAATTAGCGCATATGCAGACACGAATTGATGCCTAAATGGCGCAATTATAATGGACGATGAAGCTTAGAAGTCTAGCTATAGAAGTCGTTTCCTATTTTTTACACTAAGTAATGTTTATGGAATCACCAAATATGGAGCACGACGTAGGATATGCCAAAATACAGTAAATAATTCGTCATTTCGCTACTGGTCTCGGTTTGGATCCCTGCGAACTGAGACCTCGGGGTGACGTCAAACACGGAGAAAGCGCAACTGGTCACGTGAGCTCGGAAGTTTAAAATTAGAGAGCCTATACTCTGTTCCATACTTAACGTGCAACGCTGTCAAAGCTACTGGCGCGAGCGCGTGGCTTCATCTATGGTTTTGTTTGCGCGAGAACGCGTGCAAATGATCAACGAGATCAAGCCCCACGCTCGCGCCAGTAGCTTTGACAGCGTTGCACACTAAGTATGAAACAGAGTTTAGGTATAACAGAGGGAGTGACTCAACGGACGAAAAGCTCTCGTAATTTAATGGCGAGAGCCTGCTGCGCCGCTTGCAAGCACGTGCACAGACGCGCGTGTTGTGACGCGGCGAGGAGAATCGCACCTGGATGGTCTGTGCAAAGCGTGGAGACGGTGGCAGAGGATCGAGCGCCTTTGACTCCTCCTCGCACCTGGTTTTACGCAGGCGGCATACGAACCGCTTGACCTATAAACCGAGCAGTTGAAAGCACTCTCAAATCTAGGCGCACTAGTTTTGACGCACTGCATGGGCCAGGGATGGCCTCGCGGGTGGCAAGCGCGGCTCTTCAATCCCTGAAATCATTTTTATATAACGTTTTCCAAAAATCATAACCAAAATCACACACAAAAAACGAACGCAGAAATCAATTGTTTGCAGCGGCTTGGCGTTGTCTGCTTTGCATCACATATTTCCAGATGCCATAGGCATTATTTTTAAAGCAAGTAAACATAGAAACGAAATTGTGATGTCATTTTTTTTTAACGACTAGCAGTTAGGCCTTTGTTTGCATACATATTACAAAGCCGCTCGCTGCAGTTTAGTTCTGGAATAAAAAAAGGTATAATAACATGTTTTAGTAGATTCCGAGGATATTATTGGTACATATAGTAATGCTTCTCATAGCGCGTTGAAATGGATTTGATGTCATATGTTAGCTGAAAGAAGAGACTCGAAGCTTCAATAAATTTGTTTCTTTAAACTGTTTATTTAATTTAATACCCCCCCCCCCCCCCCGACACGAACTACGAACAGCCATATTGTCTCCATTGTTTCTGCCGCCGAGCGGTTTCGGTCAACTGTCTTTACTCCACTGCCTTTACGTCTCTGCACAGTACAAGTTCCCGAACATTTGTCATATCAGTCATTTATGATGCTCTTGTCAGGGGTATTGATTTCATATGGCCACCGGCACAGACTCGGCTCCGCAATAATCAATTCGTGCTTGTCGATCCCATTTCTATTTTCGCGTTTAGCAGCGCCGCATTCGGGATACTTGCGATGGCGGAAAAATTAATTAATATATGCTATGAGCTACTCACTGTATTGCTGTCAATATAATTTACATAGCTTTTTGTTTTTAGAGCGCAGCTCTTAGGGGCCCGTTTCCGGCTTGACCGGCGTCGGCGTCGCCGTTGGCGTCGCCGTCGGCGAAACCGCGCGGTGCATCATGGGAAATGTCCCATAATGCACCGCGCGAGCCCCCCACCGGGATCACGTGACTTCGTGGGGGGGGCACGTGACCCCCCGAAGTCACGTGACTCCCCTGAGGTCACGTGACCCCCTCCTCGAGGTCACGTGACTCCCCTGAGGTCACGTGACCCCCTCCTCGAGGTCACGTGACCCCCCGAGGTCACGTGACCCCCGCCGATGTCGCGTGACCCCCCGATGACGTCATTTGCACTGATGACGTCACCGGCATCCACATCGTCATCGTCATCATCACTGATGACGTCATCATCAGTGATGATGACGATGACGATGCGGATGCCGGTGACGTCATCAGTAATGATGACGATGACGATGTGGATGCCGGTGACGTCATCAGTGATGATGACGATGACGATGTGGATGCCGGTGACGTCATCAGTGATGATGACGTCATCAATGATGATAACGTCATCAGTGACAATGACGATGTGGATGCCGGTGACGTCATCAGTGATGATGACGATGTGGATGCCGGTGACGTCATCAGTGATGATGACGTCATCAGTGATGGTGACGATGACGATGCGGATGCCGGTGACGTCATCAGTGATGATGACGATGACGATGTGGAAGCCGGTGACGTCATCAGTGATGATGACGATGTGGATGCCGGTGACGTCATCAGTGATGATGACGATGACGATGTGGATGCCGGTGACGTTACCGACATCCGCATCGTCATTGTCATCATCACTGATGACGTCATCAGTGACGTCACTGAGGTCGTCACCGGCATCCGCATCGTCATCGTCATCATCACTGATGACGTCGTCAGCGACGTCACTGATGACGTCACCGACATTCGCATCGTCATCGTCATCATCACTGGTGAAGTCATCAGTGACATCACTAATGACGTCATCGGTACCCGCATCGTCATCGTCACTGATGACATCATCAGTGACGTCAGTGATGACATCATCGGCATTGGGGGTCACGTGACCCCCAAGGTCACGTGACCCCCCCCCCCTGGTTAGTCTAACCCCCCCCCCCAGCGCCCTTCCCTCCTCCTCCTCAAGAGCTGCGCTCTAATTCGGCGTTACAGGGAGTTGTAAGCGGCTTTTTTCTTGCAAGACATCGAACAGATATGTGATAATCTATGTGGGCAGCCCACCCTGCATGTACTTTAAATATCTAAAATATACTTTAAAAAAAACCGTTTACAATTCCCTGTAACGCCGAATTAGAGCGCAGCTCTTGAGGAGGAGGATGGAAGGGTACTGAGGGGAGGGTAAACCGCTTCTCACGGGGTGACCCCCCATGGCCTCCGTGACGTGACCTCAGGGGGGGTCACGTGACCTTAGGGGTCACGTGTCCTCATGAATATCACGTGACCCTAGGGGGTCACTTGACCACAGGGGGGGGGGGGGTCAGGCGACCTCACGGTTACGTCGACGGGAACAGCAACGGCGACGGCCACGGCGACGCCGCTCAAGCCGGAATCGGGCGCCTAAGAGCTGCGTCCTAAAAAAACTCTCAGCCTTTCCACTCTGGTGAAGAAGGAACACCAGCGGAGCTGTACAATGGAAGGTAATGGCCGGCCGCAAGTCGGCAAGCCAGAGTGGAAAGGCTGCCGCTATCTATGGGCGACGGCGGCAACCAGACACGTGGCTTGCCACCGTCGCTCATAGATGGCGGCAAGTGTACAAAGCATAGTTGTAAACCCGAGACTGGGGATACGGACAAGGGACGAAACACAGAACGACACGGACGAAGTCTCAAACGCAGTTTGAGTCTGTAGTTTGTAGCTGCGTTTGTAGCTGCGTTTGAGACTTCGTCCGTGTCGTTCTGTGTTTCGTCCCTTGTCCGTATCCCCAGTCTCGGGTTTACAACTATGCTCAATTTACACCAGCTAGCCTGCACCCTCACCATTGCTTCATTAAGTGTACAGAGTTGGGTGTCTTCATTTCTTTGTGGGGGACACAATCCTGGGGAAACCAGCTCCTTAACAGCTCCGCTGTAATATATCATCTAAGTGCACTCCGTGTTTCAGCTCTGAGGTTCGCGCGTAGATCTAGTCTGGCAACAATGGCGGTCGTACTGAGAAAAAAATGTCCTTATATATATTATTAGTGAATATGAAATCTAGTTTATGTGTACTCACCGAACTGTCACATGAACGGACGACATTAAACTTTTCGTGCTTCTTGCTAAAGGTCGAGAAACCAAAATGTCATTTTATAAAACAGCTGAATGTACAAGATCGATCGGATCAATTGTAGTATACCGAAATATAGTACCTTTCGCACCCTGGAAGAATTGACATCCGCAATTTTTCTTTGTTCAACCTGCTGTATATGTAAATCGACAGGCGATGATAATAAACTCCCGAGGTAATAATCTTTTCGGCAGTGACAGGCGCTCTGCTTTCCTAGCCACCCTCCACGTCAGGGCTTTGGGCTTTTTTGTGTGCGCAAACTAAATACCTGACATTTTGACACGCCAGAAGGGGACATTTTTGAGGTGACATCAAAGCTCCCCAAAAATTGCTTTCCTCCAAAAGGTTCCAGACAAAAACAAAATAAAAAAGATGCAATCGTTTCGCCGCTCCGACTTGCTACTTTTTCTAAACCTTATCCCTTACTCAAAACGCTTAACGCAAAACATAACAAAACAAAACATATATAAATAAAATATGATTTCGAAATTTTTCCTTTTTTATTTATTTATCTATCGTCTGTTCGGATTCGAGAATCAATACACAGCCCGCGATAAAGCCTCTTGACATTTTCGTTTCCTGAATCGCGTGAGAGTAATTTCTTTTATTTACCTTCAATTTTCTTCCTTTTTTTTTTTCACAAACAAAGCAAAAAAGAAAACGGAAAGCTTAAGTGTCGGCAACATCTGTTACTAGCTTTAGAAAAAGCATAAAGTTGCTCTCGTTTTCTTTTAGCCACTTTTTGTCTCTTCTATGATTAGAAAACCCGCCCACGCAAAATGCTAAACTCTTCTAAAGACAATTGGCGGAGAATTTTTTATAAAGTGCAGTTCGGTTTTAGTAACGAGATATCTTCTCCATTCAATGGAACCTTCCGTTATTTTATAGTTGAAGATTCTGACTTTATATCTCTCCGGATTGCGTAACGCCTTAAAAACAGACAGTATTTCCTTTCGCATCTGGATCAATTTGTGCGCCCTAAAAAATACCTGTGAATCTATTTTCCTGTGGTATTCTTAGAGAGCCAACCACCAAGATATACGAAAGAGATCCGGGCGAATCACAACGCTGGAGATATGATTCAACCTTAAAAAAATGATGTGACACAAGGGTTGTACAGTACTCATTCTAAGTAATCAAACTACTTGTAAGCAATCAGTTCTTGGACTAATTTTGTAATTTTTTTATATATATATTTTAGGATGTAATCGCAAGAGTAATCTAACTACTTTTGGAACTAATAAAATTACTAGTGACTATTATTATCTCCCTCTCCCCTTTCTAATGGCGCCCATCGTTTCTACAGGCTTCCTACCATGAAATCCTCGAACCAAGACTCCGAGAGGAGGATGAATGGTTTACTAAAATTGATAAATTGGGAAGATAAGTAGCTTATAATTCGGTGATTTTAACCCAATAATGGACGACATAAAAAGCCAGTTTTCAGACTGGCAGAAAAGTTTCTCGTTTTCAAAATCTGAAGTTATCGGAAAAGTCAGATACTCTTTTGAGTAACGGCCAGTTACTTTCATTATCAAGTAATCAACAAATCTAATTGAATATATATTTCTGACCAACAGTAATTATAATCGTAATCAATTACTTTATTCGAGTAGCCCGTGCAAGACCGCGTGACACTGAGAGCGTCGTGCGCTATACGAAGACTCCGGGGCGTCCATGCGGAGCCTAAGTTCGTCTGCTTCTTTTTGCAGTGACTGTGGCGACGTCAGAACGCCGAGCTTTGATTGGCTTCGATCGGAATGATAGTGGGGAGACCTCAAGGCAGCTTGCTTATGAGGTCTACCCACTATCCTTTAATCAGAGCCAATCAGAACTCGACGTCTTTCTGACGTCACCACAACTCCTGGAAAAGAGGTTCTGTGGTTTGCGGTTCCTGAGGTTCTGTGATTTGAGACCCCTGAGGTTCTGTGATGTGCGACCAGTGAATGTGCGACCACTCGTCAAGTCTTACTTATTCGCCACTGGAATCTCGTGGAGTGAATCGTCTTTCCGCGCTGTTTGTCATGTCCAAGGCCAGGGCAGCGCCATCTTTTTCTGTGGGCTGCAGAGCCATTTATACTGAGATAGTTTGACCAATAGGAGGAGCTTGTTGCCCATAAGAATTAGCGGATTTCGCGAGAACGCAAAATGGCGTTATTTTTTGGTCTCGTTTATTCCTGAGCAATCGCATAGAGTCCCTACGAGTCAAAGCCACATAATGGCGGACGGAAGTAGTCCTTCTCCGGCTGTCAGACTACGCTGCTGTGGTTGCCAGGCCGTCAAAATCTTTTTAAAAAGGCCAAACTCTCTCAGTATAAGCGGCTCTGCTGCGCGCTTTCGTGGACTGTATTATTTTCTTATTTTTTTTTTTTTAAATCGTTTTCGCTGAGTGACGTTGCCTTCCCTACAGTTGCGAATTCTCGGTTTGAGAAGAGGATTTTTAAGTGGTATTTGGTGCACCACGTGCACGTCAACGCCAATTCGCAGCCGCACGAAAACAGATTTCAGGGTTATTCTCGACTTTTTTTTTTATTGTTGAAAAGAAAATGAAATGACGAGGTTAACATATCTTTATAAACGAGCCTCGCTTTATGCACATATATAGTTTATTCCGAGTCCTATCAGTGAGTGAAAAAATGTTTTATTTTCAGGTGGGGTACCTGTTGCCCTTGAAACTAGTCATTGGCTACAGGGGGAGGGGAAGGAGGGATTGGGGCTAAAAGTAAATATCAAGTCCGGCGGACTTGATGAACTCTATCAGCGAGTCTAAAATTGCTTTTCTTTGCTCGGGGGTGCCGTCTGGAAGAACCCATTCCTTTAGGCAGGATGGTCTTTCTTGTGGCGGTAGAGCATCCAAAGCTAGTTTCCGCTTGATGTCACTTTTGGGACAATTCCAGATGATGTGTTTGATGTCTGCCAATATTTGAAAGTGATCGCACATGTCAGTTTCGGCATCTTCCCCGTTGTTACTTTTGCGGAATTCATACTTCAAGGCCGGTGTCATGGCGGTTCCTGTGCGCAAACTTCGTAGGCATACACGCTCCCACCGACTGTAAGATGTCGATGGAAGGGGGTGCTCGTCTGGCCTGCGTAGATCAGCGAGTCTTGGGCTTCTTTCTAGTCGTCCCTGGGCTTTGATTTCCGATGGGTGGACGACGTCTTCGATGTCTTCATCTACGACGGGGTGCACTGATCCTTGGCCGGGTCGGACTGTCTGTAGCAGCTCCCGTGCGGCTGCATGTGCCTCGTCGTTTCCGTGGATACCTTGATGTCCGGGGATCCATCGTATCTTGATGGTACGGCCTTCAGCTCGAAGCTGTCGGGCCGTAGCCTTAATGTTTTAAATCGTTTTGCTGCGGCTATTATGTTTCTTTCTTTCTTTTTCAATTTTCGCACGGCTTTTTTACTGTCTGTAAAGACATAAATGTTGCTTTTATGTTTTTCATGTTCCGCACTCTCGATCGCCGTCTTGATGGCTTGGAGTTCAGCAACCTTGACGCTGGTGGTATTGCCCAGGGAGGCGGCGACTCTGCTCTGGTCGTTTGCGCAATAATGGGCCATAGCTATGCCTTTGTCCTCCTTGGCTGCGTCCGCGTAAATAATGACATCAGTGTCATCTTCAAGAAGTAAGCGTGCCTCGTCTTCGTGTTTCCTGGCAGCGCTATTTCTTCTTTTAACTTGTGCTTTTCCTTGATTTTGCGGGGTCGGTCTTGTATCAACAACTATCTCGTCTTCCCATGGTGGAGGAGGTTTCGTAAAAACTTGGTAGACCTCGTTGTTGTAACCAAGAGCTCTCAGGATCTTTCTTCCTGGTTCAGTTTTTTCAAGCCTCAAGTTTTGACTGATCTTGTTTTCTTGTGCTATTTCTTCGATGGTGTTGAGTCCTCCGATCTCGTAGAGCGCTTCCACCTTGCTGCACCTGGGAAACCCAGCAATTACTCTCAAGGCTCCCCTGCTGAGTGCTTCAAGTCCGTTGTTTTGGGCTCTGGTTAGATTGAGGTAGTTCACCACGTAAGTTGCCTTTGGTACAAGGAAAGCCTTAACCATGGTCCTGAGGATGTCTTCTTTGGCTCCCCACACTTTGCCGGTAGTGTGCTTGATCATATTGAGTGCCTGCTTCCACTAACTTTTGATTTGCTTTTCGTCTTTCCGTTTTCGTCAATCGCGATAACGAGTATCCTAATTGAGGTTTGAGATTTAATTTGCTGGCCATTGATCAGGAGCTTGATCTTGTCTTCAACTTCTTCATCTCGCCCTCTGCCGTTGGACACGGCGACGTTATTTTTTTTTTTCGGGTGAGAGCTATAATCCCGTCTGTTTGGAGAAGTCTTATCAGTAAAGCAGTTATCTTCTTTTTTTTCTTTTTTCTTTTTTTTTTCCGGGGGGGGGGGGGGGGGGGGGGGTCCAGTTATATTATGGTAACTGATAGTGTAAGATACGCAAGACGTGGTTTAATTATTTCCACACTTCCTGCTTCGTGATTCATTTAAAAGGCAGCCGAAACGGTTAAAAAATAAGTTAATTATCCTTTCCAGTTTTCTCTGGGGAATTTCAATGCCACCATCATTTGTCCCCGAACAGCATAAACGTCAAGCAAAATCGATCGAAAAACATGCAGTCGCCCGTCGCCACGAGACGTAATTGGTTGGTCGAGTCGTGACTGTCATAAAATGACCAGGCGCGATTCGAACTGCATCTTTTGTAAAATGATCAACTGACAATCCTTGCCTCGTTTCGTCTCCGCGTCACGTAAGCTTCTAAAATTCGCTTAGGCGCGCCTGGGGTTTCTGTAAAAAAGATGCTCCAATAAAGTTTTCTTCTTCTTTGGAACTTCTGGAACTGCAGGGCGATAAACCTCTATTCTTCCACACCCATTAGCTCCGAGATATGAAACTAATGGGTGTGGAAAAAGATCTTCAGTAAATGGTTGCTAGTCCAGCAGTGCGGCTCTCCTCTTTTCTTTCTCTCTCTCTATCTTCGTGTATCTTCCTACATTTAGCTGGAATCTTTCAGAATTATCAATCACCAACTAGCTCAGTATCGACGACGCACGACGCTGGCCCTGGCGAGTCGAAAAAGCACGCGCGAGGAATCTTTTGTGCCGTCATGTTTTCCCTCCTCCCTTCAATCCTCTCTCCCGCTTCCGCGGTGGGACGTGGTTTCAGCACAACTACAAAGGCGCCATTTTAGATAATACGGGGCCGAAATAGCCCACCCTTTTGTGATATTCGTCATGCCTGAAGTCGTCGGAATAAAAAAGAATCGAGTGTTTCTAATCAAATTCAAGACCGCTTCAGCTTTCCTTTAATAAGATTTTAGGGAGTCGCTACACCCTACGTTTCTTAATATGTCAGCGAATATAGTGCCAAATGTGTCTTGCGTCATTAGGCATTCAACTAAATATTCTTCATTCTTTATATTTGTTTTATGTTATAACATGTTACAGTCATGTCTCTTTAATATGGACACGTTCGTGCCCCCCCCCCCCCCCCCCCAAAAAAAAGCAGCCATAATGTAAGTTGTCCGTAATAACGATCGAACAATGTATATGCTAAGCCAATTCAAACGCCACAAAACTTTGTCTATTCGTAACTTTCAGTGATGGTGGTGCCGCGGTGTGGGAATCGCGCTGCCTATAGCTCTTGTATAACCGGCTTCCGAATGACGGTACTTAATTGCTTACCCCTTTCTGACGTGGAAGTGTAAGGTATAAGACTCTTATATCACTCCTATTCTACGAAATCAGAATTACACAACGCAGATCCAACCTCGTCCTGTAGTTTTAGGATGATCATCTAGATGACAGTCATAGAGGGATGTCCGTATTAGACAGGGTTCATACAAACAAGACATGAGTGTATATACGGGATGAGACAATGTCCGGGTTTCCTCTGAAAAACAACGGCTAATCCACGCTGAAACTAAATCCCGAAAAAAAAAAGCCGAGAAAAATAATCGCATTTTTTTTTTTTCAATTTAAAGTGGTTCGTGCGAAATCCAGATTTCGTCTTGGAATTACCTCGTCTTAGGTCAGTTCTTTTTAAAGGCTCGATGAAAAAAACAAGAGCTGTAGACCTGAAAACGAGATGGAATAATCCGGATTAAAAATTTTTTTTTGTTTAGTTTAATTATCAAAATAATCGAAGCAACTACGCGAGCCTGATTTATTTAAGTAGCACTTAAAGTGATTTAGCTCACACGAAAAGGGAAACAATAACATAAGGCAGGACGCGAGATTTAAGAGGTCAGAATCTTGGCTATCTTAAGATGGACTAGCAACTAGCCAAGACAGCAGTGGCCGCTGCCCTTGTCCGCATGGCATTATCTCGTTTCTAGTTTTACTTCTCCTTATGGGCAGCGCCCCCTGTATCTTTTGGTCGTCGCTCGGTCGTTTCAGACCGCGTTTTTGAGTTAACCTATATTTGGCTTTTTGTCCCTAGCTAGACGCGCTTCGAGTAGTGATTGGCCAATAACGTGCTATGCAGGATAGTAGACACAAAACCAACTTTTAGAGTTTCGATCATCATCTCGGCCCTTCGTTAGAAGGCAGAATAAATTTACCATCTTTTTTTTTTAACTTCCCTTGACCCGAGAATATTTTCTGCCCAAATTTGAATACATTTGTACTAGCATAACTTGTTTTTCGTTTAACATTTTTGAAAGCTTCTCGGAGAATCTTTGAGAAGACGATCAATGGTCCACACGAGTTAACACGAACAAGTTCGTGAATGTTCATTTTTCGTTTTACTTCAGGTAAGGCGTCTGCTTGCCTTACTTACCTCAATAAAAAAATCACCTGTCTAGTTATTCAAACATGTAGACAGCCACAATACATGACAGAAAAAGCAGGTCTACAAAACTTGTCCCAAACTATTGAAGATCTATGCAAAATGAAAACAAAAAGCATGTGACCTTAAATATTATGTAAATTTATACAACAAAATGCCATATCCCATCTGGTAAAACTAACCTCAAAACAACGCGAGAAAGAACCAAAAAAAGAATATGGGTTACCTTATTCAAATTTCACCTGAATGCATCTCGGAGATTTCATTTCGGCCCGGTATTCTGATATCAAGAATGAGTGCATCATCATATTTTAATAACATTACCTGCGACTCAAATATTTTTGTATTCTTCAGCAGTTTATAATGTGCCTGTTTTCTATAAAGAAAAAAAAACTGTTAAAAAAAAAAGAAACAGAATTGTTGTTTAGTTGCATCTCACGCCCCACTAGCCACCCTTTGCATCGGTGAAACGAAATTCGGTTTTGTTCTCTATAATTGTATTTCGTCTTCACCTTTCCCAAGTGTTGTTCGTGGCCAAGATGAAAAAAAAAAAAAAAATCCAGATCTTATTACAGCGGTGCGCTGCCTTCAGTTTACAATTTTTTTTTTCGCAGGTTTATTTCAAAATTAGTATTATTACGATGCACTAGGGCCACATGAAAATTGAAAACGAGTGGCTTCGAAGAAAGAATAAAGGGAATATATAACAGCAAATCTATATTCTTTTCTCAAGATTAAAAAAAAAAGAAGAAATATCTTCACATGTGACTTCCATGAAAGTGATTTTCTCGAAAACCAGGTACGAAACTTTTGTTGCGTCGTTTGCTGCTTCTCAGTTTCTACATACACTTCAATGCTCATTCCCCTCATCATTCCGTGTTTTTTTTTCTTCTTTTTTTTTTAGATTTGATATTTTTGTGCGCGTTTCAACGTACCGCATATTGCAAACCTTAAAGGTCCCCCAGTGCTTATCTGTGATGCCGCCCAGAGTTTGCGGAAGACATTTTGACATATATTTAGTCATCCTAGCTTTTAAAAGAGTTTACCGAGATATATTACGGAAAAAAAAATCATAAAACGAAATAAAACCATCGTGCTTATGACGAATATAAATTTGAATGAGTAGACATTCAAAAGCATTATATATATAAGTCAAAGGTGCGTACTGTAGGAGTTACTAATTCGAAGTTTATTACGACGTTTCGAGCGGTCCCCACTCGAAACGTCGTAATATATTTCGAATTAGTAACTCCGACAGTACGCAGCTTTGCCTTAACTTTTCCCGGTCCATTGCTTTCATATGTACCTCATTTCACCTATATATATATAATAAATCACGGACCGAATTAATACAGGTATAAAAATATCGAAAAAGATAAAATGGGGAAAATTCTATATTTTCTGAGATGGGTCTTAGAGAGATGATTACGCAATCCGTATTATGATGGTGCGCTCTCGCAAGGTAGACAAAATGTCTATTTCTTGATAGCAGTTTTCCTTCCTCTTCGGTGGTTCGGGGTTTCCTGTTCTTTACAAAGAACCCGACATGTGATGCTTAAAACACGTGCCTACAGAAGTAAAAAACCTAGCCATCGTGAGGCCTCTTTTTCTTTTTTTTTTCATAAACCGTAAACGGTGCCTTGATGTCCGCATTGGGACGTGCCTAATCCCTAGTTTCGCGGAAGTTCGAGTTATAAAACCGGTAGGAGAAAAAAAAAATCTATCCCGAGCCACCAGAAGTTTAGAAGTTGGCCTCATTTCGTAAAGGAGAGCGCGCTGCGATTTGCGTAGGGGAGTCATCTAGCTCCTTCATTCCGAATAGTATACGGAAGCAATCTCACGATTCGCTTGAAATTGTCTTTATTTTTTCATAGCTATATCTCTAAAAAAGATTCTTTTAAGAATATTTTTTACACCTTTTTGTAGCAGACGTCCTTGAGAAAAACTCAAGCGAAATCTGTCATGCTGCATTAAGCTTTAAAGGTGCTTAAGTCCCGAAAGGAAAACAAGAGGCTCGTTCAATTTACTGGCACCTTCTGCACCGGTGAAGAAAAGTGTAGGGCGGTGTACTTCCGGTCGTATCTCAACACACATACCGGAAGCACACTGCCTTACACTTCTCTGCACCAGTGCCGGTAAATCGAACGAGCCTAAGAAAAGCAGGAGAGGGCCGACAAAACCTTGAAGCTGAAACATCTCTAAAACTGCAATGGTTCTTCATTTTATGACCAAATGGCCACCTCTAATTTTAAAACGCGCTAACAGCGGCCTTTTTCATAGCACAAGGTTCTTTGGTAAAGCCGCAAGCCTCGTTGGTTTACAATAGCGGTGTTTAAGTGAGGGTTGTGATAGCAAAATACCCTGGAGGTACTGCAACTTCATAGATGAGGAAAGGCAGCCGACGTCTGGTGAAGCATCTTCGTTTTGGACTATTCGAGTGTGACCAGGAGATTGAGTAATGAAATGACAGAAAATTTTGTACAATATATCCCAATGAATTACAAAAAACTTTTTTTTTTTTTTGACATTTTGCAAAGTTTGCAAAGTAAAAAGGTTTCAGGGTGCGGCTTCTCAAACCGCCCATCGTTTCCGAGTTTCGACTGCGAGCTGTGAACAGCGTTTGAATACAAAACATACGGTAGGTCTGAAGGTACTCTGTAGAGGACTGAGGGACCACCCTCTGCTCTGTAACTCCGTAAACGTTCCATACACAGGGGATTCAACGGGGCTCTCTTGGCCTTGCTTTCTTCCTTCTTGTTTACTATTGGTTAGCAATAAATATTGCTTTGTTTAAAAAAATTGTCCTGTAAAATTTTGTGCTTAAAAACAACTAAATTATATTGACATTGCTTTTAGGAATATTTTCAGCAGAATATCCGAAGTTTAATCCTCCTCTGCGCAAGTAATTCAATTTCAAAAGGGCTGTGCAACGACATTGGGTAGGAGTATTTCTTACTTTACACCAGCTTCCTGGCACTAGCGGGACCCAAGAATACTGACCACAGACCAAGAAGCGTCTTCGTCGTGGTGGAATTCAAAAGATGAAACGGAGATTTTCATTCAGTCTCTCCTTCAAAAGTCGCCTTTTGCTCCTTCGCGAGATTTGACGACGGAGCTGTGGGGACAATAGGGAGTTTTCGTAGACCGCGCTGCCCCCTCCGCTAAGCGTTCAGCAACGAAGAAGTTGCTACTGCGCCTGCGCGCCGATAGCCTTGACTGCGGAGTTCCCACTATCGTAGCGGGTTGTGGAGGGCCTTGCGGGGCGGCGAAAACGATATCCGAAAACTCCCTAATGGCAACAGTACGATCCCCGGGAATGCGTCATCGAGTTTTGCGGTGACGATATTCAAATGCTGCTCACACAGTGAACGCGAAGACTGCGTACGCTTTCGATCTGGGCTCGTGACAATCGATGCCTCGACATTCACTCGGGTAGTGGCCCGTGTCCAATCGCTGCAACCACGACAATAGCCGAGCCATAACAATGTCTGGAACTCAGCACGTGTCCTGTGCTTTGCCGACCCTAGCGCGTGGCTATGATCAACATCGGCACCAGATCACGTGGCCGCTTGTTCTGGCAGTGAGTTGAGGGGGTGAACGGTGCTCGTTTTAGGGTCCGTCCAGCGTCCGTGCTCACATTGATCTTGCTGGTGCTCGTGATCGTGCTCGTGCTCGTGAGCTCACGTGCTCGATAATGTGGATGCTTGGGCACGTTGGTAATTCATGCTTTTATGGAACAGCCCTACACGAGCACGTGCTCACGTGCTCGTGTAGGGCAAAAAAGAAAAAAAAAAGAAGAAA
The DNA here is from genome assembly GCF_016920785.2 of Ixodes scapularis. Lineage (NCBI taxonomy): Eukaryota > Metazoa > Arthropoda > Arachnida > Ixodida > Ixodidae > Ixodes > Ixodes scapularis. The sequence goes on from NW_024609883.1 coordinate 34,855,372, forward strand.
TGCTTGCGCAGTCGACAGGATTGGAAGCTGTGCGGGGAGACCCCAATGGATTTCTATCCCATCGCCTTAACCACTCGGCCATGACTGCGGGCCGAGTAGGGTGCTCTTAGATGTGGTAGTAACTGACGAGCTGGGGATGTCATGGAAGAAACGTTGCATTTAGCCGCTCAACGTCTATACAGGAGAGGGCGTTGCGGTCAGATGCGTATATAATCGCGTTAAACTTTGCATGGATTGGCTCAACGTTCATAGACGAGAGGGCGCTGCGCTACAATGCTCAAATGCGTATATGACCACGTTCCATACCACACATTCTCTTTCTGACATTGATGAAAACGAACGAAAGGCTCGGCATGCTGCGGCTCAACGTCTACGCAGACAAGCACCACCAGAGCTTCGCCCCAATCAACATCATTCACCACGTGGAGATGCGGTCATTTTTTCTTCAATTTTTCTCTGGAACTTCTATTGCGTGGAGTGAAAAACGAACACGTGTTTTTTGGGTCATTACCGTCAGGGCTCCGTTTTAAGCGGTATTTCCGCAAAGTACAAAAATTGTTGCATCGCCCCTTTAAACAAAGCCCAACTACTCAGATTACACCCGCAAAACGCACGGCGTATTCGTTGGCCGCAGCGGAAGCTCTGACGAAACATCCTGCGAAGAAGGCCACGACAGCTCGACTGCTGTTTCAGTAAAACAACCTCGTTCTGAGAAAGGTAATATTCATGGTATTTTTTTGAAGCTTGGTTCCTCGACTATCATCATTGTACGCACCATCAACCATGTTGAACAAAACTGGGAATGAGTCCATGCACACGACTTTAACGTTACTATCAACGCTCATAGACGCTTAGGTACAGAACTGCTCATAGACGCTGCTTGCACGAGCAGTACCCCCCTCACTCACCACGACTAGCCTCCCGTCGTTCGAGGCGCCATGCGGCTTCTATGGTAACTGCAGTGTATTCTATGGAATACGTACGCTTCGAAGCGCAGCGTCTAGATAGCGTTTCACCGTACTCTATGCAACACACAGTTTGTAAACGAAAATCTAGATGGCGCTTTGATCGACGGGAGGCGGATTGAAATGAGTGAGGGCGGTACCCCCTTTCGCGGGAGTTCCACAACTGAGGTAATCTAGTAACGTTGGGCACCATGCCTGATGTGACGTCACGACCCGACCAGCCATTGGTACTTGCGAAATTAGGCGTGCAGTTTAGTATTGATGTTCATGATTTATTGAACAAATTTTGAGGCGCCTTTTAATGAAATAAATATCACATCTGACTAAATTCTGCCCACTCTACGTGACCAGCGCAAACACTTAGTATCTTCCGGATATCACCGGACGATCCCTTTAATGATGGAAGAAAAGGAGTGCAAAAGGCATGCCGTTTCTGAGTTTCATATACCTTACAGAGTCCTGTAGGCTGTATGTGATGAGACAAAAAGGAATGAGTGGATTTTTATTTCTTTAGCAGCGAGCTTCAGGGGATATCATTAATCGTTTTCTCCTCGAATTATGGTGACAAGCTGCATTTCACACAAGGTTGCAACAAGTCAGGAAAATGACAATGCCTTCACTTCCAAAAGTGACTCATCAGTATATTTCACTTACAAAACATGTCTTTACACGAAATTAATAGCGTTTATTAAGTCTACATTTTTAATGGTTTTTAGTGTTTGGTCTGGAAATTATGCTTGCAAATTATGCGAGCAAGCAACCACATCAAAAGAATGACACCTACTTTTTTTTTTCAATTGTGAACTTGAAGGTATTAATCCGGAAATATTTCATAATTCAAGATTAGTTTTTGGGTTATCTGCTTATGCTCCTTATATTTTAAATGGCATGTAATATACGCAAACTATTTCATTAAAAAAACAGCATTATACTCGAAGATCTTTTCTATGTATATATTCTGCTCCATCCTGGAATTGTAGGTTTTATGAACACACCAAAGAACGGGTTTGAAAATTGAAGAAGAAATATTAGAATATAACGACCATTCGGCGTTTTCCCCAAAAAGAGAAATACTAAAAAACATCCCACACGATTGAGGATGGCCGGGATATATATTCGGAGGCATCGTTTTTCTTACACAGTCCAGTGAGACGTCAAGAAAAACAAAAACATGCACATAAATCTTAGAAAAACAACAGAGTCAAAACTCGTGTATTTTTCTGTCTTGCAGCGAATGGGGCTTGATCCGTGGGAGTAAATGTACTCGGGAAGGATAAGCTTATATGAGCGATGATATCAAGGCGCGTAAACTAGCCCCAGGAAAAGTGAACGCCAAAGTGGCACAACACACGAACAAGTTTGAGATGGGCTATCTGCTACTTTTGGCTCGGTCTTTGAGGGTGTTTGTGCCCAGTAACTGAAAAATGAGGGGGGATTAGACAGTCATATAGACACTCGACGAGTATTGAGTAGATCCGAGAAATTGATTTGCCAATGCTATTGGTCAATATAAAGGGAGCGTTGAACTTTAAGGTCATATCCAAGTTAAAAAAACAGTCCCTTGAATTGTGTCTGCACTGGAATGGTGGCCGCCTATCTTGCGTTTATTTTCTTTTGTTTTATGTTGTATCTACAATGTCATAGCCATAGCTTTTTCTGAGCACTCTGCTAATCTGCAGAGCGCGTTATTTTGAGAACGAATGAAGTAAAAAGCCCCGTTGAAAATTTAAAAAAAAAAAAAAACTCCCGATAACCATACAAGAACTTATATAAAGCCCGGTTCACACATAGATCGCAGCGCTAAATCCACTCTAGAAATAGCGCTGATGAAGCTCTGACTTAAACGAAACTTAGCACTAATGCAGTGCAGTATCAGCGCCATTTCCCTAATATGGCGCCAAGTCAGCAATGGATCAGAGAGGTCGAGGTTATTTTCAGCGCTGAACTATACTAGCGCTAAGCAAGCGCAGTTGTGTATGCGTGAACATTCATTAAATTATATATATGGTGGGTATAAGTTTTTTATGGTTCTCATATTTATTGAACACATTAATATTTCCCAGGATTTTGCGAATTGTTTTTTTAACCATGTGCTTGAATAACTTTTCGCAATGGTATACGCGACGATTTATCGTAGATAGTAAGCATATTTGATCCCGAATATACTGCAAAACACTCAGTCTTTTTATACGAAGTTCTAGGGCCACTTGTTGATGGCGTGTGGTTGCGCCTTCTCTTTCAAATATTTCGCGCATTCGAAGCTCATCCCCGCACAAAATTCTTAAAAAAAAATACTTTGAGTGTTAGAAATTTTAAGAATGCATTTCACGTAATCATAGAAGAACGAAGGAACGGAGAAAAAAAATCTCTAAAGTTCGGCGTCGATAGATTTGCTGCGAGGGAGGAACTAGACCTTCGACGCCCAATTAGAGTACGAGGGCGTTTTTCGCACACGCATACACGGACACATACACACACGTACCCGTGAAGTCGGCTACACCACCGCTAGATGTAGACGAGAACGAGAGGAAAGGATAGAGGGAGAAAGGACACCCAATTAAACATGCGACACGTTGCGAAGACACTAGCGCCACACTGCACCCGCGTGGCAGGGAGAGCAAAGTCCCGAGGTCATTACGTACTTCCGCTACGCCGCTTCCGGTGGGGGACACCCCGCCTTGTAAAGGCTCATTAGAGGCAGCCGTTTTGTAAATTGGGGATGAGAAGGAATGAAAGGGAGGGGGAGGAGGGGAGCTTTGTGGCGAAGTAAGGGTGGAGGGACTTTTTTTTTGGCGGTGCGGCTGTTTTCTCGGTTGAATTGGGGAGCGCGTGCACGCAGTTCTCCCGCCGAAATTCCGCCGAGAAGAAAGCCGCTGTTTTAGAGAGGGATTCTCTCACTCGTGTGCGAAGGCGGCGGTTGCCGTTTCGATTGTTCTGGCTGACAACGAGAGAACTTTTCAAGCGAGTTCTTTCTTACACCACTTTTTTTTTTTTTTTCTTCTTCTCACCTTCGTCCCTTTTTTGCCTAATTAAGGCAAGTGGGAATGGTGGTTCTAAAGTTAAAAAGGGTGGGGCGGATTTGTTTTCGGTCTTTACACAAACAACGCGCGGCCGTGACGGGGGTATCTGCTATCGTTTTAGCGAGCTCGCTCTCGGTGTGTTTTCCGGAAGTTCTCCGTGAGGTCTTTTGAATCGGATGTGCGCGCAGTGTCGGAATTGGATGCAAGCTAATTCGGGCAGTTTCTCTCGTTCGCGCGTCGGGAGGGAGACTTTGTGAAATCATCCCATCGCAAGGAAAGCTAAAACCGAACTAATAAAAGCGTTCAATTTAAGCGCTCAAGAACTCGCGTCAAGCTTTTTTTTTTTCTTAAGAAGGGTTTGTGTTTTTTTCTGACTACATTTTTAAAAGAAGGACATTTTCCGACATAAAATAGATCATGACACGAACTAAAATAATATAGCATTTATCTAGTCTGACAAAGAATTCGACGAGGCAGATAGCGTTTCACCAGATGGCAGAGAATTACAATAAACATTAAGGCCACGATACTACCTGAATAACGACTTATATCCGACTAATAAAATACGTGTATCGATCGCAGGCACTTTCTTGATATTCTAGCATAGCCTCATTTTGTATCGCATTATCATATAGCCTTATATATCATATCATATCACAATCACATTATGTCATATTTCATCAGATAATATCATAGGCAATGTATTCATATTAGTCATAGGCTTTTTACCACAGGTCGGCTAGCCTCTTCGCCTTTCTAAGAAACCATTTTGTTTTCTTCTGATGAATGGTATTTCATGCTCTATTTGTTGACGGCGTTTGGCGTTCTTCGTAACTTTTAGTTTCTTCTCAACGTTGCTATAATTGACTTCAAGCATGATTGCAGGTTTAAACGATAACTAGTTTATTTACGGGACCAATAAAAAGAAACGCTCAATGTATTTAGTTTTCTCAACTGGATGTTTCTTACTCGTCATGACCTTGAGACGTTTCGAATTTCTCGTAGAAGCAAAGGTCTTTCAAAATATACTCTCATCAACACCCAATGAGCTAGTGACGATAGGCAAGGTCATCCGAGCTGAAAAAACGAACAAACCTCTACTTGCGGTTTATATTCAGGCTTAAAATCCAACCCGAATCTAGTAACAAATCAAAGATCGCAAAGTCATTCGTCACACGTTAAGCGCCCCCCCCCCTAACGCATCCACCTAAAAAAACTCCTCGCAATGCTCAACTCTTAGAACTCAGTTAGGGTCGCTGCCGCTCGATTGCAGCACTGTTTCTGTATAATCTGTAACTTTTCAATTTACAGATCGCTTTGGCCGCATGAAAAAAAAAAAAAAAAATATATATATATATGTATATAGGGAGAGGGAGAGGGTCAGAAGTACTTCACCAATCTCGAAAACTAAAATAGGGAAAAAAACTTTCCCCTCTAGAATTTCTTGGCTCTTGGCTCGCTGACTTGGTAATATTCGAAGATGCTCGAGCAACAACATATACGCAGAAAAGAAAAACAATATGTGCTATTGCATGTTGTTCTTTTTTTTTATGTTATACTAAAGAAAACAGCCCTAGCATCTTTTACTGGAAGAGAAGGGTGAGACTCCTTCTAATGGACTGTCTCAATCTTGCCCGATGGGTTTGGGCCATTTGGTATCTTTCCTCAAAGTGTCCTTAGGCCTAACAACTGGGGAGGCCGCGAAACTAGTCCGCGGCAATTTGTCTTTGGTAAACATCTTTTCGTACTCCAGGGCACGACAGCTATAGGACGTAGCGCGGGATAGGCCCCGATGCTTCTTTTTTTTTTTTTTTTTCATTTTCTCGCGAGTACTTTTGTAGAGTGGAATACGTTGACTAGTGTAGTGCTCTGTGGCCGAACCGAGCTCTCTCTTTGCATGAATAGTCCGGTTTCACTGCATGTCTTCGTTCGTACCCGTATTCCGGTTTCGACCTTCTATATTTTCTGTTCTTTATGATGTCGTGCTTCGTGGGTCTATTGGTAATTTGGTAGTCTGCGTAAGGTGGTTATCAACGCTGGCTGCGGTGGCTTTAATTATCGAGTTGATAGAGTATTCTGCTATAGAGTTACTCACAGCTTAAGACACGCATCACGTGGCGGGTTCTCAGTGTACTATAATAGCTTTACGGCCAATCAGATTCTGACATTGGCCGATAGAACGCCGGAGGACGAACCGCGAGCTAAGAAGCTTGAACACTATACGCCACGACCGGCTTTTCTTATGCAGTCAGTGAATGTAAATACCGTATCTCATTATGTTCTCAATAGGAGATAAGTGGAAACCTAAAATGATGTTCGAAAGAAAGTATTCTAGAAATTTACCATGAGGCCCAGTTGTTTGGTACCTTTTTGGAAGAATGCATTTTCAGATTCTATGTTCAAAGCAGAAAAGAAAGCCGCATTTGCTAGATATATTAATTTAAACTGCTTTATTAGCATTAACAGAACAATAGTCAAATCACTTATTTTATCTTAAGTTACAATGTGACGTGAGTAGATTAATTATTTCCTACTTTATTTTTTGGAAACTATTAGAACTTCATGTCCCTAGGACAGCAGTTTTAAAATCAATTACTTTTCGCAAATATATGTAGTGTTAATTAGGTGAGAGCTCCCGTTGTCAGAATGTTTTCATATTTACCTCAAGTAGTCCTCACTTTATTTGCAGCATGCACATTGATCGAGTCCCTAGGCGCAAAATTAACAAGAAGGCACATATCCCAAGCAGTATAGTTAACGGATTCAGATAAGTCGAAAGAGACTCGTTGTATTATTAACCCCAGTTCAACCATAGTACAGAAATGTAAAAGCTTAGAAGCCCTGCTACACAACCAATTGTCTTCTATTTGTATGGCTTCCCACGTAAAAAAAAATGTCAGCCTAAGCCAAAGCCTCAACTCTAAAGCTCCGAGTCATTCCACCACAAACCAGGGGTGGCCCAAAGCAGAACTTCATTTTAGGCCTGTTCGTTCATCCAGATGGCAAAATCAGCTCGTATCTGAGTCAAGATCGGAGTACTTTAGAAAAGGCAGGTGCCTGGGCAGCTGACGCCCATAAGCACAGTTAGAGACTGCTTCCTGTACGAGCCCATATGCATAAAACAGGTAAACACATTCAGCGAAACAATACCATATTGGAGAGATGACTACTCAAGAGCCAGCCCATAAGCCATCTGGGTCAACATAATCCTTCCATCCTGCTTCTCTGTACTCTCCCCACTTTCCCTCCCATCAACGAATACTGTCCCCAAAGCCGAGCCTCCTTCTGTTCCCTTCGTCATCCGAGCAAAGAACGGCGAGCGACAGGCCCGACCCACCGGCCCATAACATAAATGGGCTCGGGGTGTAGGTGTAGCCCGCGTCTTTTTTTTTCCCCGCCCTTTTTTTCCCGCGTTTTTTACGCCTTTTTCTTCTACTCCCCTTGTGTCTTCATCGTTGGCGTTTTGTTTTCTTGAGAAGGCCAACGTCGCTTAGCGTCCTGTGACGATCTAGCTTTGGCATCTGCCCGCCACTAGTGTCTTTTTTTTTTCTTGCTTGCTTTTTTGTTGTTTGGTCTCCTAGTCACTCTGTCTCTCTGCGTCCATCGTTTTTCTTTTCCCTTCTTCCCTCGATTTCTTCCTTCCTTCCTTACCGTGGACGACCTCTTGCCGTCATTTCGCTATCAGACGGCAAATTTCCGGTGGTGATATTTTGTGCCACGTGGTGGGATGGTGGCGCCACCAGTTTGCGGGCCGGAGAAAAGCAAAAGAAAGGTTTTAGAGGGGGAGAGTGTTCTCTACCCAATATCGCCGGTTACGAAAGCCATGGGACGTTGGCACTGGCGCGCTCCCGTTTGTTTACGTTGCTATACAATTTGTATTAGTTTGAGGCTCTATTGTTTTTGTTGGTGGGATTTCTTCGATCCTGAAGTGAATTTTGGGGTTGGCGTGGATCGTGAGGTTTGGCCTGATTTCCAATTTAGATTTTCTCCCCCACCCCCGGCTCCGCTATTGTTTCGAATGGCGAAAATGGGCACTCGTCGAATTTCGCTCGTTTCAGCGTGCTCAATTTTTCATCTGAGGGAATCGCTTCTCTTACAGTTTTTGTTTCGTCTTCTCTTTGATTCGTTTTGTTCGTTTTCGTTCGCCTCCTTTTTATTTTTGTCTTTCTACTTTCTCGATTGTCTTTCAGTCGTTCGAGGTCAAGTTTCGGTCCGGCTCGAGCTCTTATTCAGTTACTCGGGGAGAAAAATGTAGTGCCCGAAAATCGCAACTTTGAACGATAGAAAAAAAAAAAGAAAGAAAATTTGCATTCTTTCCTCACGCTTCATCTGTCTCCAAAAGGAGGCCACGCGACTAACGCGACACCCTCAGTGGTCTTCTTTTTCTTTTTTTCTAGAAAGAAATACTTAAATAAAGCAAAAAAGATAGACGACGCGAAAAAAAAAAAGAAGAAAAGAGAGGCCTAACCATATTTAAATTAATTGTTTTTGCGCTGGTCGTGAGATCTCGTTATTGAGGTGAAATAGGAAGAAAAAAGCAAAACAAAAAACCTTTTCTCTACTCCATGTTCACATCTCAAAGTAAATTTAGTAAAAGAATGCGAAGTAATTTTGCTTTCACCTGGCGTCACTCAAAAGAAGAAAGATTTGTATTATGCAGTATGCGCAAACTCGGTTTCCAAAGTTATAATTTTAATTTTTCAATACAAAAAAAAAACTCACTTGCGTCATTTTTTTCTTCAGATTTTGAAATTTACATATCTGACTTGCAGATTGATTTTCAGTTGGGCTGACGCAAAGGTAGTTTCAAAGCCCCCAAATAGTTAGATGATTGATTTGTTCATCGATTTTTCCTTCAACGAGGTCTTTACATTTTGCCACGCTTAAATAGGCATCGTTCTAACCACCTCGACTTTAATTATAGCAAATCATATTAAATTTCGAGAAATGAAGCAATCCAGACACAGCGCTCTAACAACATATTAAACCCGGATGAAGATATCGGCTAAGTGTTTTATATTTAATTAGGGTCACTTAATAAATGCACGTTTTCGCATCTGGAAGCGTGATTAGCTATTCAGTGCTCTTCTTGGTAAATAATACAGTTTCATTGTCTTCATATACGTATATAATACGATTTTCGGAACCTCTAACGCCCTGCGGTGTTTAATGACATTTGTTACAAAATATTGTTAGGGCGGGTAAAAACACGGAGCATGTAGTATGTAGTATAGTAAGACCACATGAATCAAATGACAATGTACGGTTACGTTGGGCACTTAGACATCTCCCAATTTTATTTCTGAGGGTATAACGTGCGGACGTTGAAAGTCAGTAGGAAATATATTCTGTGCGATGTTCATTTGCACGTCGAATATGGTCGCGGTCCATATCTATAGATAACAAATTCACAATTGCGATGATCTTTTTTATTAACGTTTCACAGCTGATAACCAAAACGTTATTCCGTGGGACTAGGCCACGGCAACTTTGATTATATTGCACGGCCTCCCATAAACCGTCGAGGATTTGTTCACAAGTCGCCATCCAGAACATCATTATTCCAAATTGTTGAGAGCTCAGCCACCACTCGGTCGGCGGAGTGATTAATCATGCGCGGGTGTTCTATTTTGCGCATGATATTTTAAGTCGGAGGATCTTGACCAAATCGTCCTTTTCTGAAATTCTCGTTTAAAGAATTTGTAGAGTACATAAAGCAATATCATACGATCGGTCAGTCATAATAAATGATTACTGTAAACGACAGTAATAACAGTTCAAAGTCTTTAAAACCCAGCTCGGTTGCAGCACCAATCCTTGACTGTCCGAAATATCCAGAGAGTAGCTCAAATTTAAAGAAATTAAATGTGCATCAACCGATTTTGTCTGACATGAACAGTCACATTCAACGCTTCTCACGGTTGTCGTAGATCACAGTCATCACAGTATTCGGAGTCATTGAAGTCCAGCTCGGTCGCAGCACGAAGCCATCAGCGTCCGGAATATTTACGCAGTATTTCAAGCTTAAAGAATTTGTAGTGTGCATCAACCAGTGTCTTCTGAGTTGAAAAGAAACATTCAACGCAGTTCAGGGTTATAATGGATCACAGATCATCACTGTTCGGAGTCATTAAAGTCTAACTTGGTTTCACCACACAGCCATCACAGCTCAAAAATCAATCAGTCATACTGCGACGTAGTGACGAAATCTTGCACAAATATCAAACTTCATCAGCATTCCAGAACAATTGAAGTGGAGATCAGTGGCATCACAACGCCATCACAGTTTAGAAATCGGTCGGTCATACCTGATTTAGAGATAATTTATTGTGCTAATAATCTTTTTACATTAGTTCCCCACCAAATTATAGCTGCCTGATGTTAATGGTTTTTAGCCACGAAGTTCCAGGTTATAGTGTTTTGAGCCTATGAACTTTTCAGGAAAAGGGTTGCAGCTTTGATTACACGACCATAAAACCATAAAATATATTCCTATACATGTCGCTTGAAATACTTGATGGTACAATCTTGAACCTTGGGATATTTTCCGGCTCAATTGAGCTGGTACGCTCGGTTGACAATCACTACTTCATGACTTTCGTTGTTAAGCAATCGCCTCCTCTCTGCGACGGGAGCCTTCATAAAGAACACGGAGACTATGAGGATGAGCATTCCGATCAGGAGGGAGGCCGTGAAGAGTACGAAGAGGAAGAACACCCTACTTCTTGCCAAGCGACGCTGGTCGGAAAAGGCTTCCCTGGGCAGGTGGTCTTCTATGGCGTCGCCTGGCAAAGCCTCCATGGCCCTCCCAGCCTTCGCGCAGCGTCTTCGTTTTCGTCCTCTTCGTTGTTCATATACGGATTGTAACGATTTCGGATTTTGATTTTTAGTTTCAGGCTGTTTTTTTTTTTTTTTTTTTTTTTTTAAACGGGCCTAATCTCCAGTCCAGATTGTCTCCATATGCGTCCTAACAATACAACTTTAGTGTTTTAGCATTACTCTAGCCTGCCAACTTAAGCTTCATTCCCGAAACTCGCGTCCTGAATTCGAAGCATGCTTTTCGGCGCGCGCCCGAAGATCTTGGCCGCGGTAGCCAGCGGTGATGCTCGGCAAAAACAACGTTTCTTGCAATAACATTTTTGCTGTTCAGTTTCCACCCTGGCACGTTTTGATCTGGATTAGCACTGTACCGGCGTGTGATCGTGTATCAATCAGTACTGCGTGCAGTACCAGCAGTGGTACCGCAGTTTTAGAAGATCGAACGCTATATCATGTTCACCCTTAGTTTGAGCCTAGAAGCTCCGCCTCCAGTGCTAGATCGCTGGCTTCCGCGGTGCCTTGGTTGCGCGTGCCTGCTCGTTCGCACTTGTGTTGGCAAGGGCAGAAAGCTGGCGTTGAAGGCGGCGCTTCTAGTTTCAGCTAGAGCCGCTAAATAAGCTGCGCTTAGAGTATCGGCACTCTGTTCTCCAACATTGTTCTGGGCGCCGCCATTTTTGTGCTTGTGCAGAACAGACGCATCTGCCGATCGTCATGATTGAAAAGTGCGACTTGCTCAGCAGTAGATTCGGTGTTCGGAAGGTCATGTAATATTGCTTTTCTCTGTCGCCAACTGTTTAAACATTTGTGGAGGGCGGAACAGAATTTCCTGTGATTGTAGATAAAGTTTCCGATAACTGGCAACCATGATTTTAAGCCACAATATGGGGAAGTGTCGCTACTCGGAAGCGTAGCTATTTAGTGGCACTATACTCTGTTTCACCTTATGATGTACCACAGGAAAGGCTACAAACAAGCTCGAGCGCCTTGCTCAAGGGCACATCTCGGCGGCACAAGCTCTCTTGCATCAAGAGCAGCTCCCATCGCTCTGGGCTCGCGCTTCTAGCCTGCTCTGCTGTACAACATAAGGTGAAACGGAGTATAGTCTCAGCTTTAAACACGCGCTATATTTAACCGCCATTGACGATCTTTTCTTGTCTTTCGGAGGTGCCAAGCCACTAAAGCGGGCGTTGGCGAGCCTCCACAAAGACCTATGCTGGGAAGAAGGACACAGTAGCACCTAATGTGGCGATCAGCTGTCCTGCTGTGGCAATGATGAAGTGAAACGAATGGAATAAGAAGAAACGAAAAATGAAAGTCGGTTATGGCGGCGCCCATGCACAGCTGCCTGAAAGCGTCTGTGCTAGCGGGCGCTCGTGCCGTCACTACAAAGCAAGTATTGAGCACGCGCTCGCTGGGCTTACTTCCTGCAGTGTACGATCTATTAAAATTATTTCATGTGTGGCCTACAGCGAAGACATAAGACGCCCACTGGGGCTAATTCAATCTAACCTGAGGCTAATTAATATACGATTCTCTCGGGGAATTTGAAGCGATCCAAAGGTTCCCCATGCTTGCACTTTTTGTGCGCTGGATACAAGAGCCTTTTTGCGTGCCTAAGAAGATTAAGAAAAAAGTACGGTCCCAAGCCGCTTCATATTTACGAAAAATTTTTTCCAAAAGGCCTGCTTCTCTTAGGGGCGATCGCGCCCGTAAAGGTTCTGGCATACACCGACGTCGAGCGTGTCTGTGTCTGTAGGCGTTGTAACTACTACTACTACTACTACTACTACTAAGCGTTGTGAAGATGGGGGGGAGGAGAGGGCCAATTGTGGATGCGCACCAGGCGCGTTGGTAACTTGCAAACGTGGCGTAGCGCAGCGCACACAGCTGCTGATTGGTCGCAGACATCGAGTTCCTGCTCGCCGGCCAATAAAACACGCGCGTTCTGCGCTACGCTGCGTTCACTGCGCTCAACGTCGTAGTATAGACCTTTTCTGTCTACTCTCGTCCCCAGCCACCTAATAGGCGTATCCGGTATGGGCGACGAAAAAATAATCCAACGTTTCAATCTGCAAATAGTAAAAAAATAAAGGGGAGGCAAAACGAGGAAGTGTGACGGTTACGCTTATATCCTAAATGCCTTCTATTGGTGTGGCAAAGGCAAAACAATGTTTTCGCCCATACTGGAAGTGACGTCAATTCAAGATGGCGGCGTACTTGCAGAAAAGGTCTATACCAAAGCCTTTGGTCGCGACCACGTAATGCTTGCGTCGAGCACAAAGCGTCACCGCAGCCTTCTATCATGCACGAGCCACGCTCGTTTACAAGCCTACATTGACATCTGCTTGCGCGCGGTAGCAGAGCGTCTAAAATAACAAAAGAAGCCTAAAAAAAAATAATAATTGCAGCTCGCGTTGTCATATTAAAACAATATGGATACTTTTCTTGTAGCTTTGTTGTTCTTTTTTTTTTTTTTCCGAATTTGCATTTATTAATGAGATTCTGCCCAGCTTAGCGTCCGCGAGCAACGTGAAAAGGCGCGTTGACGCGGAACCGAAACACGACCGAGAAATATTTCATTTCTCTCTCCAGAGGCGCTGTCCAAACTTTAGAGCTACATCCATCCAGAAAGCCTTTAATGGCCATAAGACTGGTGAGCGTCCGAGGGATGGCGTCGGCGACTACGCGACTTGAACGGCGCTGCTTGAGAGCGGGTCTATCACTTCCTTTGTTGTTACTGCTATAGTTTTTTTTTCGGCCGTAATGGTACACTTACCTAATAAATGGGATTGATTGGGGACCAGTATACCGTTAGGTAGTAATTATATTACAGTAATTAAATTGCTGCTTTGACTAATTTTTGGTAATTTGTAATTGTAATAATTTTTTTGGCTAAAAGAATTTTAATTGTAATTTAATGAATTTCTACCGTCGGTAGTTGCAAAACTTCAAGCACAATTACGATTCCGTTTGCAACACTTTCCGGCGTCGACGGAACTTCTCTGAAAGCCTCAAGACTAGTTCACATGCAGCGGTTTTGGCCCTAGAGCGGCGCGATTTCTGCCGTCGCGGCGCTCTGGCCAGCACCAGCAATTCTGCGGCACGAGCGCCGCGACGGCAGAAATCGCGCCGCTTTAGGGCCAAAATCGCTGCATGTGAAACACGCTTCAGCGCTCGCACAAGCGGCCTATAGCGCTCGGTGCCAAACTCACCCACACAGACATGCACGCACGCACGCACACACACACACACACACACGCAACAAAGATAGAGTCACATTGTTGTTTATGTTGTTGCTGCTTACGCACAGATGAGAGACAGTCCTTTTTAGAGCCTGCCTCAACGGCGCTGTCTGGCGTCGTCTGCGGTCCGAGGAGTGAACAATATCGTAAATATGTTAGAATATTGAAAGAAAACAAAAATTTAGCTTTAGCTTTCAGCCTGGGTTAGGAATTTTTATTATTTATGAAGTTATTTTTATTTCTTTGCCAATTTTTTTACGTCCCTCTTCCAGCACTATCCCACATTTATTTCTTTGTATTATATTGAAGTTTATTTCCTATTTGTTTTACCTCGGATATTGTTGGCATGAGCATTTGAGAGACTGACCTTGCACCTGTGAATACTGTCTCCATTGATTCGGGAGTTCCGATTCGGTATTTATACATTTCTGAGCTATCCTAATTCAATGCAATGTAAATAATTTAGAGTAAAATAAAACTTTGGTAGGTGAACATGTTCATATTAGCGCGTGTAAATTGTAGTTTTATATTAACACCATTAAAATATTCAGATATGACTAACTGTTGCCTTTTTATTTGCCTGACTAACAAAAGTGCGTCAACCCAATTTTTCTTTGGCGATCTGGCGTCTTCGAACATATGAACTAATTTATTATTATTAAGTATTAAAAATATAAGAACGCTAGACTTTATTACTCCAAAGTGTCAAGCTCAACCATTCATTTAACAAAATTAATAAAAGGAAAGTACAATACAGCGATGCTTAATCCTCCTCATATATTGGGGCAAGGAATGCACAAATTCGTTGTTTTCTAAGAAAATTCGTTTAAAGTTATATGGCTCAAGTTGGGTAGCTCTTAGAAATAAGTTATTGTAAGGTATTTGCATCGCATTTTGCAAGTAATTTAGAATTGTAATGAATAACCTTTTACGTAGTAGTAATTGTAGTTGTAATTAAACTACATTAGGAGCAAAGTAATTGCAATTTAATTACATTTTATAAGTAATTTACTCATGTATGTTGTTAGGTCATGTTTTAATTTTTGTTCATTTTTTGTAGACCCAGTCGTGGGTAATCACTTTGCTCTTTTCGGCAAATAAGAGCAGCTGGGTGCTTGCGAGTGGAAGCCCCGAGGAGCTGAAGCATTCTCAGGATATGCAGTCAGACGATTGCAAGCTCTGGCCGCCACTAGAGCCACCAAATGAGCTACGCTTAAAGTATCGGCACTCTGTGCCCCGATATTGTTGTGGGTGACGCCATGTTGGTGCTTAGTACGGATAAGACGCAACTGCCTATCGCCATGATTCCAAAGTGTGACTGTCTCAGCATTAGATTCGCTGTTAGGAAGCTCATGTAATATTGCTTTGCTCTGTCTCGAACTGTTTAAATATTGGTGGAGGACGGAAAAGCAGGTCCTGTGATTTCAGATACAAATTGCCATAACTGGCAACCACGGCCACGGAATCTAAAGCCAATATTATTCCGCCATTTTTTTTAACATATTTACGTGCTGGGGCTGGCAGAGAACAGAGTGCGTGCCGAGTTCCGTGCATTGTTAAGATTCGGCGATTTCGATTGGGTACGATCCACTACCCAAATGCATGTCGAGGCATTAACTTGTCACGAGCCAAAGTTGAATGACTACGCAGTGTTCGTGTCAATTGTATGAGCAGCATTTGAATATCGCCACAGCGGGTATTGCAAAGCTTAATGACGCAGTCCAAGGGATTGCATTGTTGGCGTTGTCCCCTCAGCGGCGTCACCAAATTTCGCGAAGGAGAGACCGAAAGAAAACGCCCGCTTTTATCCTTGGAATTCCACAGCGACGAAGACTTCTTTTGGATATTGGCGTTGCGGTCGAGTATTCTTGGGTACAACTAGCGCTAGTGCGTTGGTGTAAAGTGAGAAACAATACTACTCAATAGCGTTGCACTTCCCCTTTGAGATTTCGAAGTCCCGAAACCTACCGTTATGTGAACCAGAAGTTAGCAACAATTTAAAAAAAAAAAATCTTCATGAGAAAAGGTCGATTAAAGGAGACCGCGAAAACAGGGAAATGAATACCACTTGCGTCCGGTAACGGACACCATTTATCGAGTGAAAACGTTCGTGAAAAGCATTGAAATCGGGTAACACGAGGTCTTAAAATTTTATCACCTGGTTCGAGACGGCAGATATGTATTCTACCGGCGGGTATGGCCTTTTGGCAAATCGTAACTGAATTGTCGATGCAGCGTTACTCTTCCTCCTCCAATGCACTCAGTATAGTTTGCGGCCTGTGTCGTCCATGTTCGCCGTCTCCACTACTCAAAGGATCATCGGTTTCTGGCACAACGGCACGACGGCTAAAGCACGTTCCCAGCTCCCCCGGAGCGGCAGCAGCTACGAAGGTGCCCGTCTTCCCCTCATCGCTCAAAAGTTGCTCGTTTTTCCTCAAGCGTGTTTCTTCTTTTTTTTGTCCTTCTTAGTTATTTCTTTCCGGGTCCCGTCACCGGTGCACCATTTGTCACCTCAGCCGTCCCTTCATGTCGTTTGCCCTCGCGCTCGACGTTCTGCTGTGTCGCGCACCGCTACGTCGTCCTCCCTGGACGTCCCTTCCCCCGTAGTGTCCGTGGACAAACACTCGAGCTTATGGCGGCCTGCGTCGAAGACGACGACGACGACGCGACGACTTTTATTAACTTTTGCTCTTTACAGGAAGGCCAAAGATTGTCCCTACCATTTTTTCTTCTTGCGTGCTCCACGTCTCGGCCACTGTTTAATCTGCTACGCGTTTTTGTGCTTTGTATCTGTGTGTGTGTTCGGAGATGCATCGTGCGAAGTTCTCGCGCGCGGTATTAGACGAAACGCAAGCAGAAGTCGAAAGTCGTTTGCAGCCTGATAAGCTGGCGGCAAATCGAAACGAACCACGCAGCACTCCTCGATCAATCTTGACGCACCGTTTTGCTCATGAGCCTTTTTTTCTGCTGTTCTTTCCTTGGCTGCCCAACTATGGTCGACCGTTCAACACCGGAAGTCGAAGTCGGCTCTTCTATATAAGGTGTTGCTCTATTTTTTTTTTATTAATTTTGCTTCTGCAGCGCTATCGTGCATCATCCTTCGGGGAGACATACACGAGATTTTAATGGATGCTTTGTACAGGACACTGAACGAAAAGTTGCGTCTTGTTTTAATGGCACCCTGATTCTGGCATTTTTTTTAAAGCTTGTCAACACAACAACACCCAACGTCGAACGCTGAACGACGTCGATCGGTGCCCTTAGCGCCAGATATCCCGTATCCTTCGGTTTCGGTCGTTTCAAGCACTTTAGAGCGCTCGTCCAGCGCACGTCCGGAGAACGTTCCGAAGCGGTGGAAATGGTTCAATATGGCGGAAACGTCATATCTTGCCATCCAATATGACGTCAAACGTTTATAACGTTCTAAATTTAGCGTCTTGGGCCTCTAAACTCGTCAAGCACAAAGTTGGGGCCGAAGTTGACGGAGCGTACCGATTGGCCTATCACAACAATGACTTCGCGCTTTTTTCCCCGACGTCCAATCAGCGCGCTTCGCGGCTCCAACTTCGTGTTTGACGAGTTTAGGGCACTCGGTCTCGAGAGAGCCTTGAATAACCGCGAATTTGCATGTCTTCAGTTTGACGGATTCATATATGTCTACCTCTACGCTTCTCAATCTGAAGTTGGAAGGAATAATTAGACATGCAGATGCCTTCAAATGAAGTCTCGGTAGATCGATAACTTCATCGGCCTCGGCCAACACGTACAGCGTTTCTTTTTTCTTATTTTTAAAGCGTAACTCCGGTATACTTTGTTGACGTCAGGTTTACGTCTATTTATAGTGAGTGAAGTAACCCTAAATTG
This sequence comes from Ixodes scapularis, assembly GCF_016920785.2. Classification (NCBI taxonomy): domain Eukaryota; kingdom Metazoa; phylum Arthropoda; class Arachnida; order Ixodida; family Ixodidae; genus Ixodes; species Ixodes scapularis. The sequence continues at coordinate 34,873,282 of NW_024609883.1, forward strand.
CGAAGTTGTTTGTTTTTTTGTGTTTTCTTACGTACCTCGCGTAGTTTTGTAGATATCTTACCTCAAAGTTTTGTTTCGGGCATCTACGGTGATACCAAAACTGCACTCAAAGAAAAAATGTAGAAAAAGGCCAGCAACGGCGCGTCTTCCTCCCTTCTACTGACGCGCCCCCAAGCGGACACGAGAAAAAAAGAGGAACGAGACGTTTTTCTTTAAAAAAAAAAAAATGCTACCCTGTATTTTGCAGTTTAAATATACTGCGGTTCCTGTTCCCCTCTTTGTCCTCGCTGTTTAATACTTTCAAGTTTTGTATTTTTCGAGCTCGCCACTGCGTAGCTTTGTACACTTAACACCTGCCGCAAGTCGCGGCTTTGACTGCATTCAAGTTCATCGAAAAGCGATTTCTCTGCCCGTGAAGCATCACTTCCAGCTAAGTGAATATCCGCTCTACAGAGATTAAATCAAGACGGCAATTGCAGCCGTGCGCGAACAGCACAAATAGAAAAACCAACACTACAATAGAAATACAGCCTATGACGTGCCGTACAGCGAAACAAACTCAGGGCTTCGAACCGCATTGGAGATTTCTTGACTTTCAAATAATGACGGTATGATCGAGCGTTTACTTTTTTAATAAGAAATTCATCCCCTGAGCCGTTCAAAATACTTTCAGAGGTATGGCATTGCTGAAAAAAAAATGAAGATGCTGGGAATATTTTGTATTGCTTATTTAGTCACCAAGAAATTCCGTACGTTCAAAACGATCAGTATAAAACACAAAAACGCCGAGCTCGGGTGTAGTATTCGGGTTAGTGTGCCGTTGTATTGATGTTGTTTGTATGTGCCATGTATGTGTATGCACTCAATGTATGTTCACCTGATGCTGGTAGTATGCTGAATGTGCCTACATATGTGTATAGTAGAGGTCCCCGAAGACAGAGCCGTATATATAGAGAGTTTGGCCTTGGCCATTCGTTGGGAAGTATAAGAGACTAATGAGGAGGCGCTATTGGCCGAAAGCGAGCTGAACGTGTTCCAGGGCGTCTTCAGAAATTCGAATGTGACCAACCAGAAGCCGGGAATAATACCCTGGTGGTGGTCGCGAGAAACAAACCTCATAACTGCATCGGAGTGACTCTCGGCGACTAAAAAAAACGGTACACATGATGCTTCAATCACACTCATCCGAAATGATGGTGGAAGAGTGCGACTAGCGGATCGATCGACATAATCCCTACGCCAAGCTCCGAGGGCCGGGAATCTGCCATCCGAGCGGTCACACTCTGCCCGAGCAAAACGGAGTTGAGCGGCGCATTCGTTTCTTACATCTTTCTGTATGTTCGTGATCAAAACAAGTCGTGCAGACTATTTTCAACCACGAAGAGTTACTACACTTCACTCTTATGCGCTTGTTAAAACCGTTTACGAATATATACCTTTGATCAGAACTGTTTCTCGCTACCACCGCTAGGGGATTCTTTTCGGTTTCTGGTTGGTCAAGAGACCATGCCAAGCCCTCTTTCCGAGTCTGACGCACGCCCTGGCTCTGCCCGCGCCTCCCATTGACCAAATTCTCTGTATACAAGGCTCTGCCCGAAGTGTAATAAAAATCTGTGGACATTAAAATATTTTTTGTAGAACATAAATTGGGCGGTACCTAGCGCCACCTAGCCTAGCTACTTGCAGTTACTCTGCTTGACCCTGCCGTCTGGTGGCAAGCGATTTAACCTTATTTCACGCTACGCGATAAACAGCGGCCTTGAGTTTGGTCTTTTGAGAGCGGCTTTTGTTTTCGCGGATTGTGTTTGGCATTCCTCCGTGGTGTGCGGTTGACGAAGAAATTGTGACTCGAGGAACAGCAAAGGTAAGACGTAAAGTGCGCGAAAGAACTGGGTATCGGTTTTCTCCGTTTAACATCGCAGTGCTGACGACGAGAAGACTGAGTAACTGCTTTCCAAACGCAAGTTTCTGTACCTGCGGGGGGAATCTGGCTTCGGAAATAAACACAGTTCGCGGAAAGGTCGTGTTACGCTTTTATTTGCTGCTCCTCTCGTCCCGTACAAGAGACGTAGCGTCCTCGTTAAGCCTTATTGAGCTCGATTAATGAGATGCAGGCGACGGAGGAACTATTTGCCCCCTGGTTCAGGGACGAAAGTTTCTCCCTATCTAAAGGAACATACGTTACAAGACCGTTCCTTCCCTTAGGGAGGACTATTGATACCCTTTTTTCTTTGAGTGTACTTCCTCGAGCATTACTCCTGTGAGCAGCTCCATGGCCATCGTGTGACACAAAACCCGTACCGCGATACCGCCAAACGAACGAGTGGTCTAGTCGCAAGAGCGATTCCGATCGGGTAAGATCCTACGGCTGTTTTGCTGTTTTGCTTCGTAGATATTAAACATCTGCCACAAATCTTAACAAATATTCATAAAGTTGTCGGCCGAAAAGCGAGTTCGCCTCGTTGAACGCAGTCTCAAAGAATATTGAAAACGAGCCCCCATTTATCTTCTAAGAACTACAATCCTGGTGGTGTGCAATGCACGTTGATAAGCCTTGTGGAAGGTAAGCGTCAGCTCGCGCTGTGCATGAACCGACTAAACTATGGCCGCCAGTGAATGCCACCTTCGTCACCACGACGCGCTTAGCGAGCACGGGGTCAGTAATCTTTGTGCTTGTAGTTTGCAAGCGCTGAGCAGCGCTTACAAACTACGGTCGCCAAAAACACAACTTAACAAGCAAAGATCGTCCGCTGTGATGGCTGAAAACGCAGCAGAAAAGCACGGCGAGAGAAGTGGCGGTACGAAAAGTAACCTTCTTCAGTACGAGCATGACATATGGGCACATAGTTGCTTGACAAACAGTCAACCTGCTGAAGACCCGCTGAGATCCTGGTGGTGGCAATTTTAATATCGGTTTCAGAGTGGATCGCTGTTTCCTATTAGTGTAATATTTTGGCAGTTTTCGTGTTTAGGCTCTGCAAATCGATAGCAGTCATTTAGTTTGGTTCGACTTTTCATCGTGGTTACCTTTAACCGTCGGTTAACCCGGCGTGCAGTCTCTCCTGCATCCTCACTTTCACGCTCTATACGTTATTCGTTTCGTAGTGCTTGCAGACGGCGTCGCGGAGGGAGGGAACAGGACCATATAGGCCTTCAAACAATACTTTCCTCGCGAGACTCCTAGTTAAAAAAACAAAGCCTGGATTCGAACTTCGGGTTTCCCGATGACCGAATTTTGAATCCAGGCGCATCAAAAAGCTGCTGTCTTTCGACAGCCTTGTAAAATTTAACCCATTCGATCAGCAGGGCTTATTTATCTGATTATTTCGTCTATTCCCTCTTTAGAGATCATGTAAGCAGATGCAAATGGCTAGTGATGAATTCCACCCATATATAGTTTTAATGTTTACAAACTTACAGTCCAGCGTGCGACATGCACAGCCCAGCACACGCATGTTTGTCGCTTCGAATAGCGAGGGAAGCACGCCATGCTGATGAAGTTACTAACGCTGAAAATGGCGGCAGCCAGAAGACCGTTTCTGTAAGTAGCCTGGAGCGCGTCTTCGACTGGTGTGTTTAGCGTCCTATTCCTCCCGTGCATCGAAAGTGGTCCCGAAATGGCAACGAATGACTTCTCAAAATCCGAAGTTTCATGCTGTCGGATGTCGCGATCCTGGTGGTCGGTAACAGAAAGGCTTTCGGGAAGCACTACCGAACGCGAGCGTCGCCGTCGTCACAGCGTCACAACTACAGACTGCTGAAGCTTCAGTGGACTGACAAGCCAAAGAGCGACCTGGAGGAAAACAGGCGTCTGCCACATCCACCACCGCTGCTGTGACGCCGTTAAGATCGCGGCAGGCGACAACGCGACACTTCTATGATTCTATTACCACATCAAGGAAAAATTAAGGAACCACTTTTTTTGCTTTTTTTTTTTTTTTTTTTTTGGGGGGGGGGGGGGGGGGGAGGACGCGGTAAACACACCACATGGGGACGCGTCCCAGGCACCATAGTTTCTGGAATGGTTCATTAGCGCGGAGATTTCGGTTGCGCCCTGTTTAGATTTCTATCCGTGACGTCACGACTGAGAATTTCCTTGCCATGACGTCGCGAGTTTTAATCCTGGCTATGTATTGCAATTTGCGAATCACAAGTTTTATGGTGCGCGTAAAAAAACGAAGGATGTTTACAATTCTCCGTAACGCCGAATTAGAGCGCAGCTCTCGAGGAGGAGGAGGGGAAGGTACGGAGGGGAAGGAATGCCGCTGTTCCCCTCTCCTCCTCTACGCCTGCTCCTCTCTCATTTGCCGGGAAATTTTCGCTAAATTTTCCTCTAAATCAAGCGAAAATTTTCCCGCTAAATTTAGCGGGGAGACTAAATTGGTGTTGAGGTCACGTAACGTGAATTTCCCCGCAAAATCTAGCGTGGAAGTTTTTCCGCAAAATGTAGCCGAGAAATCATGTGGGACGTCAGGTGTGAAGTCACGAGGGTGAAATATTCCCGCAAAAATTTACCCTCGTGCATTATGGGACGTTTTTTCATAATGACGTCACGTGTGATGTCACGTGTTACGTCATTATGAGTGACGTCCCATAATGCACCGTGCGGTTACGCCGACGCCGTCGCCGCTCAACCAGGAAACGGGCGCCGAAGAGCTGCGCTCTTAAGTGTGGTTGGAGTCTTTGAATTCTTAATCCAAGACCATCGAAGTTGAGAGTCTGGCATTGCTCTTATTAATTATTCTTAAAAACTAAATCAAGCTAAGGATATGAGCGTTTAACAAATCGTGAATTCCTGGTGGCGTACATGGGGTATTTATTCACCGGCTGTGAAATGCACGTCCCAGAAGTGCCGTGGAAGCTCGCCATCAGCACGAGCTCAGCAGCTTTAAACTGAACTACGTGAGCCCCCCACCCCTTTTTTTCCCAATAAGAAGGCTCAAAAAAACGTCGCAACGTTACTGGGTGCCTAAAAAAGGGCGTCTTGAGTAACAAGGTACACACATCTAATAAGACTTGGGTTTAAACGATGCAACGATGACTCGCTTGAATTTGTATATCGATTGGCACAGTTATTAGGACAATGGTTATGAGCGGAAGTACGCCGAGCATGCAGATCTTACGAGCAGGGGTCCTGCAGCTTCTAAAACAGGAATCGTTAGGAGTTCTCCAGACGGCTCGCCATCGGGAATCTCTTGAACGGAAGGAGCTATCGAACCAGAGTCCGTCTCTGATCAGTACATTTAATGCGTCTTCAAGATACCATTCTACAATCTGAACCCCAAAATAGATCTTCTTCCTCGTCTCCAGACTTGTTTCAATTCTATCGGTTTTCGGTTTTACCTTTTTGTTTTGCAATCGAATTCCGACCGTTTTTATGGGAGATACTTGAATGAAAAAGCTACCCAAAGGCACGTGGATACAAGACATCGACGCGAGCTCCCACTACCAACGTAAGGGCTCTGAGATCGACCCAGCGCTATTTAGGGCAAAATGCCATCACGATTCACGTCCTATACGGGGAAATGCTGAAGGAGAGGAGAATATATAAGAGCCTGCGGCGACGTCAGGGCGCGGAGCACTGGTTGGAAGTATAGTGGGTAGACGCCAGCTGCCTTTGTTTCTACCTCTACCAGTGCCGCACTGTGGGATTCTTTGAAGCATGTTTTTAAGCGCGCGCCCCGCTGTTACGGTATCACCCGGGGGCGCGCTTAAAAGCATGTCTCGAATGCTCCGGTAGTGCAGTACGCGGAACACGGTTAGACACCCAGCCTACATTTAATTTCTGTGGAAACCCCTGGGGTTTGGTATCCCTGAAATCCGTTCCAGCGTACAAGTTTCGGCGCAAAAAAATGGCCGATTGAAACCAAAAGAGAATAGTCAGAGCAGACGCCATCGAAGGCGATACTCTCGAACCAATATAAGCAGTCGTAGAGTTCCCTGAATTGCCACTGCGGGAGAAATGGCGGTGTTGCGATCGACACGAAAGAGTTTTAGTAGACCGTGTTTCCCCCTCCGCTAAGCCGGAACTCTACAGCCAAGGCCATCGGCACGCAGGCGCAGTGGCGGTTTCTTCGTTGCGGAGGGCTTAGCGGAGGTGGAAACACGGTCTACTAAAACTCCCTATTAGCTCGGTTCTCGCTCACGTTTTTCAGAACAGGCTGTATGCATTTTTCCGACTGAGTTGTTCTAGTAACGTTGGATGCCTTGGAACACTTGGCAACGGGCAACGAACAAAATCCACTCGGAGTAGCGAGAAGTTGCCATGTCAACGGTTACCGCGTCTCTTTAAGCTCAGGAACCGCCAGAATCAGAAGACAATCTTTAACATGGGGCGAGTTTAGCGCTCATTCATTGAAATTTGAGCGATATAAAGCGAAGCGGAAGCCAACTGCACCATTCACTGGCAATGAACATGGGTAATGCGGTAGCGGCCATGACGAATTCGCTCCGAAGCGACAGAGCCTGCGAAGCGAGCGGAAAGGGCGCCGCTATGTTTGCTGACACCACCCGGCCCCATGCAAATAGGGGCGATAGGGGCCCTACGATATAGACACTTTTCACAAGAGCGCCGCCATCTTGAATTGTCGTCACTGCCAGTATGGGCGAGAACATTGTTTTGCCGTCTTGCCGTCGCCACGTATGTTTATTATATAAGCGTAACCGTCACACATTCTCGTTTGGCCTCCCCTCTACTTTTTTCACTATTTACAGGTTGAAGCCTTTTATTATTCTTGTGTCGCCCATACCGGATACGTTTATTGAGTGGCTGGGGACGAGAGTACACGAAAACTGTTTATATTGTACAGCGAAGCTGTTTATGGCTACGGTTCCGTGGACTTTTTTGGGTGCGTTAGCAAAAACTCAGGTACCAAATTTGATACAAAATTACTTCATTTCGTGCCAAAGTTTATACGTCTCACCACTTGGATATACATTTTCAGTGGATTAGTCATCAATAGGCACCATTTTCAAGATCAGTAGACTCTCAGGTAGATACTAAAGGTTTCTCAACGATTTGCCGCTCTGCGACACGCGAAGGCTGAAGCTTCGCTTGTCATCCACCTCCACAGAATGGAATGGCTCATGATTTTTTTTTTCGAATTTCTCGTGGGGGCGAGCTCCAACCTAAAACCCAAAACGCAGCTTGGTTTAGGCGGACGCGCAGTAGATAGCCCCACATTTCTTTGGGGCACCAAAGCTTTGGGGCCGCCTATTTTAAAACTCTCTTTGTCTCCACCTACTGTCTCCCTCTAAGCAGAACCAACAAGAGCGTCGTCTGCTACTGGCGCAGGGTCTGGCGTTCGACGTTCGGAGCTCGTACACTTCTGCTAAGCTCGCACTTAAAGTGAAGGGCATGGAAGCACGATTATGTGCTACCGGAAACGAACCTCCGACTGTTTTGTTTACCAAATTATTACTATTTCATATTCCTCAATCTCCAGATGGCGATGGGAAAACCGTAAATGCCACTGTTTTTTTTTTGTGCTTTTTTTGCAATTTTTTTGGCGACGCAGAAAAGAGAGTACAGCCGGCAATTCCTGGTTCTGGTGCAGAAAGCACTGTTACCGGCCAATCGACACAAACTCAATAGCAGTCAAGGGTTGGGATCCTTCCACGACAAGGACGCCTGCCATTCCTCAGCGGCAATTTTACAACCAACTTCCAGGATCGTGACAACGCTTAATGATACACGGACTGCAGGAATCTGCTCTCACGAGTGCTTAGCTAGAAAGTAGTCACACTGGAGGCTTAAAAGTGCATGATTATCTTGAATTGAAATTCTCATTTATAATAGCTTTCTTTCTGACTATGGCACCAGTCGGTTCAGTTCGCGAACACGCGAAAGCGTGGCCTTGAACAAATTTACTTTCTTCACTGTTGGTCTTTAATAAAAGTTAAAAAAAGAGGAACGAAAATCAGTAATAGAAATGTGAATCCCGTATTGTACTGAGAGTCTGAAGAAAACACCAAGAGGCAAACTCACTTTCTAAGAACTGTCCATGGTGTTCCCCTGGGCTTTCTCGCGGTGTTCGCAATTTACGGCAGGAATGCGCGTTGGCAACATAAAAAGAAAATTTCAATACGCCACATTCTTCCGGGTGACGGAAACTCGGCAAATCGCTCTTTCTTTTCTTTTTTTTTTTTTTTCCTCAAGAATGTCGGGCATTTTGAGTTTGCCTGCGGCACTTTCGCACCAAGAAGTCAAAAGTCCGCAAAAACTCGGACGACAGTTGACATCCCGACGGCTTTTTGTTCTCTTTTGGAAGTACCAGAACACTCGAAAAAAAGTGCACATTCGACGTTTCTGTTTGTACTGCGAAAGGTTTACGAGACAAATTCAACTAGAGCAGTACCATTGCTAGCTTAGGGTTCCAACCCATCAACCCTCTCTAGTTTTGGGGGATTTCTTACCCTCAACAGCATTGTCATCATTGTCTTCAAATTTAAATTTATAGCCACAAACAGAATGGGAGCAAGGTTTAAAAAAAAATCTGTTCTACAGTCTGCAGGTGCAACCTCAAACTAAGCCATAGGCAAGTCTGATTCGTCCAAATCGGTTCAGTAAGTGATCCGGGGAAGGCAGACAACCTATATTCGCGCTGAACGGATTGGGGACGGCTCCACGTTGACGAGCTATAGGCTTGTCCAAAACGGGTAAGGGGTTAAAGTGCACCGCGCAGCAGTGATATATAACAGCACGCCGGTACGATGTTCACCTAAATTAAAACGGGTAGGGACCGAACCTAGGGTCCATTAGTTCTGCAGCCAGAGCTTTCGCTCCACGTACTCCGAGCTGTGGTGCCCTAACACGCTTTGCCACCAACCACCCCCCGCCCCCGTTCTCTCCCTGTGCGCTAGGGGAGCTGCGTGGAGTGCGTTGATAACGCCAACGGTCTCAATTTTCGCACTAAACATTTTCTTAAAAACAAAATAAAAATAAAAAAAATACAAAAATACAATTGCGTGAGCCTAATCGTTGTCCCCTTGTAATAGAGGGAATCCTGGTAAAAGGCGGACATGACCTTCTGTACCAGATGCCCGCAGTTTACTACGAAAGTACTTTGACGGAAACAATAGAGCGGGGACTGAAGTGGTCGTCAATAGGAGCAGCGGTCGTCCCAGCGATGCGGCAGATGTCACTAATTGCGGTTGTCAGGACGGGTCTTGCTCACTTTATTTCCTCCTGCTGTTAATGTGGCTATAAACAGCGGATAGGAAAGAATGCTTCATGGGCGGTCAACAAGGAGTGAAACCACGAGTGAAGGGTAACTTGGAGCTTGAAAACAGCGAGCGACCAGTGTCTTTGTCGCTTATAGCCCAAAGCCGATGTGTGAAAGGAAGTTGTGATGCTACACGAAAGCATGAACTGCATAAAAAAATATTTTTTAAACAGATATTTATCAAGAAGTAAAGAAAGAAACCAGAATATACTTTGCTCATGCTGGTTGTTAAACCTGCATAGGTTTCCGATTTTAGGACACAATTAAACGATGTTGCAAAGCGTTGTTTACGGATAAATTCAGTCCTTATTTTCCCCCCAAAGAATAGTTGGGGTCTTTCACAGTATGAATGAGCTCGCAGTGTAATAGGAGGATGTAGAAAGACAACAAAACCGTTTTTGGGCGCGTATGTTTTATGTAAAATGTAAAACGTATGTTTCATGCCAAACACTAATCAAATAAGTTTTCAGGACATCGAGAATAAGTGTCCGCGGAAATACTTGCGCAAAGAGCCAGACGAGTTTGAATGCTACACGAGCGCCAATTAAACGTCTGAAAGACAATCGTTTCTTGCATTCTTATATGGACTCGTGCATTACTTAATCATGTCGCGATCCAATTTGGTGAACGCGTATCTATAATCACCGATAACGTAAGGTACACGGGGAGTGGCGACTTCATATAGCATCTGATGAGCGCTTCGCAGCCAATGAGATTGGGGCATTTACCGCTAAGAACACCAACGAACCAAGAACAAAGCAAGGAGCGCGACCGCAGGAGCCATTCCATAGATGTCTTAGGCTGTCTGCGACAATAGCACTGTGATCGACACAGAACAGGACTCAGACGAAAGAGTTTCCATAAAACATTAAAGGATACGAAAGTTCTTGATAAACCCTTGCAAACTCAGACAAATTAGACTTCCAGATGACCGTTTGGGTTAACGTTTTGTGCGTATGCCTTTAATTCATTCCGTTATCGACAGAACGTTTCCCAATAATTGAGCCCGCGCTGCTTGGGAAAGGACGACGCGCCACCTCGTAATCCGAACACAAAGAGGGTTCCCTGTTCCCAGCTAATAACTCGTCGTCCAATCCGAGCGAAGGGAACATTTTCGCAGAGACAGGCGAGTTCACGCGGTTCGCGACGCGCCCATCTTACGACACGCAATATAACGCAACGATCGAACACGCCAGCAACCTAACGATGTTCGCCAAGCATCTCGTTCGGCATTTTTCCGCGAGCGCGGGCCACAAGCTGCAAGCTCAGCGAGTCACGTACCGTGAACGAAGCTAAAACACCATTATTCGGCTCTGGCGCTGCGACCCCCCGTAAATGCGTCATCGCAAAAGATACACAACGAACGCGGTCCTCAAACGACAAAGAAGAACACGATGACTAGAGGGCCATCGAGACAACGACAATTACGCGAACAAAAACAACACGCCACCACAGAGAAGAAACAAAAAATAACGACAAGAAGCCTTCTTAAACAGCATCAACATGCTGACCGTTACTATATCCCGTTTGAGGTTACCTTTAATCACAGCGGACACTACCACGTATCCCAACCAATCCAGCGCTGTGAACTTAATCACGTGACTATGTGCACCGCGAATCGCTGCGACCTACAGCTGGTCACGTGGCAACCACACGACATTAGATTGGCTTTGAGGGCAAGTAGCGTCCTCTGTGGTCTATCGTAATTTGAAACCGACCTAAGAGCCCTTCCAGAAGTTCTCTTCGGCGCGCCTGGTCCCGTAAACAAGATACAGAAAAGAAGAGACGCTGGAAGAGACGCCTGACATGCATCCTAAACCTAACGCCGCGGAGGCCGGAAGACAAAATACACTCGTAAAACAAACGAGAGAACAAGAACTCGTCTGGGAGACCAAAAGAATGAAGTCGCCTGCCTCCTCCACCAGCCCTGCCAAACACATGGCGACAAAAAGGAGGAGGCAAGCGCTCCAAAAGTCTGATAGCCCGTGTAGGATAACCCAATTAGGGTTAACGCCTCAAGACTTCAGCTGGAACGGACAGGAAGAGCGGAACGACACACCAACACACACACACAGACACGCAAAAACACACACTCCCACGCAGGCGAAGAGGTCGCCTCTCTTGCAGCACTGTAAGGGAGCGGACATCCATAATGCAATGGCTGACGCGTCTCAGGCGGCGTTTCCGGATAATCGGGAAGAAAGTGGCCAGCTAACGGAGGAAACGAAGCGATGGAAACAGGATAGAGTGCGGCGAAAGAAAACAACAGGGCGGCAGACGCGAACGGAAAAAGGGAATGCTTCCGAAATGTGGGCACGCGGAAGGGCTGACTGCATGCCCCTGCCGCGGTGGAATGGAAACGCGTGGCACGCGGCATACGTTCCGGAGAGTCGTGTTCTTTGAAGCACTCACATACAGGCGAAAGCAGGGGGAGGAAGTATACATTAGTGTCCATCAACGGATACGAGTGCGTTCCGTTGGGTGAAGGACGCATGCACAAAAATCAATCCGAATCCGAGTTTCCATCTCGTTTCGTGGCGCGTTCTGGAGGGCCGCCGCCATCGTCGGTGAAAACGGCGTGGAAACGAATGAGGCAGAAAGAATGGGAGGGGAGAAAGCGGAACGAACCATAAAGTACAATGGCGCTTCGTCGGACGGGTCGCCGTCATCGTCTCTTTCCGGTTGCCTTTTCTTCCTGGTGTACACGTCGAAAGACAATGCACGGTATCTGTCAGTAGGGGCCACGCAGATATAGCTGGTGCTCTTAGTTGAATGAGCATACTTTCTGAACAGATACCTACTCGCACCTTTCTCTGCGACACTTTTTCTTTTTTTTAAATATACAGGATATGGACGCGGAAAAGTCGTCTATTAATTGCTTTATTGCGTGTGTAGACCTTTGCCGTACCGGCTGCTAAACTACGCGCAAAGTATTATAGAAAAAGGTGATTGCGACATTAGCCAATATGAATGACGGAAAATTAACTACGAAGCAAGCAACGTGAACATTATAATCCACGCTTTGCATTTCTTAGTCTGTCAGGGATGATGGAAAAATTTTAAGTTAGCGTTGAAAAAGTCAGAATCTATTGATGTGTAATCAAGCTGATCATTGCGTCATGCCTTAGCCTGAGCTTAAAGGGGCCCTTCGGAGCGTTCTGCGATGGTCTATTTATGCCGGTAACTCAATCTACAGGCACTAAAGATCCTAAAAATCCTAAAATTACGGTCATGCGCGGCAGATTTCCCTACTAAAATTGCTATCAAAGTCCCCGGCACTCCCCCTTTCTGAGATGACCCCGGAAAACGAGAGGGGTATCTCTTTACGCGTCAGCCAATAGCAAGCGAAGGATTCCGGCGTCACTGCGCGTCACCAACGCGGACGACCGCCGACCCGCGGAGGAATCTCTCGAACACGCGCGGACCGTCGTCAAGGAACCCGGACTTTGTGCTTGGCAGTCGTCGTTCGTCGCACCGCACCGTCGCGTTGCTACTGCAATGCGCAGTCGCATCCCACAGATGACAAAGAAAAGTTTGACCCGTTGACATGGAAGAATCGCAAAGCTGGCTTCGGACTCGGGATCCACGGGAAGAAGGAACATGTGTCCCGCAAACGCACGCCTGCAGACGCCCCGGGAAGCAGACGAGCCGACGCGCCGACGCATCACTCCCTAGCAACAAGCTTGCGGGGAGAAAACATAGTTCGCTGTTTTGGAACGAGAATTGCGGTCTATGGTTTCCCGCACCACAATCAGTTTACGTTTTTCTCAAACTCTAATTTATAACGAGCTTAAAAAGTGTTGCAATAATAACGTTCGCATTCACCGCGAGATGCAGCATTTCCATTGGTCAAGTTTTAGCGATGGGCAGGGAATGGGGGATTGTCTTCCAAGAGAAAATAGTCCCGATATATTTCTTCTGCCATCTGCTTAATAAACGGTTTCGTAATCTAAAACTTTGTATACATATTAACTTACACCTACTACGCAAGATAACAACATAAACAGACGATCGCAGAAAGCTCCGGAGGGTCCCTTTAAGCGTTTTGTTTTGAGAATGTTCAAAGGTCAATCAACGCATGAATGCACTTGGTATCGCTTTCTAGAAATTGTCCTATGACCAGTATTTTTTATCCGGATGAACGAAGCAAGCGTCGAATATAAGACACGCTTGTAGGTATGCTCTAGAAATACATAAACCACGCATGGGCCTCCTGTGTGGTCCAGCTAGCCTATTCAATGTAAGGCCTTCGTGTCCTATTCACATCGGTTGCAACGTCATTTTGTCAGGGCCAGTCTTGAACAGAGGGCACGGAAGTCCTACCGACTTTAGAATGTCTATGGGAGAACCAGAAATATTAGGACAGGGTGTTTTCGTTTTTTGAGAAAAGTGCTCGTTATAGTCCCTCAAAGTGATGGCGTTTTTTTACTTTATTTTTTTTACGACCAACCAAAGTAAACTCGCAAGAGATGGAATACACAGCCGCGGAGTACATCACGTTCCTGACTTGAAACGACGAGATTCAGTTTTTAGAGAATCTTCTCTAAACAAAACAACAATAAAGATGGAAAGACCATCACTTGGCCTGTACACCAGGGAGTCAATAGCCAAAGCCAAGTTGTAAGATATTTTATGACCGAATGCTTCTTCGAGGCGAGACGTACATCCGATCCGACTTACCAATAAATCAGACTACGTTATTTCCAGTGCTTACCGGTGATAAAGTGAAAAGATAGAAATAATAAATAAAAAGAAACTATAAAAGATGTTCTGCGCGTGGCAGTTGCAACGGGTAAACTAAATCTTAAAAAAAGCAAGAACCTATTTTTTGCTGGCCTCCTTGGACGAAGGTCGTGAAAGTGTGCTTGGGGCTCGTTTTGATGTGGGTATTTAGGGAGGAGATAGGATGCCTCGCTAGGGAGGATGCCCCGGTTGTAAATATAACGTTGCAAGGGAGAATCTATTGCCGCTGTAAATTTGTTTTTCTGTGTACGCTAGAGTAATGGAGAAACGGCCCTATCAGTGCGCACTAGTGGTTGTGCCTGTCGATATCACGGTGTAGTAAATCCCGCTCGGTTTTATTAGCCAAACTTGGGTAGTCATCCCGAAGGGAGTGCCCAATTTAGCCCTTCCGGCTTCCTCGTTTTTCTTTAGTTTTTTTAGGGAGAACAAGTTAACCAAGTGAGTGCTTCCGGATTATTATATCTTTATTACGAAAGACATGCCGCAATATTATTAATACAAGTAACAAATTAAGTTAAAAAGGCAGATGGGTCGGTTGGTTGACATCGAAGACAAGATGGGCCGAATAAAGAACAATTAATATAACCTCGGCATCATCCGTACCATATTTTTTTAGGAATCTCACAGAAAACCTAGAAACTAAAACGAGGGAAGAAAAAATAAAATATCGTTTTAGTTTTGAGGTTTACCGAAGTTTCCGCATGGTGCTGCACATGTAACCCTCTGAACGTATTGTGATCTTTTTTTTCTCTCTATTCGCGACTCCAGCAAAACGGACGCCACCAAGCAGGGAAACCGGGAACCAGCCGGACCAGGTCGCTCCGCGCCCCTTTGCGTCTCTGGTGGCTTTCGCGGACACGTGTTGTCGGCGCTGTGGCGAACAATGTAGTGTGACAAAGGTCCGAATATTTCTTAAGTTTGCCTGCGTGTTCATTTGTGAGATGAAGCCTCAGTAGGTTGTTTCTTTCCATCAAGTGTTTCAAAGCCCGTGTACTCCACAACTCACGGTCGCGTGCTTTCGATTTCTTGGATGGAGAGGAATCACGGAAAAACGTTTTGATTTCTTGTCTGTCTCTGATCACATTCAAAATGACGATTGCTTGGTCATGATAAGTGGTTTCTTTATAAGGATGTAGAACAGTGGACTGAGAACGACAAACGAGGCATTTCACTGGAGGGAACACCAATGTTGCAGTCAAGTGATTGGGAAGGTTCGACAGCTGCTTTTCTTGAGTTTGGTTGTGTTCGGTTAGCTTCAAGTTTGAGCCACCCACGCCGGTCGGTGCGTTGGCTATTCATCTTGGCTGCTTTTCACCCAAAAAGCCTTTGGACCACACTGAAGGAGTTGGGCTGATTTCGCAATTACTTGATTCAGTACAACCTGCTTGGTGCAGATGATGAATGAGGGAAATTATCTGTTTTCAAGAGGTGGGGGACGAGTCTCGCAAAGTTAGAAGCTATGACGGCATTTTGATCCATCGCGCCTCCAATATTTATATGCGGAGGGCAAGTTCGTCTGCTTCTTGCGCAGGGGGTAGCAGTGACGTCAGAACGTCGAGCCCTGATTGGCTGATCGCGACCCCCTATCTGAGCGTCGTCTGCTCCTTTGCAACGTCGTCTGCTCGCAACGTCGACTGCGTCTGTCTTACCTTTCCTGCGACTTTCGGAAGTGCAGAGGCCAGATTCACGAAACGATCTTACGCCAAAAATGTGAGTAAGACAAAACTTAAGACCAAATTCGTATTCACGAAACGAAATTTTCATAAGTTTTGCGCAGGTTACAACGAAATCCTACGACAGCTCCGAAGCTGTCTTACGCACTTCTTACGATGAAATCAGCATGGCCGACAGCGTCGCGGTCGCGACGACCCACGGACGTTTATTTTTCTACGTGCGCTTCTCACGCGTTCCGCCTTCAAGCAGCAAGAAAAAGTAAAAAGTACTTGAAACAGACCACGACGAACAAGAACGCTGGATCCACAAACACCCGGGAAAAGCTCTAACGGCCACGATTCCCCCGAACGCGACCAAGCGAGCTCAGCAGTTAGGCCTAGCAGGCACTCCGCGACTCGGCGGTTGTCTGCCCACGACCAGCTGGCGTGCTGAATGGAATGCGCCCGCGCGACCCTTGTGAACCCTTCCCATATTATGCTTTGATCGCTCACCTCAATTTTAGATTAAGAGGTCAATTTCTTCCTCTTATTATCTCCTTGTTTCCCGAGGCAACGGTGACTCTCGCCGAGAAAGCGGTGAATCTCCGACAGACGCAGGAAAGGTAAAGCAGCCATCGCTTTGACTAGCAGACGTAAAGCAGACGACGTTAACTCCGCCAACCCCCCGACGCCGTTAAAGAGTGAGGGGTCTCGCCGCACACGAAAGGAGGGAAAAAGTATTTGGGAGGGAACTTGCGGACACTAACACGCTCACTATCGGTTCTTAGCAAACAAACCTCGGCGCCTCGGGACACCTCGCCAGTGAGTCCTTTGACTTCCCTCCTTGATGCGCGTCTGCTAGTTGTTAGACAAAAACAACGTACCGCTCGAGTTACTTCTGCTCTCTCTGAAAGGCGAAGTCGAACTCGCCCGTAAAGACCTGGGGCCCTAAACTCGTCAAATACAAAGTTGGAGGCAAAGTTGACGGAGCGCGCCGATTGGACGATCACGACAATGACTTCGCGTTTTTCTCGTCGACGTCCAATCGGCGCGCTCCGCCAACTTTCGGCTACAACTTTGTATTTGACGAGTTTAGGGCTCCTGCACTTCCTAAAGTCGCAGGAAAGGTAAGACAGAGCAGACGATGTTGCGAGCAGACGACGTTGCAAAGGAGCAGACGACGCTGAGATGGGGGGTCGCGATCGGCCAATCAGGGCTCGGCGTTCTGACGACACCGCTACTTCCTTTCTCATGCGCAGAAGACGAAAATGAGCCTACTTGCGAGGCGTATTATGCTCCCGTCGAAGCCAGCTCCAATATACGTCTACATTGCTGAGGTTGACCGGCCACAAGAAATACTAATTTTCTCCGTTCAGGACTCGAAGCAAAGTTCAATGCAGAGAGGTTCGGCGTGAATCTCCGATGAAGACTCTCTTCAGTTTGTCTCCGTGCTGCCGGCTAGAATCATTTGGCTACGTTTTAGTAGTATCTCTCTGTCTGTCAAATATACTTTTATTCAGCAGTTCACCTAATAGCTAGTCAACTAAGCTCATATTTCAACCCGAAGGGCATACTAATATCGCTTTAGTGGGACATAGTACGTAACATAATACATAACCTGCTCGTCAAAATGACTTCTCCATTGCTACTATAACCTGAATTGAAATAGGAGTATCAGCTGCTTAGTGGGGCGCCGGCGGGTTAACATAGTTAACATCCTTGGCTCAAAAAGCGCTTGCTTAATTTTCGTAATTTTCCTGCAGACTGTGTTGTTGACCGAGCAGACGATTGGAGCTGTTCCTAAACGCGGATACGAACAAAAGCTCGATTTCCCGGACAGATAAGTCGCACGGTCGAGGCATGCGAGTTAGCTGCAAATTACTCTTGATGGAGCAACCCTGTAGTCATCGCCGCCTTCCTTAGATGATCAAAACTGATTAGTATATTACCGTCTCTCCGGAGCCCATAGTTTCGGTTTTGAACAAAATCTCCGAAACAAAAGTTTGAGATGAAGAGAACAAAAAAGACCGGGAAAACAAAACTATGCTTTGCAAGTTTATGTCCATCAGCTACACTTAACCGTCTCAGTTCAAATACCTATAAAATTGGGCATTCTACAAAAGAAAATCTGTTAAATTGAACGCGCCACCTGTTCAGGCGACTCGGCCGAGCCGACGCGACCTGGACTCAGCCGCCATGTTTGTTTGGTGGTGGCGCCCCCCATAGGTCGCTGGAGTCGCGAATACTACGCATAATGTAACACGTAGTTTTGCATATTATTTTATAGACATTACTATTACAACGTGGTTTTAGGAATGACGAATGTTACCTGAGATTTATTCGGTGATGTAAACATCAATTTTTTCGCACTTAATATATAGGTAGTCTTTACATGCGGAGATTAAAAAAAAAAACTATTAAACGTAGATTACATCGATCTTTATACAACTGAATGCAAATCTCGAAACTTATGTTTAATATAAGCTTATTTAGTTTTTTTTTTTTTTTTTTTATAAGTTGTCATAAGCTGTTTTAGCTTCTCGCACCACAGTGGCGATACTATTGGAAGGACAAGGAATGCTATCACGGTATAATATTAGCCTAAAGCTGCTGTTTCGTTTTCAGTATTAATATACGGAACAGGCATTAAATCTCTTTCGAGTGAACTTATACGGTACTTAGGGTAAGTTGTAAGCTGAAAATATTATCGCGGAATATATCGTTCACTGAGACTTGAAATTAACGCAGTCCTGCTATGCCCTTAACTTTATCTATGTTGAGCTAATATTTTAAAAATAAAATATACTTGTAGTGTTTGACGCCTGTGGGCCTAAATGTAGTGTCAGTTTCGAACACATTCGTTTACTGCTTACTGCTGTTGTTTCTTTTCAGTCAGTTTAGGTTGAATGGGTCGTTAAACATTAGGGTCTACGCAAATCGGTACACATTCCCAAGGAATGCTATTGTTAAATTACGTTTTGTGCATTGTTCTTTATTAATTTTATCCAGCTCTTGTTTATCTTACTTGAATAATTAGAAGGCTCGAAAATAATTTTGGCGTAATCTATATACTTGACGAAAATAATCCCTGGAGAAGGGGAACAAGAGGGACAAAGGACAAACAAAAATCTCCAAACACAGCTAGGTGTCTGGTGCGCGACCGAAAAGATCCGCCTAGTCCGGGTATCGAACCCGGGGCCTCTCCATACCCGTCCGTCTGGTCCGATACCCGGACCAGGCACATTTTTTCGGTCGTGCACCAGTCACCTAGCTGTGTTTGGAGATTTGTGTTTGTCCTTTGTCCCTCTTGTTCACCTTCTCCGGGGCTTATTTTCGTCATTCTTGTCCAGCCCGCTAGCACCTTCACATTTAATTGCGCTATAATTATAGTCTATATACTTGTTGTTGTTTTTTTTTTTTTTTTTTTTTTTTTACCATACCACGAATGATTTAAGCCAACCAATGTCCGAGGTTAAAAAAGTAAACCCACAAAACCCATGCCCCAGCTCACTCTGTTCTCAATACTCGCTCGAACACGTAGAACACTTTGTGCGTGCTTCAACTGGTTTCCGCGTACCGTTATGCCAAAATATAAAGCACAAAAAAGAACAGCGAAACACGGAAGTGCCATTGAGTAGCAATCCAAGCTAGCGGCCGCCCCATCTATTAAACATAACGAACCGTGCCCCACGAACCGTTTCCATCATAATCGGCATCGGCCCGCACAACGCGCCGAACCGAGCAGCAAAATACGGGAGGTCAACCGAGTTCAACTCCCGACTACCACGATGATGACGCTCCGATGTCACCGCGGCAGTGTCACACCGACACGCCTCAGAACGACGCAAAAGAAACAAAACACACACACACACACTCAGGCGCACCAGAAGGCAGGAAGTACCCGTACTGTCCACCCACCCCTCCATCAAGGAAGTAGGTTCCCTAACTGCGGGGTGGAGCTGCCCGGAAATCAGCCATTTGACTAGCACAGCGTAGGAACACCAAAAATCCCTACGAGGGAACAAAAATGGGGACGGCAATGAAAATGGGGAAGGAAGCGCCCCGGTAGTACGCTCAGTGTCACCTTATACGATGGATCGCCGCCGGCCCATCGCAGCGATCCCAGCCAATCCAATCCGGTCTAACTGTCACGTGACTTGCGGGACGCATGGTCACGTGGTACGTTCGCAGCTCTGGATTGGCAAGAATGGCTCGTCGCGTTGGCTGCGCTCCATCGTATGGGAGTGTATACTCCATTTATCTCTAAGCTGACAGTGCGGTGAGAGAGCTACGCACTGGTCGGACCAATCAGTCGCCTCCCTCGCGTCACCTGCCCCACTTTCAGCGCGTGGGGTACGGGAGGGGGGAGCGATAACGCGCCGAATGACGGGCGTGTGATTGGCCCAGCGACCACGTAGCTTCCACCGCACTGTCAGCTTGGGGGACGGTCGAACAGAGCGAATATAGGGTGTGGTTCTTCCTGCCGCCGTCATCGGCATTTTACGTTATTATGCGTGCCTGTGCTCGCGTGATCGTAAGCTGTGCGCTTACGACGTCGTTGGATGTAGGACGACGGAAGCTTCCAGAATGTAGTGCGCCGCAATGGCGGAGCAATATGGCGGCGTGATTGATCCAACTTCGCCGTAGTTTCGCTTCATTTTTACGACGCCTGCTTTGGTACGTTCTTGTTTATGCGTTTATATCGCTCTATGCGTGAAGCTACGGCAGGCTCTACATATGAGGAATTGCGCCTCCCCGTGTAGGCAACATTGGGAGGCATCATTTGATAGCGTTACTATCTCCTAATGCGAATTGGTACAGTTCCGTTACTGTGTACTACATTAAAGCCGATTAAATCAGAGCAGAACTAAGTAAGATGGAAATTAAAGCTTCCGATAAAATGAAAAATATGGAATTATCTTGGCTATTAATTGTGTAATAATGCCTTTGCACATTAAGCCCTTGGACATTAAAAAAAATCGCAAGCTGCCTAGTGAATTTGAAACACTCCCTTGACTCGGCCCTACTGGGAACAGTATGAGAATATTCCTTTGCTTGACGGGAGATAGATTTAACCAGTTTTAATGCTGGTACAAAGCTGCTCTGAAACTGAACTGAGGCTGTTCGGAAGTTGCCCTGAAGCTGGTCTAAACGTTTTTTTCAAGTTGCTTTAAAGCTTCCCAAATCTGCTCCGGAGTTATGCTCGACGTGGTGCACCCCTGCTTCCCTTTGTGTCACTCAGAATAATACTGTGAGTGCTAAACATCTGAAGGAAATGCCGCAAATGGATTACACTCGTGTTAATTGTTTTTTGTCGGTCATACATCGCGTGTTTTTTTAGGGATATCTGTAAGAAATTACCGATCCAATCGAATCCCAGAGCATATTTTCGTGTAGCATTTAGGACGCACGCAAGCTGTTCCTTTTTTCGTTAGCAAAAAAAAAAAAAAGTGTAATAGAAAGTCTTGGAGGTACGTATATGCGACGTTCAGTTTTACCTATACACGAACTCATCTCTGTTACGTCACGCCGCGGTGGTGGCGCGTCAGAGGCACTTCCGGTCCGGGGCTGTGGGCGGAAGTGCCCATGTGAGACGAGTATTCCTGCGTTGTTTTGAAGGGAACGAGAAAAAAAAACCTGCCTTCTCGTCAAAATGCTGCGACTGGGGCTGTACCAAAAGTGTCGAGAAAGATTTGAAGGTCAGTTTTCATGCGCTCGCTTCGTCCGAGAACGCGGATGTGTGCCGTGAAAAGGGAAAACCAGACGCCGTCGGACCACGATTGCCTGGGCGGAAAGCACTTTGGGTTGAATTGACGGATACTTCTGGTCATCAGATTTATTTGTTTTGTTTCAACATGAACGCCGGAAAACCGCCAAGTTGTACGGACCACCTGCGGACTACGTTCAGTGCGTCTTCAAGTTCAAACGGCCGCCTGATCGTTTGAACTGTCGTCTGCTCTTTCAAACGTTTCTGCTTGTCGTCTGCTCTTTTAGACGACACCGGCCCGTAGACCAAACGTGGGCCTGGTACTTGCGATAAGAAGTAAGTGCAGGCCTCAAAAGACTTAAGTTTGAAGGTTGGTAAGCAGGCTGGACGTAAACAGTAGATACAAGGAGATGTTGATCATTGTTACCAGTGGCCAACACCGACTTGTTATGCCTCATTCATTTGGTTAGATTCTGCTTGCGATTTTCAGTATCGAAGTCGACATCTCAGCTACGGTTCACGCTTTTGCAGTCCAAGCGACGTCGCTACTGAAAATTGAGAGCAAAATTTTATCATGTGAATGAGGCTTTAGCGTACATTCTGCGGCGTCCATGCGGAATGAATCGCCGCATGTCAGATGATTCACGCGAAGTTTTGCGGTGTAACGAGCCTCGGTAATTTCGCTGACGCCGCTCAAGTAGTCAGACATCGTTAGGAGGACGTAGAATCAATAATTTCAACGCCAAAAAGAGCGCGGGGACTCACACCGACGCCGACAACATCGCATTTCAATGGTTTGTTTATGGGCGACGGCGAGCTTCTTGCTCACACCCCCATTGCGCACGCGCGGCGCCGGTGGCGTCCGCTAGGGGCGCTCCGGGCGCTCCGGTTTGTTTGTAAACATGTGTTGGTGTATATACTACTTTTTGCTTTGTTTTCGTCACTCTACATTTTTTTTTCCTTTAATATACGGTTACGGTCTTCCAACATCCACGGAATTCTCAGCAAGAATTCCTGCAATCAACAGAGATTTCATTAGCAGTGCGCTCGCGAAAACGGTGGTTCAAGAAAGCATACCGAAATCTGCTCGACGGGGGAAGCTCCAGCTAGGAGGCAACCGTTAAAAAGAATACCAGCTACAAAACTATACGCGGGTAGAAGAAACCTTGAAAAGAGAACCATCATTTGCGTCAGGATGCAGCCTCTGAGTGCTTCCAGCTGCGGGGAAATGTTTCGCAAGACCTTGCGGGCAACGCCTCATCCTTTCCGAAACATGTGGTTATCTCTAATTAAAACATCGCTATCCCACCTGAGCACCATGTGTAGGCAGGCGTCTCATTTCCACTGGGAATAGACTAGTCTATTTTCTTTTCGAAGCATGAAATAGTTTTTTTCTCCCTTTTTTGTTAAGTGAAAGCAACAAACCGCAAACACATAGAAGCTTGCCTGCAATTTCGCGTTTGGAGGAAACTCGTTTGAATCGTGAGAAAAATAACAAAAATATAAGTTTTTTTTTATAATAACCTTTTCACTGAAAAAAAAATAAGGAAATATATTTGAAATGTTCATTACAGGGACGCACTGGGGATTTTGATGCTTCCTTGCATAGTGTAACAATCTAGTTTTTTATTTCTTTATTTTTAAGCTGCGTTTTTTTACTGCTTTTGAGGTGCTTGCATTTACTGAAACAAGTGGAAGTTTTGCAGTCTTATTTTATTTAAAACAGCAGTCTGAGGTTTAATGAGGTAGTTAATGCTCCTCTGCCTATCTAATACGACAGTCACTTTTCATAATGCACTAAAGCTAACTTTAATTCAACTTTACACTTGCGAATGGCGGCTAAAAATATCGCTTAAAAAGGCAGTAATATGAATGTTAGGCTAAAGAAAGAATACAGCACCCTTTTTTTACAGGTGTTTTTTAATATTAAACATTAATAAAAGCATAGATATAATAAGAGGAACGCCTAAACCAAAGAAACTAATCTTTGGCGAGTATGCAAGTTTAATGTGTCTACGGAGGCCTATTAAAAACTTTACCCAAGTGAAAATGGAGCTGATAACGTTCTTTTTTGTATGCATCAAGTGACTTATAAAACTTTCTCGTGTTAAAGTTTACGTACACATTGCTTGTCGAACGTTTTTGTTTTTCGTCTTTGAGAGCGGATTCCACCGGCTCAGGCATTTTTTAGTTTCAAAGTAATTTAAAGTAAACAAAAAGGAAGCTGAATAGTTGCAGTCAATGTTCAAATTTAAATTTTCAAATTTTGCAGGTTTGGGCCAAGATATACAATTTTCATATGTATTCCATATCGCGATAATTTAATGGCCGCAAGTATACAATTTACATAACAAGAAGGTATACTTTTTTAACGATGAATTTTTTTGTTGGGAATGATTTTCTTTTTGCATCTCAACTTTTCGGAATTTAAGCAGCAAACTAAGGATGCTAAGCGTTAATTTTAACCTACCGCTGCGTTCTGCTACCCTCGTGTATTAAAACAGTAAGGACATGCGCACATTTGTACCGAAATATGGTCAGCTTACGGTCAAACCACTCTAATCTTACATTCTATATTAACAGCTACAAATCCTCTCAAAACTTGCACGCACTTCAATTTCAAGGTGGCACGCAGCTGCCTTGAGATCCGTATATATCTTGAAATCGGTATACAGCAGAATCGGTATATTTAGACAGAAATAACTTGCCGCCTTCCTTAACCATGTCATATGCCTAGGCATATTGTTCAACGTGACCGTTGTCAAATTTAATAGCGGAACGCCCACTATGCGTGAGAACCTAGTTTTGCTGTTGCCATGCCACTAGAAACTGTTCACGTGTTAACCGTGACTGTCACTTAATCTTGTTTTGACTTTTTAATTATAGTTTACTTGTTTTAAGTTGTAAGGCCTTGCCATTTTCGTTCGACATGTATACTTGATACGCAATCTGCGTGACTGGTAAGGAGAGTAATCAAAAACAGGAAATAGATGGGACATTCGGGAGCGTCTGCGGTCTTGCTGACACTCTTGAATAGAGATATCCCGACCCTGGTTCGAGTTTGGCAGGATTAGACGTTTCCAAACCTTTAACGCAAAAGTTAGGTTGAATTTCGACTGTTTTGAGCATGCGCAGCAATTGAGAGCAGTAAACGTAACCTGGCCGGGGAGGCCAACAAGTAAATTGATAATTAAAGGATTATAGTTTGCTTTGATACTGCGTAGATATTGGAAATCGTGTTATAAAACTTTAAATAAACTAGTGTAATTATTTTTCTTCTTAAATCTAAAATATTTATGAAGGAGCCTGGAAACGCTGTCCAAAGTTTGAACTTGGTCGAATCTTGCCCAGAAAAGTCGAAGGTTCGGCGAAACCAGTCGATCTCAAGTTTGCACAGAAGTTTGTGATATCCATACTTTTCAATGTCGTTATGTGCATTGCGGGAGATATCGTACGCATTGTTTTGTCGTCACGTTAAACTCAGTGCCCGTTAATGTCCTGGAGTGCAACTTTAACGCTCCTTTGGTTTTTCTACTTTTTTTTTCTATGCAGGGCAAAGACACGCGCTGCGATTGGTCGGCCCTCATCGCTCTTCCCAACCAGAGTCGAAGTCCGTCTTCCCGCCAGACACATGGTGCCATGGCACGTGATGTCGTCCAGCCAATCCCGTTGCGTTTCCCGCGTAACCCTTCTCGCTGTCTTCTGCGAAGACGTCACAGGGCTGTTGAAAGGAGGAAAGAAACTGTTCACATGCCTGCTGTTCTTAATACCGAGCAACCACGTATTTATTTTTCGGATGAGTGTACGGTGAGGAGTAAGTTTTTTTGGAGACAGAGAACCCCCCTACGAACTGTCGGATTTCACTTGTGTCCGTCCCCTGAAACTCTACTGTGTCAATTTCGTAATCTTTGTTTGTTGCAAAGTATAATGGTAAAGTTTTGGTGTGCTCCGCACATGCTGTCTTTTTCTCTGCTACACAAGGTAGTGTTTTGATATTCAAAGAACGCTAACGAAAATGTGAAGGTGAGCTCTGAGTTTTGTTTACTGTGATGTTAAACATTTGATTGAAAAGAAGAATAACTTAAAATCAAACATTTGCACTCTTATAATTTTGAGGTCGAACTGTGCCAAAGGAACATTTTCATCATCACATAACCTACATATTGATGATCGAAAATCAAAAAGAAGCGTAATTTTCATCTGGTGCGAAATATTTACATGCTATGCCAGAAGTTGCTCGTTTATTCTTGAAATGTGCATGGTTAATATTGGGTATGATATTGATCACCTCGTTTCAGTGTGCGGAACACAGCAAACCGGAAAACTCTGTGGCTCAAATAAATTTCGTCTTAAAATTGATATATACCAAACAGGTTGAAAATATCTGGTGTAACTATGCAATTATTATGAACGGAATTTAATTAATTGGTCATCTCCCGCATTATTATAAAAATATGTGCAATGCTACAATAAAATGCTAGGTTATAATGATTGAACATTATGAAATAACAAAAGAGCCACAGAGTTTTCTCAAAAGACTTGGGTATACGTTTGTTGCAATTAAAGAAACTGATGAACTCTTTGTGGGTTCTTCACTATGAGCTTAATTCTCTCCGAGTATGCCTTAAGAATTTAATGTACCTTTTACACAGCCAACAGTAGATTTTCTTGCGTTTGGATAATTTTTTAAACCCATTGTCAATGAACATATTAGCATAACCTCAATCGAGTACCTCTAACAATAGAACAAAATAATCAATTTTAAATCACTTTACAGTGTTTGGATTTGAATTGTTGTTACATGCACATCGGTCTAGATGTTTTTAAGGATTTTGTTTTCATTTGTTTGAGGAATTAGAAATGCAAAAAACCCATGCAAAAAACAGCGTTTTGTAAATCGTAATTTTTACATTTTCAAAAAAAAATCGCTTTGATTAGATTATTATTTTAAGTACTTGCTAAAATTTATTCTAAACCTGAATTTATTAGGTGCGCCCGTTATTATTTAACCCAAAGGTATGCCTCGATTAAAACTTAGTCTTCTCTGATATAAGTTTTTATACATATATAAATTATCAATCTAATATTATTTGTTTAATCTCATTCTTCCAGCATTATATCTACAGTATTGTACAAGTGTCCTTATCTTAGAGTAAGTTTGATAGCGGTTAACAGCAATGCGATTTGTGGTTACCGCTCTCGCAAATTTTAATTTCTAACATAACTAGCTTTAAGTGATAGGTTAGAATGCGTTTTTGCCTGTCTACAGGTGACGCCGATTTAAATCACTATTATTATTCGAAACAGGGTCTAATTGTCTGTCGTGTTAACTGGTGTTAAATTTACTTATAATAATTTTTTGTCACCGTCAGTGTTACACAACATTAAACCTAACGACCCTATCGAGAAACTATATGCACTCATTTGACCGATATTCCATAATGCCATATAAAAAAACAATGTTATGTCGTATTATATACATTTTCTCAATGGAGATGTCAATTTGATGTTTGGCCATGATTGCCTACCATACTTTCCTTACAGATAGCACATCAATGGCACTGTTTTTTCCGCCTGTCATTAAAATCTTTCCGATTAGCTATATTTCAAATAAATAGATGTGGCTTACAGCACGGACATATTTTCTGTGCGTTTTTTGAGGATAATACGTGTAAAAGATACGGCTGATTTTGTTGAACAGCCTAAATGTTGAAGTTCGATAATAACATTTTTAAGTTTCAGGATTTTTTTATTTTGTATGGGTCTGGCATATGGTATTATGCAAAATGGATCGTATGGTGCGCATATGTTTGTTTTGTTTTATTTAGTAGGGGAGGCTTTGAAATATATATAAAAAACAGCGTGTTCATGACGAATATAGTATACTCCAACTCCGAACTTTTTGCTGATGGAACTTGATTCTTTCTTTCTCGCAGGTCTGTTATTTGAGAATGACTTTTTTTACGTAGACAACATTAGTTTCGACACAGTACGTGTTTACACTTCAGAAACAGTCGACGCGAAGGGACGTGTGGGTCCGATAGTTCAAGGGGTCGCCATTTTTTACACTCCGGAACGTGAAGCGAGGTCGCTGACTTTCTAGGTATTTTAAAAATAATTCCACTCTGCAAGACACAGGTCACCCTGTCGCAGAGCCAAATCTATTCAGAAACGAGGTTCAATATATTTAACCCCTCCCTCTCTCTCTCTCTCTTTATCTCTTTGGTTTTCCTGTACTACGTAATAATCTATCATACAAAATGAGTTTAATCGCCACGAGTTCACGCAGCAACCTAAGTATGACGTGTGTTTCGGTGGCGTTTAAGGTTTTTACCTGCAGGTTCGGAATGAACTGTACAGAGTGATTATTATTTGCTATCTGACTAGCGACACTCGTCATCTTTAACTATCAGTTGAACATAAAAGAGTTTAGGGCTCAAATAACGTACCCTAAATCGATTATTCTGGAAGTGGCCGAGGAAAATAGCTTTTACATAATTTTAGGGTGAAGGGTGCAGTTGTGCACGCTACTGTGCGCCACTATGTTCACATAGAATGTCTATATCATCCCCTCAAAAAGTTTTAATATGATTAGGCCCAGTAGAATTACAATAGAAATATGTCTCCTAAAAATAATACGACATTTAGTTAAACGTTCCCCCATTTCTTAAACGTGACTCTGAACAAGTTATTCTTGATTCAAATGAGTTTAGGGACAGAAACAAGACATAACGTCTCATATATAAATAGATCATTAATTTCAGAGGTGTACTCATCCCCCTCGAAACAGCACTCTATGAGCATGCGCGCAAATAGTAATAGGCTTATTTCAAATTGTATAAAATTAGCTCTCGTCATACGAAAATTGCTTCTACTTGGGTTTAAATAGGTATATATAAGAAAGATGCATTCAAAATTTAATAAACAAATAACTGTTAGACGTGGCTCAAACTAATGGCTCACCTTACTTCAAAACAAGGAAAAATAGATCGCCCATGCGCAAGTATCAATTCCCGTCTCCAGGTTTGAACGTGGGCAGAAGCGTATTAGTTATCCGTCTAAAAAAAAGAAAAATGAACGCCGTGACACTTACATCATACCGGTGCTCGAGCACCGATAATGATGACGAAATTTTAGAAGAAAAAAAAGTGCGTAAAAGAATCCCGACAGGCCGAAAAACATTACCCACACCCAAATTCTATTTGCACGGTTCTTTTATTAATATTATTGCGGGCCTAACGATTCCTTATCTGGACCGTTCCAGGCATCGAGACAAAAACCTAGAAGGACGCGATAATTTGGAAGTTTCGGGACCATTAGCGATGGTAGGGGGAGCGTACTATTTCTACTCGCACTCCTATTTCCATGCCTTTCTATCCCTATTTTTTTTCTTTCCTCCTCTTCCTCTAAACTCCTCCTTAACAGCGCTGCAGAACCCACTGCCACATTTTCTTTACTCTTGTTTGTTGGTTGTTTTCGTCCTTCCATCGTGCCCCAATGATTCCTCAATCGAGAACGGCCGGAGAAACCCGGGAATCAATTCCGAGTCTTGGAGTGCGCAAGTTCTCTCCCCTTCCCAAATGCTTATCATTTAAAATTCGCCCCAGATTTTTTTCCCCACTGTGCTTCGCTTTTGGTCTCTCCTCCTAGACTTTTCTATACTTCATTTCACCTTACAATGGACCACAAAGGACACCAGAATCCATCACAGCCAATCCAGCGCAGCGAACATGTCACGTGACTGCCCGCTTGGCGCGCCCCTGCGCCCATCCTGGAAATCACGTGACGCTCCCGAAGTACTGGATTGGTTCCTGTGGCTCGCGGCACTCGTTCACTGTAAGGAGAACCGGAGCATGTAAAAATTCTAGAATTTTCGTGAGTAAAAAAAGATTTTTTTTTTTTTTTTTGATGGAAGAGCATTAAGAACGGGATACGCTAATGGTCTCCACTAACTGTTTCGAAGTGTTCATTATTATCTTCAAGCGTCGTGATCGTACCAAAAAAGGCGATCTCAAAGTGTGGAAAGTTTGTCCAGTATACGGCAGCCATTACGAAGAACGAGGTCATATTCACGATGGTAGTCGCCTCTCTTAAGAATATAGCACTTGGATTTTAGGAAGAACACATTAGCGTATCAAGATATTCAAAACCAAAAAATTCAGCGCAGATACTTCTTAGCTCTAGAAGCTTAGATCCCAAAACAGGATTTTTGAATGTGATAATGTCTTATAGCGTGTAGTAGAGGACTTTATTCTGGGAATTCGTCTAGATTCATTTCAAGCTAATCAAAACTCAAGCCATTTTATAAGACATTTTAGCAAAACTAACCGATATTTGGCTTATATACGTTCTGACTTGAAAAACCACGTGTGTTTGTTTTTTTTTTTTTTTAAGGTGCGTTTTTTTGTGAACAGTTATAGGGAGCACAAGTTGCCCTTTTTTAAGAGCGAAGTATATTACATCCCAAGGATGTTAATGCAATAGACTATGAAGTGTTAAATATGTTTTTTTTTTTTTTTTAGATCACCACTCATACGTTCAATATAGTTCTCTTTCCGTGCAGCTTAGTGATGAATGCTGTAGAAGACTGCTGGATTACAAAGCCTGTATTTAGGTTCCTAGAATTCATTTAAGTAACATCATCATAAGTTCAATTATTTTACTATGTCTTAGGGTCAAGTGAAATATTCTAATATATAAAAAATTCTCGACGAGAATATTTAATATCTGTACAAAAACTGAAAACGTTCCGTTCCGGGAGGTCTGCTCTTGTGCTTCAGATAAACTAGGAAGCGAGCGAGACTAAAGCAAACTTTATTTGCTGATCGACATGTATCATTCAATATCGCGTCCAGCTATATATTATATGCATCAACATAAGCGATAGCGAGAACTTCTTTACCTAACAAATCACGCGCGGGCAAACATCGAAAGATACCAGCACCCTAGCTATCCTATCCCCGGAGTTAATCGAAGCGATGACACACTTTCTTGCGAAAGTAGTCTTTCCCCTTTTTTCCCCTCATCTTTTTTTTTCTGGGGCATTGGACAAGTCGGTCATAGCGTGTATGGACACGGATAAAAAAAGAGGAGGGGGAAACGAGATATTAAGGCCGATTTGGGCAACATTAGATCACCGTCGTCGGCTATTCAACGAACGCTTTTTTTTTTTGGGTGGGGCTAGTCCTTGCATGTTGAGGTAACCACACCCATTTCCTCACGATCAAGTACGGGCACACTTGAGCGACTCAGGGAAAGGGAACGCCAAGAAATCCATAACATCGTGGCTCGGCCAAGGGGTGGGGGTGGTGGCGGCAAAGGAATCTGCTGCCATCTCTTGGCCGCGGTGCGAGTTATTCGCCCGTGATCGAACGCATGGTAGCAAATCCCATCAAAAAGAACTTGCGTATTTTTTTAGGAAAGTGGCCTTATGTTTGTTAGTTTACGTTCACGCCCCATTAAATAAAACCTGCATTTCACTGCACCTTACCTGGCCACACGACAATGAAAAAAACACGTGCAATAACGATCGATCTTTTATTTACGGAAACACTCGCGGTCGTCATGACGTACCGCATCATAACATTTACAAAAAAATGTTTAATACATTTGAATGTTAATAAACGTTTCTCAAACCCCCATCAAGCAACATTGGCGCACGTCATCTGTTTCGGGGTCACGCGTGTGATTGGTCCCGAATCCTCGCCGAACCCTGACGCAGCCCTGGTGTTTCATACGGGGGCAGGTCACGGTCCCTAACAATGGCGGATTCGGATAGTTGGCGCAGCGCCTGATAGATGGCGCTGACATCTTGAAAAGAAGGCTTATTCGAACTTTTTTTTTTATCGAGAAATACACATGAAAATTGACAAAGAAAGGAAGAGAACGAGAGAGAGAGAGAGAGGGAGAGAGCAAGAAATGACTTAATGACCTACTTTTTGATATAATGCCTCACGTATGCACTTCCTTATCGACAAACTCCTGCAGCCGTTCCAGCTGTTTATTAAGAAGAACGCGGCGGAAGAGCGAGAAAAGAAGACGCGGTGAAGAGGGGGAGACGTGAACTGCGTGTATATTGTACGACGTGCCTCAACGTTTATAGGTATAAAGTCCGTCTCCTTGATAACCTGTGCTCTGGGCGTCCACACGCTGCTCGTGTGTGTACGACCGACATTGCATGTGATAACCGACGCAGTTGTGTCTTGATAACTTGTTAGAATACTACAACCACTGCGCACCGTTCGAGTCTCCTCAACTGCTCGACTAATATTGGAAAGAATCAGCGGTTCGCTCCAGTTGTTACACGTTGGAAGATAATGACCGCTACCTAAGAAGTCAAGCAACGTTAAGACAGGTCGAGGTCGCCGACCCTCGGGTTAGGCTTGAAGGTTAGGCCTAATGTAGCAGGTTTTTCCCTGACGTCTTACTGGTTACAATTTGAGGGTTGAGGCTAGGCCTGACGTTTAGGATTACCAGTAACGTTGAACCCGGGAATTGAACTGGACAGTATTCAGGGTAAAAAACAAAGGTTAGGCCGGACTGCTTACAGGATAAGATTTGAGGGCTAAGGTTGAACCTGACGTTTAGGCTTAACTGTCTAACGATGATTCCAGCAATTCAGCCGGCCTTGGGGCTCGAGGCTGTCAAGGTTGTACTACCTAGACTTGCAACTTTTACTCTACAGAAGAATTATGTGCACCTTCAAGAACAGCGGAGGTTTGCTAGTCTGTCATACGTAATGTATGAAACACAAGAAAATTGACCTTACTGATAGCGGTTTCCCATCGACCAGTTTGTACCGAATAAAGACAGAGAGAAATACGCGTCTAAATTTTTCGGCAGATAGCATGCTTGACTAAAGGCCCGTTCACACTCTTGCGACCGAATAAGGCCTAGAGAGACCAGACCGGTTTTGAAGACTCTTGCGATGTCCTAGGACCAGCTCCGCTGCAGCGCATCCGGTCCTAAGACGTCGCAAGAGGCTTAAATACCGGTTTCGTCTCTCTCGGTCGTACTCGATCGCATGAGTGTGAACGGGCCTCAAGGCATGATAGCTAAGATATTTGGAAGCCTGAGGAGGATCAAAATGCAGAATGGGACGTCCGAGATTGCTGAAAAAACACAGCAAGATAGATCATGTTGAATAATCATTGTAACATACTCTGGCTGATATATTGGTATTGCATCCCGTGAGTTAACAGGGTAAAGTGACAAGCCAAAGGAGTTATCATCAAATTCAGCAGACTTCACGTTCATGTCTGTTTTAGTTTACACTAAAAAATATACGTGTACTTATCATGGTTTTTGCTGAGTTTCTAGAACTATACCATTAATATATTCGAGTCGGTCAGGTTATTATATATTTTACGTTGATTCCAGTAAATGGGTAAAATCTATTCAAAATCTTGTCGAAAGCATAAAAAATTGTTGTAACTGTTTGTGATGGAGGAGCCGATAACTCCACCAATTCGCTTATCGGGCACGTATGGCAATCTCTTGAAAGCAGCTTCTTCACTAGCATGGCGCTCAACACATACACACACAAAAAAAATCATCGATCACGCATGCTAAACTCCCGGAGAACACTTGATCACTTAAGGGTTTTTCTTTAGAAATGTAAAAATCTCATTGGTGATGGACCGAACCCTAAGAAACTACCGCGTACGATAAAAAGACGACAACATGCATGGCCGCTATCTACACAAGCCCTAATTTCACCTGGCTTTTCCTTGCGCCACTGCCGCAAAGACACCGAGACGATGTTTCGGGGCTAGAAGCTTTGCTCCATGGTGTTTGAGAATTCTGAGGGCATTATTCTTCATTTGAGAGTATTGACAGTACTTCAGTGAGCGATAGTTATTCATATAAGAACCAACATGAAAATTTTAAGTCAAGAAAATTAAATCAGTGCTATAGAAGCGATATGATAGTGAGACAGTTACGAAAAGGAAAGAGGAACATCTTTTATGTCCCTCTTTTGTTTTCGTAATTTATAGACCAATATTCTAAATTGTCCCCGTGAAAAAGAATTGCCCATTTTTAGATAAAAAGGTTGTCTAGACATAAGCACTATGTCTCACATTTCTCGCTTAGAAACTCTATAATTGCAGGCTATATGCAATGTTTGGATATTCAATATCACGATTAGCAATACATTGAAAGTTATTGCAAATATTTATTAGATTCACCATTTTGATTGGAAATTTTTACCTTTCATTTAAGACCATGACATCGGAAGTACTCCGGTGTTGAAACCGAAAAATTGCAATCGCATTAATTGTTTTCTTTGATTCGATCGACTGCCAGAATGCTGAATTGTTGGATAAAATAAATACACTAATTTAAGTTTTCCATTATTTATTTCACGAATCGGTGGGTCTCCTACGATAATACTCAGGTTAGACCCATGCATCATAGCAGTCAAATGCCTTTAGCCCCGAAGCATCAAGATGACGCAATCACGGAAGATATGAATTGCACTCAAACTACTGCAGTAACCGACCGAAACAATGGCACAGTGCTTCACCACAGTGAGCAAACATCGAGGAACGAAAGCAAACAGTCCCGGAGGAAGTATAAAGCACAGCACGGCGAGGTTGTGTACAGAGGGGGGGTCACATTTCAAAAGATATAAAACGAAATCAAGTAAGAAGAAATATTTTACTACAGTACGCGCACGCGTAATTTTGGTGTAAAGAAAACGTAACCGATATTCAAACGTCGAACGAAAAAAAAACTATATTCCTAACGACAAATCGCTTTGTGCTAATGTGAAAGTTGTTTGTTATCTACATATCCATTTGTTGTTTGGTGAGCGTTGAATATGCATACGTAAGGTGCAGCACAACGAACACTTTCATGACCGCCTACAATTCGTTTCGTTTGAGGGCGAACCTTCTCGAGCATATATATAGATAGATAGATATACAAACTATACGTGTTGGTGTGTAAATGAGTCTCAAAGATGTGTATTCGGTGTCTCTCGCGAATACTGGTCACCACCATAACCATCTCATTAAAAACAAAATTACGTTTATTTGCAATGAAAATTTCGCCATTAGGTCAAGAAGGCGGTCAATTCATTTGACTCAAAACCAGATCAGTTTATTAACATTGACACGACTACACATTTTGTGTTATAATGGAAGAAAAGTTATAAACGTAGTGTTTAGGTGAAAACGATCGCTTGTCGTGAAAGCAATGCGCGGGAGCGAAAAAGAAAACGCTCTAACGAAGGACAACACAACGTTTTTTCGCCTGTTGTCGACGAAAGCGAACGCGAATCTGCGGGAATCGCCCGTAAGAATACTGTCACTCTACGCGAATAAAACCTTTAAATTTTCAGCTGCCGTTTTTTTTTATCTAACGCTATAATGAAACGCACTCCCAGATGCCAAATGCCCGCACCACCACTCGATATTATTTCAGCCTCTTATAGTACTAAGTCACCCGTTCATGGTTCTTTATCCACGTGTTAAGCAGTGTGTGTCCAATTTCTAATTGGAGGAAATTACTTTCTCTTACGCCAGGTCGCCAATATCGGCATTAATCGTTCATCTCGTCTAGAACCGCTAAACAAGTCATGCTTAGAGAATCGGCACTCAATTCCCCGAACTTCTTGTGCGCGCCGCCATGTTTGGTGCGCTATTGGCGATCGTTGAGTATTGAAAGTGCGACTTCCTGAGTTTGAGATGCGACGCCAGAAAGCTCGGGCGAAATCATTTTACTTTGTCACGAACTGCTCGAACATTTCTAGAGAGCGAAATTGCATTTCCTTTGATTGCAGATAATTCTTCAGATAACTGCTTAAAGTGGATTTAAGCACTAGAGGGGCTAGGTGGCCCCAGCTACCGCCCATTATATAGAGTGTAGCGATTTGCATCCATCGATTCATCTGTGGCTGAAGTGTCGTTACTCTGAAAAATAGCTTGGTTAGTGACTCGATTCTGGTTTAGTCATGTTCTCAGAGGAATCTATCAGCTAATAGTCGTAAACGCTTGCCCTAGCTTTCTTCAATTTTACGTAGCCGAGAGGTAGATCGCACATTAAGGCCTGATCATAAAATTTACTGGACACGTTTTTTACGAGCAATTCTACCAGGCGTGTGGCGTTGATAGCTTGGTAGAGCCGCGGGTCTAAGTTTCGCCAAAGAGATGCCGCGAGGCAGAGAGCTTAGCTGAGCACAGGACGCGCTGATCATTGAAGGAAGATTTATAGTTCAGGTCCCCTGCACGAGGTAATTTAAATTCCTGTTAGATTTATTAGCTCGGAAAACCAATTTTGTTTCAGCTTTGTTGTTTTAACCCTTTTCTTGTTCACTAACTTTAGAATCGCGCGCTAGTAGCGCGCGAGACGCTTTTGGAATATATTTCTGCCCTGCTTCGAAGAATCTGACGAATAGTGCCGTCTTCAGAACGAATACGTTTTGCAAGTAAATCAACCTTTCTCTAGTGTAAATGTATTTGGCGTTGGCGGTTAAACAATTTCCTTTTATATGCTGTAGATTTCTTTGTACCAGGAAGCATAGAGTTCGAATGATGAATCTTAGTGCAAGGTGGATATTACTTAATTGAAATTGGCCATGTGAAAATCCTAGGCTTTAAAAACAACTAATTTCTAAAAAGTACTAGAATTATCGCCTCGATCATGAACATAGCTAAAAAGCTTACGGTTCAGTAATCGGAGAGAAGAATGTTTGTGTGCAGCGGTGATTTGATCCCAATCTAAAATGTAACTAGAGCGTTTAGAGGTATTGGAGACTGCGTACCAAAAAACCGAATAGCTGACCATTCCCTAAAAGATATTTTAAAAACAACTGTTTCTAAAGAATGTGATAGCACAAACTCCCTTAACGCTGTATCTATGAAGAAGAATATACATTTGTTTACTGAAACAAGAAACAGAAAGTAAGAAATGATCAAAGCGAAT
The DNA here is from genome assembly GCF_016920785.2 of Ixodes scapularis. Classification (NCBI taxonomy): domain Eukaryota; kingdom Metazoa; phylum Arthropoda; class Arachnida; order Ixodida; family Ixodidae; genus Ixodes; species Ixodes scapularis. The sequence continues at coordinate 34,909,536 of NW_024609883.1, forward strand.
GGCACTAGAAGCGAACCCGCATCTTCACTACACACATGCTAGAATAAAGATTATTATCAAAGTAACACACAATGTGCAGCAATGAAGAGAGTAACGAAATGAGACAGATAAAATAAACCTCTATAAATAACGGCTGAAAAGTATTGACAAATATTATACACCCTTCTAAAATCAATTTTTATAAGGAAACATTGTAACAGCACTAGGAAAATTAAATTGTCAGCTACCTTTATCTCCAAAGTCCTATAATGCACAGAATGCATTTAGAGAGAATTAATTTAAATTGGTCGTCTGAAGTCATGACGTCACGTTACCTGATGTCACACGACGATATTACCTGAGGTCACGGCATTAAGTGGTGGTGTCACGCAACGTCATGTCAAATGACATCTCGACTTGGCACTGCAACGTCAGGTCTTATGACAACATGGTATGACGTCAGGTCACGTGACGTCACGGCGTCCCGTGGCACCACAACTTGACACCACAAACTTCACGTGGTTCCACGTGACGTTACTTCAAGGCGTCAAACCATAGTGCCACGTGACCTCACGTCTCACGCTTTGAAAAAAATTTGCATTTATGCATAAATCCTGGTTGAAAAGCCAACGAACCAAAATGCTGGACACTTTTTTCTTTATTTTCCTATTCTATAATACCTTAGCTTCCATCATTGACGTTACAAAAAAAATTATGATACCGTTAGAATTATAGAAAATAATTTATAAAGGTGGAAAGCGGATAATCACAGTTTAATTTAAAGGCAGTATGTAACTTTAGCAAAAAGGGTGTGACTTTTTAAAGTCAAATATTATAAAACGTCAGGTGGGGAATAACACACGCATTTGAAAAAGGATGTCTCACGAGGGAACTTGATCAGTAGAGATCCCTGTAGTGAAGAAGTGTCGGCGAAATGAGCAGTGTTCAGTGAAAGAAAACCATGAAGTAATAGCAGAACACGTGACAGCGAGTGTTATTGCCGGGGAAGGAAGAAACAAAACAAGAACAGGTTTGCAGCGAAACAAGAGTTTTATTTGTTTCTTTCTTTCCCGATTCAACGTTGATATTCCTGGGATGAACGGTGCTGCCATCTAGGTGTAGTTTTGACAAGTACCAGCTAGAGCGCGAAGCGATTACCAAGTTTTTTTTAGATCTGCAAGAAGCCCACATTGATTGGCAGCCGTGATTCTCCGTGTGGAAGAGAGGTTGTCTTTTACTGAACACAGCTGTACGGGCAGAATCACATCGTGAAAGGCATATGTATGCTTGCATAGCTTCACCAGGATTTGTTGTTTTACTTACATAAACTCTGTACAAACAATTGTTTAGTCCGTCAAAACTAAATGGTCCATATGGAACTTTTGCAGCTCCTATGGTGGAAACCAATATGTTGGAGCCATCCCTTAGTAGCTTCATAGACATCGAGTACTATTGCAGTACCGTTTGCTGAATACAAGTGCATCTCAAACTAAGATTGACATACAAATATATTTTACACATAAGTGTGTTCGTTTTGAACTTTCCTCTTTCACTTATGTTATCAGTTTCATATATTCCACGACACACACTTGCCTATATTCGTGGAGAGCATGAAGTTACGTTTTTAAAGGCTCAAGAAGTCGGCTGCACGAAAATAGGATGCATTACATGAGGTGATACTGCCCGCACAGCATCTTTACACTAGAATTAGAGCGTCTTTAATTCGCAACGCAGGTAGAACTCATCACGTACCAGTACGTTAAAAAATGCCTCTGATAGTAAGACCCAATATTTCCCTTCCTGATAGCGTTGGAATCCTATCAATGTATAAACATTAGATCTTCTCATGCAGTTACTTTTCAATGATGTTCAAATCTATACTTTCACACATTTAGTAACACCGAAACTCACGTGTGGTAGAAAAATCTGTGATTTAAAGTGTGCTGCACAACACGCTTTCGAACACATTTAGAATCACCTTTAGGAACCATTCGAATTGTCTTAGGATAATAAGTATTTCATATTGTGTCGTCAGATTGCTATTGCATATTTTAAGTTTTTAATTGGTGTATTGCTATTGTGAGTTCATGTTCCTTTTTTATATCAACAAACTAGAACATAATCATTTAAAAATATTTTTTCCAAGGTTCTAAATCCCATAAGCATGACTTATTTATTCTTCAAACATGCTGCCCTTAGATGTCTTAAGGTCTAACAAGCAAAAAATATATACTAAGACAAACTATTAGCACAGGCATTGATGTGTAATTTGCATGATTGCAAATTAAGTTATGCAAATTGTGTAATTCATTAGTCATTACAAGCTGGTTATCATCATTGTTACTGCTTGGTATGCCGAGGAACCCATCAAAGGTTCATACATCTCGGAATTAGACTAAAATCTTACATTAAAAATTTGCTACTCCTGCTTTGAAACGAAATAGTAAAAAGTACTAGGATCCCAACGCTATGTAATTTAGAAGCTTTCTCTCTTTTCACTATATCTTCCAAGTTCATGCCTTTTCCAGAATTATCGCATAACGAATTTTGCCCTACTTACGAGGACCACGTTTATTAGATTTTAAGGCTTGGGACCGCCTTGTACAGCAACGGCGATACCTTGCCCATTACAAATTCGACAAGGTGACTTTCACAAAAATTGCCTTAAAAACATGGCAAGAATAAACAATTAATGTTATGCGTAGAGCGCGTGCGAGCTAAGGTAGTTATAAACGAAAAGTTACTGCTGAACAATCAACGAAAGAAAAGTTTTCTAACCTCTCTCTTAAAATTATCTGCTTTGGCTACTAGAATGCGAACTACGACATTTAGAATAACTTTAGGCAAACTAATAAGTTGAGGGAAGTCAAATATTGCACAAAGCATTTAAATGCACAGTGTTTTCATTAAGGTTGTCTGATGTCATTAGCAAACTACCAGTTCGCCTGATTTGTTCAAGTTTGATTGCTAACATCATTTATAAACCTAGGAGTATTTTTTGGCTATGCTAATACTTGATTGCATTGTAAAAAATTGTCAAGACACATTTTCTGTAAAGATTCTGCGACCCACGGCAAAATATAACTAGGTAAGAGTGCAACCGCAATTTAGCCTCACGCTGGATACAAATGCCTGGTATATCTTACGCATTGGTGTTGCAAGAAAATCAAATTCATCACTCACTGACCGTTTATAAAAAAAAAAGCGAATGGTAAAACAAACTTTTTTATTGCCGTGTTTTAAAATGACAACCGAATACAGACGTTTGCAAGCAACCACTCTTCACATGTTTATCTCCTCACCATAGGTGGAAAACGCTTTTTTGCGGAAACAGTCTGGAAATACTAGGCGAGGCTTAATTATCAGACGGTCTAATCACACCGACCTCAAGATGACGGAACCCAGAGGCCGTCGTTGCCAAAAAAAAAAAGATAAAAAAATATCTACATCGGTTCGCAGTAGAGGAGAAAAACCAAAAGCGTTTCGTGAAAAGGGCAGGAATCGCTCGTTGTTTACAAACGGTCCCAGCCTAGTAGATCTTACGGCATTTTCCTCTGTCGTTCCCACAATGACTTGTGCATTGTGAGAGCAGCACTTGACGTAGATGAACCAAGTCGAGAATACGTAGAGTGACACATTTCCCACGTGGTGTCCTGCACGCAAACCACTGGGAATTATGAATTAAAGCTTTAACTTTTAGAGCACCTTACGTGCATACGCTACGCGTCGTTTACATTAGAGGAGTTTGATTGCAATTGACTTCGTACGGCGACATTGTGTATCCGCTGTGAGAGTGACGTAGTGAAGAGGTTACAGTATTAGCAGTGGTCGAAGGACTCTCGTGACTTTGGAAGCCTAACCAAGACCGCTTGTGAGCATGTCTCAAGCGTGCTTTACGGGCATGGATTGTATGTTACACCTTTGCTGGATTTGAATTACTGTATCCGAATTGCAAACGAAAGTTTTATTTTCGGTAACATCTAAAAGCATCCGGCGTAGACGTTCTTGAAGATCTCTTAACCGGAAAATCAGTGACTTATCAATTCAGTTTAGATTGATAACGCTTCTGATGAAACTTATAGGCGGTCATATATTTAAAAATATGGAAAGTCTGCTTTTCCACAATGTACTGGGGAGAGCGAATCTACAATTGGAGCTCAGCGAATAATCTTAGAGCTTAAAACAGTCTGGAGTGTAACAATGAGCCTCACGTTGTAACTAAAAGGCACGGCGCATGCGCGCACTTTTTTTTACGTCAAAATATATTTTCTGTCTTGTCATTTGTCCCCGTACATTGCAGCGATTGGCTCTCCCAAATTAATTCCGGAAAAGCAGACGCTCCCGATTTCTCGTAGAGTTTAAATTATACCCCTGTTAGACGGGCATTCTTAACCGCGGTTAACTCAGCTTTAACCGCTGTTACGGAGCACCACAGTTTCCGCACTATACTCTCGGACACCTATTTCAGAAGAAGTGAATAGCGCGCGTGTACTACTTTGATGGGTGCTCAAGATGCTCCAGCGCACGTGCGCCTGTAACTTTGAATGCATAGCTGTAGAATGTTATCAGCAAGTACTGTGTGCTAACTGTGGCTTAGCATAACTGCAGTTAAGTGTGCCCGTGTAATAAGGGTATAAGAGTATTTACGTATTTTTTATTAGTTTGTGCCATTTTTGTAACAGGAGCTAAAATTGTACCATCCACATAAGTGTTTAATAGTAACGAAAAACATCGTGTTGTTTATACTTCTGTTCGCTCTCCATAGCCTTGATGCACAACTCCTGTGTCACCTTGTCCAACAATCACAGTCCGGTTTGCCGATGCCACAAGTCTTGAACCTGAAACGTATAGTTGAAGTGACTAACTAGTTTTGTGTCATGTTGCCAAACGTACACAAACTGTCACCACACGTCACCCAAAATACGTGCGCCACCATATTGTATACTAAAGACCAGCGTCCGACCCTAGTCGTTGGACGAAACCAAACCCTCGATTTGAATGACGCATCGCGGTGCCTTATTTCTTATAATTCCTAGTTCCTCACTTTGAAATTCGTATAAAGTAACTGAAGTTACTATGGGTACGGCTGAAATCATGTTTAAGCAAATTTCTTGTGCACTATGAATGCAATGTAATCGATGTGAGCGTACCAGGTTATCTCGAACCTATAAACCTACACGCTGTCTACAAACAATCCCGTGTTTGACCATTCCAAGTGCGGAGAAACCACATTTGATTCAGACTAAACGTCTGCGAATGCACCATGCCGACACCAGCGCCACCAAAGGGCCGGGATGTCAGAGCCGCGCGTTGGTTTGTAAAGTGGGCGGCACACGTTACTTAAAAATATCGTCACGGGGTATACCATGACGCTCTCTTTAAAGGTCCACGAACCTTGGAAACTGTTGTGCTAAATTCTCTGAGCATTTATTAGAGTGCATGGTCAACAGAGCACTGGACAAGGGTTCTGTAATCTTAATATATTCTCATCTGCGACTGCCCCTAAGCTGCTTACACTAAAGCTTAGTATTGTCTTCGAGGCATTGCGATGCATCATTGGATCAGGGACTGCACTTTGAAGATGGCGGATGTTGTGCAACAAAGAAGCCGGTTCAGCACATGGCCTTTTTGCACTCGGTACTATCTTGGGCATCGTCTGGAAGCACGCACCAAATGAGACGAAAATCGTTCTGTGGATCTCGGCACACATGTACCTCTAGGTCTGTCAGTGTGTGTGCTGTTATGTACTTTGCTTAACGTTTGTTTGAGAGTTTTTAACGCATGTTACGCGTATGCCATGTGGTGTCACGTGGGAAGAAGATCTTCCTGCGCACGTGACATGAACCCCAAATTGTCAACGAAACATGTTGCGGAGAGTTGAAAAAGAGGTGCGTATGAAGCTTCAGCCAAACACGAGGGACCGTCACCATCAGCTGCGCCATCGCTGTTCACCGTTCTTCTCCCATCTTACGGCGCTGCCTGTGACAAGTGACGGTGGTGAAATGGTACATAGCAGTGATGGAACAGTGTTGTTGTTTGTTCTTTGTTTGTCGTTTGTTTTCGTGGTGCCGCTTTTTTGTGGTGAACATCTGCGTGACATGTACGCTGTGCATTCGGCCGTCGACGTGAACAGCGCTTGGACGAGACACAACGAAAAAAAAAATTGAAAAATAAAATGTCGTAATAAAAATGACGATATTTAAACCCATCTGTCCGATAATTTTTAGTTTGTTACTAACCTCAGTTCTGAAGTCCAATAAAAAGAACACCTACTTGTGGTTCCACGGAGACAAGGGACCAGCAGAAAAAGGCAGCAATTCAAGGTAAGTCAAAAATTTTGCATATTCGTTGAGTCTATGTAGACATTTGTCAGGATGCACTAACAACACTCTACGAATTTAGGTGCATGTACTTCCGGCAGAACACTTGCGAAAACCAACTGCCGCAATCTACTGAGGGAATTCAGCCAATCTAGAGGCTGAAGGATATGTTTAGGCATAAAGGAAAGTTTGCGATGAGACGCTGCAAGTATGACGTTTCACTTATAGTACGTCGTGATCAGTGTCCCTGTCCAGTCTGCTCTTCATAGATCTCAACATATTAGGAACTTTTATCAAACCGTTACCGTGTTCCGTGTATTGCGCTTCGGGAGCCTTTGAAGCATGCTTTTTAGTGCTCGCTTCGCGGTCACGGTACCACCAGGGTGCGCTCTTGAAAGCATGCTTCAATGGCTCCAATTGTTCGGTACGCGGAACACCGTAACGGTTTGCTAAAAGTCCCCATTATCAGTACCGTCGTTCTCCAAGTTTTCTCCGTCGATTGCAGCAATTGTACCTCCCAAGTACCTTGCAGAAAAGTAGGCACACTTACCGCCGAATTCAGAAACCTCACTCAAACTACACTCAAACTGAAGGGCCCCTCCATTTCCTCCAGGAAGGCGCGAGGGCCGGCGCCGGCCAGTCGCGAGGACGGATCCGCCGTCGCGATTGGCCAGCGCCGGCCCTCGTGCCTTCTTCGAGGAAGTGGGGGGGCCCTTCAGTTTGAGTGTAGTTTGAGTGAGGTTTCTGAATTCGGCGGTAAATATTTACGTAGTAAAGTCCCAGAGGACACCTTGCTGAAGCAGCCTTATTCCAGGAGAATAACGCATTTGTTTAAATTGGCAGGGCAGGCGAGATGGCACTGGAACATATTTTGAGCTCCGCCGACACTCGAGACAACTTAATCATACACGTCTGTGTGTGTGTATGTGTGTGTGTGTGTGTTTTATATACCGGGTGTTCATTTTTAATTCGAACAGATTTATTTTAAAAAATCCGTAAAAGATGCACTGATACAGTTTGTGCAGGTGAGTTATACGGCCAGGGACACATATTATAGGAGGCTAATCGTAACGATCAGTTGGCTAATTAATTAAATTCGCTAATTAACTTTTTAATTAATGAAAATAGACATATGGTTCCAATTAGAAACTTGCACAGCGTCACCAAGAACCACTAAATCAGTCATTTTCAGAAAGATTTTGAGCGCGTGAGAATCGTAGTAGTGCACTAAAGTTACCCCTCGTGGAGCACGTACAAGGCTGGGGCTAGGTAAAGGACGGAAAAATTGCGCGGGCACCTTACCGCAACCGCTATCTTTGCGTTGTCGCGACAAGCGACAACGAGAAATCTTCGGCGCTCGCCGCTAACTCTCGTCGCCGTCGCTCGTCTTGTCGCTCGCTTAATCGATTACATTCGGTTCAGCCTTCATACATGGAGCTCTATGGCGCCGGTTACAGAAAACGGGCGAAAAGGTGTCCCATTTTCCCATTGAAAATTTCAGAAAAGCTTTTGGAAGTTTTGATTACGATAACGATTGGCCCTGAAACATTGGCATCTGGTTCGGAACGCTAGGGTCACATTTGGCCGAACAATGAGCGTATGGTGATGCAGTTTATTTCTGCGTTAAAAAAAACACCTGTAATCTTTTTTTTTTTTTTTTTTGAGGGGGTGGGGGAATTTTTCGTACACTCGCCTCGTATGCGCCCCCTGGCGGGTGCATGCGCATACCGACAGGTGTCACCCATGGGTCAGAGCAACTAGAGTAACTGCATATGCTCCGCTTGCCGAGCAGAGTATCACAATGGTGCTTTTAGAGCGGCCATGTTGGATCCAAGCCGACCGCGGGAAGCGACCGTCGCTTCTGCAGGACAAGCCGGAGGCGCAGGTGGTGTGGCAAGCAGAGCCTATCAGATACTCTAAAAACAACGAGAAAAATGAACGGCAAACACCTCGCAAACATTAATATACGAGACATGTTGGGAAACGCCATCCAGGCGAAAAAAGAAATATTAATAAAAAATCGAGCTTGCAGACCGCAAAGCATACCTATGCTCCCTCGGCGACGGCAATCGTTGTGGCGCTCTCGTTCGAAACAATAGGCAGAAAAAGGTGAAAAAAGCCTCTCGGGCACCTTTCAAATGCCGTTTTCAAAATTCAATCAGGCAACATTGACGATCGCCATTTCTGGGGCACAAAAGACGTGATTGGATCCGATTTTTCGCCGAGCGCTGACGCAAAACTCGTTTTTCCATACGAGCCGAGCTCATGCTGAACGCTGACACACTCCTCGTGTCCTACTCAGAGTAGGTGAGCAAGCGATGGCGGACTGACGATGGAGCGGACTTTTGAAAAGAGTTTATCGTGGTGTCTGAAGCAAAAAGAAAGCAGAAGCAAGACGAAGGGACCGATGACAAAAATAAAAGTGGTCCGCTCACTCGCACAAACGACAGCAGCGAAATGCCCTTTTTGACGAAAGCGCGGGCAAAGGCCCTTTGGGATATGCTCCCGGCGGCTCGTGAGAAAAAAAAAAAAGAAAAGCCGAACATTAAAAGCAAAAGACCATCGTGTCGGCATTGTGTTGTTGGCGGCAACAGGTGGCAAAATACGAAGGCGCCACCAGACGCGACCGAGAAGGCGAAGAAGCATCGGCGACCGACGACCGCGGACTCAGCGGCACCTTGCCGCCGGGTAATCAAACGCCAGTTTGGCTCCACGGTAGCTTGGGTGTTGTCTCAACTTTACGAGGGAGTGATGAGGAGGGCAAGAAGGGAGGTTTCTTCTTTTTGTTCTTTGTTAATGGAAAGCCAAACCAGTATCAAGCAGATTTCTTTTTGTTTTGTTTAAACAATCCTTGATTCTGTCTTGTTCTGTCTCTATTCCTTCACTACTCTCACGGTCTTCGTCCCCTTCAACTTCGACATTCCACACACGAAAGAGTAGCCTGGGAACCTCGCATGTTAATAGTGTTACAGCAATATTACAAACAAAACGATAGTATTTGCTACTTTAGCACTAGGACGCAGTAATATCCATAGAGCAATTTTGCGATCAAACCCAACAAGATGACCAAACAAAATTAAGCACACTCTTATATTTATTCGGCTGCTCCTGTATTAGAACTCGACTTCTCAGTACAATCTTTTACTGCAAAATGCATTTATTTCGAAGAAATATTTCCTAGAAGAAATCGCATTTCTAACTTGGTCACATGTCTTTCCCGGGGGGGGGGGGGGGGGGGGGGGGATATCTTTTCCGGAAAGGGGGGGAGGGGGGACTTTTCGCGCCCCAGCCCTTCCAGGAGACTGAAACCTCCGCCTATGGGGTCTTTAACGGGCATCAAGGAGTAGTGATACACAACCGCACGCCTATACGATGCTCATTCAGATCCAAATGCGCAGGAGTGGGGATTGAATCCAGGATCCCTGGGTTCTGCAGCCCGAGCTTTCTCTCCACGTGCTTCGAGCTGGTCTGCGCTAGCTCCCTCGGCCACAGATCTCCCTGATGCAATATACGACAAACTCAGCGGGGCTGCAGCGACTTTCTACTATCGTGACGACTGCAGCGCCGCGTACTGTTGTCTACACGCGCAGCCATTCAACCTCAAAATTGCCAAGACACGCCGGCTTAAACGCCTCCCTGTATTCTAGAACAACGTACATGCGTCCTCAATCAGCTAAACGCATCATCTACAAGGATCACATACACAGACGGGACACAAGAAAACAAATATGAACGCACTCTACACAAATCATTGGCTGAAATTGATTTATTGAAATGTTTATACATGAACCATGCCCTGGCTTGTTGGGCTTCATGTGGCATGGAGGAGGGGAAAGGGGGTGTAGTGGTAACGTTGGATTAGATGTACCGTCCAGTCCCGGAGGACCGGAGGCAGGAGATGATTCATGAAAAGATGAGCGCTCGCTCTGCGGGTGCTGACCCTCGGATGGGTCCGTACCCGTAAGGTCGCCGGTCGGACCGTCGATTGCTCTTCCGCCTTTTATACCCGCCTTTTTGAAAGCACGCCCGGCGCGCCTTTTTACAATGGTCTCCGTAGTGATAAATAATATTATACCCGTGCCACACGGGCAACACGAATGCCATTTACAACGAATGACATTTGAAAGATCGGCCAATCAGCGCACGACCCTCCGAGCGTGTGGGGCGTTCCACGCGCGAGAGATTGCGAGCCAAATCGGTGATCACACTAATGTCAGCTGGTCATCAACACGCGCTCAGAAGTCGCGGGCACAGCTATTGTCGCCAGTGAATATTCCCACCAGCTCGGAGCACGTGGAGCAAAAGCTCGCGCTGCACAACCCAGGATCCAGGGGCTCAATCCTCACCCTGGCCCGTTTCGATCTGGGTGAGCATCGTACCGGCGTGCGGTCGTGTATCACTACTGCGTGGTGCACGTTAAAGACCCCAGGCTAGCTGTCGTACTGCACTGACTAAATTTCTTATCTACAGCTGGGAGACTCGTCGCCCGTTCAGGCAGACCAAGTTCTAAACTGTATAAACATACGCACGCCCAAATTATTTTTTTTTGCATATTCTTTATGAAGTATTCACTGGTAGCCATAGCTGCGTGCGCAACTGCAGAGCGCGTGCCGATGGCGAGCTTCCACAGTTCTTTTGCAGCGTGCCTTCCGTAGCATCAAGACTGCCTATCTTAGCAGCCCTTAGCTTGTTCTAAGCATGCGCTCTAAGCAGCGCCCTCAAATATGGCGTCTAGTGAATACCTCCTATACTACCTGCTCCTCTGCGCTTTACAGTCCATGTTTCCGCATTTCTGTGGCATTTTAGAAGTAAAGAGTTCTCGTAGGCAGCTTCGATCGGCGTTCAAGGTGTGCGAGCACCCATGCGCCCATAGCTTGCCCTGCATAGCTATGCAGAAAGTAGTAATGACAACCACCCCGAGTTTCTAGGCTAGCAGCAGCGGCATTTACTGCTCATGGCATATTTCACGTGAAACCACCAGCGAAAAGATAGTAACGGCCATAGAGAGGTACTAACTGCAGCTAACTGTTTCCTAAAAGTATAGCGACTCGTCGTCTTCCGCCCGGGTGAAATGTGCGGAACAGGTAATGGCTGCAGCACTGAAAAAAGGTAAGAGTAGAACTGCACCGGACTTGAAAGAAGGTGAGGATTAATATCATATGGTAACGTAACACTCTTTTAATATTACAATTCACCTCACGTCATAGTATGGACATCTTCAGCAAAGAGGATTAGAAGAAGATTATCGAAAGCTTGCATCACGGAGCAGAGCTCCACAAAAGCGAAGCGCGGGCACTCCTGTCCTTTCACGAGGGATGACTAGGTGAAGCGAGCTGTATTGATATTGATTTTTATTCAGAAATGATAAGGTCAAGTTCAAATTTACACATAACATAGTGGAGCATGTGGACATCGACTGGTCCTAGACCATAGCTTACCTGTCGACCCCATCCAAGCCTGAGCCCTCATTAAAAATATATGGCTGAATGACGTTACAAAGGGGTCAATTATGGTGTCATTTTTTTTTCTTTTTGTGTGAAAATCAGGTTTTCTTTTGTACCTAAAGTGGCATGATAGAGATTAGGTAGCCTTTTGCAGGTTCCCGGGATTCTGTCCAAAACTTTCGTGATACGATTATAGTTTAATTTCTTTGTTGGATAATTAGTACAGAGTTCTAGTAATTAGTAATAGAAGCACTGTAACGCGCAGGATTTGTTTAACAACCCCTATGAAAAGGAATGCTCTAGTATATATTACGCTCGTTCTTTCGTTAAGTTCATGGTCACACTAATTCTGGCAATTTAGGTTCTCTTCGACCGCTCGCTCGATACTCGTCTCATACTGAATAGTTTTTTTAATGGGTCATTTTATTTGAAAGGTAGTGTAACCCTCTTTCCTCTGGCATAAGCTATGTTAGGTTTTAGGGTTTTTTCGAATAACTATACCGTAGCCTATAGGAAGGCGGCAACTATCGCTTGCTCCGCGAGTTCGCATTTTGTGAAGGGATTATTAAAGCTAACACAATTTGATTATGCGTTGTTTTGTTCAGAAGGTATAAGACCAAATGTGGACGAGGTTGCTTTTTTTTAAATCAGTGTTACGAGCTATACCACCGTTTTTCGGCCACACAGATCGGTGCCGCCATCTAGTTGTTCAACTGATGGCTTGTTCAAGATGACTGCCGTGGGAGCAAACCCATGAACTCTTAAAGGAGTATAGTAGATTGTACTTTGATTCTTTTATGGCATCTGGCACTCTATGAAATGCAAGGCGTGGCGAGTCTTGAGGATCGCATCATCATTCGGCAGGCAAGCAGAAAAAGTCATTGGCCGATAAGAACGCCAGAGGACCAATCACGAAGCAAGAGCCGTGAACCGCGTCCTGCGTTTCTTATGCTGTCTGCCACTTTTATAGCATATATATATACTTCCTTGATATTCCTTTCAGATTTTGATGGCGATAAGAAACAATCTCCAGACCCCGTGGTGACATATAAAAAAAGTTTTACTGGGAGTTTCAGAGAAAATAGAACCGTATTTTTCTGCCCGGGTAAATAAACTATGCATCGTACAAAGCTCAAACTCTGTGAGAATGTGACGCTAGCGGTTGGAATAGAACGCGAAAGTTTGAGAACACGACGTTACCTGAATCAAAAGATAGTTGAGAAAAACAAAATGTTTTTCATGAGCCGACGTTCAACTAATCCTAGACAAGTCAAAACAAGAGGTGACATTTTGGGCGCATGTGGGATTTATATCAGCGAAAACAACTTGTCAACAAATAAGAGAATATTGGTTTGGTTCTATTTTATCTTTCTCTGACAAACAATTTTCAGTGAAATAGATCCTACAAGCGCCCAGAATATGTGTGCGTGTTTTTTTTAATATATTAGGCCTAGGTGGGCGTCGGTATACAGTGAGATTTTTTTTTTTCAATTACCTAATTATCTTTTGAACCAGGTAACGTCACGCTCTCAAATTTCCCGACTGCTAGCGTCGCATTCTCCGGGAGCTTGAGATTTTGCAATGCATAGTTCAGTTACGCGGGCCCAAAAAACACGGTTCTTTTCTCTCTGAAACTCCCGGTAGTTTATTCCTCACCGGGTCCGCGCTCCGAGGTCGTAAAACATGACCGCTTTTTTGCCTCTCGGAGTTAGGAGATTAAACTTTTCTGGCCTCAAAATTTCAAGTATGTCCCAAAATATTCGTCCAGAAGACAGATAGGCGCGACACACCTAAAAAGCTTTGCCACGGCGTTGATTCTTGATAGCTATCTGAAAGTGCGAAGGCACAGAGACGCTTCACATCGGCGTGTCAAGGAAGCTTTGATCACGCCGCAATACAGGCGAGACTTGCGTTCGACAAGGTATGCCTTTCTCCTGCGGTACTGCGCTTTCCTAAACACTTTCACGTGTTCTCAAAGGCAATTCTCACCGTTTACACAGAGTTTTAAAAAGCGTCTTCGGCGAATGACGACGGACGAGCAGCAAACCTGTCTTCAGCACGCTGCCGCCCAGCCTCCGCAACGCTCCAAAAAGTCGATTTTCCGAGTCCCAAGATGGCCGTCAGATGGCTGCATTCGCGGAGCGGGGAAGCGCGATCCAGCAATGCGGGGAGAGTGTCGTGTGCATCTGCGCGAGGGTGGTGGTGACGTCAGAACGACGCCGAGTTCTTATTGGCTTTTATTGAAAGGATAGTGGGTAGACCTCCATGCTATAGATGCCTTGCGGTCTACCCACTATTTTTCTTAAACAGCCAATAAGATCATGGCGTTTTGACACCATCGCAACCTCTGTGCAAGAGGCACACGAACTTGTGTTCCGCATTGTCATAGAGATTAGCGGGTGCACAGTCGACATATACATGCCGTGTTGCATCATAAAAAGCGGGCACACGAAACGCAGGCATAATATTAATGAAAAAAGCGTGAAATATAAATGAAAATGAGAAAAAGTGCATGAAGTTCGAAATGTCACTGTTTGTTAAAGAGACTGATACGAGTGTCACATTGAAAAAATCATTAGCGGAAATCCCCAAAAAAGATCGACTTCGGGCGTGTTTACCACATTCGACATGTTCAATTATACTGTTTACGTTCAATTGGTCTTAAAGGGGCCGCGCAACTACTTTTTGACTGGTTTTTAATTTGCACCGAACCTGAGTGCACTGAACGTAGTAACTTAGTAAAACGTTTATTTTAGCAAACGTCGCTTTATTCTAAAAGATATAGGCAAATTAAAATTAGAAAAGCAAGCAAAAAATAATCTCCTTCATGACGTCCTTGGTCGTGGCTTGAGTGGCCGTGAACTAAATGAGGGGTAGGGTAGAGGAACTGTATAGGCTCTGCTTGCAGAACCAGAGTATCGCGTTTCTTTTCTTTTCGCCGCCATCTCCGTATAGGAGGAGGAGTGGTCACGTGGGCAGAACTGGATCCGACCTTCGTGCGTGAAAGCGGCCTTCCAGAGCACCGCGATTGGGGGGAACATATTTTTAGCCTTGCGTTCTCAAAATATAGATCCTAGACCAAATCAAACGAACCGAAAGCTTCCTAAGTCATTGAACATTATGTGTATTAACTGGATACAGTACAAACGCGTTTTTTTATAACGCGAGCGATGTTTTGGGACGTCCGTTTTCAAGGCATGTGAAGCAGACGACGGGGACGACGGTCGCGTTGTTCGCGTCTGCGGCTCTCGCGGAGTGATACGCGATACCGACACGCGACCGGCACATCCGGCCATCTTGGCTAGTCGGCGATCTCTCGTTTCTACATTTACATCGATCTTGTAATGCTGGCGGTATTTTATGTTCTTCAAAACTGCGTTGCCAAATAGCTTTTTTTTTTTTGTGTGTGCAGATCTTGTCTTCAATTTTGCAAAGTGCTGTGTTGTCATCGTTTAGAAGTGCCTATTTCTGGTATTATGGCTGTTTTTGTTTTTTAATCATTTTCTGCCCTTTCACAATACTCCAAAAGATTTCTGCAGGCAGTTGTGTAAATAAACATGCTCCAGAGACTGTTAGTGCTGTGCTTGTTCGCAGTTGCTTCAAGGGACCATGTCGGTGGTAGTAAAATAGTTGTATAAGTTCAGGAAAATGTTCAAAATAGAAGAGAAAGCGAGATGTAGGTTGGTGTCACACACTGTAGGTAGACCGAGCTCAATCGCCCTATTCTCGGGGCGGAATATACTGGTCAATAGGAAAACAGTCAATCTCGGCATCATTCTGGTTCCTGCAACGAATTCGACTGCGTTTTCAAAGACTCATCCGCATTGAAAGTGGAACGTCGGTGGATGTTTTTTATATTAGGCAGTTTGCACCTTGCGGCATCTCCCAAAACTTGTAGCACCGTCTATCATTTATTATTCGCGAGCTCCTCATGTTCGCGATTCAAGCGAATTCAAAATTAAGCCCAACTTGAAAGCATGCGAAAATTCCGGTCTCCAAGAGCTCTCAATTCGAGCGTCCCGAATTCGTGAAAAGGCAAACACTTCGGATAAAAAAGAAAAAAAAAGTTGTACACTGTTTTAGCATGAAAGTGCGGGTGCTCAGCATTCCTCAGATTCGCATATAATTCGGACGCAGGAAAGAAGGGCACTGCTCAGTCTACATAATATCAAATGAACTGTCTGCCGAAAAAAAAAAGAGTCACGTTCTGAGCAGCGGCACCCGCTCTTCGATTAAACACAAGAGCAAAATAAGCAGGCCTGCGTTCTTTCGCTTCTGGCGATCGCTCGAGGAGAAAGGTCCTCCAAAAGATGTGCAGACAGCGGGCTCACGACGCTATCTGCGTCCCAGCAACAGTCACTTGACGACTTCAGTACGCGACCCGCGGGACGCGCGGGTGCGCTTTTTGCAATCGAGAGGGAAACAGGAAACGACGGGACAACGATCACGGCGCATGCAGGGCTCGTCGTCGCACGCCGCACTATTTTCCTTCCGCTGCGCGCCGCAGCACGCCACAGCACGCCACAGCACGCCGCCTCGTGTCTGCGCCTTCGTGCCCCTGCAAAAACCGACCGCGGCTTCCTGCAGTCCTTGGCTCCAGAATGGCACCATTAAGGCCGGTTCACACATACAGCGTAGCGCTAAGTTAGCGCTACGTGAGCGCTCCAAGGAGCGCTCATGTGGCGCTTCCTAGCGCGTGATGTAGCGCTCGGTTAGCGCTTCCGTAGCGATCTGTTAGCGCTTCAGAAGCGCTTTGTTAGCGCTACAGAAGCGCTTTGTTAGCGCTCTCACGCTCTTTGTGCTTGCTGCTGCGGAACAGCGCGTGCACGGCGATTCATTTGTTGTTATTTTTCCTTTGGCATTGAAAGAAGAGGAAATAAGAGAGACGCTCTCCAAGCAAAGGGTCGGGCTAGCGATCCAGAGTCATGGACTTTGAGCGACTAATTGATTGGGTATGACCTCATCGCTCTCTATTCGTTATGCGTGACCTTAGTTTCAAAGACACGCAGTTAAAAATAATCGCCTTCGGAAGAGCTTTGTGTCTCGGTCCCTGAGCCTAGGAACTATACTTCGTTTCACCTGATGTGCGAGCGAAGGCAAAGCTGGAAGCGCGAGCACGAAAGCTCTTTGCGTTCAGGCTTTGCTCGAGCGCGCGAGCTGGGGAGAAACGCAAAAAGCGCTTGTCTCGCGCTTCTAGCTTTGGTTTCGCTCGCAGAGAAAGTGAAACGAAGTATAGGTTCGCCGGGTACCCGTCTGTATCTCGGTTGCGAAAGATTTCGCGCACCCAGAATGCTCTTCTGGGCGTTAAACCGTCCACACACATATGCACTAATCGCGTATGTAAGAGCATTTGTCGCATTTCTATTTCAGCATCCCACATGTCCTCCATGGTGCTCTTGATGCACACCCAACCACAGGAACCGCAACCGCAGTGCACGCGCTAATCCGCAGCACCGCAGTACAAGAAGCGCTACTGGAGCGCTAACAAGGCGCTACAGAAGCGCTAATCGCGCGCTATGTTAGAGCTAAGTCAAGCGCTAGGAAGCGCCACATGAGCGCCTCTTGGAGCGCTCACGTAGCGCTAACTTAGCGCTCCGCTGTTCGTGTGAACAGGCCTTTACGGTACTCCGCTCCGTAAGTGGAGCATATCCAGTTACTCTAGGGCAGGGTAGTGAGCTCAGCGAGCGCTCACGGCTGCCGCACTCCGTGTCGACGGCTCGAGAGGGCGCCACTAAAGCATGTGCTGGACAGGCTGTATGAAGCGGGCGTCCAGCTAGGACGGCTCGCATTGCATTTGCTGCGCGATTACACACTAATTCGGCATGACACTTCATTGGCCGCAAAAGATAGCAAACACGGTGTAAAGATCAGTTCAGAACGGGAGCCACTTCGCGTTGCCATACCGCCGAACGGCCAAACCGCAAGCCAAACCTGCTCGCCGAAGGCCTTCGGAAGGCTCGGATCCGGTCGGATCCTTGAGCCCGTACACAACTGCAGCGCCGCCGCGTACATCCGGGACCTTTCTACGTTCGCCGCTCGTCGGTTCCTGATCCCACTACACCTTTCTAGTATGCGCCGCCTTTTCCACCGCTTGGTGGCTGGTATGTCGACGGGTCATTTCTTGTTTCCGTACTTTATAAACAGCATTTGTTTCTCTTCTGATTTAAAATACTGAACCAAAGCTATTTTCCTAAATAATTGAAATGGTTCGCCCCAGCTATATTTTGTATTTCGACCAGGGTGTAAGATAGGCAGGTGGGCAAACGGCCCATAGAAGCCTACCGCAGCGCCGTGACCGGATTGTGTACTCGTCTGCTTGGGGGTACCCCCGATCGGCGACAGATGGCGCTGCGGCGAGAGGAAAAAAATCGGAATCAGATTTGCGTGGAACTCTATGGGAGAGTGCGCAAAATTAACCGATAGCACGACAGTCCTTCATTGAAAATGCACGAGAAGCCATCTCCGTCAGTTTAGCCGGTCGCCACCGGTCGCCCACCCGGAGTGAGAGTTCGCTGTGCTCCACATAGATGGCGTCACAGAAAAAGTGAAAGCCGCTTACAACTCCCTGAAACGCCGAATTAGAGCGCAGCTCTTGAGGAGGAAGAGGGAAGGGCACTGGGGGGGGGGTTCAACTAACCAAAGGGTTCACGTGACCTTGGGGGTCACGTGACCCCCAAATGCCGATGATGTCATCACTGACGTCACTGATGACGTCATCAGTGACGATGACGATGCGGATACCGATGACGTCATTAGTGACGTCACTGATGACTTCACCAGTGATGATGACGATGACGATGCGAATGTCGGCAACGTCATCAGTGACGTCACTGATGACGTAATCAGTGATGATGACGATGACGATGCGGATGCCGGTGACGACATCAGTGACGTCACTGATGACGTCATCAGTGATGATGTCGATGACGATGCGGATCTCGGTAACGTCATCAGTGATGATGACGATGACGATGCGGATGCCGGTGACGTCATCAGTGATGATGACGATGTGGATGCCGGTGACGACATCAGTGATGATGGTGATAACGATGTGGATGCCGGTGACGTCATCAGTGATGATGACGATGACGATGCGGATGCCGGTGACGTCATCAGCGATGATGACGATGACGATGTGGATGCCGGTGACGTCATCAGTGATGATGACGATGACGATGCGGATGCCGGTGACGTCATCAGTGATGATGACGATGACGATGTGGATGCCGGTGACGTCATCAGTGATGATGACGATGACGATGCGGATGCCGGTGACGTCATCAGTGATGCTGACGATTACGATGTGGATGCCGGTGACGTCATCAGTGATGATGACGGTGACGATGCGGATGCCGGTGACGTCATCAGTGATGATGACGATGACGATGCGGATGCCGGTGACGACATCAGTGACGTCCCTGATGACGTCATCAGTGATGATGACGATGACGATGCGGATGTCGGTAACGTCATCAGTGATGATGACGATGACGATGCGGATGCCGGTGACGTCATCAGTGATGATGACGATGTGGATGCCGGTGACGTCATCAGTGATGATGACGATGACGATGCGGATGCCGGTGACGTCATCAGTGATGATGACGATGACGATGCGGATGCCGGTGACGACATCAGCGACGTCACTGATGACGTCATCAGTGATGATGACGATGACAATGCGGATGTCGGTAACGTCATCAGTGATGATGACGATGACGATGTGGATGCCGGTGACGTCATCAGTGATGTTGACGTCATTAGTGATGATGACAATGACGATGTGGGTGCCGGTGACGTCATCAGTGACGATGACGTCATCGGGAGTCACGCGACATCAGCGGGGGTCACGTGACCCCTCCCCGAGGTCACGTGACCTCGAGGAGGGGGTCACGTGACCTCAGGGGAGTCACGTGACCTCGGGGGGGGGGGGTCACGTGTCCCCCCACAAAGTCACGTGACACCGGTGGGGGGCTCGCGCGGTGCATTATGGGAAATTTCCCATGATGCACCGCGCGGTTACGCCGACGGCGACGGCGACGCCGCTCAAGCCGGAAACGGGCCCCTAAGAGCTGCGCTCTAAAAGAGAAAACCGAGGGGGACACAATCCGGTCGCTCATATGGCTCTCGTTTCCCCACCTGTCTATCTTACACCCTGCTTTCGACTAAAAATGAGCTTTTAGCGGCTCTGACCAGTAGTAAGGCCAGGACCAAAGACTTCACAAATCGCGCGCTTTCGGCACCGCGGGTCGCCCCCGTATGTGGAGGAGGTTTCCGCGTCGTCCGGTTAAAATATGGCGCACTGATATTTAGTTACTCTCTCTGTGCCCACTGGCTTGCCCGAACCCCAAGGGACGTGGAAACCGCAAAGAAGTTAAACATTTAAATATGATTGCAGGGTTCCTTTAAGCTTTTTGGCTCAAAGGAACCGAAAACACTATGGGAGCGAAGAGTTCTGCCAGGCGCAGCAATGAAAACCGATGAGGTTAGATTGAGACAATCGATAGAACCGTGGAGACATTTGTGTAAAAATAAAAAGACCCGTGCCTCCCTCATTTCGGAGAGGCAGTGCAGGTTTAAAATCTTCGACTACCGCTAATGACTAAAATAAATTTGCCCGGAAAAATGAAGACAGTGGAGCAGTCAAAGATCTCTATGTTCTCAAGTTCATTCGAGTTTGTCTGGTTTAAACGCTTCCAAACAACGCTTGGGAAATTCAGTTTTGACGGGATGATGGATCGATACAGGTACTAAAAGCAACAGTATCCCCTGAATTTGCGCGTCATTCTGGTAATCGCGCCCAGAGGACGGCAACATATGCATTGCTGAAAAATGCCACATGAAAAGAGAGTTGCAGTTCACTGTCCTAGAAGACTCCTATATCGCGTACAACTAAAACGCGCTCAATCGAGCCCTTGTTCCAAGTGTAGTCGAATGCGTCTCAAAATTAATTTCTCGAAAAAGATATAACTTTTGCTTTTAGCCGAGTTAAGAACCAAGTTGTCTTGCACCAATCTGCGAATGCTCTAATATCTTGTAGTAGTTTATCGCATTTAGAAACGTCAGAAAAGTAAAGAAAAGCTTGACGTCCTCGGCGAATTGTTACATTTTCGATCTTAAACTAAAACTAAAATGAAAACATTTGAAAGACTGGCGAAGGAGTTTCTTCTTCCACGACGGTGGCTAGCAATATATTCTTACTTTCATCAGAATTGTCTATAATTGCCGAGATATTAAGAAACCCAAAGCAGGGTGAGCTCCGTGCGTTTCATAACTGCTCCACAGTGAATGAGATTGCAGCTTTAGCCAGACGACCCAGAACCAAACAGAAAGTAAGAAATGTGTGAAAATTAAGCCACACTCCGTGTCTCGTAAAGTGGCAGTGACTAAAACAAAATCAGGTTTTTGCAGGGTAAAACTTTGTTTTCTCACCTTTTACTATTTATTTTAAAGCATATCGGTTCGAAGATTAGTAACACTTCAAGGTTAGTGTCGTGTTAAAGTCATCGTCATACCTCGACACAAGTTTACCAGTGTAGCGGTATCTCAGAATAACGAGACTTTTTACACGCGCAAACTACTAATGCGTTTCTGCACTTAAATTGCTTTATAAGGTTAAACCGAGGTTGAGAAACACATGCGGCGAAACAGTCGCAGAACGACGGTGCACACCAGGCGGGCTCAATCGGTGGCTCGCGTGCGCGGTCAAACCCTTGTTACAACACAGCCTTCAACAGATCCGCGCCAATGGAGCGCGAGTGGTTTGTACATAAAATGTGTTGGTCAACCGAAACCCGCTTCCAATCTGAGTACTGATCGTTTTTTTGTCGATCCGAAAAGAAGTGTCATAAAAACGAAACAAAACAAACAAACAAAACCCACGTCGAGTGCAAATTTCATCACACATCTATATCGGATTCCCTTTTTCTCGGTGTGCCGACCTTTTGATTGCTATCATAACGGGATTAAGCAAGGTTCTTTGCACCTCGAGCTGAAACCCAACATCGGTAAAAGGAATGGGGCTAACGGACGCGGCAATAAATAAGGCGTAAGCAAGCTTCAGCGAGGCTTGCGAAATCTATTGCGGCAATGTCAGTTCCTCGAATTTCGTCGCTCCCGAAGAAAGAGCTGCTGAACTCCAGCAGCTACTTCTCCGCAAGGGAATATAAAAAGAAAAAAAGCGCAACCGCTTACACCCATTCCCCACGTGCACACCCTGACATGTTAAGGCTGTTGAGTGTGAAGACTGGTTCCCACACTTGCTTTTGACTACGAACGACTCTGCGCAGCCGTTTGTAAGAAGTCCCAAGAGGGTTAACATTCGATTGGGGCACAGTCGAGCGCATTGTAACAGCTCACGAGTGCTTATTACGAAAAAACATACTGGTGCCATCTATCGCTTAGCTCTAGAACACTTCCGGTCTAGCGTGGCTCCCGAGATTCCTAGGTATATTTCCGAAACATTCGTTTACGCGACATTATTTTGTAATTTATTTAAAATATTTCCGTCAGCGATATAAGCGATTGCTTCGCACAGATGGTGCGTATATTTGATTTCCCAAGTACTGCAAAGCCTCGAGTCTATACTCGGCGTCTGCTATTTTGTGCTACACTGTCAAGGCCATAGCGTAGCTTCCACATTGCTGCAGCCCTAAACCGCTACGACAGCACGTGGCTTCGTCTTGTATCCCATACGCGTCCGCTCGCAGAAATAGCTATGGGCGGTAACCAAGCACCGCGGAAGGTATGCTATAGCCTCGACAGCGTAGCACCGAACCAGAATATGCCCAGCATGGGAGGGTTTGCACAGTCCCGTTTTCGTACATCACGTTACGGGAGGTTACGTTTGTTTACGACGAGAGTCACCAAAGGGAAAGCTGTAATTTTTATAAAGCCTGGCAACCAGCATAAGGAGCTACTTTGCACGCGACATTACAAGCGCGGACGTCCTGGGCATTTGTAACGTAACGCAAGAAAACGTAAAAGAACGGTGATAATTGAACCAGGCTCTTAGTTATATACGGAGATCAGAAGGATTCTAGTGGTATCATGATATACTGCTACCGTATACACCCAATATGCCAGCCCATTCTTTTTTCGTAAGTGGTTCCAAGCGGTCACGAGGTATTCTTTCACACTCAGACGCAAATACGTGGACCAGTCTTTGAGCCGATGTCGCATTACTCCTATACATTGTTCAAATGACGCGGCGCACCCAGCAGACATGACGACGAAATTATCCCCGGGCAACTCCTCAACCACATTCGAAGCATGTTCGCTCCATACACATGTATGCTTCGAACATTTCTGCATGCAGTTTTTGTCTGACCAATGTGGCAGAACCGTCGCATACAAGGAAGAAACACGCCTCTCTGACGCTGACTGCAGACTTGTCTTTTGTACGATGCATTCGCAGTATGGCCGCGGCTTTAGAGTTCGTCGACGTACCTAGAGAACATTCCTTCCCTCCATCATCCCTCAGCACCCTCACATTCTAGAGGCAAGCGGCCTCTGTCGTAACAACTTTATTTGCCTGGCACGTTTTGGATTAGTCCTTTAAAAAAATGGTTTACGCCGTAGCTGAGAGTAATTCCTCGTCATTTTTCAAAGGATGCTGCCGCCGGGCATCGCGGAGTCCGCAATGTGTCCATTGCACGAACTGCCCTCTACAGTACCTTAGCGCTGACAGTGCGATGGATGGTGTACGTGCTCCTTGGACCCGTCCCAAGTTTATTTCTCGCCGACGTGATCACGCTTCCACCCATAGCCACAAGCAGGGAGCAAGTTCAGGTATAATGAAAAGAAGAGAGCTGATTGGTCGGGCCCAAGTGCGTTACGCCAACCGCGCTGTGAGCTTAGTGGTGGACGGAGTACAAATGCCTTTAAGCGGGTATGCGCGTGTGTGTGTGTGCGTGTTGGGAGGTTCCAAAACGGGGTTTCGTCGGCCAACTCGCGGGGACCCGGAGAATTCTAAAGAGTTGCGATGCGGGGAAAATGTTTTCGCGGTGATAAATGCTCGCCTTCTCCACACTCCTTCGCCCGGCTTTCTGTCCCCTCTTTACTGGTTTTGGGGAGAAAACCCGCATTACGCGAACAAAAAACTTTGAGGTACCCGGGAAAGCTCATGAGACGGTGCTGGCAGGATAATAAGGCCCTTCGAGGGAAATACGAGGACGTGCTCGTTTTTGGTAAGTGGTTGCGGTTAGCCCAGCTAAGTACTTGGTCAGAGGGATGAGCGAGATGGGAGCTTTAGGTTGTATCGTAGCTGCTGCTAGGTTTTACAAGCAGAAATGGCTTTTTTGGAGTTATGTTAGATGCGAATAAGCGCTGGAGAGTAGGCGTTGAAGTCAAGGATAGTAGCGTTGTGAGTTGAATCGCAGAACTCGTGGTGTGAGCGCAAGTTTGATGTCCTGTATGCTTCATCTTACTTGCAACTCTAGCTTATAGTAGTAATACTTACGGTGATAATAACACTACTCATATTAAGTATCATTTTAATATTTCACGGTTATTACGGCGCGCCAATTTTTCAGCTTTGAAGTTATCAAAATAACTGTAAGGTCCAGTTAAACAGAATTTGAAATGATATTTGTATGAATATCGTTTATTTTCTACTTATACAAGTGGCGGCAAAAGAAGAAAAGAAGCTTTATACCGAAGCTTGACGAGCCCACTGACTCAGAGACGGTTGGTGAGCCAAAAGTTTGCAGAATTAAGGATCACAATATAGACACGAGCGGAAATACAAAGTTATACACTAATTGAATTAACGGTACAAAATGTATGCTAAAACTTGATCAAAAACAAAAACAGAAAAAAAAAGAATTCATTTATGTACAGTCGGTCACAAAAGTTTTCCCGACCACGCGAGCCGTGTCAACATCACCTATATAAGCAGAAGGCCTCCGCGCAGTGATCACACAGTCACCCTATCGATCGAGGCTTGCGATTGGGCACGAGTGGTGCGTCAGTGTTCGGCCGGGACTCGTTGTCACTCAGCGTGTCCAAGGTCGGACTCGGGCCCAATAGCCGAGTTAGCGCGATTCGACTGTGATCACGTGTCATGAAAGGAGAGGAGGCGATTCGGAGGCTTTGATTATTCTAGGTCGTGTTGGCTGTGGCCGAGCTGCATTACTGCTCTACATAGCGCCGAGGCGCCTGCGACCGAGACCCGTAGTATGGGCATGCGAGTCTTCTGGTGCTGGCAGGCTTGTCGACTTTCCTGCTGCAGATACAGCTGCAGCACGCGGCGGCCAACAGCAGCTACCGAAGCGGAGCCCGGTGCCGTATTCGTGAGAATATGGAGACGTCGGCATGAAGCGAGAGAGTTGCCAAGCCTGCGAGACCCGTAATGCGCATGCCCGCATTACGGGTCTCAACAACAGGCGCCGCGCCGCAAGGTAGCGTATAGACCTTTTCCACAAGGGTGCCGCCATCTTGGAATGTCGTCACTTCCAGTATGGGCGACGACAAAATAATAAAACGTTTCAACCTGTAACTAGCAAAAAAATAGAGGGGAGCCAAAACGAGAATGTGTGACGGTTAGGCTTATACCCTAAACGTCTTCTATTGGCGGGGCGACGGCAAAACAATGTTTTCGCCCATACTGGAAGTGACGACAATTCAAGATGGCGGCGCCCTTGTGGAAAAGGTCTATAGTGTTGCAGCTTGGTCACGGCTCGCGTGGTCCGTAAACTTTTGTGACGGACTGTACGTTAAAAATGTTCGCTTTCGTAAAAACATCCGACGTAGACCTTTTTTTTTAAATTGTGCCGATATCTACTTTAAGGTCATCTTAAAAATCTAAAACACAAAAAAAAGTTGTAATATTATCGATGGATTGTGGTTAAATAGCTCAATATCACATCGAAATGGTCCTTGGGAGTTATGCATGCGATGCCCCATAGCCTACCACTACGAGACACCCAGGGTCACGCGTGCATACGCAACTCTCATTGGCGACGTTATGACAGTCATACGAGAGCGTATAAGCACCCTGGTTATACTTTAGTGAACAATGTAGCATTTCTGTTTCTGTTTTTTTTTTTTACGTTTTTAATTCGCACCTGCAGTTGAATTGTGATTTTTAGTTAGGCTTTGTTTAAATAACTACGACACTTATTTTCACATATGAAGAAGGGCAAGACGCGTACAGCTAGGCGCAACCGATTTTATATTTATTGAGAGAGAAATAAAACATACAAGTGTTGTAAAAAAACGGACTTAAAAATGTGGAAAAAAAAGGATTTCGTTTTTACACAGATTTATTTCCTTACAAAAAATTGAAATCGACAACAAAGAATATAAAGAAGTAGAATTTTTCGAGCACACCGAAAGACGAATTTTGTGTATACTTGTTCAGCATCAGAAAAATAATAAAACAATATAATAAAACGAATTAAGAAAAAGGGAAGGACGAGGATGACGAATTCGTTCGAAATAACGGGTAATGAAATGTTGCGAAGGCCGAGCAAAACGAACGTTAATGTTCTACTCCGATTCCTCCTACCTCACTCGATTGCGAAATTTTAGCGAGCCAGATTTCTCGAATCTGAATCTCCAGACGGAAAGCAATAAAGAAGAGAGCAGCACTTTATGCAAGAGGGGTTCCTTGTCAACGCCCGATGCACAGCCCGCCAAAAGCCAGGGCACAAACTGAAAACAAACAAAACAACGCGACGCAAAACTTAGTGCGCCTGAGCAGAGTTTGATTTATCAGTCCATCGCTGTCTTCACAGCTGCGCTAGAGGGATGTCTCGTTAATCTACACACCCAAGTTTCCCCAGCCATTAGCGTCCATAATATAAGTTGTTCATAATAACTGACAAACATGCCCCTATTTACGCAATTCGTCTCCGAGAAGATTGTCTGTATAGTGGGTTATCCATATTAAGGGGGTCCATATTAAAGTGAATAGAGAGTTTTAGAAAACGGTTTTCCGCATCTGAAACGGTATACGAAGGGCCCTCCCGTACGAACTGTACATGTGCGAGTCTTCTGGTGTTGCGCATGCGCAGTTTGTACCAGAGACTCCAACGTACCCTATTGGATGAGCAAAGACGGTTCCTTAAAACTTCCTAATCACTCTAAAGTTGACGATTTACAGTCATGTCTCGATACTATAGACACCTCTACCCCCCCCCCCCCCCCCCCCCCTCTTTTGCAACAAAAAAAAAAGCGTTCTTATACTGTGAGTTGTTCATAATAACGAGACGACAAATTCACGTATTTACCCTTTTCTGTAAAACAGAGTCCGTATTAACTAGACAGGAGTGTATATTTCTGTGCGAAAGTTCTTTTCGAATGCAGTTTCGACAACGAAACAATCCGAGTGAGACTAATGCTTCTGGAACAAAACACTTCAACGACGAAACAAAGAGACTCCGAGGACGAAAATCTCGATGAGTTCTTGCGAAAGTTTGAAAAATAAGAACGGGCATCTCCATATATTTCGGCTTTCGGCGGTATACTTCGGGTATGGTTCGCGTCTCGTAATTTATCTGAGATTCGTGCGCTACGTCGTCGCGTGTCGCGGCGATGCGTGAAATGAGTAATGATATTAAAATTAAATAATAAAAAAAGTTTTCAACCACTCGAAGTTGTGAAGAAAACTAAATACCGCGTAGGTGCCACGGACATCTGTAACTATAGCGCTGCGTGTTTGTACAATGAACATAGTACGACTCTAATTACTCCGTGACTTAAGTTTTTTTTAATGAAATGATTCCCACGAAGACTTAGGTCTCCGATTCTCATACACTTCGACTTAATTCAACAGCGTGGCAAGCGTCACAGATAACTATAAACACTTAAGGCTGGTTCACAGATTTACCTTTGAATGCGGGAGAGTGCGTTGTAACAGCTTTGGGAACGCTTCCGACACACACACACACTGGCGCCACCTATCGAGTAGCCCTGGAACATTTTCAGTCTGCCCATATTTCCTCGAGTTTTAAAGGATCATGTTTTTACCGTGGTCTCGGAAAACAAATTTTTTACCTTTTCATAATTGGACATTTCTCGTAGATATAGTGCGTAGATTTCATCTCGCAATTTCTGCAGCACTATCAGTCTAGATATATGCCCCGATCGCAAAAGTTCCAATGCTGCCCGACAGATGGCGACAGCGTGTTCCCTCGTAGTGAGCCGTCACCAGCGCTCATGATGAACTCAATGACACTCAAATGCAAATGCGTGAACTATAGCCTTTGCTTTTTTTATGTAACACTGTTGTCATCGTTTACTGGAAAGTTATTATACAAGAAAAGTTAAAAAAAAAGTTTGACGGCACAGTAAACGTCAAAGAAATGACAATACATGAACGTCACGCCACCAAAGGCTAGCATGACGTTTCTTAAACGACTATCGTTATGAATACTCTAGAGTGTTCAGATTAATAATGACTAGATATAGAACCTGCACATACACCGTAGTATATATAGTTCCTCATGCAAAACACTTCTTAGATTGTCTCAGCTTGGGACGCTTAACACGTTCCAAAACTGTCTTTTCTTTTCCATAGTCGCCGAGACTTTAAGAAACGCGGTGCGTGGCGATTTCTCGAGCGTTCTTTTATAACTACGCAGCCCGTGAGATTGAGAGGTTGGTTAGCCGATAACAAAGCCAAAGCACAATTCACGAAGCAAAAACAGTGAGCAAGTTAGGCCACGCCCGATATATGTTCCTTGAGGTGTTAGTGACAGCACTGGCAAAGTAACATAAACAATTTAGACATTCGGAAAAATGAATCCTTATGCTTAATTATTACGTCTCCTTCATTCCATCATTTTGATGACTCTCACTTTGTATCATTAACGTTTTATTACTTAATATTCCAGGTTGTATAATTGCTCTGCAAGAACGAACAAAAACACACGAGTCTAGACCTGGGGCGTCAGATGTCCCCATTAACTATCTTATATCAAATGTATCTCTGACACATAAAGCTATACTTTGAGTTCCTGTTTTCCTTTTACTGCGGCTACCCGTAGGCAGCCGACTTTAGAGTGCGATAAAAAGACAGGTTTGAGTTTCCGCCGTGTTGACCAGCCGCCATGAAGGAGAGGATGAAGTGAACCGTTTCACAGAAGTTGAACTCCGTTTTTATGCTGCAATACTCCTCAAACGTCGTACAACTTCAAAACAGATTAGGTCGAACTTAGCTCCTCAATGCACTTTTTTAATCCTGACATTTAAGATCAAATTTAAGGTCATAGCATGCACCCAGCTCCCCCCCCCCTTTTTTTTTTCAAGAAAACAACAACCAAAATAACAACATATTTTACTTTTTTTAAGCTTTTTTTTTTATTCTGCGCTGTATGCTTCAGACAAGTGATAGATCACCAAATGATAATCGCGAAATAAAAGTTAACTAACCTAGCTTCGAGCAGCAGATGACGACTGAAGTAAACAAAAACGTTTTTTCACGCTTGCACAAATAAATCTTGCGCAAATATACTCTAGCCGCAATGCGCATATTACCTAATAAAAACGTGCGGCTCTGCTTTTGTAGTAGATTAACAGATCGTATTGTGCATACAGACGCAAGTTCACAAGAAAACACAAATTATGCGCCTCTTGAGGGAGACAAGTGTGCAAGCATACGAAGATGCATTGGTACTCAGGTATGCAGACATGAACGTTCAAGCATTTCAGCAAGTAAGCACTAACAAACATACACACGCATTACGCACATGTCATTATCAATAGACACGGATAGTTCACGCAACAAGACGTTGCTTGAACAAATAAACGCAGAGAGAAGTAGAATCATGTACGAACCAACAGTCATAGAATTGTGCATATTTGTACATCACGCAAGACAGAAAGAAACCCAAAACCATAAAATGAAACAAAAATTAGTAAACAACAGACACACGTAAAAGCGAACGTATTATCATGTAAGAACGAACCGCTATGCCACTCTATAAACGCCAGAAAAGAAATAGGATGCCTTCCATCAAGACCGAGCAGGCAGACTTTCAATAGAGACGGCCGCGCGCCGCGAGAGGATATGTCCTTCGTGAAAGAGCGAGACGGAGAAGAACATCCCGTCTTTTGAAAACACAGCGCGCCGACCAACAAAGCGGGCGAACAAATACAAGTTCACCTGCCGCCCAAAATCAATTCTTCTTTTGGGGCGGCTTTCAGGACAGTACCACGCAGAGGGAACCTCTTCTCTTCGATCAATCAGCCAGCTTTCAAAGAACCCACGCACGGCCAAGAAAACACACAACCTTGCCGCAGACACATCTCCCTCCCGCCTCCCCTTCCACGCACCAAAAGTTCGGCTTTTGTACGCCAGACTTCGCTCCAAGTCTGGCGAGTTCCAGAAGAGCGGCGTCTGCAACTCCTCCAGGAAGCCTAGGAAGCAGACGCTTCTGATTAGCCTCGTAATTAGAGCCTTTTGTGAAGGAAGCGAAAGGTGAAACCAGGTTTACCGGCGCCAACCTTGAGGCAGCCACCGCTATCAGGAATCTCTATACGAGTTGTTGTTGTTGTTTGTCTGTTGTTTTTTTTTTTTTTTTTGGCGTTGTTTATGGGGAGTGCTGCGCTCGTTCGTTCGATCGCAGTTTGAGGCTTAAAGTTGGCCGCGAGTTTCCCGAGGCTTCCAGGAACAACATGTTGGCTATAAAACGCTTTGGTGTGAGGTTGCCTAGGCGAATGCTTCTGCGCATGCGCGATGCCAACAGCGGCACCACCGCAGCGGCGTGACGAAAGAGAGTTGTGTTGGTCTGTATTTTGTTCACACTATGTCCGAGCAAATCCTACGCTACTACCCGGCGTAGCCAATAAAACAGCGTCTTCCTTTTGCGTTTTTTTTTTGTCACCAACTAAATTTTTAATTCACGCACAGACAAAAAAAAAAGCCGCCGGATTACGGCGCATTCACTGTGTCCAATTGGTTTGTCTGGTGGTAACAAAGTGCACAAAGACGACAAGCGACGTGACGTTGCACTTTTCGCGCTCTTTGATTGGCTCAAGGGATCCTAGCATCGGTTCTACTCGTACTTAGTGTGGAACGAAGCCTAGTGAGTGACCTGTTATGTATGTGGAGGCAGACGAGAGAAGATCGACTGGCGAACACTGCGGCGACTTGAAAGTTTTTTTGTTTTTTTTTGTCAAGCCATGGGTTGTTATATAAAGCCTCATCTCGATAAATCCCCAATTTCAAAAGTTTGCTAGCCTCCGTCCTATTTTTAGCTTTATTTCCTATAGGTCATAATTTTATTTGTGTGCTATAGATACAGCCACTCGGTACTGTGGTGAAGATGTTTCGTTTCATGTAATCGGGGATAGGAATTTTTTTATGTAAGTATCATGCACACATTACTAGCATGTTACAAAAAACAGGAAACACTACTTCAACTTTGGCTAGTTATTTCCTTCGTCCGCCAATTAACGCGTCTAATTTCACCGCCCATATTAGGCCTTTATTGAAAACGTCGTAACGCTCAAGAGACAATTTAAGCGCGTCTTTGTCGTTTCATTCGATAAAGTACGGTTCATTCATCCGCGTATTTACGATTATTTCCGCTTTGAAGACCAAACATGATAATAAAAGTGTCCCTGGTAGTATCTGACAAACTTAGAGACCCACAGACTGTGTTTGCAAATGAGCTGATCAAGTGCTGTGTTCAAGTGGGACGTCACTGACGTCATGACCTGACACCTGAACTGGACGTCGAATCACGTGATGTTATGATATCGCATGACACCTTGAAGTGACGTGACGCCACGGTTCTGCGTGACATCACAATGTTACCTGAAACCCTGATGTCAAGGTCATATAAGCAACCCAGCCTTTATAGGGCTGCATTGCTCATTAGAGAGTTTTAGGGAAGCGCTATTACACATCTGATACGGCACTATATGGGCCCTCCGGCACGAACTGCGCATGCGCAACAGCAGAAGATTCGTACGTGCGCAGTTCGTACCGGACGGCTTATCGTACCATATCGGATGTGCAAACACGGTTCCCGAAACCTCTCTATTAGAGAGTTTTATGTAACCGTTGTTGCAGATCCATTGCGGTCCGACGGTCCCTCCGGTACGAACTGCGCATGCGCAACAGCAGAAGGCTCGCAGATGTGCAGTTCGTACCGGAGGACCTATCGTACCGCATCGGATGTGCAAAAACGCTTTCCTAAAACTCTATTCATTTGACCAGCGTGTAGGTCGAGAGTTAACCGTCGAACGCAACGTGTCGTTTTTCTAACGAAACTCAGTCTTATAACACATTCTGCGCTATAAATGTCGTGCGTGGCAGTGGAGTGGAAGATTAACTTGGGGCATCTGGTCGCCTAATGTAACAGTAAGAAAGCAAGTCACGTTACACCAAAACACGAATAAGCCTCTGTAGGTATTACGAGTTGGGAACGTAACAATACCGAACATCTTGGACGCATCACATGCGTTAGCGGCCATGTTCGATTTAGCAGGCCGGGTGCGTCCCCGAGGAAAACTCATCCAATGCTCTCTATTTTAATCCAACTTGACAAAAGCGAAGTCATTTTCTGGATTTTGCGTCGTGCGAACCTCGGGTTTCATTTCCGGCTGATCTGATTTCCGATTCCATGCATGAAGGAAGGAGGTACGTGACAAAACAGACTCCAAAGGAGCATACAACGAAAGAAAGAAAACACCAAGTACCAACATACTTACAAAATACAAAAATCGTAGCATACTCAGAACGCACGAAGTCGGTTTTATAGAATCGGGCGAACGTGACGTCGTAACAAAAGTACATGTCGTTCTTTCCTTGCTCTTAGTATTTCCGAGACCCTGCCAACGAAAAATGAAGTTCGGGAAAATATTATTTTTTTTTCTCAAGTACCATCGATTCGTACTTCCAAAAGAACGCTGCCGCGTTTAAGCGTTCCACCCTAAGTTTCAAGAAAGAAGGGGGGATCTGGTGGAAATCTGGATTTGCTTTGCACGGCGTCAATCCGATTCGAGACGATCCCAACAAACGAGACTTGTTGTTGGTCCAGTTGCATGGAGCATGACACCGAGGAAACTGTTGGGCGCACCGAAAGACGAACACCAAGACAGAAACAAAACACCAAGACAGAAACAAAACAATGTATCGTATTTTTATGACAATAATCCGCGGGCTTTACGCGTTCAAAAGTTGAAATGTTGCTTGGCGTGGTCCCACTTACAGGCCCGGACATCTACAAGGATTTTTTTTTTCTAGATTCGTTAGGACAAGACGCAACAGATTTTGAGACTCACAGAAGAAATTAATAATGATTCATTTACGATTTGGATTGATGTATGAGCTATTAAAAGGATATTGCCCAAGCGTACTTTTTTTCTTTCTTTTTTTTACGTTTGGAGTAGACATTAGGGGCTCACTCAGTATGCATCGAGCGCGGAAAATACGGTATAGCGCACCTAAAAGTTTGCTTGAGATGTATAGGGAAAGGAAAAAGCATACAGAAAAAGCATACAGTTTAACATGCTGTTGGGTCCATAGTCGACCACGGCTTAGAAAATGCAGGGTAGGGCGAGTTGCGATCATTATCACCCCACAGCCAATAAGATGGCGACATTAGACGATAAGAATGACTAAGAACGAATTACCAGACAATTGAGACTCGTGATTATAATGAGCTACGCCCTGCGCTTCGTAAGCTGCCAGTAACTCACATTTTACGGCAGAGAATAATGTTTGACCAAATCGTCTTAAGATGAGATCGTTGTGCGTGAATTATAAACACACACATTGAGGCCTCAATTAATTGCAGCGCGCGACAAGCTTATCTTGCAGACCCTCTCGCACTAACAGCAGTCATTGCCAGATATTTGTTTACGACAGTCATCGCTCGTTTTGTTATAGACGACCCAAACCGGGCAGGACATTATTAACAGGAACAAGAAATTTCAGATTGTTTGTTTGTTTTTGTTCGTAATTCAGAGGCCGGCATCGTAACTTCTAGCGTGATGGAAAGTGCTTCATTGGGGCAGTAACCAAAGCGGTAAATTTTGGGGCCCGCCAGTAGCATTTCGAAGCAAATTGCGAAAACGCGACGTCAATGTCATCTTCGCGATAACAGTGTTGTGCAGTCCTAGAATCTTTTCAAGTCTTCAAACGTAAATAGTGCTGAAAGAAAATGTTAACATTCAGTCAGTGTCTCTGTTAGCAACCATGCTAGAACAAAAAAAAAGGATTGTGCTAATTTTATTGCGCAGTTTCCTTTAGGGCAGTTTAATATTTTAGCTCCAATGCCAGAAAAAAAAGCCAGTCTTCAAATGGGCAAAACAACGTGTTTTTTTGTTGATGTTGTTTTTTGGGGGGTGGGGGGGAGGTTTGTTAACATATTAGGCGCCGAAAAAAAGCCGCAACCTGCGTTATGAACTTTTTTTTTTTTTTTTTTGAAACGCGGTTTGGACAATGGGTTGCTGTGAATAAAGTATGTTCCTTCCTTTTTCGAACTCTTTTTGATCACGTTCCGCCAACCGAAATTTACAGCGAGAATGCCCATGTACGCAACTGATCTCGCTAAAGCCCCGTCTCCTTCTGCACAACGAATTCCGTCTGCTATAATCAACGAATGTCTAGACGCGCGCGCGAACGCAGCGTCTGAAGCCAGCTACATCCGTATCATCTCATCGTCCGAGTGCCGCCAGCTACCAAAGCCGCAACGCTAGCTTAGGCTCCAATATAGGCTGCCAAACAGACCGCGCTGAGTGAGGTCAGCCCTAGCTTCGCTCCACCGCGCTTCGTTTTAAAAATCGTCAAGGTCCAAAAGTGCGCCAAGCCTCGTCGGAACCGCCAAGGGTTCGCCAGGTGACCGCTTCGCTTTTGAAACTGTCAATTAGAGTCTGTAAAAATGATGTAGATGTAAAGGATGAATAAGCGTCTTCACCGTGTTTTGCCATAAACAAACAAAAAAAAATCACTTTACTTCGCAGCATTGAAGCCTGGGATCAAGGCCTGCCAGACGCATGATTTATAATCGTACGGAGACGAACGCAAAAACATCTTACAAAAAAAAAAAAAAGACAAAATGAAAAGTTACTAGCGAGGCAGCGAGGGTGAACGAAAACTCATTCAGCTCTGAGAAGCGGCGTCGGCGTCGGTACCATCGTCAGAATCCTCACTTTGGGCTGTGTCGGGCTGCCGCTAGATGGCGACAACAAAACTTCTCGCCGCGAGCACCCTAGGAGATCAAGAAAACCAGGACAAGCTCCTCCAGCGAAGCCATTTACAAAACCACCATTTACACCTCACCAGAGCCAGCGTCAGGGAGGAGTCGAGTCTCTCCTCGCTTCGTCTCACCTCCTCTCTGGTGTTCGCTTTGCTAAGTGGAGAGGGTGTAGGGCTTCGCTTGTCCTGCTTTTCTTAACCTGAAAAAGGGAATATGCACGGGTACTTTACGCACGCAAGCGCGCACACAAACACACACACGTGGGCACACACACGGACACCACACAGACGCACGCACGCACGCTCACACTCATGTACACATACACGCGCATGCACACATGTACACACACGCACACATATGCACACGCACGTACCCACACATGCACACAAACGCACTCACACAAACATACAAACACTCCCACACAAGCACGCGCGAACACCCACATATAAACATACAAAGACCATAATAACTCTTGCATTAATTGCCTTCACACACGGTTGAGTTCATAAGCATCGAATAAATCAACCATTACCTGAATCGTTATATTCGAATAAGATATTACCGCCTGTACCGAAAACAAATTTCAAACCCATAAAAGTTCAGAACGATAAAAGGAAAATGGGTTTCGTACTCCTTTTGGAAGCAGAGAAAAGACGTTTTTGCTCTTAGCGAACAATGAACGTAGGGTGCCTCGAAATCCGTTGTTCTGTTGGTTTCTGCGCACTGAATCGGGGGCTATAAATTAATAAGGAATCGTAATGTAATGTCATTAAAAGTTGGACACGTTCTTAGGGTAATGGAAGACCGAGTAATGAGCCTGTAAATTTTATTTTATTGTGAGTAGAAAAACGTCTTTCAAATCGAAGAATATCGACGTTAAGACAAACTTCCGTGGTCTCACGCGCCGTGGCCATCTGTGAATATCTTACGTAATTACAAAAAGGTCGGGTCGCACTGAGTGTGTCATTCATTTTATTATGTTCTGATATTGCCCTTACAAAAAATTCCACCGCAAGATTTTTTTTTTTTTTTCAAATATGTAAACCGAGTTTTATAAAATTACCAATTATTCATCTACACGCGTGACAAAATTGCAACGAAGTAATTGCAGTAAGGTTGTTTGATTGTGTTGAAAGCAATAATGGTTTTTACAGGCGATAAAAACAAATTAAACAACAAAAGCAATGCTAAAGTTGAAAAAAATTGTTGAATATAATAAAACTACGTAGCAAGTTTGTTCCACGTAATTTCAGTAAGGGAAGATATGTTATCCGGTAAATTATTTGTATATTTTACCGTAGGTGTGGCACTAACAATTCTCTTTCGTGAAAGGAGGGGACGCTTCGAGTCCGTCGAAGGATAAGGACGCGTATTAAAGAAGGTCCGCAAAAATTAACGCTAACGGGGCGGCGTCGCCGGCTGACGCCAGGATGCTGTTGCCGCTCCTCCCAACGGTTGAGTACGTCGTGAATACGTTTTTTCTACACTGCGATCCTAATGCGATGACTACCGAACCGACGATTTCGAAGAAGTTTTGGAGGATGATGGAGAGAAAAAATGCAGCTGTCATTGGAACTTTTCGCTACAACCATGTCTGGCTGCTAAGGCTTAACCGCCGAATTCAGAAACCTCACTCGAACTACACTCAAACTTAAGGGCCCCTCCACTTCCTCGAAGAAGGCGCGAGGGCCGGCGCTGGCCAATCGCGAGGACGGGTCAGCCGTCGCGATTGGCCAGCGCCGGCCCTCGCGCCTTCCTCGAGGAAGTGGAGGGGCCCTTCAGTTTGAGTGTAGTTTGAGTGAGGTTTCTGAATTCGGCGGTAAGAGTCAGGATGCAAAACAGCTAGGCCGTATCGAGCAAGGGAAAGATTACGATAAAGGGAAGAACGAGCGACGTCATCTACCCAAACAGCACCGAAAAGGGGATCCGGGTACACTAGCTGCCACCTTTCATTCCTCACGAGAAAGTGGCGTTTGGTTTCCTTAATGAGGTCAAGAATGTCGCCAGGGGGAGATGGAGGAAACGTGGCCACTAGGACTTTGGGTCGCGAACGGTGAACCTGCTGCTTCAGGAAATTGTGTCCGTCAGCGCCATCTCACACCAACTCTGCGTGCTCGGCGTGGATGTGCTGTTTTTGTCTGGCGAATCCCAAGCTGCCGCAGCTGTGGGCAGGCGGGACATATGCGCCGTCAGTGCGAGACGCCTTCGTGTTTCAATCACGGTGCCGACGCTTGTGTTCCCACCTAAACGAGTATGGCTCGGGTGGCAGGGGCTTTGGCCTGGAACTACGTCGAGGGCGGGGCAGGAGGCTGGCGCCTCGTAAGGCATGCCTACGCCTTTTGTGATGGCCCCGCAGAGTACTGTACTACCGGTCGGTTGTATAAATACAACTGATTTGGATTTTAAGCTTGCTTGTGGTGGCGGTTCCTTTGTTTACACGTAAAAAAAAAAACGCGTTTTTTTTTTAGACGTTGCTAAAAATTTAACAGCACATGTCGATTTTACTACACGTTTAGGTGTTTTGCGTGTACCGAGTATTTCGTAAATCTAATGCGCAGCAACTCATTTAGATTTAAATGGTGTTCAGTTGAACTGTTCAAAACACTCACGTGACACCTTTAGTGTCTGAAAGTCAGACATGTACCCGCCTGTTTGATAATAAAAAATGAGTAATCGGCATTATTTATTTGAAATGGATATCCCAACATGCAATATCATGTTGACCTAAAATTAAATAGTCCCTCAGACGTTTATGCCATTTAAAATTGTGTGAATAGCCATTGCCTGCAATTAACGACACAACTTCGCGTGAGTTATTTATAAATCGTCTACGCTCCATACATTGACGCTTTTTAATAAAACAAAATTAGTGCAATTTGATTTAACCAAAGTTATGTATTAAGGCAATATCAAGGTCTGCTGATAAATTGAGATGGCTTCATATATTCCCGATTGGCTGGGCATGGAAGTTTTGCAGCCTTGAAGTTGCTCATGTTTTCACCTTAACACAGTTCCTAAGCGTACCGATACGTGGACCTCAACTCAGCCGGAGGCATCATGTCAGCGCGGGTTTCCTTCATCTCCGGACGGCGAATCGCCATAGGAACCGAGCGGATCTAATTCAAGCCTCGACCAGGGACCCTAAGCTGGACGCTTGGTGAAAACGACGGCGAGAAATTTGGCGACCGCGATTGGCCAACGCCACACTTGACCTTGGCGCCGGCCAATCATAGCCGCCGAATTTCTCGCCGACTTTTCCGCCAAGTGTCCAGATTAGGGCCCCAGGGCGCCCCTAGGAGAAAACGGGTCCGTTGTATCGCAGAGCCTCTGCAAGTCGCTGCGTTGGTTGTGCGTTGTAGCGGGTTATAGCTGTAATTTCTGAGATGACTATTCCGCACCAAGAAAGCCACAGCAATAGACCATTTGCTATATCACCCAATCATCAAGGAGAATGCAGGGATTGGTGTTCTACGCGCCACACGCGCACGCCTTCCTCGTATAAAAGATTCGCAGTAAGTAGCTAAAATACAGCGTTGACGAACGCGCGTGCAAGATGTCATTTATTTAAGGTATTTGCTTTAGAAAAGTTACTACTGCTGAGGCCAGCACGTGCGGCGCGTGGAACACCAATCCGTGCATTTTCCTCGATGCTTGGATAATATAGGAATAGGTCTATTGCTACGTGGTCGGCTGCAACAGTACGTCCAAGATCGCGCATGGCCACGCAGTTCTACCTCGTCTCTTCGAAGCCGTACGTGGCGGACTACCGCGCGACGTATGCGTCCATGCAGGTAAGTGGCGTTTCTTACCTGGCAGTTTGCGTTTCGCTTTAAGCTGCTGACGAATAATACAATTAACTTTTTTTCTATTATAGCGACGATGGAACAGCATGGGCACCTACGGCAGACTCTAAAATATGCAGCAAATACTTCACCGGAATCGAGAAGCGGAATGCGGTCGTTCACCCAAGTCCACCCTTGGATGCTTCCATCAGCCTACCGGAAGAGTGGGAATCGCGGAACGGCGCGAAAACAATCGCCCAGTTATTGTCAAGCTGATTCAGAAATAAACGTACATAATTAGCGCACTCCACACAACGCCAACTAAGAAAGCTCTCTTGTCTAATTACGCAAAACTCGGATTTTGTTTTTCATTTTTTGCGGGCGCGTTTAATTTTGTTTGCGGAGTACGGACCTCCTTTAAGTCGTACACGCGGCTAGATTCACGAAGGAGTTTTCCCTTCGCAATATTGGCACCACGGAAGAAGCTATCTGAATTCGTAACCGCCTTAAACCCCATCGTAATTACCACGGGAACAGTGTCCGCTGTGCTGCTCGTCGCCGTTGCTTCCAACGGATGATTCTATACACCCGCTACCGAAGGAGCTTTCCGGATTCCTAATCGCCTTAAACCTCGACGGGGAGACTGTCCGCTGTGTTGTTCGTTGTTATTATTTCCCGATGATTCGGCGCCGGCGGCACCGGCTATCGAAGAAACTTCCCGATTTCGTAACTGCTTTAAATCCCGTCGCAATCATGACGGGTACACTGTCCGCTGTGGTGTTCGTCGCCATTGCTCGCCGATGCTCCTGCGCCGGCTACCGCTAGGTCGCGGCGAATAAGAGGCGACCGCCGCGACGCGGCCGGCTCGCTCGCTTCCTATCCGCCAAGCGCACGTCGACCACAATGTTTTTCTGGCGGAAACAAGATTACCGAGGGCCTTATCTGTGCTAAACCATCTACAGGTACATCAACATCAGCACCTAAAAATTAACTCCGTAAGTGTGACGTCATGGGTTCAAACAAACCGTTGCTAGGGTCGTTGTTATGGACGAATACATGTGGCTAGGTTTCCCAACGAAAACCCGGCCGTTCAAAAAATCACGAGTAGGATTTAAACTTCCAAAGATCACAAATATAGAAAGCTTGAATGTCATATATGCTTCGACAGAAATGTGCCGGTAATCACTTGTTTCTGAAATATTTACGACTGCAACTTCCGGTCCTGAAGATGCCTGCAGCAGACGACGAATGCAAGAAGAATGCCGTCTGCCACACGCCGGCAGGCCAAGCCGGCGCTGTCGTTTGAATCGTGTGAATAAGGATGATATCCTGATATTGCATTTGTTTGAAATATATTGATTTTCAGTAACTTCAAATAATTCATCGCGTGTGCGATGCAAAATATGGTTTATCAAAAGTACGAGCGTCGATCGAGATGATCGTCTGCTAAAAGGTCGCAATGGACCCGTGAGAAAAGCACTTCAGGCGATCGGTCGAGATCCCAAATTTTGTTTGTGGACTCGCGCTATGAGAGGGTGCGTAGTATCTGGTTGTAACCATCGCTGCAATTGTTACTGAAAAATCGCGATACGCATAGAATTCTTTAATAACCTGACAACCTCACTAATAATAATAAACGAATTACCTTGACGGCGTACCATTTGTTTCTTATACTGGCCTGCACTACGCCCGTAATGCACTTCAGGTCGTCGTCGTAAATTATCTGCATGACGTGGTTTGATTTTACGGCATTTTCACCCCTCTGAACTAAGCTGGGTTCTTCACAGAAAAAAAACGCACATTGCGGAGGCCTCTACGGCTACGGCAATGCACTTGTTTTTGTCGTTAGTTTACCGACGCATTTCAATGAAGAGGCCCGCTGCAACAGAGGCCAGCAAATCTATCGTGTCGTCTGCCGCCAAAGCAAAGAGGACTGTAATACTTCAGAAATGACTTTCATTTGAAATACGACACTGAGACGACAAGAACATCTTCATAATTAGATATCAAGAAGTTATGCTGCTTACAAAAAATTATTTACTTACTTGTAAGCAAAAATCGAGCCTCATGTGGAGTCTCCGTGCATTAGTCCATAGCAATGTCCCTAGAAACGGTTTGTTTGGACCCAGACGCCTTGTTGTGACGTCATCACTTACTGGGTTGATTGTAAAAAGAAGAAAAATGACCGCACCTTCATGTGGTGAATTTTGTTGATTGGGCCGATGCTCTGGTGGTGCTTGTTTGCGTAGACGCTGAGCAGCCGCATGCCGAACCTATCGTTCGTTTTCATCCATGACAGAAAGAAAATGTGTGGTGTGGAACGTGGTTATATAGACATTAGGGCATTTGGCCGCAGCGCCCTCTCGTCTATAAACGTTGAGCCAATGCATGCAAAGTTTAACGCGATTATATACGCATTTGACAGCAGCGCCCTTTCCTGTATTGACGTTGAGCGGCTACATGCCACGTTTCATCCATGACATCCCCAGCTCTTGAGTTACTACCACATCTCAGAGCACCCTACTCGTCCCGCAGTCGTGGCCGAGTGGTTAAGGCGATGGACTAGAAATCCATTGGGGTCTCCTCGCACAGGCTCGAATCCTGTCGACAGCGTAAACATTTTTTTCATCATCTTTTTTTTGCCCTACACGAGCACGTGAGCACGTGAGCGCACGAGCACCAGCAAGATTGACGTGAGCACGGACGCCGGATGGACAAGGCTAGACCCTAAGGAGCTTCGCCCCTAAAATGTAACAACGGGCAGGAAGAAAGGAGATTTTGGGGCAGCTTCAAAATGGTTTGAGGAGGAGTAGGCGACTAAATGGTAACTTATTCGTAATCACTCAGTGCATATAGATAGCAATGACAAGCGAAAGGCCATTATAGGTAGCATTTTTCGACATCAAAGGGGCATATGACAATGTCTATCAGAAAAACCCTTGGGATTAACTGAAAAGATATGAGCTAGGGGGAACCATGGTTAAGTTTCTAGAACGGGTATACACGGAGAATAGAATGGTTATAACATGGGAAGCCCAAACTGCAAGACAAGCAGCAATAAAAAGAGGACTTGGACAGGGTTGCCCATTGTCTCCCCTGCCATTATGATATACCTCAGTAAAATGGAAAAAAAGATTTGAGCAGCGCAACCTAGGTTTTGACTTCATTGACATAGATGAAGGACATAAAGTAAATCGAATACTGCCAGGAGTAACGTCTGCTGACGATATTGTACTCGTATCAGAAAGTCGTGAGAAAATACAGGAACTAATTCGGATTTGCAGCAGGGAAGGGGACAGTTTACGGCCTAAACTTCAGTGGGGACAAGTCGGGTATAATAGTTTTCAACGACAAGAAGGGAAAACTTCTGGAGATACAGGACACAGTGATATAACACGTAGAAGAGTCCAAATATTTGGGAGTATGATTAAATGAAGGAAGAAAAGTATCTAAAATTACATGAAGATATTGCAATGAAGAAGGGGACACGAAATTCAGCTATTATGAAACACAGGACACTCTGGAACAATTATAGATATGAAGTCGTTAGAGGTGTATGGAAGGGAGTCATGGTGCCAGGTGTGTCGTCGGAATTGTGTATGAGGTCAGAAAAACGTTCAGCCTTTCCGCTCTGTTAAAGAAGGAAGGCCAGGGAAGCTGTACGCTCGTCCCGTGTGTTTCTTCTTCGTCCTCGTCTGTTTTGCGCGCTGCTTCCTACGATGAATTCCCACCAACTCGCCAACTATCCATTCTTCTACTATAAATGTTGCCGCGATCTATGAGAGAGGGCGGAAACCAGACTGGTTTTCTAGTTGCCGCCGTCGCTCATAGATGGCGGTAGCTGTTTTGTGTAGTTTTGTGTCGACATTTGTTTGTTACCGGACACGAAACTGGGGGAACTAGTCCTTAACAGCTCCGCTGGAAAATCCAGGCAGATTTAGAAATACAGCAAAGGGGTGTTTGTAGGTTGGCACTGGGGCCACGTGGGAATACACCAAATAAGGGAGTACATATGGATATGGGTTGGGCATCTTTCAAGTACAGGCTTTCTGAAATTTCATACGATTGGAAAATTGCTGATGTAATTCCCGTGCACAAGACAGGTGACCGCCAGCTACTCGGTAATTACCGCCCCATTTCTCTTACTTGTGTCCCATCTAAACCTTTCGAGCATACACTTTACTCAAACATAATAAACTATCTGCTCACACACAACCTTCTTTTTGAATATCAGCATGGATTTCGTAAGTCGTAGTTGTGGGAAACCCAATTAACAGCATTCATCTTCGACATTTCGTCCCCTTTTGTGTTCCTGAGTTACGGGTTTTTATTACCATGAATCACAACCAGCTCGCTTGTTTTTTTAAGTACTGTTCCATTTGCCAGGCTTCGATCCTGATGAGCAAACTGACGCTATTTTCATTTATTTCTTTAAATAATACTGTTGCTCCCATCTGTGAGCCATAGCAGGGGCGGTTACATATTGACTTGGTGTGATGTGCTTACGTGTACCTCGTCATGGCAGAAGCGACTGCCTAAACAAAAATATAATGCGACGGAAGGGTCACCATTTTGTTAGACAATGAATTTCATTCGTTCATTGCCCTAGAAAAATAAATATTTGAAGACATCGTGCCTATTTCTATATTGTTTAATAGTGCCAGCACGATTTAGTCTAAAAGAAACTTTGGTTGAAAATTAAATGTATATATCACTATTGACATTAAAGATTATATTATTAACGGACTATAGATCTCTCAACCTGTTTACTTTTGCTGTAACTTTCAATGGCTGGATGGCTTGTTCCAGTGAACTTCACGCAGACACAGTATATCTAAAGTTACTAGATATAAATCTCCCAGCCAGTTTTTGCTCGCGTTCAAGCTTGTTAATATCATCAAGCGGTGTGCGGGTAACATACGGTGTGAGCGTATTCCAGTATAAGTCGTACGAGTGATTGGTAAGCGATCTTTTTTGTTCCTCTATCCGCGAACTTTAAGGTACTTATAAGTGTATACAATTTTCTCCGGGCCTTAGTAGCTATGTCATCTATATGCTGGTTCCAAAGTACTTTACTAGTTATTCTCACCACAAGGTATTGGTAGTGGTAAAACAATTTGGTGGGGTTCGCAATTATTGAATAATTATATTTCAAAGGATTATTTTTCTAGGTTATTCACAAGGCAACGGTATTATCGTAGTTTATTTTCATTTACGATTTTTCTGACCATTCTTTAATTTTCTTTAATGCCTCATTAAGTAATACCTGATATTGAGGTGATTTCACCTGAGAGCAAATAACAAGATCATCCGCTAATAACTTAACCGGAACATGAATGTCCTTGACGATAGAA
Source organism: Ixodes scapularis (assembly GCF_016920785.2). NCBI lineage: Eukaryota > Metazoa > Arthropoda > Arachnida > Ixodida > Ixodidae > Ixodes > Ixodes scapularis. The sequence continues at coordinate 34,953,571 of NW_024609883.1, forward strand.
TTGGTTTAAATTAAGAATAAAATAAGTTTCATTGACTATATAATTAAAAAAATTAAGAATTAAGAATTTACATCTACTTTCCAATGCTTTCGACAGAGTTCCTCATCAACGTCCTTTTTTAACTTAGAAATCTTAATACTCACCCTTCTGTTGTGAACGGTATCTTCGAATTCTTGATTAATCTCACCCGATACTTTTTTATGAACAGCGTGAAATCACCGACCTATAGTTGACGTTCGGCGTCCTTGTGTGGACGGCACTTGCCCCTCTTTCATTTGTAACCTACCTTAAAGGCCTGCATAATAACATATCTTCATTAGCGCGCTTATTTATCGATGATAGTATCATTTACAAACCAATTCATTCATATATTGATTAACTACTTTTACAAAACGATCTCACAATAATAACCAAGTCATGCCAAAATAGCAATTGGCTTCAAATTTTCATAAATTTTAATAGCTCTTATTTTTACGCACTTCACAAAAGAAAACAAATAACCGTGATATCACCCAGTGACGCCTTGTTTATCAGGCAAATACCTGGAAATCCATCTTACCTCTGATCTATCATGGAATGCTCGCATAACCTCTGTCGTTGCTAATGCTAACCGTGCTCTCAAATGCTTAAGCCGTGACCACAGGCTAGCGACAACCTCTGTAAAACAACTAGCCTACACTACATTGGTGAGATCCAAACTGGAATACGCTTTCCCAATAGAGTCTTAATGACAATCATACTTAAGTAACACCCTAGAAGCCGTTCAAAATAGATCAGTTTGTTTCATTTATTGATTGCTCTCCAAATATTAACATATTAGGATTACACCGATCAGCTGACCTAGACTGTGTACACATTTTCTTTCAGCCTGAGTGTGCCCCGCCTCTCGCGACGTCATCAAATCTTTATCACAAGCTAGCATCTCAAAAACTCTTTGCTATCACCTGTTCACCGAATTTGCCGTCGTCTTGACGATTCTTGCAAATTATTTGCACTTTCATCGTCCACATTTTCTTATCAAATGTCTACATTACCATTGGCCATAAAAGACTGGAAGGCACTACCTGACCACATTGTTTCCAGAAAAAACATTATCCCATTTGCTGTCGCCACTACCCTCTTCCTCTCTAGCCTCCCTATATAGATTAGTGTTTTGTCCAAGTTGTGTTGATTTTTTATATATGCATGCTCAACACTTGTGTAATACACTTTTGGGTCTTAAAAAGTGATGATGATGATGATCATTACAATCGACGCAAACTTATTTTAGAGCTCAGCTCTCAAGCGCCCGTTTCCGGGTTTCGCGGCGTCGGCGTCGCCGTCGGCGTAACCGCCCAGCTAAATTTAGCAGGAAGTTTATTTGGTGTTGAGGTCGCGTGACGTCAATTTTCTCCTTAAATTTAGCGAGGAAAATGACGTCACATGAACTTTGTGCCACGTCAGCCATGAACAAATTCAGTTTCTCCGCTAGATTTATCGGGAAGACGGACGTCACGTGACCTCAACACCAATCTGAATTCTACAGAAGAGGAGGAGGGACATACCCTCCACTCCGTACCCTCCCCTCCTTCTCCTCAAGAGCTGCGCTCTAATTTCGCGTTACAGAGATTCGTAAACGTCTTTCATTTTCTTTTTGTATTACCCACTAGTTTTTTTCTGCGACTCAATATTTATTAGCGTCAATGTAGACGCTAATAAACACGAACAAGGTAAACATAACTTTTAGTGGTTATATTTGTCACTAGCCGCAAGTGTTGAGTTTCCGTCTCAATATTGAGTTTCTCGCTGCAGATTTCGCAAGAGGACAGAAATCGAGAAAGGTATACATTGCCCGACAGCCATATAATAAAACTGTCATGACACAACAAAAATGAAGTCAACATTACTAAAAAGAAAGAGAAAGAGAGAGAGAGAGAGGATTGAACAAACGTAAGATAAGATCGGTTGTAGACGAAGTGAAGAGCAAACTGTAGGAAAGTGGCAATAAAGTAAGGTTGCTATCGCTGGACCATTCGCAGTGACGTACTGCTATTGGGGGTTCTCCTAAAGGTACAAAAGCAAAAAAAAAAAAAGAAAAAAAAAGTCCATCTCAAAGGGGCCGTACCAGGTGTATTGAAATACCAGAGAAATGGAAAGAAAACCTTATGGTGACGACTTTGTTGCCGTGGATGGTGTGGCAACCCTATTTTTTGTTTTAATTTTGTCTTTTTGCCAAGGGGTCTCAGAAGTTATCGGACAACTGGCATTTCTTGTGTTGAAACTGGCATGTCTCTGCTCCGAACCTAGAGAAAATGGCAATGGTCTTTATACGTTTATATATTCTTCGTGTGAAATATATGTCCGAGTTCCTGCAGTCGCGTGCGAGCAGAAATTAAAAACGAACAAACTTTTTCACATTCTTTTATTGAATTCTGCAACCAGAAGACGAACTCGCTTTTGAAGAAATAAATCACGGCCCTCAATGCTTGTGTTTGCCCAGACTGATAGCCGAACATGACGAAATCAATCTTGCTACGCTTGAAATAATATTTTCGGTGCACTCGTTCCAGATCCAGAGTAAATAGTTTTCCATGCTTGTTAAGACCGCTCGTACCCTCTATTGACATATATAGTTGGAACTCGGGGTACTCGAGAGCTTCGAGCGACATCCAGCAGTATCCATGTTTGAAATGGGAGGATGCCGGTAGGAATGAATCAAATATTGCGGATGATGGGACGAATTTGGTGCACGTGCAGTGGGCGGATCTATAGGATGCAATTTCCAAAAGTTGCACAATAAATAGGGAAGTAAAGCATTTAGGTTCAGAAAAATGTAGTTGCTTAAGCCAAGGATTCAGGATGCTACGCAGGTTAGGTCTTTGATCTAGTTACGCCGTTGATCCCTTTTAATCGCACCGCTCTAATAAATTTGTGTGCGTTTGCTAATAAGTTATTTTGACTGGATTAGTTGCAGGTCGAGAACACTCAATTAATACCATGTGTTCTACCAAGAGGCAAGCATTTCGAGTAAAATTCTGAGTGTTGAAGGTTAAAGAATGTGTCGAATTGTTCGCCCTTGTTCTTACCTTCAGTTACGTTGAATCGAGACACACTTGTTAAGAGTCAACGCAATTTATGCGACCTGCCGATGATCATGTGTGGGCGCATGGGCGATGATCTTATTTTTCCAGATGTGACAGTCAACGCCAATTCGGCTCACGTCAAGCTTCATCAAAAGTGTACTGTGATTATGCTCGGGGCCAGTGTTTTTGTGGGTTGTCAAAGTTTACGGAAGGAGACGCGTGACATCATCATTCGATGAGATTCATTTCGCGCAAATGCATTTTTGTAAAAAAAAATGTTGAGATCTTGGACGCGTAAAAACGTTTAAAGAATTGTAAATTAATTATTGACACGGATACGTCAATAGTTAAATTAGGGTATGCGCATCGAGAAAGAATGCCCAATCTGCGGACGAAGGCCAAAGACACTGGTGGCAGAATTCTTACCCTCAAAGGGCTCTGCAAAAGATTTTATTGAGGGTTCCTGGTTGTGAGCGTTTATTGATAATAAGATTCCGAGGAATACATCCACGCCTATTTTTTGAAATATAAAATTTGTGTTCATTATTGTTGATGCTACCATCAAAAAAGCAGGTTCTAAAATCAATGCCACGAATGGCACAAAATATAAAGCGGCGTAAAAAAAGTTAATAAAAGTGCAAGAGTTTCAGTATAAGTATTCGAGGGCTGCAACTTAAAGTATTTGTGTAATATGTTTAACAACACCTTTCCACGGGAGATAAAAGTTCTGAGAAAGAAGGATCTCAGTATTCTTGCATTTGCCTAAGGTTTTGTGTGCTTACTGCAGCACAGTACTGCAGCATTAGAGTAGTGAGAGATTGATCTGGAATATCAAGTGCAATATACTTCATCGGTGAACTTACCAGATGCTGAAAGAATTTGATTCAGAAACAGATCTATAAATTTCGCCAGACTTGGAGATGTTTTGTAAAAATAAACAATTTATTCCCTTCCTCGGGAGTCATTCGACAAGCCTAAAAATGTAAGCGGTCAGGCCTATTTTGAAGCAATGAACTGAAGAAGACTTATAAAGCGATACACATAATTCTGTTTTAATGGTTATATTTATAATCACAAAAAAGCGCGCATATGGAGCGATTTCTTATTCTTGTGACAGATGCATTCTTTTCAAGTCTCCACCATATGAGTTTAGGATGCGTTGAAGCAAAACTGAGTCGCTGATAGATTTTGCACATTAGACGAACCACTACACATATATAAATATTCTTGTACTGAAGCTCTGTCTAGATTTAACTCAAGCATTTAACATGACCTACCACAAATTGTTTCCAAACCAACTAATAACCATAAAGTGTAAGGTTCAGCTTTGATTAGTTCCCGAGAGTTTTATTTATTTAGATTATTAAGGCGACCGTAATACATTGCCCATTGCCAACGGAGTACGACATCCTCCAGAAGAGTCTGAAAGCACACCTTTCCTATTAGTGTGGCTCTCTTCTTTTTGAACAATAATAAAATAACACATTAGGAAAGAGGAGGTAACCGTAACCGAAAACTTCTAAAGAGCGAAAGTACGCACGTATACAAAAAAGTGGGCTCTGAGGAACGATTCCGCAGTAACCTATGTTTAGAAAACCTCCCCTTAAAAAAAAATAACTAAAAAGGTAAGACGCGACTAGGCTAATAACCAAAGACGTCTTCAAGCAACAAAACTGTTTCCTCAGCGTCTTCCAATCCTTCTCATCTCTCCGCACAACCTACGCAATTTCACAATAGCACGCAACTTTGCTACTATACTGCTCCAGCCCCAAACACTAAAAACAAACTACGTAAAAAAAGGAGATTACACAACAAAATCTTGAACAAAGATCCTAATAATTCTTCCTTTCATCCACCCACGTCCCTATGCTCCTCCTCCCCCTTCCCCTTTCACCTTCGCTCCGCGTTCTAGACAATCGATACAACCGCACATGCGCACTGTACCCCACAGAGCCCAGTATTTTTTTTTACCCTCTCCCAATCGCACACGCCACCGGTGGAGACGTCCCTCTTTGGGTTCCATCGTAGCTTATGTCCACCTAGCAAATAGAAAGTGGGGTTCGGTAGCTCCTTGCACGTGCTTCATATCGGACAAAAGATCGAACATCGCTTGACGTGTCTAGTTGACCGTCACCTCCGCGCTGTTGCTTGTCGTCTGCAAAACAACGGCGGGTGTGCTCCGTCTGCTTCGAAAACTCATCCTGCAGCGCCATGGCCGACGTAGCGCTGGGAGCTGGTGCGTGGTTTTAAAGCACCGTAGGACGACTCCTCTGGATACTGTGCGATCCAGGTAAGAGTTTTGAAGGTCGTTCGGTGCTCGAGTGGACTCGTGAGCCGCAGTATGTTGTCTTTCTTATGCGCGTGTTTGCTTCACAGTGTGCACTATTGAATTATCTTATCGTCTTTAGTCGATGTTGTCGAATGACCAAGAGGTGAATTCCGTACCTACCTGTTGAGCGGCACTCGCCCTACTTGTTTATTCAGTCGAGAGAACTGGGAAATCTGACGCTGGTTCTCTATCGTTTTTTGCTTTCATGTTCTCACTATCGTGTTCTGTTAGATCATTCTGAATGCGGCAGACCATATAAATTATAAATATTGCTTGTTCTCCAAAAACTTTTAAAAGGTAGTTCGCCTTATTTTTTTTTCGCTAATTCATTTTGTGGTTTTTAGGCGACTGTTGCGTTCCTTAAAGCAATATTAGCCATGCAATCGGATTTATATGAACCGATTTTCTAAAAAATAAAGTAGTTGATGAGTGGAGTCTTTAGAATGAATGATTTCATCTGATGAGCGCTACTTCGTTCGATCGCGCACATAATTTACACAAAGGCTGCGATCCTGATAACACCTAAGAATTAAGAAATAATAATCTGCCGATTATGATGTGGATAGTAAACTAAATTCCTTTAGTGTATACTCGCTTTTATGAAGGGTGTTTGCAAGAAATCAATACTTTTCAATAGTTGTTTTGGTGTAGAGACTATCAACCTAATTGTCGCACTATAATTTTGTTTCAACAATTAAATTCTTTCAATCTCTATTATATATACATTACAGCGTAATTCTTAGCTTATGATTATTGACGGTCTAACGCAAAATTTAAGCTTTTGTGAGAAAATTAGATGTGACAAATTTAATTGGCAAGGACGTTTAGAAAGGGTAATACCGTCACCTTTGTAAAAACAAATGTCGGGTGCATTTAAAAAAAAATATTTGAAATACGGTTCGACAAAGAAAACAATTACTTCAAATTTCATTATTTAACTTTGACGAAAGGCGTGAGTGGTGATTAGAACCACCATAACAATAAACCATAAAATTTGTCAGACTGAATATAAATACTGCGCATATAAAAGCCCTGGATAACACAGACAAAAATGCACGATCCAAGAGTACCATTCAAACAAACATTGCAGATACACTTTATATGCAAGGTTCATTGTTTTCGGAGTTTATTTCTCATGCAATTAGGTGGGTGTTTTTCGGTGTTTATATTCAACTGAAGAATCGGGGTTTATCAAAGTTTATTTTGTTAGATTCCCAAGTCTTCCAGATTAGTAGTTTAATTTTACTACCGTAAAATCCCGGGAAATAACCCACCTGAATTCGAGAGAAAATTAGGTGAAAATAAGGAGTGGGCCAACTTTCGGTGTACAATCAAGGAAAGTTGAAAAAAAAATTTTTAGATCATGTCTCGGTCAAGCTTGTTATCTCGGCAAGGGGGAATGCAGCAAAGATTTCTGAACTTCCCAGTCAGCAATGTTCGCTTATATCCCGCCATAGCTAACTAGACACATTTACGCCAAGGTCATCATTGATCCCAACACTGTGATTACTAGGAGTGGGCTAACTTTCAGTGTTTAAAAGAAAATAGCAAATCAAGCCGAGAATTGGGGTGGGTTACCTTTCGGTGGTGGGGCATCTCTCGGGATTTTACAGTATGTCCTCAATTTTTTTTTTCATAACTACGCCTAAAAAATTAGAAACGTTTGGACACAAACATACCCGAAATTCATGAGAACTTACCTGTATTGCGTGATATGTGTGCAGCAGCCATTCGCATTGGCGGTTTGCCATTGGCAATATTAACTCTCCCGGCAACAAATATTGCAAAAAATTGTTGCCTCGGCAGCGTTCGACACTTTGAAATAATTGAACTCCTGAACGAAGTCGCCTGGGAATTATAAAAGCTTCAACTACCCTCCCCTCCTTTGCAATATACAAGTGCATAGCTATCGCTCTTATAAATCACCCCCCTCCTTCTTCCAAGAAGCACACAAATAGTATAATACAAAATGGAAAACTAAAAGAGGCTTCTGCCATGACCCAGAGGTAAATTGACCCATTGTCCTGAACAAACCTTGATGAGCGAAAACGTAAATCCCCTCTTGTCAGTAGCAATCCGATATTTCAAAGGAAACTAAAGTAGCTTTTACTTAACCACTAACCCCCTGCTCTTATAAAATGTATTCGTACAATAGTCTTTTTGCTTTTTGTGTTGCCTTCGTGGCCTCAAAATTCTATTTTTTTTTCCGGATAAATCCGAATGGATTCATATTTTACCAGCGAATGTTTTTCGATTTTCTTTTTCGGAGGTATTCGAAAACACGGATATATCCTACCGGACGCAAATCAGATAGCACAAATTCAACCAAACTGTAAGCGTTACAAAAAGAAAATTTGTTATTTGTTTGCTGCCAATAGAACAAACACATTACCGATCTACGTTACCTTAAAATACGGACTTTTAGAAAACCGTTACCGTGTTCCGCGTACAACACTAGTGGAGCCTTTAAAGCGTGCTTTTAAACGCACACCCGGAGCGACCCCGTGACTGTGGGGCGCGTGCTTTGCGGTTCGCTAAATGTCCCTAATAAACGAAACGCGTTACAGTTCCCGAAAAAAGTAACGCGTCCTACTTTACGTTACATTTTATTTCCGACCGTTTTACTGTTCTGAAGCATAAGAACTACACTCCAAGAAACATTATATCCACGCGGAAACTTAAAAATTACACTATATTTTTGGTTTTATATGGTTATGATTTGGAAGGTATGTGGGACAAGTGCAAAAATTCATGTTACTTGGCGCCCAAAAAAAAAACAGGCAAAAAATTTGAGTTCTTTTTTAAGGCTTGGGAAGATGTAACAAATAACGTAACTTTGTCACCTGCTACTCGAAATAAGTAACGTAAGGACGTCACTCGTTAATGTTTTAAACTTTGACGAGTAAGCTACTACGCTATCGAAAGTACGGTTTTAGGGAACCGTTTCTGCCTATCCGATACGGTGCGATGGGCCCTCCGGTACAAACTGCGCATGCGCGAGGCTTCTGTGGTAGCGCATGCGCAGTTTCTTACCGTATGGGATGTGCAAAAACGGTTCCCTAAAACTCCGTAGGAACCCGGTACCGGTAAGACGGTTACACGCAACGCGTTACTGTCAACACCGATATGAACGCCGCATCTAAAATCAGGCATTCATAAATTACTATTGCAAATTTAAGGCTTTGGCCCAAACACGACGTCAATAAAATGTTTTATTGCCTGTTAAACAAATGCGAAGCAAATATTCAACTGTCACTTCGCTAAAATATTTTACCTGGCATTGGTAATTCGAATTTATGATAGATGAAGAATATTGTATAGGTAATAAAGTGATAAATATTGAGACTCGTTTAATACATGATCTAATATTAAAATAAGGAGGCGTAGAGCTTCGCATCACATGATCAATGCAACGATTAATTTCTGAACTACAGCTTTTTAACTTCTTGCGATTAAGTTTTCTTCAAAATAAATTATTGTTCAAGAACACAGTTCTTTTTTAAACATACTTAAAATTAAATAACCTCCAAAAAGGCTCTCAATATCTTTTTTTCTAGCCTTGAGAACGTGTGATATTGAATTATGGCACTTCTAACATTCTTAATAAATAAAAAAAAAATATATATAAGAGCCGTAAATACATTTATTTCTAACTTATCAAATATCCAGTAATAATTAGTTTAGTTCGCGTTTCAATGGCGATTGACAAAATCAATAGCTTTAAAGAGCCACTTATCAATACGTTACGCATTTGTTTCAACAAATTAAAAATATGATGTGAAGAAGAAGAAGTAGAAGATCAGAGGATGAAAACAGAGAGGTTAAATAGCTCAGTTAAAGCCATTCAAAGTAACCACTGGGGGAAATTTATACAATCGCTCATCTTGCTCAATAGTCAAGCTGTTTGGGGGGGGGGGGGGGGGCAATTGAGTAGTAAATGTACAGAACAAATGGAGACAAAATAACTTCTACTACTGCACACTCTAAAAAAAAGCCCGTCCGTCTGCTTTCCCGCTGAACACTCCGAGAGTTAATCACCGCAACTTACGGAGGCAGCTCAGCGAATGACGATGCAGAAACATATGTTTAGACAAAAAAACGCAGTCTGAGTTGTGACATTAAGCAATGCAAGCGTGACGTTTTGCATTGCTTAATGTCACAACTCAGACTGCGTTTTTTCGTATAAACATATGCTTCGGCATTGTCATTCGCTGAGCTACCTCCGTAAGTTCCGGTGATTGGCTCTCCGAGTGTTGCGAGTGAAAGTAGACGCACAAACTTTTTTTAGAGTGTGGATGTAATTGTTTGTACTTTATTTGCGTTATCTAACTATTTCTAACTTAAATGCAGGTTGTAGGCTTAAAGGATGACTGTATGAGAGAGGACGAACTGAAATCGATATAATGAAAACAAAACCCTCAAATAATTTTTCGTCATAGTTTAAAAGAATGATCGAGGTTTTGTTTGAAACTCGTAACACTTATTTTACACGATGAGTTACCAGAGATGAAGCAATAGGTTATATTTGGCAGCGCTTCAGATCTCGTGATGAGAAGTGTTAGGCGCAAATTCCGTAGTAGACTTGCGCAAGGTAATATAGCCACTGGATGATAAGCATTTCATAAAAAAGAGTGGCACTCGATGCAACATACAGCCCCCCCCCCCAAAAAAAAAAAAAAAGAAAAACGATTTTTTTTTAGGCAACCGATATGATGCAATGAATGATCTGTTCAAGGGTAAATGTTGCGTAAAATTGACTCTTAAAAGCTTATATCGCTGTAAGTCCACGTTGACGCTAAAGAATGCTGTAGTGAGTCCACGACACAATTCATAGCAGCTCGTCATCTACTAATATTTATGTTAAGTTGTCAATGTGGCAGCATTTGTACCAGTCTTTTCAAGATAATTTCGTATAACCATATTATCATATATTCTTTATTTAATATGTCGTAGTTGTCGGCTAATTTCTTGATACTGGACGATAATAATATGCCGGACGGAATGTCATATACGAAGAGTGTGTTTGGGAGAACATATATACATGTTAATTTCAATGAAAAAGAAAAAAAAATTCGCGTCGCAAAATCCTTAGGCGCCGCCCGAACGGAGCGCTAGCGGCTGGGACACAATAAAGTCCCTCGATTAACGATTTGCCGAATAGCTAAAGCGATTGATGTGCCAACGCGGTCTCCCATTGGCCCGCGCCCGAATTCCGTTTCCGGTTAGCAAGAACATGGCGGATTTGACTCGACCCCACTCTCAAGAAACGGTGTGGTACCTTGGCGTTCGAAAATCTACCCGCGTCCAGGGGTGTTCTGTCTGAATTGTCGCGTGACACGACCCGCCGGAGTAACTCGGAAGATTTCGAACACAGCCATGGTGGGCGAGTTAGGAAGAACATGGCCGACCGGCGCTCAGCAGACGACAAGAGCAAGGGGAGGAAGGCGGAGAGGGACGCTTGCCGCTACATCGCATAGCGTTCATCTATAGGGACGTTAGGGTGCAGTAGATACCTTCAGGAGACAGTACAAAGTTTTCGTAGATCAAACGCTGCGGTGAGCGGAGCCAACATCACCTGGACAGAAGGCCTCCACACGCGTCATCATAGTCAGATCGATCGAGGCGAGAGATTGGGCACGAGTGCTGCGTCAGTGTTCGGCTGCGGCTCGTGGCCAATCAGCGCGTCGAAGGTCGGGCTCGGGTCCAATAGCCGACCGAGCGCGATCCGACTGTGATGACGTTTCATAGAGGAAGAGGAAACCATGCGGAGGCCTTCTGTCTCATAGAGTTATTATAATGTACGCTAGAGGTTCAACTGGCGCTAGTGTGCTGCTGCAAATTGAAGCAGACAGCAACCAGTCGGAAATTGACTTCCGGTAATGCATTTCTATGGGAAAAAGCGAGTGCATTTTCTCGCGGTGCTCGATTATAAGAGCAAATATCACGAATATTCCGTACGTACTGGCACATTGGAACATTTCTCAGTCACGCAGATGAAATAATTGGTCAGTTACGGCGTTTTTATGTGAAATTCGTGGCATGAAAAACGGTGCTAAAACCGCTTCGTACATGTATTTATGTGCACTGTCGGACACTGTTAGCGCGAACACGGCATCGGCGCTTTCCACCATGGGGGATATACGTGTCAAACGAACGAAGGACATGTGGAAAACCAAGAGCGACGGCAAGAACTACGCAGTAACACTAAATAAGTAACTCGTTGTGCATGCAGGCGATCAAAATAAATTGAAAGCCACGTAATATAGTCCGATTTGCAATAAATAAGTACTGCTTTATTCTTTCTGCTCATGAATATGTGCAAAGATGCATGTTTTGGGTTCAAATCATCAACTGCACGCTCTAAATATTTGCAAATACGGAAAAGTCGGAAAACAGGTGCCCGATAAAAACTGCCCGGCATAGGAGATAATAAAAAGGCACACCTTTCGCAGTCCACGTACTTTATTTCTTACATTCGAATGTTTGATGTGTTTTACCGTCGTAAAGATGCACGACGGAGTCATTTTTATAGAGTGACCGGACGGGCATATTTGCTAGCGAACCTTGAACACACTCTACATTCTTTTCGATCGTTAGTTTGCTTAGAATCGTCGCTTGTCTTTACATACCTGCCATGGAACATAGGTTTGGGCCTGAAATATAGCGAAGCTTAACATCGCTCAGTGATAATGAAAAATGCTGTAATTAAAGCAATTACACTTTTACAATATTAATAGATGTACATACTATCCGGTACAACCGAAATAATAAAAGTTATTCATGTTATTTTACGGCGAAGAGACAAAACGCACGCGCGTTTTCCCATAGGAATGCACAGGAGCACCGCAAAAGTAGACTGGTTGCTGTCTGCTTCAATTTGCCTCCCGGAAGTCGCATAGACACTAGCGCCAGTTGAACCTCTAGCGTACATTATAATAACTCTATGTTCTGTCTAGGTGGTGTTGGCGGAGCCCAGCTGGCGCGTGCTCAATCCGTGCTTCCCGCTAACGGCATAAACTCCCGCTAGCAAAGCGCTAGCAAACAGCCTCGGGCGCGCGCTCTTCAGAGCTTGCATCGAAGTGGCAGCGCGAGCTCCCGCTACAGGTAGCGTGGCCTGAGAACACGATCTACTGAAACTATTTATTCTAGGTCTACGTTTTGCTACGAGGAGGTCGTGCCGTCACTTCGACGCATAAATTGAGCAATAGCCCGCTGTGCCCGCTTCCCGCAGCGCACCTGCGGTCTACTAAAACTGTCTAATGCCAAGATGTTGTGCCTTAGCGCAACCGAAGTTATAAATAATTAGCGTTTATTTTTATTTTTATTTTCAAAAAATGCAGTAAGATAGTGACCACCGAAACCGGTGAATACATTGAAGTGAATATGTCGTCTGCTACGAGGAATGCCCAATTTTAATTGAAAAACAGTTTTAAAACACTTATAGACGCTAAATTGAAACAATAAAAACTAGAAATCTGGTTCGAATCGTTAGCCGCATGTCTAGGCGGAAAATGAGCGTTTAGCAATAACTAGTTTCATCTTCCTGTAAAAAAAAAAAAAAAAAAACGAAGAGCAACAACATGTTTTTGTTGTTTTTGCAACGAGAAACAGTAGAGAAACACGTGCGTTTCCCTGTTATGCACCTAATGACAGGAAGTTGGGACAAAATGGTATTTATAAAAACTTTGGAATGGGTTAGATGGTTCATTGTGATCTAAAGGATTAAAAAACGCAAAAAACATGGACGAAGAAGAGACGCAACACGGACTGGCGCTATTTATCTTTACTGGGTAGGTTCTGCCAAGTAAAAGTTCTGCAGAGGAATGAGCAGTAGATTTAATGTATTTGGGAACGCGAGGGTTTAGGCTACAGTGCAGAACTCTATTAATGCCTCTGCGAAATTGATTAAAGTGACATTAGTCTAGCGATCACAATTAGCGGTCATGTGAATATCAGTGACAAATTCAAAAGAACTGAGTGTTGCACGAGGAATTTGTTTTTTCTGAAATTATGCAGATTTTGAAGGAAAACAAAATAGGTCAGTTTCATTGAGTTGTGCCATGATCGCTGGAAATAAGACACGTTCCATCATCTTGCTGGTCATGCATTTGTACGGTGCTCAAGAAATAGTTGGAAAAGCCTTATTTTAAGCCGAACCTAACGAACGAAAAACAACTAGATATTGACAAAAAGTTCATTCTATTCCGGTAGTGAATATGTCAGTGTTTTGCCGAGAAAAAATGAAAATCCAAAGCGGTTTATTATTTTTGTTATTTTTACTATTTTGGACGGTTGTCGCATACCATAACTTACCTCCCCTTTAAGAGAAATCCAGGCATTGATCAGACCGATCGGCACAATACTTCGTTTCACCTCAACGCAGTCGCCGGTGCGAGTCTAGCGACCAATAAAGCAACGCCCGAGGCGCACCAACACGACCATTCGCCGTATTTCTGTTCGTACTCATCCGCCGGCTAATTCATTCAAGGGCAGAGAGTGCGCCATGACTTTACGCTTCTCGTCTGCGCTGTTTGTCTTCTAGTCTTTGCACTCACTCATACTCAACGTAAGACCAAATATAAAGAACGCTTACAAAAAAAAAAAAAAAAAAAAAAACAGAGCAGTCGACGATTGTTTTTAACAAGAAACACAAAATGAATCGCCCCCCGTCAGAAAAAGCACTTCGGAGAACTTCTGGGATAGCAGACGACGGATATCGCCTTTTAGGAGCCTAATCGCGCAGACTCACATCCCAGCGGGTCACGTCAGGTGGTACGAAGAGGTGCTGCATCCACGTCTCTGACGCCGCGAAATGGCGTACGGTGTCCGGATGGTCGTTAACGCTTTTACGGTTGCCCGAACGGGAAGCCGTCCCCTGCAGGCAGTGGCCCTCGTAAAGTAGAATTTATACCCAGTCTCTGTTTATATAGTTCGTGTTTCGCTGGTTAGAGCCGCCGTTACTATACACACCGTTTTCGCCTTACGATAAACCGAGGAGGACGCTACCAGCCACCTTAGCCAATCCAGTGCCGCGGTAGTGTCACGTGACCTTGAAGAGATGGAGCGGCAAAGCGCGGGGCGCCCAGTCACATGGTGCTTGCATAGCGCTGGATTGGTTGGGATGACTCCTGGCGTCCGTTGCGGTCCATCTTAAAATAAATCAAAGTTAACACCAAATTTTCGTTGTTGTTTTTTTTTTTTTTTTTTTTTTTTTACTTTCAGAGATTTTTTACGTCCGATTCCCGAAACCATAGTCGCGTGGGTTTGGAAACATACATAGATGTATTATGACTTAATAAATATCCACGACTAGACGGGACCTATAGCAATCTTGGGATGTCCTTGTTATTAAAATATATCTTTCCGCAGGGTTTGCAGACGGTTATAACATATTAGCAGCAGGCACACGTTTCTTCGTGTCATATCTAAGTTTGCTGCAAACGTTGCAGTTTAGAAAGCTGGTAAGTTATAAGCTGTCTGTTGCTATCTCATGAGCTCTAATATTAGGTTAATACAAGGCTTGATAAATTGAGCATAGGTGCACAACTGTTTTATTGATCTGAAGTTTGAAATAAAACTAGCTGGCGGCATTAGGAACTAGCGAATCGTACGAGGCAGCGCTTTCGGGTAACTAGATTCAAGTGCAAACAGTTCCAGATGACTCTTTATAACGAATTGAGTAGATTACAGAAGAACGATGTATACCTCTCTGAATGTGCAAAACATATTCGGTAACTATAGCCCGCTCTAGAAGTAAAACATTTCTTTATGTGAAGCGGAGGCTATAGCGAGGTTTTAGCTTGAATTTTGAAATTTCCCAATTAGTCTGTCTTAACTCGACTGAACACACCAATATTACCGCCATGTGACTGCTTGAATTCCCAATCTTTCCCAATTTTAGCGTTCTTATAAAGCAATTTTACTACGGAATCTAAGTAAGGACCTAATAAACGAGAATCCCTTTTGTTTCAGGTAGGTATTGGACATTTGTATCTATTTATTCGTTCAAACTGCAATGCTGACATGGGTCGAAGACTCGGAATGCACTTCAAGTTGTGCATTTGGCTTACATCGCAAGATTTAATGCTTCTAAGAACTCTATTTTAAGCTAGGGTAACCTTAATTTATTCAAAACAGCTGCGGTTATGCATGCATAAATAATGAATTTAGGTTTCAATGATGTATTCAAACTGGAGCTCATATCATCATGCGTAACTGCCATAATGCAACACCATCCTTTTTTTTTTTTATTTTTTACAAAATTTGAGTTGACGCCGGGAATCTATTCTTCACAACAGATAAATTTAAAAATGTATTGGTTCTGAGTGTTTTACACCTCCTTGAATGAAACACCAAGCAAAACCCAAAACTTCGTTGATGCTTGTAGGAAGAACTAGAAATGTGTCTTCTGGAAGCCTTAGCATGTCGGCAAACATGTTATTAAAATGTATACTGTCCCTTAACAACGCGTTGACTGCCACACACAAAAAAAAGATAAACTACTCAAAGTACAGCTGCTAAAGTATCTCGTTTGCAAGACTCCATTTTCAAGATAAAGTTGTGTTCCACCCATTGTTTCATTTTCTTGCTTCTTGCTTTTCTTGCTAAAAATGGCGAATTTTCTTATCCATAATTGCATAAATCGCAACCTTGCATAAGACACCGCTACATCTTTGTACGGTCGGCGCGGCAAAACTGCGTTAAAGGCCCGGATATGTGTAATATGATCGCAATATACGGGTAAGCGAGAGCGTTTCAATATTTTCGTTAATTATTCGAAAAAGAAATAGAATCCCCGTCAGAAATTTCCGCAATTAAGATTCATACTTATAGAAAACAATGCATATAAACCCCAGCGTTCTAACACGCACCGACGGAAATCATGGGGGTAAAAAATGCGACTTAGGTACCGAGAATATAATAATAAAACAACCGTTATAAATTCGATGGATGCAATCAAATTAAACAAAGTTGCAAACCCACCTCTTTTTCATTTTGTAGTAATACTAGAACAGGCTAAAGATAAAAGCGATTTGAACAACAGCTCGATTTCAATTAGAGTATCCTTGAGGCTTCATGATATGTAATTGTTTTTTTTTTTAATGACCCGTCTAGCAGTAATATCAACAAAAACAAAACAAAAATGCCGAGAACCTACAACAACAAAAGCGGACGCATAAGGTTTCCAACGTGGGATAGCGACAGATAAATGAGTTTTCGTGTGATGTGGTAACACGGGACAGAGTCCGCCTAACTCGCCGTGCGAAGATAAATTGTTAGGTTCTTCGCCTTGTCTCGGCCATTGCTGCTGTAAAAGCAATATCCCAATTTCCGCAGATACTATCGTGACTCTACAGTTTCCGCTCGCACTCAATAGTTCCTGTCAGTCCATTGTTTTCGGTTCACTATTGTAATTGCCCCCGACACTGAGTTTTTTGTGTGTTTTTTTCCGCTCGGTATTGTCTCGGTTGATCAGGATAAATAGCTTGTCTTAAATCAAGCGTAACTATATACGAGCCCTTAAATTGAAAACCCTCCTATTCTTAGAAGGAAAAAAAAAAAGTAGAAATTTGCAGACGGACGAGAACTGCGCAAAAAAGTTTGTCTAAACGACTTCTTTTTCTTCTTCTTTTGGTGCAGCGAACAAATTGCCGCACAACTATTCGCTAACTATGCCTCATAGATAGAAGCTGTAATATGCGTTCATGATCGATCACTTGAAACCCGCCTGATCAACGACAGATGAAGAAACGCAGGGCAGGGTTTTGTACATGATCTTTGGTTTCTGATTGGTTCCTTGGAATTCTCATCGGCTGATGCCGCCATCTCATTGGCTGCGGACAGATAATGAGATGTCCGGGACAAGCCACGCCCTGCGTTTACTAGTCTCTCAGTGACTATGCGGAGCGCCAGTTCGACTGCTTCTTTTGCAAGGGAGACTCCATAACGCCGGGCTTTGATTGACTCTGATTGGAAGATAGTGGGTAAACATCGAGGCAGTTTGCTTTGGGGTCTGCCCACTATTTTTTAATCAGAGCCAATTGGAGCTCGGCTTTCTGACGTCACCACAACCCTTGTAAAAAGAAGCGGACGAACTTGCGCGCCGCATACTACTGATCTCTGTTGTAGTAGGCTGTATCGCGGATCGGAATCCCGTCGGTGTCGCCACCGGCGGCCATTGCTTGACACCAGGCATCACACGCAAGTCTATGGGAAAAACGCACAAATATAAGAATATTGAAGCATGTACGCTGTGCTCGGAGAAGAGTATTTTATGGTGTGTTGTGATTCTTACGTCGGGTATTTGGAGATCGAATCGGTATTTGTCAAATGTTCGAACGCCGATTAAAAATATCAAACCTGCCGGAGCAGCTACGGCTGAGCTTAAGCTTGCTCTCGTAGTGGAGTAAACAAAGGAGCTTGCCGACAGTGAGATCGTCCTCGGAGAAGCCCAAAAGTTAATGAGTGACAAAAAAGTTCCATCTCGACAGCGGCTTTCAGGGAGTGAACGAATTCTGCGTAGCAAAGCCTTCGAGCTTGTCGTCTGCTAAACCCAACTCAAAGAAACCGCCACCGACTCCGCTGTAACTCTAGGTAACTCTCGCCTCACTGAGCTGCGCTACATCTTTCGCCCAGCGGAGTCACTCTCGACCGCAAAATATTTATTTATAAGAACTGCGAGGGGGCTGTCAGTTTTAATGTTTGTACGCAAGCTATTTGACGGTCTTCTTGAAAAGCAGCCAAAACGTTTCAGTGCCGACAACAGCTCAGATGGGGAAAACGGCATGTTTTCTTGTTTTTCCCATAGAGTCCAATTCATTTGGTGGTGTCAATCAATGGCCGCCGGTGGCGATACTCGGCCCCAGCTGCCAAGATGGTGGTCCGCGGTTCAGCCCACTACAATAGCGATCAGTGCCGCATACCATCATTTCATGCATGTCGAGGTTGTGAGCTCCTGTAGCCGTGTGCTTTAGGAGACCATAAAATCGAGCTACTACTTGGTTGATCAAACGTGTCCGAACAGTATTATTAACGTACTTTCGTTTTCAATAAGACGATGATGACGTGCTCCTAGATGCGTTTATTTAGTTGCGAGCGGAGACAAGGGGCTGAAGTCCATGTAGCGCTTGCACATATATAACACTCCGATACTGAGTCGAGCTATTAGGAGGTGGTGCAGTTCCTGCAAGGGTGCTATTGTGGTCGCAAACGGGTACCTTTCGAATTGTGACGTATCGAGAAAGAAGGGACGGAGCCTCAAACTAGAATGATTCTTGTTTGAGGCTCCGCCCCAACATTCGGGTTCACGCACGCGGTCAGCTAGAATCTGACGATCCCCCTACGTCGCGATGACGTGTCCACGCCAGTTGGGGCGCCGAAATCCCCGAATTTCCCCCTGTTCTTTTTGTTATCTTCTTTCTTTCCTCCAAGAGTTAGAACGAGCGAATAACGGAGAAAAGGCTACCTTCCGGAAAATGGAAGGAAACAGAGAAAAAAAAATATTATTCTTTTATGAAATACGGAAAAATTTTTTCAATAATTATGACGTAAAGCAAATTTAGCTAAGATATCTCAGCTTGTTTTCCGAAGTCTTTCGCTGCGGTCTTTGAAAACAAACATGGCGAAAACCGCGGTAACGACCTTGTGGTGCTTGTGTCTCGTTTACGTCGTTGCTTTGCCTGCTTCTGCACGATACGGACGGCATTACGAGAAAAAAATATTATGTGAAGGTGCGCTGCGACACCGATCATCCTTTGTGAAGCCGCCGTGAACATAAGCTGCAAATGAAATTTCCTGTTTGCCTGTGAAGGAGACTCCCAATGAATACAGGGCTGACGACGACTCTGTCGTAATATATGACAAGTCGTGAGATCGACGCAGAGTGCAACGGTTGTGAACATTCTGTGGATGATGCAGGAAAGTTTCTTCGGGCAGTTTTAATAATGCTTTGCTCCCTTTGCTCACTGCAGTGATTACGACGGTATAGTCTCCATAAGTCATGCTCTTCTCTTTCGGCGCTGAAGAAATGGACGCGACGGCATAATCTCGGGCAGTCTTTTGGGCAGTCTTTTTTGCTTATTCTTTTTATTGTCAGAATAGCTCGTGCAAAAAAAAAAAATTCTTTTACGTTTTTACACGTCCCTACATAGGTACCTCGCTATCCCATTGGCTTCATTGCGCGTGACGATTCAACGCTATTTGCCATGGAAACGTTCGTGAAACTAGAAAGCCTCTGTTTGCCGCTAACAGTCATTTTTCGAGTTCGGGTTGTGACGACAAAATGACGTAAGAAAAAGAATGCACGGGACTATTTGCATTGTTTTAACTCGAAAAGCGTACCCTTGGCGAGTTAAACTCGAAAGAACATGGCCGCGATGCTCGTCGGATCGACCCCGGCTGGGGTTTGACATGCGATCGGTCACTTGATCAACGCGCACACGAATGCTTTCGTGCTGTTCGATGAGCCCATTTAACGGCAGGACTGGGTCGAAGAGCACAGTGAGCTGGCGTTTAACGTCTCCAATATAACGCTTGGCGAGATGCAAGACTTGGCTTCTATTTGTGCCGGTGTTATGAAGCTTTAAAGTGGTGTTGTTGTTGTGGCTCGTACGGTAGCCTTGATGAGATTATGAAGACGGTAATAGACCTTCATTCAGCTTTGCCATGCATTGAGATTCAAAACCTCACCTTGACACCAAGGGAACCACGTTTCCGCGAGCACGGAGGCAGCAGCCAACGGTCTAAGAAAGAATTGTGCCGCCGCCACGACCGCCAGCGATCACCCCAACGGCAAGAAAACAAACGACAAGCTCATTGAGGTTTGTGTAGTGCTGACTGCTGATTCATCGGACGACAAAGTGAATGTGTTAAAGCGCAACGTAAGTTTGCCAGGGTTTTGCAAAATGAATGCGTTTCGTTGAAAATTTAATTTGTGGAATTCGCTAACGCCTTGAACGTTTGACGGGGACTGCATTGTGAACGCAGGCTTCACATAAGTATTTTCTACAGTGTGTGCTTTGACTGCAGGCATATAAAGACAGAAACACTGCCTATGTGGTGCATAAAATAAAAAAAAAGAAATTTCGCTTATCTTGATAATGTTGACTATCTATTGAGCGCTGTTGATAGCAGTGGCGTAGCCAGGAACTTTTAAGTCGGTGAGGGTGGAGGGGGGTTGAGGTGGCTGGGATGTTCATGACTTGGGGTGCGGGGGGTATGGTGTCGAAATTTGTGTGTATATTCTAGGGCCCGCCGGATTTGGGAAGGGAAGGGGCGAAGCCCCATAGGCCCCCCCCCCCCTGCCCCCCACCCTGCACCCCCCTCGCTTTGCCACTGGATGATACCATAAGGGGGGCATCGTACATTCACAGGCTGCTATAAGCATGTGCATAGCCAATCAGCTCGTACCACAATAGCTGCTGACATTCTTCACGTTACGTAGCAATTCTTTCTTTAGTACACATGCTCGCTTTTCCTGCACACATATACTCTGCTTCCGCTTGTCGTTTATGCTTGATGGTAATAAGTCAACAGTGCGTATTTGCTCTGCATCACAGGCAAATTAAAAAAATCCAGCTTACACTACTCTTTGATTTCAATGAGTTACTGTCACTTTAGAAACGACAATCTATTTAATTGGTATCATAACCTTTACATTAAACACACGTGTGTTGAATGTAGGACAATTGTATCTTTATTGTTTCTCTTGGTCACGAAAATGACAACCATCCACAAGATTGCACTGGCTAAATTTCTCGTCTACAGTGGGTAACAATGTTACCATACTCTGTCAGATAAAACTCCTGCTGTCTAAACAAGTAACGATTCATTTTAGGACACACCTGTTCGTAGTTCATTGCAAGGCATCGAAAAGTGTTCTTATGACTGTCCGATGACTGACATGCAATTCCAGAAGCTTGGCATGAAAAGGTAAAATATCTAATTGATACAACAAAATGCCATCAGCAACCCCATCCAGATTTTATTGCGTGATTGACAGTAGCTACAAGCCGCAACAAATTGTCAACCGAAGACATAGGTACTAAGCGTGCACTAACTTCGAAGCGGTAGAAACCCTGAAGTTTTAACGTCAACTTACCACTATGTTGTTAATAACAAAGTGGTGTTTGCGGCAAAGTGTTGGAGTCCTTCAGAATGGTGACGGTCTCCATCAGACCGATGACGACGGTGACGAAGGTTCAGTTAGAGACTAAGTTTAGTCAACGCACCCCACGACGTCGGTCTGCTTGTCGTGGTGGCGACGAAAGCCTCCTTTCGCACATGCCTCAGCTGCCTCGGTCCGGGGTTTTGTCGACCCAGCCGTCTCTTCCCAGCCGGTTGACAGCGACCCCCGCGACGGCCGTCACGGCTCTGATCACCATCCACTGGGCATTCGCTATGTGATCATCGGTAGCAACCGCGCCCTTGTAGTTCTCCGCTGCGAAAAATCTCAGTGCAATTCAATTAGAAGCTGCTGCTCGACGGTCATCATCTCTCATCGTCTCCGTCTCTCGTTGCGCAGCTGGTCACACTGCGATCACAGGGTGCTTTTTGACAAGCGGTATTGTCGTCAGAAACAGTCGTCGTGCATCGCGAAGGCAACCGTGTGCTCGCGGAAAACCCGTCATAGTACGCGTTGGTTGAGCCATCGTTGAGCAATAAGCATCGCCGCCATTTTCTACGCTCTAGAATCCTGCCCAAAGCTTGTTCCCCTTCGTGCAATAGAAAGAGATGGGCATCACCCCGAACGATCTTGCACAAACGTTGGCTTGCACTGCGCAAGCACGTCTCCTCGACAGGGACGTTGAAAGCCCGGAGCACGTTCTTGTAGCTCCTACACCCGCACTAGCTCGCACTCATAGTGAAACAGAGAGTAGGCTGTGTCGAGTAATACCGCAGTTAATCTAGGGACGCGACTTCCGCTATGTGCTCCGTATGTCGGACGTGGACATACGTCACTTTGTCGTCACGGTCCGAACTCGAAGAGCGACAGTTACGGCAAACGGTTGCTTTCGTGTTTCGCGAACGTTCCCATGGGAACCGCGTGGAATTGTCACGCGGGCTGTGGCCAATAGGAGCGCGCGGTTCGTAGGGGGGAGGAGTTTTCGAGAAACACGAACGTGACCGTTTGTGACCAGAATAGCACCCCAGGACGTGAAGACGACAGATAATAGTATCGAGGCTTCGCGGAAACGAAAATGGTCAATTGAAATAAGGGCCACTAAAGGGACGTCTAAAAGGCTCCTGAGACATTTTTTCTTGTCTAAATACAAACTGTGCGCCCTAAGAATCGTGGAACATCCAAGATTATAATCATGCGTTCAATTTATTTTTCTACATTTAAAAACGTAACCAAACATTGCGACTTGCCCCTTTTTATAAGATATAACTCAGAAAAAGGGGGCATAACTCGATGGTCCATCACGTATTTGATAGGAAAAAAGGCCACATATCGTATTTTTCTATTGTTGAAAAAGAAATTTGCGGTTTGGGTATGTTTATACAGCCTGAACTTCGTCTCCCTCAACGGGCGACTTGTCTCTCAGCTGTAGATGAGAAATTTAGCCAGCGCAGAACAACCGCTAGCCTCTTTTTTTAACGTGCATTACGCAGTAGTGATATATGACCGCACGCCGTTACGATGCTCGTCCAGATCGAAACGGGCAGGGCTGGGGTTTCAACCCAAGATCCCTACGTTCTGCAGCGCGAGCAAAGGGATGCTGAACCAAACATTTCAGTGTCCGTAATAAGGGGAGCACCACTTTTCCATGAGCCGGCAGCCGCCGGTGGGCGCGAGCACATGCAACGAATTTGACGTCATAGTCCTCCATTCACCCTTAAAGGAACCATAAAATTATTTTTCAGCTTTTTTGTTTCCAATGAATACCCCAATTCAACATCAATATCCATAGAAGCCGGAGCAGGAACCCGTTTTCGTTTTATTGCCTTTAGTATTGCACACACAAAAAAAAATAATAATAAAATTAGCGTCTGGTTTTCTCCACGATTCGCCCTGACTCGGACACCAACACGTGAAATACCGTGGCCGTCACCTAAAGTATGCCTTTCCACCGGCAACTGAAGTTTCCACCGGCAACTTTGAACTTTATTTCAGCAACATTATGCCGAGGACACCGGACAAAAAGCTAACAGAAGCTAGCTTGACTGGGTCCGGTGCCCTTGCATGTACAGGGAACACAATCATATTTAAACAATCCTAAATATTTCTTACAATATTCAAATCAAACAATTTAGAATGTTCCAATAAAAATTTTAAAATCACCGACATTAGAGAAATTTTTTTTTCTTAATTTAACAACACAAAAAAGTACGCAATGTTTTCTTAGTTATACAATGAATATCGATGCGGTTCATTACAATGTTGTTAAGCAATGTAGGTAGATTATGAGCAAGAGACTGCAATGCATAATTTGTACGGAAATGGGGAACCTTCCAGAATTCTCTACGACGAACATCGAAGACTGATTCACGCTCAGTCAGGTTTGCTAGCTGTGACAAAAAAGCAAAAACTCTAAAGTTGAAAAGGCGTAAGAAAATAGCAAACGATAGTCATAAATACAAGAAACTTTCATGATATTGTAGCTCAAATATAATGGTTCAGCATGTGTGTCGTACGGAACGTTAGCAATGAAACGATTAATTTTTTTCTGAAGAGTTATTAATTTGTTGACGTTACTTTTGGTCGTTGTGCCCCAAACTAAATGGCAGTAGTGGATTTGTGAGCCGAACAGAGCATGATAAATTTGAATCTTAACTTTTGTAGGCAAAAAAGATCGACAGTGACCGATGATGCCAGCTACCTTTGCCAGTTTGTGAGTTAGAAATTCTATATGATGATCCCATTGCATAAACTCTGAAAAAATTATGCCTAGCGTTTTATGATGACTTACTATTTCAATTTCCTTGTTTCCAATCTTAAGAGCATAACTAGCATCAATATGTTTATTTACAGGTCTAAAAACAATCGCTTTTGTTTTGGTAGTATTTATTTCGAGGCCATTTTTTTCTGACCATAAGAGAAACTTTTCTAAGATAACATTACCTTTAATAATCAGTTCATCGATATTCGTCGCAGAAATAAAAATACTAGAATCATCCGCATACATTATAAAACGTGAGTGTTGACAAATGTTGATGATGTCATTTATGTACACATTGAGCAGAAGTGGGCCAAGTATGCTGCCCTGCGGAACACCAGACTTCAATAGTTGCAAAGATGAGGTATAACGATTTATTGAGACACACTGTTTGCGATGTTGTAGATATGACTGAATGAGTGCCAAAGACGTGCCCCGTACACCATAACAGGAAAGTTTATCAAGGATCGTTGCATGGTTAAGAGAGTCGAAAGCTTTGCTAAAGTCAATAAAACGTCCCAGTGTCATCTGTCGTTGCTCTATATTTTTTAATATTAGTTCCTTCTGCGTTAACAAGGCGCATTCCGTAGACTTTCCCTTACGGAAGCCAAACTGGAAGTCAGTCAGCACTGAATGTTTATCAAAAAAGTTATCTAAACGACGCAAAATAATTTTTTCTAGCCCTTTGGAAAATATGGGTAAAACAGATATTGGTCTATAATTTGTAATAACATTTTTATCGCCTCCCTCATGCAAAACGGAAACTTTCGCGAGTTTCATGTTATCTGGGAACTTGCCAGTTGACAAGGCCAAGTTAAATATATATACTAACATTGGGGCAATTATATCAATCACAAATTTGACGGGCTTTATTTGTATGTCATCAATGTCGTGACTTCTGCTATTATTAAGTTTCATAAATACATTAAACACTTCTGACTCGTCAGTAGGGGCCAGGAAAACAGATTCGTCTACTCGACTCGAGATAGACGAGGAAGCACACGCATTGTGAGTGCGGGTAGGTAAGTTTGTAAAATGGCGATTAAAATAATCAGAGAGCGGTATTCCCGATACATTTTCACCAGATATCGAAAGCGTATCTATTGATTGTTTTTTATTGTTACGTTGAAGTACTGTGTTTATGGACTGCCATACAATGGCGGGGCTCTTTTTGTGCGCGGCAGGAAAGAGACGTTTCTGATAATCTGACTTTGCCTTTTTTAGTGTAGATGTAAGTTGATTGCGATATTTCTTGAACGCAGTATTATCATCGTTATCTCTTGACGAGAGGTAGGTCTGATACAATCGATTTTTTTTCCGTAACATTGCTAAAATAAACGGGGTAACCCATGGTTTTCTTATTCGCTTTTTAGTCGTGAAAGTCTTGTATGGAAAAGATGCGACGTAAATTGACGTTCTCTCAGCCGAGCGAGAGAGCCGCCTTGGACACGAGCACTGCGTCACACGGTCGTATACACTCGTCAACAATCAAGCTGTCAACGAATATCTGAACTCCCGCTCGTGGCCAATGAGTGCCGTGACGGCACACTTCATCGCTTGCGATCGACAAGTTCCATGGTGTGCTTAGGAAGGACGGTGGAAGCTTCGAGTCGTAACGTGCCGGTGCCCAAGCACGTTACGACCGCGTGATTTCTCATTTTTCTTTTGAGTTGAGGAGGAAAGCTAAGGAGGAAGAAGTTGAAAAATCCTTTTATGGTCCCTCTAAGATGACAGTGAATGCGTGGGCTCCGGGGAAAAGGAGAATAAAGAGAGGCTTTTCAACTTCTTAGTGGGGTCTGGTGTAAAAGGTAGGCGATGAATTGGTCTAACAAGCACGTAGCTTTTACTTGTGGAGATACACAATCTGCCTCCATTCTTCTTTTGCTCGGAGCCCACACATTTCACTGTCATTTTTAGCGTGAAGGGAGGACTATGACGTCAATTTCGTTGCGTGTGCTCGCGCACACCGGTGGCTGCTGGCTCGTGCAAAGATTGTGCGCCACTTATTTTGGACACAGAATTTCTTGGTTCAGCATTCCTTTTAAAGACGCTTAGGCCGCCTAGACTCACCTACTGCCATAAAAAGACAATACAACATTTAACTTTACAGCCCCTTTAAATATGCGGCCGCGGTGGTTCCACACCCTGAATATCAAACCACCTATACACCCTTTCACCTTATGTTGTACCGCTGCGAAGGCTAGTAGCGCGAGCTCATAGCGTTGGCAGCTGCCCCTGGTGCACGAGAGCTTGTGCCACCGAGATGTGCCCTAGAGCAAGGAGCTCGCGCTTGCATCCTTTCCTGTGGTACGACACAAGATGAAACAGAGTATAGTCGAAAACAAGAGGTAACTTCGTAGATGTAGGATACAGAGTTTGAAAAAGAAAACCGAGACCAATGAGTTTCTAGAGCTTGGAAAATAATGTGACCTACCAAAATTACCTCTTAAGTTCAATCACAAGTGGCATAAAAATCACAGTTTTCCCGAGTACTTCTTCTTCGTTAACGTTGCAGTTATTGCGAACGCAAGAAAGAAAAATGGTCAAAGCTATATAAAATTACCGATATTTTGCCTCACCCTATCGCAGACAGCCTTGGCGTCAGCCCGCGCTACAAACAATACTCACACAAAGCCCCCAGTGTTCGTATGCATGCACGCTTCTAATGCACCTGCGTCCGAACAAGGGTTCCTACAATGTTCAGCAAGTTTATGATCTTCCGTTGTTAAAAACTACCGACCCATCCTTTTTTGTTTTTGTAGTGAACACGCGTAAGTTCGCCACGAACGTCAGCACAAGTCTCCCGCTTCAAAACCTGTCATAAATGCTCGTGAGCTCATAGAACTTGAGCTTGTTTTCGTACAAAAGATCTAAAATAATGAATTCTTCAAATAGCCGATTGAAACTTGCGTACTACTTGATTCCGGCCCGGCCGTGCTCCGCCCTTTCCCCACGAAGTAACAGGCTACTCCCGGCTGTTTCACAAAAAGGGGTCTGTAACGACAGAGACAAGATTGGGACGGGCTGTTTGTCATTGTGAACTCCCTCGTGAACCACCGCGTTCCCACAAAACGCCAGCACGCACTCTTCACTTCTTAAGCCCAACCACATAAGGCGTTTTTCATGCACCTCGGCCCTCGTCGGCGTCTCCCAGTGTCGGAGCGCGTCGCTCGAAAATCACACACAACAGCGTGACGCGCGCGAAGCGCCGGTAATCTGCCTCGGCCAGAAGTCGGCGTCGCGCCGGTGGTGGCTTGCCAGGCAGAGAGAGTCCAGTCAGAGTCACACGGGCTGGAACTGAGACCGGGCGCTCCCGGCGCGCCCTCTGAAACATCCGAGTCAGTCTCCGTGCAGATGCGTGCAGGCGCGTGCAGCAGGCATGCAACGGGTGAAAGCGCGTCCATGTGGTAGGACCTTTACCGTTGTCGCCCTGCCTTCAGCGTGCCGGGCCGGCTTTCTAGACACGCAGTCGTAGCTCTGTCTAAGAGAGAAGGCACTGACAAAACTAGCTGACAGGCAGAGTGGCACGGGAAGTCGAGTCCTAAGCGCTCGCGCGCCACAGGCATGGTAGGCTTTCCTTATCACAGGCTTAGCTGAGACTCTGCTTCTAAAGAGTCGGCCCCATGGGGTCTCCACAAACGATGCTTAATCTTAACTTATTACAAACTGCCGCAAAGACTAGATGCCCATTTGGCTAGCTTTGGCTGGAACCCCCCTTCCTTTCCGAAGCGCAATCAAGAGCAAAGAGACTTATCAACAGTCCATTTTAAAATGAGACAAGATTTACGAGACGTAACCCAATTAAGAAGTTAAACAAATTCATTTTTCATAATCCCAAAAGAAATCGCCTTACCTAAAAAGGCGCTTGACACTGACGTATAAGAAAGAATCTCGTCTATGTGTGATGGGTAGTTTTCGCAGAAACGTCCTTTCTTGCGGTTCTTTGAACCGCCCTGTATATTCTAGATAGCTATTCACATTTATGGATTTCTCGCCAAATTTATTCCGCCAAAAACTCAACAGTACCAGTAGTATCGCAACGTGTGGAGCGCTATAGTGCCGTGGAGACAATAAATAGCAACTAGACACAGCCATGCACACTGTAGAAATATACTCTGTCAAAAGAGCCATGTCTTGCTGAAAACGTCGCCTGGGCGGGTTCTAGGAGGCCCCATCCAAGTAGCGACCAACCGGCCCATCAGAACATAAACTCTTCTTCCACGCGCCTTATATAGGCCGCCAGAACTGACCTTATCGTGTCATTGGTCACGATAAGGTCAGTCACCTTGGTGCCTTAAAACCGTAGTTGGAAGGTATCTGAAACTTTATTTAACATCACCGAAAACTATTTTTCGTCATCAAAAGATGTTAAAATAGTTTATGGAAGAGCAATGGGATATTGCCCGAGCTTCCTGGCGCCGCCTGTAAAGTTCAGAAAGTCACACTTTCGTATCGTCAGTATCGTCTGTTGCGCCCGCTCTGCACTATGCAAGGAAATGGCGGTGCCTTCGAGGCGATTGGGGAATAGAGTGCCGATACTCTAAGCGTCGCTTAAGTAGTGACTCTACACTCTTTTAAAAGAAAGGTCTATATAGCCCTCCCTAAAGGGAGGAAGGCTCTTGTAACCTATGTTCCTTCAGAAAGGGAAACTTTCGTCCTGAAATGAGAGGAGCAAAGTTCCTACGTCGTCTACATCTCATTATGCCGGCCTAGAATCAAGCAAATCGAGCTCAATAAGGCTTGACGAGAACGCTACGTCTATTGTACGGGGCAAGAAGAGCAACAAATAAAAGCGTAACACGAGCCTTCCCCGAGCTGTGATTATTTCCGAAGCCAGCTTCCCCCCCCCCCCCCCCCCCCCCCCAGGTAAAGAAACTTGCGTTTTGAAAGCAGTCACTCAGTTTTCTCGTTGTGAGCACTGCGATTTTAAAGGGAGACAACCGATACCCAGTTACTTCGCGCACTTTACGCCGTACCTTTGCTATTCCGCGAACCACAATTCCTTCGTCGACCACGCATCACGGAGGAGAAGTAAACCACTAGCAAAACCAAAAGCCACCCTCAAAATAGCAAGTTCGAAGCAGCCTACTTCGCTCATTGCTGCATGGTAAAAATAAATTCTGGCGAAGCGTGAAAGAAGGTTAAGACGCTTGCCACCAGATAGCAGGGTTAAGCAGAGTAATTGCAAGTAGCTAGACTCGGTGGCGCTAGCTGCCGCCAAATTCATGTACTACAAAAAATATGTTTATTTTCTCACGCCACCATCGCACTACAGAACCTTCGGGCACCTTTATTATAAACACATGTAGATACACTACGTGGTCTGCAAGCATCAGCCGAACATAAAATTTGAGCCCATACACATACACGGCACATGCAAACATCAATACAACAGCTCACACACTCGACTACCACTTCGAGCTCTGCAGTTCCGCTTTTTATACTCGTCGTTTTGAAGGTACGGATTTTCTCGGTTACCACCTCAGCAATAACAAACATTCCCAGCACGTTGATTTTTTTTTTTTTTGAGTAATGCCATAAATTTGCTTTTGAGAATCTTTTTGAACGGCTCAGGGGATGAATCTCTTAGTAAAATGTAAATGCTCGTGCTAAAATTATTTGAAAGTCAATAAAACAAGCTGCTCCACTGCGGTTCCAAGCGATGTGTTTGTTTCCCCACACGTCACGTCGTAGCCAGTTCTTCTATTGTAGTATTTGCTTTTCTATTTGTGCTGTTTGCGCGAGGCTGCAATTGTCGTCTTCAATTAATCTCTTAGAGCAGATATTCATTCAGCTGGAAGCGATGCTTCATGGGCAGAGAAATCGCTTTTCGATCAACTTGAATACAGTCAAAGCCGCGACTTGCGGCAGGTGTTAGGTGCACGGAGCTACGCTATGGTGAGCTAAAAAACCTCTAGCGCTCATCCCAACGCGCCACTTGGAGGGAAGTTTCGCCAGGAAGCGAAGTATATTTAAACAGCAGCATAAAGGTTAGTCTTTTTTCCGATTTTACCTAGTTCTTTTTATAATGCTAAAATTCTAAACAGTAAATATATGTAATTTCCGTCATATTTCCATACTGCTCAGTCCTTTACCCAGAGCGCAATGGCTCTTGGGGTGGAGGCAACAGGACATCGCAGGCGACAGTCACATTGGTCACTGTACGATAGGAGCTACGGTTCAAACCAGCGTTCGAACATGACTATCCGCAGGTCGGTCGACTGCACCGTGATCCCTCAAGCGGCCTGTAACTTTTTAATGTAGAGCGGATTGTGCATCTGCGACACCTTGCCCCCTCCAATCACGGCCAGACCAGCGGCATCAATGGCCGACAGTTTACGTCATTTCATCTTTTTGTTTCACCACTGATACGCGAACACTCGGTCACATTGGTGATAATTCCCATCTTCTGTTCACAACGCACAACACTTATATTGCGATGTTGCTGCTATGTTGCTGAAACGCAGAAATACAGAACCACATTGATTTCCGGTTGGCACTCGGCATAAAAAAAAAACCGGATCTCCACGTGGTGAATGATGTTGATTGGGACGAAGCTCTGGTGGTGCTTGTCTGCGTAGACGCTGAGCCGCAGCATGCCGAGCCTTTCGTTCGTTTTCATTCACGTCACGCTGCGGTCAAATGCTCAAATGCGCATATAACCACGTTCCATACCACACATTCTCTTTCTGACATGAATGAAAACGAACTTAAGGCTCGGCATGCTGCGGCTCACCGTCTACGCAGACAAGCACCACCAGAGCTTCGCCCCAATCAACATCATTCACCACGTGGAGATGCGGTTTTTTTGTTTTTTTTTGCGATACACGAGAACGGGAGCACGTGCTCACGTGCTCGTGAGCACGAGCACCCGACGCCGGACATCGGACGGACATACGGACATGGCTAGCCCCTAAGGAGCTTAGCCCCTAAAAGAACCAAGCACAGAAGGCACCCAGGCACCCGGTAGCAAAATCTGCCTGTCTTGGACGCAGTTTCTGCGGTTTGCATAGCGTCGCCAACGTCGACACGTCGTTCCGCAATCCGGAGGCGGCCATTGTAGTCCCGTATACGTAGCGCTGCTGACACTGCTCCTTAACTTCGCAGTTGTTCACTGCTTCGTTTGCTCGTTTGATAAAATTAGTGGTAAAAGCGTCAATGCAACCGAAATATTCCGCACGCTTGGGCTGGGAGACGGAATTACAGGCGGCCTTCACTGCAGCTGAAGCTCAATCAACCCAAGAACATTTATCGGGCAACGCGCGTGACGTGTTCAAAAAACGAAACAGAAGAATGAGGCGGGAGGGCGGAACCTTTCTCCCGTCTGCTTGGAGAAGGAGAAAAACGTCTCGTTCCTCCCTTCTTCTCGTGTCCGCCTGGTGTCGCGTCAGTAGGACGGACGAAAACGCGCCGTTGCTAGCTTTCTCGTCCTTTTTTTTCTTATATTGTAGTTTTAGCGAGGCCCTCTGCCACTGATATCGACTCTGAGAAATCTAAACAAACTATGCCTGAGAGATAAACTCACTGTGGTTTCTGAAAAGGCAGTAACCTGTCGGATGACCACAATAATGAAAGGAAACGTGCAAAAATAAAACAAAACAAAATAGTATTTATGGCTGCGCCCACGCATAGCAGCTGACAAGGGTCTGTAGCATTAAAATCAGTGAAACTAACTGAAAATTGAGCGAGTGCACCATAAAAAAACAAGCAAAAAAACACGAAGCTTTTTAGATGGCACTAGCAAAAGTGGCAACCTCGGAAAAATACGTCCTTTTCGCTTGTTTCACTATTTTATACAAGCGAGGCCCAAGCTACAAGCAAGAACATATGTTCCCCTGAACACGGCCGGACCGGATACGCGCTCGCTGTCTTACGGCCTCTCTAGTGAGGCATGGTAGCACGTACGTTTCCAACGCGGCACTGGCAAATAGTTAAAGCCCCTCTCTCCTGGGAAAAGTGGCACCATTCATTGTTGTAGAAATGCTCGAGACACGTGCCGCACGCCACTTCTGGGAAGAACATGGCGTCTGAAATCTAGGAATACGTGCTGCGCTGTGCCGCCATGATCTTCCCAAGGGCTGCACGCTGCACGTGCCTCGTGCATCGAGGCACCTTGCGCTACTCTTAAAACATCAAGGGGCTTTAGCACATAGTAGGCTCGAAGCGCCACTGGGCGGCCGGGGGCTGCGCCGCGGCGTGGCGGTCGGAGGTGTCACTTTTATTAGCGGCGAGATGTTTCGGTGGCGCCCTCGTATAGTTACCTTTCGTGACGTCATTACCTTGCGAACAACAAGTTCGATGGTGGTTGTAATTAGCAAGGCGGAAGCTTGAAATCATAGCGTTATTGAACCAACACTGTCAACAGCGTCAAAATTGAAGTCCTCACGTTCCTCTTATTTCCGTCCATGAGAACTCCTTTGCTGCCGTCATACTCAGCATTCGGCCAATTGTGGGAGGCCGACCACCGCGACGCTTTCGATCGCGCACGTCGCCAATTCATGCAGTCAAAAATATGGGAGCGCGCGCTTGATCGCTAATCAACGTTGTGCACGCGTGCTCTTTTACTTTTATTTTCAGTGCCACGGAACGTGTTCCCCGAGCGCGGACTCTGGTTAAAGTTCACTCGAAATTTCGCTAAAGAAACAGCGAAGGCATTAATCGTTTGAAAGCTATCGCGTAGCCTGCTATGCCCTATTCTTTGTGCTGTGCTAGAAATGCGGCATGCGCGTTATGTGCTGCTAGATTCTGGGTGACTGGCGGTGAACGTTAATCTTGAGCATGAATTTCAAGGATTACTAGAAAAAGCATAATTACTGCACTGGCCGAAGACCTCAATGTTGATAACTCTCCCCAAATAATGCCACGGCACAGAAATCGTACCGTATGAGCAATTTCTTGCTTTTTTTTAATTTGATTACCATTAAATTAATATTTTCCTAAATGTTTCAGTAAGAGAATAGAGGACCTTACGCACACATTGTACAGGGGTACTTGTTGACAAGAACGTTCGTTTTTTGGTATCTTTCTTTTTCCCGGGGTGCTTAGGGATTCATTGCTGGGTAGCTGGTGGAAAGACACGCCAGAAGTCTTTCCCGATGTTGACTATGCAATTCCGGACACGCCAATACACCACTGGGCCTCGAGAAACAGACCCCTTTGAGTAGCAGGTTGGAACAGCAAGAAGAGTAGTGTGCCAACTCCCATAAGCAAAGAGATAATCATGCTTTCTTTTGTGACGGAAATGGCCGTATGAAAAGAAGCGCGCGAATCCAGTCCAGCTGTGCCCTGAACTGTGTTTGAACTGCACTACCGCACGTGAATGACATGGACTACGATTGCACGGATATCACTCATGTAGCTGCTGCTATGCTCACATGTAATGTGAAACAGTGTGATTGGTCAATAGAGTCAACTCTGTCTGAAAAAGGTCAAGGAGAGTTCACAGTCAGCGCTGCGGGAGGGTTATTTATTTGTGTGGATATATTTCTCAGATTGTGTTGTTCTTGTGCGCTGTGAAGCGTAAGCAGTGTGTAGTAAGGTGTTCAGAACGTAGTAGCTTTTCTATAAGTTTTGCCATTCTTAATGTAGATCATAACTCTAAATCACATTCTTATTTTGACATGCAGATTGCTCCTCCATGCTGTATCAAAAAAGACCTGATGAATACAGCCCAACGAGATCCCTCGCTCTTTTGGGCGGGAGAGACTGCCACCAGGGGCAAGGTGTCCGACCAGTGCCTTTGGGCCGCCTGCAAGGCCATGACCACTGGACTCCTCCTGATCGTCATAGGCGCCTCCATGGCAACCATCGGTTTCTACTCGGACCATCTCTCGACAGTAGAAGAGCGCCGAGGAAACATCACTGTCCTTGTGAAAAACGAGAACAGAGACAAGCACCTGGACAGTCTCACCTACGTCGGACCCCTGGTGATGGGCATGGGCGGCTTCATCATCGTGGCCACCTGCGTCATGACTTTCGAAGCGAGGGATACGTCCTCGTCGTCGGCCAAACTGGTATCGGCCTGGTTCAAAAGAAGCAGGTCTTACGTCGCCCCTAGACCAGAAATCAGCTGCCAAGGTACCAGCGTCAGCGACGTCTCGTGGGAAAGATTCCTCCCTGGCATCCGACACGACTCGACAGTTACCGAGGCCGACCGATCGGCGGTGACCAGCGCCCTCATTAATTTCAGTAAAAACTTGCAAACAAGTTTTGAGTCTGGTCGAGTTCCCCCGTCGGCCGCACCAGAAGTGCCCGGTGGTAGTCCGAGGGAAAAGCTGCAGAAGTGCCAATCGGATCCAAATGTTGTTGCACTTGGCTCTCCGACATTCAGGGTGCCATCGCCGCTTCTACCGCGCGACGAGGTTGACAAGGATTACTTCTTGAGGCCACCGAATCCTCAGCTCTTGAGGGCAAGACCCTTTAATGTGTCACCTCTTGATTATCGAAAGGTTGTGTCGGTTGACTGCGCCTCGCCGCCGGTCATGGAATCCCTCGGCGAGTCTCTGCCAGCCCAATCTCAATCGTCCCAAGGTTCCATGGCCATGGATGTGTATTTTCCGGACGGTGCCGTGACCTTGAAGGTCCAGGACAAGACTAAAGGACACGATTCCTTGAGCAGTAGTCGAAAAGGAAGCAAATCATCCACCACGTCTTCGAAAAGACTGTCCATAGATAATACAGGTTCCGCTGACAGCTTCTGTTCGACGGGATCGGAGGCGTCGAGAAGGTCTAGAACGTCGACTCCCAGAAAGTCGGACGCTTCGAAACTTCAGAGCTCCGTGAGTGTCTCCGTGAGTCCTCGGCACACCTATGGAGAACCTTCGAAAGTGACCCCAGTTCTCACCGCAACCAAATCGGCGACCATGAAGCGCTATCCCTTCACAAGGCAAAAGGCTCTCGAATCTCATCCTGGACATTCGGATGCTTGAATGTGGTGCTTATGCATGGTGTAAATATAATGCACAGTGCTCGAGCCACTTATAAGCCGAGCCCCACCGGCGACTGGTTGTTGTGCGTTTGATGTTTCCAGAGTTTACCAGGATAAGTTAGAGAAATATTTAAAAAGGAGGTGAAGGTTTCCAATGTACAAATATGTGATTCTTTGCACCAAAACCATGAACGTTTGAACAGTCTGTTTGTCACGTGCCATTTCACGTATAAGAATTTCATTTAATAATGGAAAAAATAGGTGTCCCCTTGTCATGAAAAAATTAAGCACGGAAAGCTTTTACAAAATAATTTTCCTCTTAAAAAATGAACAGTAAATTATGCAACAGCTTAAAAGACTCGAAGCTGATGTGCATGCAAAATATGTAACTAACATATGTTGGAGTATTCTCAGTCTGCCTAGACAAATCATGGCGATGGTAAAATGTGTCTGCTAGGTTTCTGATCTCTAACTATTGGCCAGAAAACAAATGTTTTACTTATTTTTTTTTATAAAGCTAAATTTAAAAAAAAAATTGTTAATCTATTACTACAGTGAAAACCGATATCAGAGTTGTAACCAAGGTTAGTGCGAAAGATTACGTCCATGGCTTTTGTAGCCGTTGCAAAGGAGGAAATCCCACAAAATGAGACCTCAAGTAGGAGAGAAGTTTCAATCAGTCTTTCAAAGGAAAAACGTGGAGAAAGCGTCCTTAGCTAGAACCTCCCAGATGTCTCTGCACCTTCCACTTTGTGACTTCGAATCTCTAGGGTCGTTAAAGGATAAAGAGTGCCAAGGCACGCCACTTGAAAAACTCGTCTAAGTAAAAAAAAAAGAAAAAAAAAACCTGCTCTGGTTATCAGGTCGGGTCGCAGCCACAGTGCTGGCCGAATTTTCGCCTCAAGTAATAAGACCAGGACCGGCTGTCTATAGGCAGCATCATTGCTACGACTGTGTGAAAGAGCCTCCCAAGCTTGGTGCGCGCGAGCGCTTGAGATTCAACTTCAAGTGCCCCTCCGCTTATGCACTGGATTTGGCAGGGCTTTCTTTCACAGTGAAAGCCAAGACTCTTTCTGGAAAGTTAGTCCAGGCAATAACTCTTGAACTTGGTTTCGAGCTCAATTTTAACGTAAGCTCCGACGGTTCCTTGGCGCTCTTCAGCAACAACTTACTAACGCTTCTGCCTTGAGAATGATGCGTTCGCATATCTTTGGCACTCGTAGACTTAGATTTACCAAACATATTTCTTTCTAATTAATCTAGACGTGTGCTTACCGCACACATGTAGATAGCTTTTTTCATTGTAGGATGACGTTTTAAATATACCTTTTGGTGAGTCCTTCATGCGGAAGGGGTATTATTGCACAAAACCCAACCCGTCGTTGCATTATATATTTGTGTTATGTACGTAGAAATGTTTAAAAACTTCAAACCCAACTGTCACTCGAAACATATTCGCACTCAAATCCTTGCACCAGGAAGCAAAATATTTCTTTTCCGGACACTTGTGTCATCGAATGACATATCTTTAAGAAAGCGCCACTATTTTTCTACCGCGTCATGGGAACGATGACATACGTTAGACGATTGGATGTGGGGAGAGATTGAAAAAAGAAATATACAACTTCCCCAATGCTCTTGAGGATACTTGGGAACCGCTGAACGTGCCCTGTAGTTGTTCTAAACTCCCAGTTTTAGCGCCCTAAATACAATCACGTGGATGGTGAATGTTAACACTACGTTGCTGCTAAAAATATTAGGTGCCCAATTGTACATATAGGACAAGCTCAAATCGTGCCAATTTACACCTTACCGAAATTGCCGTGACCTGTATGTTATCAAGTCATAAGCACGGATGATATCGTAGTATATACAACAAAATACCGTTTAAAGAATCTAGTGCAAAAAATCCCTCGCAGTTCTGTTCTCTGTGGTTCCGAAGTAGCATTAGTTATTTTTTGACTGCTGGAAACGTATGGTCTGACTTTCGTATGGAGAAAAAGTTTTTTTTTTTTTTTTTTTTACCTCAAGTTAGCATCGTTTTTTGACAGGACATCTCTCACAAAAAAGAGATATATCTCAAGTTCTACAAATACAAGAAATTAAATATGAGAGTAGTGTTACACAACTGCAGTTTTGAGAATAGAGTCTCTGGTGTTCATCCATAATCATGATTCATCTCGAAATATTGATAAAACTAAGATTAAGCAATTCGGTTTTAAGTCGGATAAAAAGACGAACTTACGGTATTTAAAACTACAAGCACTGAATATCGGTTCAGCTGTTTAATTTACTGTTGATGAACCGTTGGTTGCATTCAAGTTGTACGTTATCGCAAATGTAATATCCATTTTGCTGACGCTGGCTTTAATTGAGGTTAACAAAATGTTTTGTTTTTGGAAGTGTTTAGCTGAACAATTTGCTCTCGCATATAAAGCAGTATTTTGTTGGCTCAGTGGTTTTTGAAGTGAAAAAGCAACATCTACTTTTATATTCAATGCGATATTAAAGCTTTGGTCTGAAAAAATATAACCTGCACTGAACACACCCTCACCTTATTGCAGAAAGTGCTCACAGGGTATAACATGAATCAATATATGACAAATGTGTCGAATGCATCTGACATTATTTATACTTACAAGAGACGCAAAATGTTACTGTTCATTTGAAAAAGACCATAGGAGTTCTGTACTTCTACCTTTTTGTGTTTTTCTATTTCAGAATTTATTTTAATGTGAAAAATGTGTTTGTACTAAATCAATGAGCTTTAGCGGTTCGCTGCAAGCTCGTAAAAGCACTGTACAAGACGTTATTTTCGTCTTCCCATTTTAAAAGGACGATGTTATGTCCAATGAAAATACCCACCTCGTAAGTAAAATATAGAACGATTCCAGTCAAATGTGCCCACTGACCCCATACTCGAGAATGATCCACTGCCATTGATAACTGACGAACTGCAAGGCGTGAGACCTTTGCCTACACGCACTCTAAAAATTAGCCTCCGTGTTCGCTTTCCGGCATCGCATTCATGCATCCAATCACAGCAAAGAACAAAATGGTATTCCAGCTAATGACGAAGCTCACAATACCACTAGACTTGAGAAATACAACGTTCATAAAGGCGATGAACATTACGTTTCCTTTGCTAATCCTTGCACTCATCGTGTTAATCTTGTCCAATCTTATTTTGAGCCTCTCCATTAGTTATTAGCCTCTTATCATTTACAGTGATTTGCTATTTCGGTGCTTTGGAAGAGAGTCAACGCCCTGACCCTCTTAGGATGTAAACAAAGAATGGCAATAAGCTTTATCTCCAAAGTCATATGATGCATTAAATGCAGCATTTGAGGAGCAAGCGATCAAATTTATTTAGAATACATCAAACAGCCGTTTCGGAGACTGAGGAACCCTTATTTTATCAATCTAGCAGGGAGACTCACTTGCTGCATAGGTTATGCGACATGAATATCCCCGTCAAATTAACGGAGAAATTGAATTGGTGTACACGTCGCGTAACGCCTCCTCAGTGGCGTCAATATTCCCTGCAAATGTAGAGGGGGAACTGAAATGGCGCAAAGGTAACACGGCCTCAGGTCACATGACATCAATGTTTTTCATTAAATTTAAAAGGGAAACCTAATTACGGTATAGCTAACGTGACCTCAGTTTTCCAGCTTAATTTATCGGGAAATCTCAATTGGTATTAAGATTACGTTATGCCAATTTCACACTAGTCATGTAGTAGGAAATGCACGCGCCGGCAAAATTTACAAGTTTTGGGACGGTGTACGCTAGCAAGCACTTTATTCTTTTATAAATCAGCACATGAATTTTTAACAATAAATAAGCTGAATGAAAAACCAGCAGTGGAGCAAAAAATATTAATGCAATTGGAAGAATCCCGAATGTTTCCTTTAAAGTGATTCTTGTCCCAAACATCTTAAGTATGGGAGTAATCTAAAGCTAAACCTCCGCGACTTTGTGACGCACCTGAGGCATTTGAGTATGCATTTTCTGAAGAAATAACTGAAAGTTCGTTGCCCAAAAGCAAGTGGCAGTCATAAATATATTACAAATGTTGTCATATTTTGATACGGTGAATTACGTAAGGAACCAGACGGATAGTGAGCATAAAAGAATCCATCCTACATCCATCACTTCTGAAGCTACTTATAACCAAGTCACCACTACTAGTGGATTGGACAAAGTCAAACAAACGTGAGATGCAAGCAAAGCGAGGTAGACTTAACAGGGATGTCGTGCTTTTGAAATGAACGTATGCCCAAATGTCATAAGCGTTTTGTTTGTTTGGGCTCAGACGACTCTTCACAGAAGGAAGTGAGAAACAAAAGATGAAAAGAGACATGTTCGCCCTCCACACCAACACAAAAGGTTTATCAATATATGTGCCCATAGGTCCGGACGTATTTTTACCAGTTTCCCCTTTTGATATGCCTATACCTCTTTACAACCGCACGCCTTGATCCTAGATGCTAGTCACTTTGAAACCCTTTACATGCGTCTCTAGTGTCACGATCAAATAAAATCCTGAGTGAACCACGTGTCTCTGTCTCATTTCAAACCTTTATTTTTGTAGCTATAAGGAGTTTATGTACATGGAAACCCCGCAGCGGAGTCAGGTAAGAAAGTGACAGAGATTCAAGCACCCGTCGAGTTGATCACTATAATTAAGCGTGATGAAACCCTGCCTAAGATCAGTTTCTTTCTTCTTTTATTATTATTTTTTTTTTTGCTTTTAGAAATTTTGTTGTAATGTGGATTTGAAGCACTGTGTGTTGATGAGCTCAGGAGGATTCGATAGTAATAAAAAAAAACGTTAAAAATGAACGACGTTTACAATTCTCTGTTATGTCGAATTTGAGCGCAGTTCTTGAGAGGAGGAGGGGAGGGTACGGAGTGGAGGGTCACGTGTGATGTCAGAGTGACGTCACATGTAGCGTAAAGAAGGTAAATATTTTCCACTAAGCTTAGCGGAGAAATTTCCCCGCTAAAGTTAGCGGGGAAATTTTTCCCGCTAAATTTAGCGTAAAAAATTCCCCGTTAAAATTAGCAGGAATTTTTTCCCGCTCAATTCAGTGGAAAACTTTTCCCGGGTTTAGTGGCGCCACGGGACCGCATTTGACGTCCTTTGCGACGTCACGTGTAACGCCATTATGGGAAACGTCCCATAATGCAACGCTCCATTACGCCGACGGCGACGGCGTCGCCGCTCAAGCCGGAAACGGGCGCCTAAGAAGTGCGCTCTAAAAATCATTTGAACTAAATAAATCAATTCTGTCTAATTGCACGCAAATGCCAGGTATCGTGCAAAATGACAATAAAAGTAGTTCAGATAAAGAGCCGAACTTCCCCAGAGTAATCACTGGAAGTATTTGTAGTGCTGTATGTTCAGACAGCGGGAGGTTAGTCAGCCCAATGGGCGTCCAGAATCTCCGCAGTAGATGATAAATGTTGTCCAGTGCAGTATGACGGCTGGTCTATAATATTCAATTAATAATAATATTCTTTATTTAGGCGTACGAAAACAACCAAGAATGTCTTCACTTTGGTGCTCCATCGTAACTAGTAATAGAAAAAAAAAAATAAAACGTTTACCAATCAACAAATAGAACACATTAAGAGGCTTATAATTGTTCATTCAATTGGCTGCGGTACAATGTAATTGTCGGCGAAATGTTTTAACGTGCACCGCGCAGTGGTGGCACACAACAGCACGCCTACACGATGCGTATCTAGACCGAAACGGGACATAAGACTCGTATAACAGGTGCTGCACCGCGACCTTTTGCTCCCCGTGCTTCGAGGCGCTGGGCGTTAACGCAGTCAGCCACCAAATCCTCAGTACGGAGTGCGGTCCTGTAGATTTCTGCGAGTTACCGGTGAACGCAATAACTAAATAAATTATCTTTTTATAGAAACTTGGAGCAATACCCTCGATTAATAAATTATTTATGAACGTGTATACATTTAAGTATTATTTAATAAAGGCTTATGAGCAATGTATAATGCCGCAATTTCGCTTATTTCATTCCGACTTGGAAGAACAAAAAAAAAGTATAACGATAAATATTTAATTTGTCCGGACCTCCGTAATGAGGGGTTGTCGATCGGTTCACCGTACGCATGATTACGAACAAATGAGACGGACGAAGTCGGAGTCGAGAGTTATGTAGCGCCCGCATGGAACACCCTCGAGCTGTAGTGAACGCGGTCGGCGAATGCTCCATTTCGGATTTGAATCCAATAATTGCAGGGTTGCAGGTGTTATGCTTCCTAGGGAAGAACTTGTTACGTGGTGTTTTAATATGTAGGCTACGAATATGTATTCTCTCAGTACTCATTGCTCATACCTCGAACACCAAGCTGACTTGGATACGTGCCACCAGTTATCCACGAACCACTTGCTTTCATTAAACGCTATAAAGAGCGTCACAATAACACTCCTCACTGCTATAAAAAGCACCCCCCCCCCCCCCCCCTCAAGCCCCTCGCACTGGGGGCTATTCCCCTCCAACGAGTCCGGTGGGCAAAACTGCCGGTGGTAACATTTGACAACCACTCGAGCTTCGCAAACCACATAGTTGCCATTGAGTCAAAGGAACGCCGGAAACTAGTTTTTGTCACGCACATCACGCGTGGCATACCATCAAGCGCATTTCATCACCTGTACACGAGACTGTTACTTCCGAAGTTCGAGTTTTGCTCACCTGTGTGGAGCTCTTATCAGAAATCACTACTGCAAGCCCTGAAAAGTGTACAGCGTGTACACTTTACGGGCGTAGTATTTCTCGTTTTACGCTTTCTACCTACGGAGACACATCTACAAACAGCCTTCTAAAACATGCTAAAGGGCGCAGCTTCGCTCAACGCGGAGACATGACTTTGATTCGTTTCTTCTGTAACCTTATGGGAACTTCAGTGAAGTCCTATGAGGCCTCTCGCTTTAATGCTCGCACTGGGAAGCACGCACACCCCACGAAGAGACATGCCTGATGCCTGCAGCCAAGTCGTAGAGCTCTCTGCCCCCACGAGTTGAGTGCAAACATACCCATCGATTATGAAGACATGC
Source organism: Ixodes scapularis (assembly GCF_016920785.2). NCBI lineage: Eukaryota > Metazoa > Arthropoda > Arachnida > Ixodida > Ixodidae > Ixodes > Ixodes scapularis. The sequence continues at coordinate 34,995,857 of NW_024609883.1, forward strand.
AGACACTCTGTCGACCGGACTCCAGACTAATGCCCTAGACTATGTAACTTTTTTTTTGCTATTGCAACACTACTCATTCCACCGCTGCCGCAAGCTTCACTTGAATCATGTTCGTGCCCTCTTTTCATACGTACAAAATCATCACATCGTTTTCTTCCTTTCACGCAGCGCCGCGGGCTTCCACGGTACGGGCCACCGGTCTTTCTGCGGTGTCACCGTCTCTCCAGAGTCAAAATTATTATTAATATTATTATTAATATTATTATTATTATTATTATTATAAAACATGGTTTCATATATGGGCCTTTATAATAACGCGGGGCGGATAGCGTGTCTGGCGGTAGTGTTCCTGTTCAATGGGCAGGCAGCACGAAGTACATGGGTCTTATTTTTGAATGTGACATGTCCTGGAAAAATCAGTTAGCCTATAAATATGTCCTGGCTCACAGAATGTAGCTTGTCTGTTATACAATATTAGTTTTTTGCTCCTTTCGACGTTAAAAAAATCCTCCTTCATGCCTTGGCGTACAGTGTGCTAAGGTATGGTGTGACAGTGTTCTCGCACAGTGCTGGGTTCCGGAACGATAAGGTAAACAGTGTTTTGAAATGTCTTTTAAAAAACGTGGTGTACAATTCAAGTCACTCAAACAGCACGAATGTCTTCACCGATCTATAGATGCCAAATTTGTGTTCGTTGTACCAACAAACAGTAATTCTTCGGTATTTTTGGACGGACAACTACAAGATTCTACATATACCATCTCATATTATTAGGTAGTCGATCATTCCGAGGTACGGAATGAAAATGCGAGGCTACTGCGTTCCCGACACCTTCAATCATCCACCCGATTGTGTATTTTCTCTCGATTCCAAGACGAAAGTTAAAAAATGGCTCCTCGCATATATGATAAATGCAGTGTAGCACGTTTTTTTTTCTTTTTTAGGTGGGGAGGGGGGTGGGGGGAGATGGGGTTCGGGGGTAACCAGGCAGGTTTTGAATCAGCCTTGAGTGCAGTTGAGTTTGTGTGTGTATAGTACTTCTTGTTTATTATATTTCCAGTTCTTTTGTGCTAGCTCGCATTTTGCGACTTCCAGGGCCCCGTTCCACAAGTCATCATTGTAATGTTCCAAGGTAAAGACGGGAACAAAGAGGAAGCTAAAAAGGGGAACAAAGAAGACGAAGGCGATAAAAATAAAAAAAAATCTTCATTTAATCCTGTTACGTACTTCGGACCTTTATACTTGGCGCAGTCGACAGGATCCGTTCACAATGTGAATCCAAATATGTTTGACCCTTGGAGAAGAAGGACGGCCCATTGTGGAGAACTACCAAATAGACGGTAAGGAACCAGTTCATCTACCTCAGCAATCTAGCAGCTCGGAGCTCATCACCTTCATCTCCGGTAAGGCGACATTGTCGCCAGAAGATCTTGTCCAAAAAAAAACCAGCAAAGCTGAATATCAAAATGGACGACTGCCAAGAGTGGTTCCACAAGCCAACCGCCACTCCACTTCAAGTGGCTCCGCCCGAAGAGAACCTCTCACCAGTTGTTGCTCAGTTGCAGCAAATGCAGGTATCATACCTTGAACAGCAAAGGCAGTTTATGGCGACAATGGCTGAGACTATGCAAGTTTCCGACCGAAGACGGGAGGAAATGGTGAAGCCAGATATTTCCGATGGGGAACGTTCAGCTGCGGCTACTTGGTTAGACTTCTACGAGTACGCCTGCGAGACAAATCGTTGGATAGAAGACACGGAACGAATAAACAATTTGCGGCTGTTCTTGACAGGGAATGCCAAGAAGTGGTATGAACTCCGCGTTCGTGAGTACATGAGCGAATCGTGGGAACGTTGGAAGCAGTGTTTCACCACTTCATTCGAGGTGAATGCTGTTGAACTCTGAGACAAGGCAATCTTCCACAAACATCGGGGAGGCAGCTTGCTGGACTACTTCTATGAGAACAGACGACTTCTCCAGCTCGCCGACCCTGCATTGCCGGAAACATCCATCGTCCCACTGGTCATCCATGGCATGAACAAAGACGTACAAAAGCAAGTACAAGCAAAATTTCCAAAGACCACTGAAGACCTCTTGCACTCACTAAAAGACGTATGTGTGGACCTCCCAACTGCTCATGGGCAACAACGATCAGTGACCAACCCCAAAAGCACGACTTCCGACGGTCGTAGTGGGAACCAGCTCCCCGCGTACCAGGCAAGTGATAAGCCTTGGATGAATAAGTCGGGACACAATTCACTCAACCTCGTCGCAGAGAGCGATGATGACGAGCAACCAAAAAACAATAAAGAAGGGTGTAGACACTGTTGAGTCCCACCCAATGCCAAAAAATGCGACTGTCTATCTTATTAGGTACAATATCCTCTATAACCCTGTTATCGTCAGTGGTAGACAGGTGGATGCCTTAGTTGACACCGGAGCATCTATCAGTCTTGTTAAGAAGCAGATCGTGGACGAAAAGAAGATACGAGCTGGAAAGCCCATCGAAGTTCACAGCTATGACAACACCATTAAGCTGATGGAAAACTGGGTGACACTGGAAGTGGACTTCCAGGGAAAGAAGCTTACAGTTGAATCACTCGTCGTAGAGGAAATCGAGCTCATGTTCATTTTATCACGCCCTGATATGAAGCGTTTTCGGATGAACATTTCTTGGAAGGACGAAGTGACACTGGATCAGGACTTGGACATTTAGCCTATGGACGCACTGAAAGAGCTCCGTATTGTGAAGAGCTCAGATGACGTACCTACAGTGTACCCGGAACTAGTATGTGTCGGATCACATCCGCCAGCAACCTCAGTCATTAAGGTTTCCTTTGAGCTACGAGATACTTCCGCAGTACGCAGAAAACCTAACAGTATGTCGCATGAAAAAAAGATGTGGCTAAAACAGGAGCTGCAAGGAATGCTAGACGCCGGAATCATAAGACCATCCACGTCCACATTTGCATCTGCAATCACCGTCGTACCTGAAGAAGATGGCACGTTCCGTTTATGCACAGATTACCGCCAAGTTAATTGCCAGACCTAGCTCTTCCCTTTCCCAATGCCACGCGTGGATGACATCATCAACGAGACGGGAGGGTGCTCGTAGTTTTCCCGGATTGACCTCTGCAAAGGGTACTGGCAAGTCCCCTTAGAAGAAGACGAACAGATTTACTGCTTTGGTGACGCAATTTGATGTCTACGAGTATAACCGGCTACCATTTGGATGGAAGACCTCAGAAGCCTGGTTTCAGAAGATGATGAATGAAGTGCTCAAGCACTTTTTGGGTGATTTCTGTAACGTCTATGTCGACGACATTATCGTTTATTCCCGGACAAGAGACAAGCGCGTCGACCATCTGTCCCGGGTTCTCGAAGCACTGAGAACAACCAAGTTGAAGATCAACATGAAGAAAAGCGAATTCTTCCAAAAAACAGTACAGTTCCTTGGAAGAGTTTTTGACGGCCAAACGAAAAGCACAAAGGAGGAATCAGTGCAGAGAATCTGCAGGCTGACAAAGCCTTATGACTTGCACTCACTCCGTGTTTTTCTCGGGCTCGCTGGACATTTTCGAGCATTCATAAAAGATTATGCAACGAAGACGAAGTGCCTCACCACTTTGACTCGGAAGGATATTTCATTTATCTGGTCAGATGAGTGCGAAAGGGCGTAAGACTACCTGGTCAAGGTAATTTCTTCTGACCCAATCCTTGTGCTACCCGACTTCGAACTTCCTTTCGAACTTTGTACAGGTGCTTCACACTATGGTACAGGAGCCGTCCTCTACCAGAGACACTTGACAGAACCTCCCAACCGCCACTGAAAAGTAGTTGGATACTACTCATACACATTTTCCAAGAGCCAGGAAAACTATGCCACCACAGAGAAAGAAGCTCTAGCGGTGGGTCATGGCTTTGCGATATTTTCGAAGTTACCTTGAAGTCGGCATTTTAAACTTTTCACGGACAACCAAGCTCTCATTTATCTTTTAAGCTTAACTAAACCGAAAGGACGGCTGGTCAGGTGGGTCAGCGAGATACAACAGTTCTCGTTTGACGTAACCCATCGACCCGGAGAAAAGCTTCCTGATGCTGATGCCCCCTCCAAGCTACGAATCCCTAAAGATATCTTCACCGAGACATTCACCATGCCCGAGTTTGGGAAGGCACCCAAGACATGGAAGTGCGAGATGGAAAGGTCCATGTGCCAGAGTCCAGTGTTCTTACAATCCTGCAGTTTTACCATGACAGTCCGGGATCGGGAAGACATGACGGATTTTAGAGAATCTATTGGAAACTGAAGCGAAGGTTCACATCGGAGAATATGAAGCACGACGTTTCCAATTATGTGCGTACTTGCCGCACGTGCAAAATGAATAAGGCGAAATACTGACCTCACGGAGATGAAATGGTCACGCGCGAATACTCTAACGTCCCCTTTGAGATCATTCATTTTGACTTTGCCGAAATCACTGCTCCTAGGAACGTGGTTCCATATCACCCCAGGAGGGTTGAGGGCAAAAGGCCCGGCGTGTGTGATGTTCTAAGGCAAAGACGAGAACAAAGAGGAAGCTAAAAAGCGGAACAGAGAAGAAGAAGGCGATAAAAATTAAAAAAAACGCCATTTAATCCTGTTACGTACTTCGGACCTTTATAATCATATAGGCTCTGACTTGTTCATAAACACAGTTGTACAAACCATGTTGATTTAACCTGAGACTGGGGTAGAGAAGAAGCATCAAAATTGAGACGTCGTCCTGTCTATTTTCTGTCCCTTCTACGTTGTGGTGCTTCTCCTCTACCCCAGTCTCAGGTTAAATCAACATGATTAATATTCACCAGCTCGCCTGCACCTTTACGATTTTTTCTATGAACATTGGTACAACAACGCTGACAATAAAATTATTCTTATTATTATTACTATTGTTATTATGATTGTTGCTATTATTATTATTATTATTATTATTATTAATGTTATTGTTGTTATTCGTGTTAATATTAATGTTATTAATATCATCATTGTTATTATGATTATTGGAATTTGAACAGTTGTTTTACTTCTTTAAACAAAATTCAATTGTTCCCACTATTTAGGCGAGGAAGGAAGTTCGTAAAATGGTTTTCGAAAACCTTTGGTTGACGGATTTCTGTGTTTGGATTAATCTTGCAGGTGCGGGCAGGTGTTCACGTTTCAGACACGCCATTAAAATTATTTAAGAGTATCTACAATGTCGTCTCTTAGAAATAGGGTTGAAGGAAACTCATTTTTATAGTCTAACCTCTTGAGACCCGAAAAGTATTGGGCAGATGAATATTTGTTTTGTGATGCAATGTAGTGTCTCTAAGGTACGGGAGAGAGCAAAAAAAAAAATTGGTTCGATTTTATTATTACATTGGTTTTTATGGCACGTACAGTGTACGGTACGTTGAGTGCCAGTGAAGAAAATGTAACTAAAAGCCGCGTCTTTTGTGTTAAACTCCATTTAACAAAAAGACGCGCAATTTCTGCACTAACCTGCAAATCTCTGAAAACCATTATTTCTGAACTAGATTGGGGCCACGTTTAACTTTGGAAGGGACCTTTTTACCGCTTATGGAATCCGGGCAAAACAGTTTTTTTGACCGACTAAACAAAACAAAAATATTCCACGTTGTGCAGCCGCTTCTGTAACATACATTGCAGCCGGGATTCCTGCAACGTGGGTACTGCTTAAGATAAACATCCGCTACTTCGTGCACGTGGTCTGCATTCTTCACGTGAAACTCGGTTCGAGGAAGTGAAAGCGTACTTGGTTTTGTTGATAGTATTGGTGACTTCTCATGAGAACTTTTCACATTGAAATAATGTCTGGTGTAGCAAGTGCCTTCCAGCGGTCTTTTCCCGATTTGGCGTTTGAAATCGAAAGACTGAAGGAGGTCTTTCTTGGGTGTCTCAGTTTCGGTACACTCTTCACATTACTGAAACCACAAGCTCACAATGGCGAGGTCGACCAAATGAAAGACGAACCTCACAATTCACTTCTTGGTTCGAGCTCTCACAGAGAAGTAACTTAGAAGGCGGTCGCAGAGTTCCACTTACCCCTGTTTTCGTTGCAAGTTGTGATCAAAGCTGGCCAAGGGACACTAATGTAAACCTTAGCAGTATTCGACGAGCAATCGCAACATTCAGTGGGCTCCACAGAATCCACCGTGAACAGTTAAATCACTCCCTTCTTGTCGAGCCACTTCACAAGTGAGAGAATCATCTTCCCTGACAAACTCAACATGACTGTCTCTTCTTGTTGCAGACAGCTGTTTGTCCGAAGGAATTTTGCGTTTTACCTCTGCGAAAATTCTGTTCAGCATGACCGTTTCTGTAGCATTAAAGCCCCTGTGCTTGAGCTCATCTAGTAAAGATGAACCGGTGGAAAAAAATATCAAAGTGAAATACATGGCTTGGTTTCACTCCTTCAAGAAGTGTGAACACATTTTGAGTGCCAGCGCCACATTTTCGCTGGGAGACATTTTCCTCAAACGTTGCCTCCACCTGGTACACGTGAAAATTTAGCATCTTTTTGGAAAGGCATGCAAGGAGAAACAATTTGACCCCAACAGGTTTCGGGTTGCTAGAAAGATGCTGAAAGATTTGTACTCTTTCCCTGAAGGGCACCATTTGCTCATGCAGACTCAGTGCTCTTGTCCTTGGCTGCACCATGCAGGCATCGCAGACCATGCGAATTACAGATCTAACATTATTCTTACTTGTTGCTGATGAAGAGGGGGCCAACAAACCTCAGCAGTGAGCGAAGAAAAAACTGACCGCATCTCCACGTGGTGAATGATGTTAATTGGGGCGAAGCTCTGGTGGTACTGATGATACTGATTTTATTGTTCATAAATAGTGCTGATGGTGCTGATTTTTTTTATTGCTCATAGCTAGTGCTGAATTTCGGGTTGCGTTTCTGCTTCATTATTACTGCTTTATGGTCGGTGAAATGCAGAGCCAGTGGTTCTTCTAGCGGATCAGCTTGGATCCGCTAGAAGCCGTGGGAACGCATCTCCACCGCTCCCTTCTGATCGCCCCAACACCTTGCGGTACACTACTACGTCACAGTGCACGGCGGGAACTTTGAATTGGGCCTCGTATTTCTAGTTTTTATAAAAAAAACTACGCAACTCTATAGTGAAACAAATGTTTTGTAATGTCCTGATATGCCCTTTCAACGCCTAGCATGAAACAATTTTTTTTGGCGTGTCAGAAGCCCTTTAAGTCAACGGTCCATGTCAGAAAGAGAATGTGTGGTGTGGAACGTGGTTATATACGCATTTGAGCATTTTACCGTAGCACCCTCTCGTCTATAAACGTTGAGCCAATGCATGCAAAGTTTAACGCGATTATATACGCATCTGACCGCAGCGCCTTCTGTCGTATAGAGGTTGAGCGGCTACATGCAACGTTACATCCATGACAGAAACCCCAGCACTTGAATCACTACCACATCTCGGAGCCCCCTACTCATCCCGCGGTCGTGGCCGAGTGGTTAAGGCGATGGACTAGAAATCGATTGGGGTTTCCCCGCACAGGTTCGAATCCTGTCGACTGCGCAAACATTTTTTTTTTCTTTTTATGTGAGCACGGACGCCGGCCGGCCGGACGGACGGACGGACGGACGAACAAGGCTAGGCTTCGCCCCTAAAAGAAAAACGTTCTCTTGACATAACGAACGTCACAGATGCGGGGAAATTTGGTCTTCGCTTTCCAATACATACGTATTCGAGGATACTTCAGACACGCTATAACGATGCACTCACCTAAGAATTCGATAATTCTCTTGGGCGTAGAATTTTCGAAATCGAAATTTTCCGTGTCGTGCAAAACTTTGAGATTGGGGTAGAACGTAGGCTTGTCAAAAAAGTCCTTACTAAAGTAATACGTAAAGTAACTGATGGGAGTCCAAACGATCATGGCTGTCAGGAGGTGAGTCGTCATCCCAGAAGGTCGTCCAGGTAGGACGACAGCTGAAAAGAGGAATTAAAACCTATATCAATGTCGAGACACCTTTCATTGCATTTTTTTTCGTGAAATGTTCTTTTTTTTTTTCCCCATCTAGGCCTCCTTATAACAACCCGATGTTCTTGGCGTTTTTCTTGGGGGCTCAACGTCGAGTTCTTCTGAGTCGGAGGAACTAGATTCACCGCTTTCTCGCTCATTTGTACCGTTAATACCCGAGTAATCTTCGTCACCGTCTGACAAGTCCTTGATATCAAACGACTGAGCAAGAAGATCCATAATTTCATCCTGAGTTGGATAATGAACACAGGTTCGCTTTCCTGCTGAAATATAGTTTACAGCGCAGTTGAATTTCTTCCATAGACAGTTTTTTCAGGGAGTGGGAAGAAGTGCAATTTGCTTGTTTTCACGAAATATCATGCAAAACGAATGAAGAGAGGCCTGGCGCCTGCTGTTACATTGATACAGCGATACAATTAGAAAAGTTCCTATCGGATTAAAGACTTGAAAGCCGTGTGCACAGTGGGCTAGACATCTTACTTAACTCAGTAAAACACGCATTTAGTTTCTATCGGATTAAATATTTAAAAGCCGTGTTCACAGTGGGCTAGACATCTTACTTAACTCAGTAAAACACGAATTAGAATATCAAACAAAATAGAAGTAGTGATAAACAAATTTTGACAGGACGGGCCTGGCGATGCTCTCATGCAATAATTTCCCGCCATTTTTTTTTTTCAGGCGGTGGACAGTTTGCGTTTATTTTTTGAATGAGCGGAGAGCTCAAGTCTAGCGTTGGCTGTACACGAGGTCTTAGCACTCACCAAAATAGCGCGATATTTTTTTCGAAAATTAACTCTCCCTGCGCACAGCCTTCTGAGACCGCTGTGCAAGGGACCTCAGGAGGATAAAGTCTTCAAAGTGCATTTCCTTATTTAATGCATTTTCGTGTTCAATATTTTTTGAAATCGACAACTAAAACTAATTGTTGATATATGCGAAACAAAATTTCAGTAATTAGGCAACAATACTAACATAACGAGTAACTTCAAACAAATAACAAAATGCCTTTTCCTTAATTTTTAATTCTACCGATCAGATTTTGAATTCTCAAAAAAGTTCCTGGGTTATACATCTCAAAATGCCTTTAAAATTGTGACAAAATTAAATTTAATTAAAAATTATTTATTAAGAGAATGGTTCTTTTGCATAATAGAGGGAGCCCAAATTAAAACTTTTAATACGTCAACACGGTTGTTGTTGTTTTTATTGATGTGTCAAATTTTATTATCTTGTGTTCATCCTGACTTCGATCATGGTAAAACTCACTAAATTAGTTTCAAAGTTCTAAAGAGGAAAGGTTCAGAAAGCATCAACCCCTTTTCAAGTTCTCGTAACCTCGGTGAAGAGACGATTTTATATGATAACGAAATGACGACGGATAAACCGGATAAACTCACCCTTAATCAATAACCGGCCTCATACACAGCCCGTTCATGCCGAACGTGCGCTCGCATAACACCGCCTAACTGGGTCACTGTCTCCGACAGTCCTTCGAGTGAAAGGACGTGCCAACCAAGAATGTTCCTTCCGGTGGCGAAAAAAAAAAAAAAAAAAAGAGGAGATCGTTAAACGTGGCGTGTGTACACGCGACAAGGCTTACCATACACGTCCGCATCCAGAAGAAAACTTCCCGCGGAGGTAAACGTAAGGACGTAATTCTATTGAATTATTTTTTCCTGGCGCAGCTTTATATTCTACGTGCACACGTAAAACACTAAAAGAATAACATCAGAGGTTATGGTTGTTTACAGAGAGATTTGTCGGAGAGGCGTACAGTGTTTGCCACCGGTATTAGGAGCCTTTCCAGTCTGTTGCGAGTTCTCGTTTCCGCCAGTTACGCTGGAATACTCGTGCGAGGATATTGTGAGATTTTTTTTATAGAAGGCTGATGATATTAATTAAGGCCTTGCATCAGCCGAGTCTCCACCTGAAGTTAATTAGGAGTAAATCAATTGTCCTTTACACGATGTAAGCATCGCAGGGGGTCCCCAAATTTTTGCGTTTAAGGGGCAATACGGCTGAGCAAAGAGGAGGAGACCCGCCTTAGAAACTATTGTATTTATTAACTAGCTGTGTGAAATAAAAAAATATACCGTATGCTTCCCGGACTTTTGTAAGAAAAAACCATGAATAGCTAAGATTTTAGGGATTTAGGAAGCGTATCACACTATGTGATATGCTTCCCAAATGTGGACACGGAAACCACGCCGTGACTATGCCAAACCTGCTTCAAACAATCACGCAGGTTGGTGATCGTAAATATGGACTTCATAGTGACCATCTATGCATTTTAGTGTTGCCGTGTCTACACATACTCCTGCAATGTGCAAGTGATAATCGGTCAATGGCAAGTACATTGCTGAAGCTATCCGCAGATGTCGAGGAAAACCCCGGTCCAGTAACATGCGAGATACTGGAGCAAATACTTCAGACTCAAAATGACATCTTAAAAATATTAACCAAAATCCAAGAAAAGCAAAATTCCTCAGAAGCTAGCTGCTTAATTGGGCAGAACAGGCTGTCGGAGATTGAGAAAAAAACTGGAGTGCGTAAAAGGAACCAGTAGCAGACTTCCCAGGTTGGAAAGTGCTTTCAGCGGTCGCGATGACGAAATGATTAATCTGACTAGACAAGTCGATCACCTAGAAAATCGGTGGCGCAAAAATAACCTTATCATTAGAGAAATCACGGAAGAACCACTGGAAAGCGAGGATACGCTAGCGAAAATTGTGGTTGATCATGTGTTCGATGCTAAACTAAACGTAAAAATTGACTCCATTGAAAGAATACACCGAATTGGCAGAAAGTTTCCACGCGGATATCGACCGGTTATTGTTAAACTTGCGGATTTTCGGGACAAAGTCACAATTCTGAAAAACTGTGTCAAACTAGAATGTGCCGCATACAGCATTAATGAAGATTTCTCCAAACGGATAAATGAAATTAGGAAAAACTTATGGAGTTCTGCTATCGAGCTAAAAAGACAAGGGTCAAAGGTAAAATTGATCTATGACAAATTAAAAGTAAACGATTCAATGTACGCGTGGGACGAAAATAGAAAGGCAAGGTATACCCTGTGTCGCCGGGGGCATCCAGTCTCGGCGAGGCTAATAGTAACTGACTGCACCAGGGTGCGCGGACGGACTTCGAAAGGATAAACATTAACTCTAAGAGTATTCTGAATAAAGCTACTCTAGTTGAATGTGTTGTGCTAGAAGACGAGCCTGACGTCGTCGTTATTACTGAGACATGGCTGCACAAAGATATTTTGGACTGTGAAGTTACGCCTCCAAATTACACTATAGTGCGAAAAGATAGTGCTGGGCTTGGAGGGGAGTAGCACTGCTCATTAAAAATGATATAGTATTCACGGTACTAGAAGATGGTCGATGAACTAGAAATGATATGAGTAAAGACTAAGCTGAATAATCGTTTGATAGTTATCGGAGCCTTTTACGGACCCCTAACTCATCTATAGACACAATCTTGCAGTTGCGCAACTACATGGACTTAAAACTGCATCGTAAAAACAATGTCCTACTCTTGGGGACTTTAATTTACCTGGCATTGATTGGCAGATACTTACTCCTGGACAGGCTGACGTTTCCGTTTGTGACTAATCGCTGTAACTTGCGTTTTGCTACGGTCTGACGCAGCTTGTAACAGATTATACAAGAGCAACCTTAACGACGTCGACGGTACTGCACTCTCAGAAAAAAAGGGTATATTCTTACACCCCTTGTCCCATATACGACACCCTAAATCTTCAGTTCGACTTACAGCGCGCTGACACCGATCTGTCGTTCCCAACTTTCACAGATGCCTTGATAGCCGACTAGGACAACTTATTTAAATAGCTAATGTGTGTGTTATTGACTACAAAAAAGTAACCGGGATTTTCTTGTTATTACTGCAAAACCTCAATGTTTTTTTGTTTTTTTCTACAGTCTTTGATATTCACTTTAGTTGTTTAGGGAGGTACACTCTAAGAAAAAAGATGGTCTCAAAGGACTAACGGCAGCATTTGGTCCTCTTAACCCTTATTTGCTCCCCAAAGACTCAGAGACCATCTGGTTCGAGCTAGGTTTACCATCCGCAAATGCTGAGGGTTATCTACATTCGATCGGGACTAACCGAAAGGCGCGCGGGAGAAAAAGCAGCCGCGGGAGCAAGAGCCCAAGAGCAAAAGACGCGCAGACAAGATGGCGGCGTCTATACTGCATCGCCGATGGCCAACGTTAGCGACGCACTTATTGTTCCGGAACGCAGGGGGAGGTATCCACAGACAATCCTAGCATCAAAAAATTGCAGGAGGGGGCATGTTTAAGCTGACTTTATGGCAGTCGCAGCCTCTGTTCCAGTGCGTCGTGGAAGCCAGCGCTGACCCAAGCGCCGCCATTGTTGATGCACTCGTCATGCAGCTTTTGACCATTGTCCTGGCGTTCTTACCCTTTGCATTATTTTGAACGTGTTTTGAAAGCGTTTATATTTTCTTTTTGGTTCATCTGGGATGAAAATAGCCACGTAGCAGCTGGTTAAGACTTTTCCAAAGACAAAAAGGATTCATTCTGGTTTCTTCTCTTTTCGCAAGAGACGGTACGGTTGCCATGGAGACGCGCATGCGCAAAGTAGGGCAGTCTATGCGGGAAAGCGAGAACATGGCTGCTGGGAGCCTATGGGAATGCTGTTTTATAGACTGTGTGGGGATTGTGATCCCTCAACATTCTGTCGCGTCAGCGTTTTGGCGCGCCGTGGCGGCCGCGCTGGCGTAGCGAGAGGTGGCGCTGCTTACCACTGTGAGTGGCTCCCTCCTCTCCCCCCTTGGGGCGATTTCCGTAACGGACCTCCGTACAAAGGAGATCGACGTGTCGCTCTTTGATTGGCCACTTCGCCCCCGCCGTTATCTTAAAACCAGCGGACAGCAGTCTCGCTTCTCTTCTTCCTGGGATTCGGCGGCGGCGACAACGGGGACCCTTCCGGCGCATCGGTGAGCGTTTACCCCGTACTTTGTACCTTAGTGGACGACCGTTCGGCCGTGGGCGATCTCCACACCGACGGCGTTCACCAGCTTATAGCCGCTGTGTTGTTGTTATTTGTTTCATTGTAAATAAACAGTTTATCACCGTTACCAACGTGACTGGTGTCTGTTTGCGCTCAACGAGCAGCATGCCACGCGAGTACGAACCCGCTTCGCGGTAGAGCGTCTCGCCGCGAACGTGGTACTCCCAAAGGCAGTGGCCCCAAGGAGAACCACAACTGTCACAAGTAATTACTGTGTGTACCGTTACTTAGTAGGAGATTCACTTTTTGGAAAGTTTAGCAACAATATTGGAGAACAATATTAGTACGAAAGCAGCACCATATTTGTAACATCATTCACGGTTGAGATGGTCACTGACAAAACGACTGCTTTCATATGATCAGTATAAAAGGCGCATGGGTAGGCTTCGGGTGGCGATTGAATTAGCGTGCCGTCGCGTGTGTGTTGTGCGTGTCTCATCTGTGTTCTAATTCCTTGTCTATGTTCAAATGTATAATACGCGTGCAAATGTGAAATAAGCGTTGTTCCTATGTGGGTGTAATGAGCGTGGAAAAGATCTACCCCAGCGATCCCATACTTTTTTACCAATTTTGAATTTGACGTTGACTAGCTCCACCTAAGTGTGTAAGGGCGAAATTTAGTGATAAATAAGGTAAGCGCTCAACATTCAGTCCCAGTGGCCTAAATGCAAGGGTGCAAAAGTTAGTCCTGGGGGTTCAACTTCGAGGGACTAACGGTAGGGGAGCAAGTGTTGCTCCCGTTACCGTTGCTCCCCTATAGGACCAATGGTTGTGTCAGCGCATTTGCTCCCTTCTTGAGGGTTACAAGTCACGCTCCCGTTTTTCTTAGAGTGATATATATCTCACCGCTCTCAAGCACCTCGTAAAAGTTGAGGTCGTCTGTTCGACGTCGGCGCGCTGTACATCGAAATGAAGTATTGGGGTGTCGTATACGGGACAAAGGGTGTAAGAATATACTTTTTTTTTTTTTTTTTTGAGAGTGTGGATCTAAACTTTATTTCTACCAACATGATTTCAAACATGTCTCTCTGTGAAATTTTCGAAGGTTCATCTGACCACAAGATGGTAATGCTGACTTTGAACATGAGAGCCGACGTTGATGCTAATCAGTAGCGAAAAGTGTTTCTTAATTTTAAAGCCGCCAATGCCGTGAGCATTTTGGATTGTTTGGAAGGTTCACTTGATGATTTTCAGATGCTTTATCGGTCACGTGCTGGCACTCAGGCGCTGTGGAATCACTTCTCGGATGTGACGGCACTTTGTATGCGGCAGTTTATTCCCAGGTATGCCAAAAATACTAAAAAGTAAAACCCTGGGATTACAAGGGGGGTCGTGCTTGCAAAAAGAAGACTAGGCCGCGCCAGAAAGGCATATTCGCGGAACGCGGATCCTGCAAAAAGAAAAATATCCAGAACATGAGCAGGAACTTAAAACAGCTGATAGGGTCTTTAATTTTATCTCTGCTCTCTGTCCTGCCTCAATGTAAAAAAGGGGGAAAAATCTAAAATTTGTTTTAAAATGTGTGATAGCGACAATCATTGTACAATTTTTTTTTCTCTTCTTTAAGAGGGCGCGGTACCTCTATTTATTCGTGAATATAGATTTCACATTTAAATATTCTAAGCTTAAATGGTAAAACAAAATGGCTAGGTGGCGTAAGCTACCGCCCGATCCAAAGGGCTCAGCCGTATTCATCCATCCATCCATCCTTCGTCCGTTTCAGCCACCAGATGGCGCGCGGCTCGAAACGTGGTTGAACGCGCAACTTCTAGATGGCGCCACTATCGAGGTGTGAAAAGGCCCGCGTTATCCGCTGCGTGAAATAGATCCCGAAATGTGCCGTGTTCTCCCAGCGGAGGAAGTTTCTCCCTCCCTCGCGCGCGCTTGGTATGTACGCGCGGTGGCCGAGTCCGGCCTCTGCGCTGTGTGATGCAGTGGGTGGCGCTCGTTTTTGTTCGGAGGTAGGAATAAAAATGTCGGTCCCCTTTTTTACGACGCTCGTTTCTATAGCTTGTTTTCTTTTTCTTTTTTATCTCAAGTGACCTACAGTACCGCCTGTTCGAAATCGTCCTTTGCGGTGAGCGATTGAGAGTCAGGTTAGCATTTTATTTGGGTCAGCACAACACGTTCAATGGAGACCTCGGGCGGCGATGTAAATATGCATTGCTCCCCAAAGTGTGTCCAAGGTGCGCAATGACAATTGGAAAGGGTATTGAAGGCGCGCGACCGTCGGTTGGTAAAATACGTGCGTTAGATTCCTTATTCAGTCTAATCATTTTTGCCAACGTCTTTTATCTGTTTCGACAAATGACATGGTCGAGTCTATTGATAACCTTAGCTAGATTGGACGTACGGAGTGTCCGGGCTTTAAATAAATTTGCTTCGTTTATGTGAATGAATAACTGTTTTATCTTTTCCGTGCTCAGTGCTATGCAAAAATCGCTGAGATGTTATGGTAGCTCAGTGTGGCGGCGTTTTGCACGCTGACTCGCTATTGCATTCGCTGTGCACAATATGTGTTCAGATGGAATGTGCCAAATCGTATTTCCGATCGATATGATAGATTTTCTTTGCTACAGTGTTATTTATATTTTCCTGATTTAAAGTGGTTCGTCCCTGATCTGAGCCTAAGTTCAAATTCGAAGGGCAGACAGACTTAGCGTCGTAACAGCCGTAATGCGCAGAAAGAAATAAGTACCATGAAAGAAAAACAAAAGGATACGAGGTGGCTCAGTGTTATAGAAGTAATGAGTGTGCAAAAGATGCCATCGTACGTGTTTTCTTTTTTTTTTTTTTTTTTTTTAACTCTCCGCATCGCTGGGAAACGCTCAAGGTACCAGCAAAGACAGCGAGCTGGCGTGAAATTTCCATCGAGCGGAAAACGAGTGTCATTTTTATTTCATCATGCGCTTTCATTTTGATATGGCTCAAAACGGGTGCGAAATAGTAACAGGTAAGGCAACAAAATTTAGATGTTAGGTCTGGAGCACCGCCATACTCAGCCGTGTTGGGGGCATCTCTCGCGAGTCAATACGGCAAAGGTATTGCGCGTCGAACTGTACGTGAGAGTTATCCATTTCAGCGAAACCTTGATTTCGCAAAACTATTGTGGCTCGAGTCGTGGCTTCCAGTCCTTGGAAGCCACGAGCGAGAAATAAATGTCAGTTGACTTTGAAGGACAATCGCGACGTGGAAATCCATAAAAGAGAGTTCCAATAAGACGAGAGCTTCCCCTTCTCTTCAAGTGCGTGGGTTACGCTCTCAATCCTGCACCTGTGGTAACACTGCAGGCTCCTAAAATCGCTTTAAAAACGTTCCTGATCGCAACAACTTTTTTTTTTTTTTTTGTCGAGGCGCTATTTTATTTATTTTTTTATTTTTGTCTACCTTGATACCCCATCAGCGCAAAAACTACCATAAACTAAAAAAAAAGAAATAGTGGGCATACAACGACAACGCATCCACTGGGACCCGAGTCAAGGCAAGAACAACTAACTACTAAAAGGGGAAAAAAATCATGTTCGCATACACAGACAGAACGCCTCCATCGAAAGAAATGAATCATGCGCTTGTTCTGCCAGTCTCGTTGTGCGTCTGTCAAAAGCCACAAAAGAGGAAGACAATCAGCGCCTACACCACTCCCCTCCCCTCCCCCCCCCCCCCCCCCCACCACCACCCCTAAAAAGAAGATAGAAAGGTTTCTTGGGCGCGCGCGCGGTCGCCCAAGCGATGACCTTGGAAGGGTATGCGATTGTAGCACGTTTGTCCCCCGGGCGGCGGAGAAAAGCTCACCGGAGAAAAGCTCACCGGAGATAAGCTCACCGGAGAAAAGCTCACCGGAGAAAAGCTCACCGCAAAACAGGCAGATGCGGAGAAAAGCTCAACGGCCTTTGAGCGGATGCGGAAAAAAGCTCACCGAATTTTTTTTTTAACTTAGCGGATTCTGCGTCAAACGTGGCAATTTAACACGATTCGCATTCGTCACTTCATTAAAAATATGTCCTCTGTCTTTGTAATATTTTTGAAGTTCATTGGGCATATTTACTAATTCCTCAGAAATTAGTAATCACCCATTCTGTATATTAATTAAGCCGCAAGTATAAAATAAGAACATCGTACACTGGTAAGAAAAGACAACACTTTATTGACAGCTGACAGTGCGCCTTCGGTAGCTCTGTCAGATAAAAAGGTTTGTTCTTTGCGAGCTAATATGAATAGCGGTGTGTGAACCGTTTCAGCTCCAAATATTTTGTAGTGCCTAATAGATAAGTAGGTGTTTGTTGCAGTGGCGTAGTTAGGCCATCTAGCACTCGGGGCCCTTATGTCTATCGGAGACATCCCCCCCCCCCTTCACTCCCCGAGATCACATCAAACCAGTAAAGCGAGGGGGGTGGGGGTGGGGGGGGGGCTGCCAGAGGTACCCCCCCCCCCCCCTCCACGGGAATGGAACGCCTGGCACCCGGGCCCAGGGCCCCCCGGCCCCTCCGTATGCTACGCCACTGGTTTGTTGATGTAATCAGTGTCGGCTACGCTGTTCTCTTTCTGTTAATTTCACTAACAAAGCTTTAGTTGCGAGAACAGCCTCGTCCTGTCGTGTGTGTTGTCTTCCTTCCGGCATCGTCGTTTGAGTGCTTTTCAACATGCATAACGTTTACCAACAAGCGCTATTCGCTACATTACACAAGACTACTTATTATATAGGTCACGAGTGTGCAGCTCTGAAGGTCATGGGTGGTTCGCAGTAGAAGGGCACTATCACAAAAAGGCAACGTGTGGAAACACCAGCACGCACGGCTAGAAAACGTGCATGTCCGCGGAAGAAAGAAGCCTCGATATCCTACTGACTGTTTTATCCTGTTTTCAAAGGTGAACAAAAGCTTCAAAGAGAATTTCAGGCACCGCGTTCTTGCGCATGCACTTTCGGATTTTCGGCATTTACAGTTTTGAGTTTTGGGTTTAGGCAGACATTATTAAGTTTTCGAACTATTTCCTATTCTTCAATGCATAAAGTTTTCAGTTAGGCTTCGTTGCGTAGAGGGTAAGCCATAGAAAACACTCACCCGCAATTATTACTTTGGGAGCAATATACCCAATAAGCTTAACAAATATTACAAAAAAGGATATTTTCTTTTTACGAAGCTGACGAATTTTAATGTTAATAAATTGATATAGGTTACGCATGATCCAACGGCCTCCATATAAAAAGTATAAAACAAAATTAGTGAGCTTTTCTCCGCATATACGCTCAATGGCCGGTGAGCTTTTCTCCGCATCCGCCGGTTTTGTGGTGAGCTTTTCTCCGGTGAGCTTATCTCCGGTGAGCTTTTCTCCGGTGAGCTTTTCTCCGGTGAGCTTTTCTCCGGGATTCTGTCCCCCGGTTGTGCCCCTGTCTCAAATGCCACGGTCCGTTTCTCCCAAGTGCCCGTCTTATCTTCCCGAGTATCAACTCCGCAGTGATTCTGAATCATTCCGATGCTTGCCAACGTTGCAAAACTGTTAGACGAATATATATTTGCACAGAAGTATACACTGTTCGCAGAACTATCTACGGCGCTAAAATTCAAAAGCGCCGTGTTGGATTCGGGAACTCGTGTAGGTTTAGCTCATTGTTGGAACATTCTTATTCGCTCGATGAACTCCACAAAACGTGTAAATATTAGAATGAACTTTCCAGAGAACGACAGTTGTTGTCGGGGTTCCAGGCGACCGGACAGGTCGCAATTATTGGCTGATTAAAAATTTTATTTCATAATCACAATCGTATCATCAAGGGCACGCCATTTCCTCATCACTTCTTCTACGAAAAGAGTTGCTGTATTCGTAGCACACACAGACGGAAACGGTTGAGACTGTGCCCAAATAATATCTTCTTTTGGCAGGTACTGCGCAGCGATTACACACAATGCCTCTAACATAAACATGCTGCTCCACATGTCTATTCACAGGATGCAATACATCGTTCTCCCAACTTTGTTGAAATGGGCATGAAAGCGCGTAACCGTCACTTTTTTGAAGTTATACTTAGAGGTGAAGTGTTTACCGTAAAAAGTCGTTAATTATTTATTTTTTTCCGTTCCACTACAAAGCTCGATTCACTTCAATTTTTGTTTTTATATCGTCTCTACAGCGCTTTTACGTCGGTACTTTCGTGTTAGAGGACATCACACAATGTGCGAAAAAAAAAAAAAAACGGTAGGATCGATGCTGCATAGCCTTTTTTCTTTTTGTGGACATCAAGAAAAAAAAAAGATAGTAGTTGTCTTCACTTCGCACTGCATGTTTTAGCACGAAAGTTCCTATTTGGTTATGATGTCTTTATTTTCTTAAAAATTGTATACAGTAATTTAAATTACCGAATTACAAAAACGTCGAAATTGTATAATTGCATTTCGTTGGGACGCCATGACGACAGCGACACTCGTGTTCCCTCGTAGTTTTCGCCAGCAATTCTACGATGAATTGCCAGGATCGCGAGATGCAACAGCGTGACACTCCGTCTTCTGTGACGTCATTTGTTGCACTTCGGGACCACTTTTGATGTATGGCCAGCATAAGACGCTAAACACACCAGTCGGAGACGCGCTGCAGGTGCCATAGTACTGCTCCTAAAAGTAGCTGTCACGTGCTTTGCTCCGCGACTGTGATTCCCTCACTGCAGCTCTGACTGAGGGTTGCCAAATTATGGTAAAACGGAGTATAGACAAAACAGACCGGAAACAAGCTGCCAGCATACGATAGTCAAACTCCAACAAAAAGCATTAGTTTCTACCCAAGCTGGACGACATCTACCGGGCATGTTTAGAGCTGCGAAGCTCAAAATCACGCGCACTCATAAGATTTTGTTTTTCTCGCGTTTGTGATTTTTATGATGTCCTGCAAGCAAGAAAAGAATATATATGGTGAAGTCACTTTGAGGGGGTACTGATAACTGCGAGCCACGAACATGAAGGATTCGCTTACATCCGTCAGGAGTGTGAACGGTAAATCGTCACGCAAACATATTCTCACAAGCTGCAAATATTTATTTGGCTTAGCAAGTAGAATACTAGTATACTAACGACATGTGATTATTGTACACAAGATACCATTTCTCGGTTCTTCAAAACCATTTCCCTAGTCTGAACGGTCGCGCTACGGGCCGCGGCTAGCCGTGCCCTCGATAGACTACGGAGCTGCGTTGTGTCGTCTGCTACTGTACCGCCAACAGGAGAGCGATAGCTCTGTGTGCTCCACAGATGCGTGTTGCGGTATAACTCTGTACGTCTGTCCTAGAGGAAGACAAAAAGATAGGCTCTGTGACCCCCTTCCTAAGCTAACAAAAACAAACAGAAGTATACTCGTTTGGACTGAAAGGTTTACAAAATAGTGACCAGACATTGGAAAAGCATATGTCACAGAACTTGGTTTATGAAATAGCATCATTGTTTCGAGCAAGAAATCACCTGCTCACCACTGGGACGATGAAATCGTCACTATTTATTGCGTCAGGTATATTTGCGCTCATGAAGAAAAATCTGAACACATCTTTCTCCCAAAGTCCTATGTCGAATAATAAACACTTTTTTAAACATCTATGCACAAATAACTCATTTTTCTCTACACTTGTATATACACGTTAATTAAACGACGTCAAACCGCATTTTTGATTAGATCTTGATGTCTACGCCAACTACATTCATATTTTTTAGGGCTTTATTGAACGATAACTTCAACTATAGTTAATGGAACACGATGGCTCGATCTCAACAAAAACCTCAACGTGCGAAGCTTCCACAGACGGTCGCTTGCGAGTATTCTCAATGTGAGACTTCAGAAGCTTTCGCTTGCCATAGGGAGCTTGCTTTCGACTACAGCACTGCACGGGCCCGGAAAGCGCGGAGTGCGCTGCTGTGGGGAGAGGTTGACTTACAAGATGACGTGTTACGTGGTCACGTAAGATGGCGTCATTTCGTGCAGCGTAATCACGTAAGATGACGTCATTTCGTGTAACGAGATCATGTAAGATGACGTGTTTGTGTCACGTGATCACATAAGATGACGTCAGTTCGTATGAACTGACGTCATCTTACGACAACGCCAACAACATTAGTGCCGTCCGGAGCCATTGACCTTAGAAACGCGCCTCTTCGCTTGAAGAGCTGATATGCGTTGATTGTTATTTGTTTCTTTTGCCTACTACAGACCATTCAAAAACTCGCCTTCTGGGTGCCACCAACTTCGTCTACAGGGCTGTGAAGCGCGTTCGAGCGTGCGCAATACCTCTCTAGGCCGAAAGATTGTACACTGAGTATGCGTTCCAAGCTCAATGACTTAGGCATTTTTCGTCAGGATAGATGCTCCCACGAGAAGAGCGTAATGGATATGTGAATAGAATTGGAAATTTGAAATGTTCTTGTCCAAACGCATTTTTCTTTGGTTATCAAGGCTTTTTAGCGTCATCACAAGACGTTCAACCCATAATACACTGGTGATTAAAAAATAAACACCGAAAAACATGCACCGATTTTCGCTCAAAAATAAACACCGGAAAAAACATACCGTAATCATTACCCATGTAATGATTACGTTTTCCTTCTCCTTCTTCTTATTCTTCGGGTTAAGGCGCACCTTCGTGCACGACGGTGGCACTTGTGATAAACACCCTCCTGTGCGACACACCTGTCTTGACACACCAGTGATCGACACCAGCTCGCGTTGCAGAACTCAGAGATCCTGGGTTCAATCCCCCCCCCCCTTCCCCTGCCTGTTTCGATCATGAGCATCGTACCGGCGTGTGGTCGTGTATCCCTACTGCGTGGTGCACGCTTAAGACGCCAGGCTAGCGGTTGCACTGCACTGGCTAAATTGTTTATCCACAGTGGGTAAAAATGCCGCCATGCTCTGGCAGACTAAACACCTGCTGTATAGACAACTAACGACTAGTTTGTTTGTTTTTGTGATCTACACAGCACCAAAGCAAAACAGGAGGCCAGCCACTGGCCACACACCAACACCACTCCACCACACCGCGAAAAGGACGAGCACGCTACGCCGCCGACACCGTGGCCGCCGAGGAGGAACTAGGGAGGCTCTAGTTAGGGCGGGCGCAACTGCCAGATCGGGGATCACGGGATATGGACGCCATGTTATTGCTAAATTTTGCTGGGAGTCTACGGGGCAAAGGCTCGTTTTGTTTCCCAACTTAGGTCAAAAACGCCTATCACTATGGTTGAATAATTTACGCAAGTTATAAATGATGACTTTTCTATAGCCACCAGTTTTGTTCCGATAGGTTAAGTATTTGTTAGCGCGAAAAATGGTAAATCACGCCATTTTGGACGTATCTGCTTGTCTGGCAACCCTGTTTTCTCCTCGCCAAGGCGTTCGTTGCTTGCGATGGGAACCGAGAGGAGGAAATGCACATGAGGCAACCGTAAAAGGCTCTGGGGGCAAGAGAGCGGGCGTCTGCTCTCGTGCAGGCAACATTGGCGCATATCCTTTCCGAATCCCCTCCCTCAAGCGCCACCATTAAATTGCAAACGCTCTGCAGGATTTGAGTTGCCCCCACCCTCACTAGAGCCTCCTTAGAAGAGACCTCATACCTCAGCGCCCTCCGCGGCGGCGCAGAACTAACTACTCCTGGTTCAAGGCTAGCTCCGAAGACGATCTGGTCGCTCGCTCTCCGCGGGAAGAGAGGCCAGAGTCATCACCTGAGTGTGTTTCTTCCACTGTGATCCTAGCCCAGTGTACGTAGCACTGCTGGCACTGCTCCGGAACTTCGCTGTTTTTTTAAAAAATTAGTGGTAAAAACGTCAATGCAACCGCAAAGTTTTACGCGTTTGGACTCGGAGACGGAATTGCAGGCGGCCTTCGCTGCGGCTGAAGCTCAATCAACTCAACAACATTTATTAAATAACGTGCGCGACGTGCTCGAAAAACGAAACCGAAAGATGAGTCGAAAGGGCGAAAGCTTTCTTGCGTCTGCCTGGAGAAGGCAAGAAACGTCTCGTTCCTCCCTTCTTCTCCTGTCCGCTTGGAAGCGCGTGAGTAGAAGGGAGGTAAACGCGCCGTTATTACCTTTTTCCTTCATTCTTTTTCTTAGAGTAAGGATTCTAACCTTCATCCCACAGTAATGATTACACGACCATGTACCGATGCGATGCTCATCCAGCTCGAAATTGGCGAGAATGACACTAAAACCCAGAACTGACCCCTGACGGGGCGTCCTCTGGGCTCTAGGTGTAAGGATATGCGTGCTATGGGGCTGCGGTGTTCTGACACTTTTTGCCACTGTCATTTCTCATTCTTTTCGGCTGCTACATGTCGTGATATCGCTACAGCGTGGTTCAACAGCAATCAGATTATGTGAAGTATACACTCTAAGAAAGGTATGTGTGTTCGCTTTTGTGCTAAGAATATCACTTGAACAAATCAATGCAATATGCTGAGGAGCACTGAGCATGACGCTTCACTTGCTCATTGTACCTCCGCTCATTGCATTTTTAAGGTATAATTTTATTTTGAGCTTCTTCATTCGCTGGGATCCTGGTATTTGTGAGAGTCATGTGTCCCCCCCCCCCCCCTACCCCGCCTACACCCGCCTAATCTTTGTAGGCCGGCCAGGCTCGGCGCGCAATAGTTATCATCCGTATCAAATAAACACCGACGAGCATATCCGCTCGCGGAAAGTCATCCTTCACCCTCACCAGGCTGCGGGTAGTCTTTTCTCTCGACAGGTGCCTTGACCCCCTCGTCCGCGATCCCGGGCAATCGTGACAGTATTACTTGCCGTAATTGACTGTCTCCGCGTTTTTCAGGAAACTGAACACGTCGACTTCTTTAGAGAATAGGGTGCATTCAAAGCCACTCTACTTCGCAAATGCTGAAAACGATACGCTTAGGTTTTCTTTTTGTTGTGGCAGTGAACTCGGGAGGTAAATAGGAGGAATCGATCTTTAGGCAAAGTAACCTCCTGTTGTTTAAATATCCATGCATTAAGTTTGGCTGTTTTTGACCAATATTCTAACATTGTATATACAGGGTGTCACAAAACAAAATTTATACGGCCTTTTTTACCGCAAAAATAAACTACGCATCGCCGAACGCTCATTCTCGGCCCAAAAGTAGAGCTAGAGGTCACAACCAGATGCCAAAGTTTCAGCCCGATCCGATAACTTAATCGAAAGTTATGAGTGATTTTCTGAAGATTTCAATGGGAAAATGGAGCTCAGTTTTGCCCGTTTTCAGTTTCCGGTACCATAGAGCCCCATGTGATTGAAAACTCCATTTCCATTCCAATCGGACAGCTTGTCACAAGGCGTCAGAGGTCGGAACTCTCTAATTCAAGTCAAAGAATATCTGCTTGTCCGAAGCTGACCGCACAAAAAGAGGAGCACACCTTCGCCGGCCTACGGCATAATGTTTACGCAAACAGCTTCATTCCCGCATTGCCCGTCATCAAGCCCGAGATCGCCGACACCTGCAACCCCAAGCCCCCCCCCAAGTACACAGTCCCGTCCTACCTCACGCATCAGCGTTCCCTACATAAAAGGTACAAGCGAGGCGCTGGCACTCGTGCTGGCCAAAGGGGTCCAGGTGTTCCACAAGCCGATGTCTACACTCGGAAGACTCATGCCCCGTCCGAAGTATCACCCGCCTAAAGAGGAAGCACAAGGCGTTATTTATAAGATTCCCTTGTGCTTTGTTTTAAATTAAAGTGCTTTGTCTAAATTAAAGTACTGTGTTTCTTAAAACAAAGTACTTTAAGAGAGAATCGACCGGCATTAGAACGACGTTCGCAAGTTTGACCAGGAATGCAGCACCGTAGCTAAGCACTGCGACGTCAAGGACTACAGGATTGACTTTCCCAACACCAGCATCCTTGCCATTGAGACCAATCCCAGACATAGACGTTTCATTGAATCCTGGCACATCCAAACAACGCCAGAAAACCTAAGTAGAACCCTGGGCACATTGCTGACCGTCTACGTGAACGGACGTCGCCAGCTCACCGATGCATAACGAAAGACACCGCCGTAGAAGAAGAAGAAGAAAACAGAGTACTGTTCCTCAACGGCCATAGCCGCAGTCAACCCCTGAAGAAGAGACCGAGCAGGTCTCGAAACATTGTATTGTATTGTATTTTTATTGCACTTTTATTGTACAGTGCCGCCTGGTGTGCAGGTATTCAGGGAAAGGCAGTGTGCCCATACACGTTTAGTGCCCCTGACACCGACCCGGCGGCCTTTAAACAAGCATTTGGTTGGTGTATATTTTTATTTATTGTTAAAATTGTATCTGTACATGAATTCATTCTTGATACTGTCTTACTTTTTTTGCGCTCCAACTTGCAAATAATATCAAACTAATACCCCATTCACACGGTCAGCATAAAGGTACCTTTAACATAGGTCCCTTTGCTATCGGCGAATCAGCCCGTGCTCTTGGGTAGCGAGCACACGCCACGCGCGGAAGATCGTTAATTGTTCGGCCGCAGAAAATAAAGGTCCCTTAGCTAAAGGTACCTTTACGGTCGTGTGAATGGGATATAAAAGGACTACTTATTTTCAGGTATTGTTTCACGTACTGTTCACTCGATTCGCATAACGCAAAGACGGTGGTAGCACCACACATACTTGGTGCAAGGTATTGCTTCTCCTGTACAGGGTGGCACAAAAAAAAAAAATTGCAGGGGTTTCTTCACCGCAAAAATGAACTAGGCATCGGCGAACGCTCGTTCTCGGCCCAAAGGTAGCGCTAGCGGTCACAACCAGATTCTAAAGTTTCAGCCCGATCTGATACCTTATTCAAAAGTTATTAGTGATTTTCTGAAACTTCAATGGGAAACTTGAAGCCCATTTTCGCTCGTTTTCGGTTTCTGGTGCCCATAGAGACCCATGTATTCGAAAACTCCGTCGGCCGCCATTTTCCCATTGAAATTTTCAGAAAATCACTTATAACTTTTGATTAAGTTATCGGATCGGGCTGAAACTTTGGCATCTAATTGTTACCCCTAACGCTACCATAGGGCGGAGGATGAGCGTTCGGAGATGCGTAGTTTATTTTTGCAATAAAAAAACCCTGTAATTTTTTGTGACATCTTGTAGATAGACGAGTCGCCATATTTAGAAACAGACTAACCCCGCACTCTTAAAAAAATAGTTGCATTTTTAGGTAAAAGCTAGCAACCGCTTGTCAAAAATGTTATTAGGTACCTAGTAACCGTAGGTAGTAACGGTCAAGCTAGTAACGGTAATGCCCGAATCCCACGAGAGCGACAAACAAACAACAAACACCGACATGCCTGAAACCATATAACTCAAATACCTCCAGCATGCACGCGATGGTACGTTTCATAGGCTTGAACTTTCGGTGCTCGTGAAGTGAGCAGGAGTGGTAGCAAGCCTGCCAAAGATACCTTCGCGTGTATGATGCATAGGTTTGAGGCTTGTCGGGGTCTGTTGTATCTGTTTGTCGCTCTAGTGGTACCAGGGCATTACTAGGTCAAGAGGCTGGTAACGGTTACTAACCAACTGAGTATTTTTTGCAACCTATAGCTAGTAACTGGTAGTAGCTCTCACTAGACTCAGGTGGCGCTAGTCAATGTCAAATTAAAAAGTGACCAATATTATTGTCGCTGGGATATATTGTTTCTGCACCCTGCTTACATTCACATTTGCACAGCGTTTATTTCTCACATTTGCAGACGTATTACATATACATTTAACACAGACAAGGAATTGAAACACAGAAGACCCACACACGCAAGCAATTTCCAGCAGCCATGTTCTCGCTTCCCCGCATAGACTGCCCACTTTGCGCATGCGCGTCTCCGTGGCAACCGCATCCTCTCTACACCGTAGTTCCGCTTCCTGGTGGGTACTTTACGCTTTTATGGCCACTGTCACGACCAACGACAGCTCCATGAGAATCATCTAAACACCGTGCGCACACAGACCGTAAAAATGAAGTTCTCAGTGCCAAGTGGGAGCAAAGCAGCGAGCCTTCTTAAACGGCAAAACCCATGCCACTGAACCGTCCGAGCGATCGCCCTCGAGTGGCGGATCCGGTGACGAGCGTCGTTAGGCCTATTCTCGGAGCAGTGCATGTCTACGCACACACCCGCCCCGTCCAGCGCACTAACTATGCACACCAACCTGAGAACACGACAACAGCACACGACACACGGAAAAACGGCAGGTTCAGATCGCAGAAATGAGCGTTTCGTAAACACCGACTAGTCCCAACTAAAGCCCCTCGATGTGTTTGCGCTTGTCTTGCAAGTAGCGTCAAATGCGCGAGCGCACGAGGCCCATGTCTCGAGCAGCCCTTGGAAGCAAATGGCGGCGCAGCACTGAAATGAGCGGGCCTTGGAAGCGAATGGCGGTGAAGCACCCGCTCATGGCACGTGTCTCGCGCGCTTCCACAACAATGGTTGGCGGTACTTGTAAAGAACGCTTTTATCAAGGGGCTTTAGTCCCAACTAGTGCCACAAAATCTGCTACGCTTTAGAGCTAGTAGCGACACTTGGCCATATTGTGGCTTAAAATCATGGTTGCCAGTTACCTGAAGCTTTATTTGAAATCACAGGAAGCGCTTTTCCGTCCTCCGCAAATGTTTAAACAGTTCGCGACAGAACAAATCAATATTACATGAGCTTCCTAACACCGAACCTAATGCCGAGGAAGTCTTACTTTTGAATCATGACAATCGGCAGTCGCGTCTTCTCTGCACAAGCCCAAAAATGGTGATGCCCACAGCAATGTTGGGGAACAGAATGCCGATACTCTAAGCGCGGCTTCATTTAGTGGCTCTAGTCCCACCTTGCTTGTCGTACAACGTTGCCAAGCGTCTCTTGCGAAAAAGAAGCTCATGTTGAAAAACAGCGCGACTGGGACGAGGACACACAGAGACGAAGAGAACACAAGACAATGCGCTGACTAGCAACTGGTTCGTTATTACAACATGAGGAAGAATGACAATGAAATGAAAAACATGGTGTCAAATGTTCGCGCGCTTGCTTGGCGCCTCGTGGAATATGCCCCTTTCTTCTTTTTTTCTTTTTCATCCGATTGTAGACTGGTGTTCTTCTTTCCTCAGGAGCTTGGGTTACCCTGAATCCAAAAACTTCATCTCGCTGGGAGTCATAGTCACCGACGGTTGGCTCACACACGAACTGTTGCTCTTCATGATGTTGTAGGCTTCTACCATCTCTCGACTTGTTTGGTCGTGGTGTTGAAATAACATGCTGGTGTTTTCGAACTGTGGTTCGCAACCGCAATCTCTGCGATGCATCGCTAGATGTGAATTAGCGGTGCCTTTCAAGGAACTGTGGTGCTCTCTTAGTCGGATGTTTAAGCACCGGCCAGTCTGCCCGATATAACAGCGCCCGCAAGAAAAGGGAATGCGGTAAACCACGCCCTTGACGCACGACACGAACTTTATCCCATGGTTTACATCACATGTGTTATATTCCGATCTTGCTATCCCCTCCCTGCATGCACGTACAGCGGAACATAATCTACTTAGTTTTTTTTTTTTTTTGGCTGAAAAAACAACGTTCACCTCGTATCTGGACGCGACTTTTTTAAGTTCGTGTGAAATGCGGTGAAGATAAGGAATGACCGAAACTTTCTTTTTTTTTTTAACTGGTTCTTCCAGTATGAAATTGGAACTAATCTTTACGAGTTTTATTAAACTATCGCATGCTGATGAAATAATTGAGTCTGGCTATCCTGAATCCCTAATCCTTTGAATCTGGGAAGTGAAGCTAACGCCCATTGTGTGAACACATGACTTTGTTAAAGCGGATTTCAAACAGGAATACACTATTCCTTTTTACGAGCTTCGAATGCGCTGACTGGTAGTTTAGCAAACTCTTTGATGTTCTAGGATGATACAACCAGCAAATGTGTTCTTCTGTAAATTCAACGAGGAGATCCAAAAACTGAATTCGACTCTCTTTTGGGGTCTCATAAGTAAACCTAAGGCCTTGGTCAAGCTCATGGAATACTTTAAGGACGTAATCTAGTGTTTTTTCGCAAACGGAGGTTTTAACAAATACCAAAAAATCATCAACATATCTAAAGATCTTAATGGTGTGATTTTCCAATTTTTGAACTAGAGCTCTACCTATATTCCCGAGGAAAATATCGCTTAGTACAGGCGCTACTCTTGACCCTATACAAACACCTGACTTTTGAACGTACACTTTTTCCTCCCACGCTATAAAAGTTCAAGGAAATGTTCAACTGTTATTCCGCATTGCGTCCTAAACTTAGTTTCGTTGTTATACTCCAAAATGCACTCTTGAACGCTTACCATGAGGTCATCATGAGGCAAAGAGTATAGTATAAGTCTTCTACATCAATGCTGAACACAATAAACGAAAAACAGAATTAACCTTCCTTGTCTTTGAAAAAGATTTTAGCACGTGGTACTTGGCTATTTTATTCTAGTTAAAACCAAAATAAAAATATAAACGCTTCTAAAAAGAAATGCAAACGGCAAGGAAGGTTAGAAGCTGCATGGCCATTGCTTCCACAATGGCTGGGCTCGTGGCAGAGCTGGCTTCCACGACGTGCTGGAACGGAGACTGCGATCGTTATAAAGTCAACTCCAAACCTTAATCATGCCGCCACTCACAATAATTGATGCTATGATTGTATTTAGATACTTCCCCCGAGTTCCGAAAGAGTGTGTGCATCGCTGACGCCGGCCATCGGCGATGCAGCAGACGCCGCCATCTTGTCCGCGCGTTTGGGCTAGTAAATAGCTAGTGAAAAGGTAGGAAAGGTCACAAAAAGGTAGTAACTGCTGCATTTACTAACTTTTTACTACCTATCGCGCGTTTGAGGTAGTAAATTGTTAGTGAAAGGTAGCAACGGTAAGGAAAAGGTAGTAACTGCTGCAGTCACTAGCTGTCTACTAGCTTTTCTGAAGAGTGCGCTGCTTAAAGGGGTCATGAAACGATATCTGGTTAGAATGTTCAGGAGTTTGCAGATGCGTACTGGTCTAGCCTTGCCAAAGTATACTCGTACAGACCGCCACTGATTCAGAAGCTTCTTTGTCGCGGTGAAATTGTGAGGATAAAGAGAACTATTTTAGTTCAGTCTTGCATTCGCAAAGCTTGATGACGTAATTATGGGATCGAAACCACCTGGCCTAAGAACAGTCAAGCGGGGCTCATGGATTGTACACAAGAACTGCCTGAGCACTCGACTTCGGCTCGTAACAATCTACGCCTCGGCAGACACTCGGGCTAGTGTCCAACCGCTGCGGGGATGAGAATATCCGACCTCTATTAATGTCTGGAGCTCAGCAAGCGTTTTCTACGTTGCCAACTTCAACACGTGCCTATGATTAACGTTGGCGGCCTAGAATATGCACCAGGCCGGGCGGCCGCTTGTTCTGACTCCGAGTTGAGGGGGCGAACGATGCTCATCTTACTCGAATTGTTTTGGTGACAACCGTAACCCACACAAAAAACTAATGTTGAAAAACAGCGCCACTAAGACGAGGACACAAAGAGACGAAAAGAACACAAGACAAAGCGCTGTCTTGTGTTCTTCTGTCTTGTGTTCTCTTCGTCTCTTTGTGTCCTCGTTTTAGTCGCGCTGTTTTTCAACATTAACTCTCACCAACTCGCCCAGTTGTCTATCCTTATCAAAAAACTAAGACAAGTTCATTTAGTTATTAACGTTAGCGAGTGATTCTAAGTAGTGTTTAGCGAAAGTTTAAAAAATCGTTTCTTGGCTCCTTTAATGACTTCGTTATCCACCACATTAATATTCATTTCCAGCTAAAAGCAGTGTGTTCTTTGTTCTTAGGTAGAGTTTTCGTTTAGTTTTTATTGTTTCACCATGCTCTGTTATCGCAAGGCCACCGTAGCCGGTCAAGTTTTCTATCAGACGCTTTTTGTCTGGTGTCCTCGGCCAATTTGTTGTAATGAAGATAAAGGTCAAATACAGGAATAGTGCATTTCGATTAGCGAACATCATACAAGTAGATAACAACGACAAAATGGACTCGTGGCAGTCGTGACGATCCTCTTCAATGCACCCTTTGGTCTTAGTCCAACTTTTCATATCGGTGGCCGGAACACGAGGGGCGCCTGGGGGTCCACCGACACCTCCAGTGCCTCCGTGGCGTTGTAGAGGGTGCTCCTGACCTCCGAGACGGAGTCTCCCTTGAGGCCCTGCTCTTCGAGCTCTTCGAAGTAGGCGTCCACGCGGTCCTTCGTGTTGGGCTCCCAGTGGTACTCCGGCACGAAGGCTAGGCTAGGTTTCTGAACCAGAAGACAGCAGTTTGAGTTCCACGTTACCAGGGCTCGCGAAATGTTTCGCCAAACGATCTATCGAAGATGCAGTTACATTTAGTGTCGAGACCGCTTATAACGAAATCAACGGATATTAAAAATCACTTCGCTATATCCGCTATTTCGTTATAACCGGTCTCGACAGTACACGTGCTAAAATGTTCCTAAGCTACATAACTCTTTCAAAATTTAACTGTGCTTCTTTAAGGTGAATAGAAGTAAAAGTTGTAAGCGGCGGACTATAGTTGTTTTCTATCGCGCCTCTATTGCACAGGTTGTACGAGGGTATACATTAAGTGCGCGTCTAAACGCACGCTATAGTTCGTTCCATCTGAACAGGCAGTAGTCGCAAAGCGGTGAGCTTCTTGCGATTGATGGCGCCTCAACTACAGGAATGCTCGGGTAGCGGTAGTGCCATGCTGTAAAGGCTACCCAGGGAAGCTCTTAGCCTGTGCTATTATTTTATATTAATGAAGGACATGGTATAGGTTCTCCAAACTCCAGTGCTGCGAAACCACGAGCCCAAGCTACCAGCTCGCGACCAAATGCTAGAGCTTCCACTACGGTCCTTCCTACAGTGGAATGAAGTGACCGGAGAAATATTCGCGCACCGGTAGTCCCTGAGGCCACGATGAACCATTTTAAATATCAAACGTCTCCTTTGCATTATTTAGAGCGCAGCTCTTGGGCGCTAGTTTCCGGCTTGAGCGGCGTCGGCGTAACCACGACCCCCCCCCCCCCCCCCCGAGGACCTCGGGAGAACCTTAGGTTCCTTCGGGAGGACCTCAGGTTCCTCCTCAGGGAGAGGGGGGGGGGGGTCACGTGACCCCTTCCCAGGTCACGTGATTCCCCGAGGTCACATGACCCCCCCCCCCCTCAGGACCCTTCCCTCCTCCTCCTCAAGAGCTGCGCTCTTATTCGGCTTTACAGATTGTTGTAAGCGGCTTTCACATTTTTTTCTCTCAGCAAGCAAGGCCCCATGTCGCATCCTTTCTCGCCCAATGCTCCGTAGTATGACTGGTAGTTTTGACCGACGTACCCGGATATTTTCTAGGAGACAGGCCGTAGCTCCGATGGGAATCTGAAGTAAGCCCGTGCAACCGATGATCCAAGCGAGAGCCTCGTACTCGCCGGGAAAGCGCATCTCGAAGTATCGCGGCGGTTTGTAATCAGACAGTCGATGAATGTAGAACACCTGCCGAAGAATCACCCGAGAAAAACAAGAAATCTCAAAAATCGAGAAGTTAACGTTTCCACAGCCGCATATCAGTAAGGCCGGACGGTAAAGTTAGCACGAAAACGATACCAGCATCTTGCGTACAGCAGTTCACTCGGACAGAACGACCAGAATGAGTTCAATCAACTCCACAACTTTGGCGAAGCCCATTCAGGTGCAAAGACATATATAAAAACAAAATGGCGAGTGCTTGTTCGTACTAACTGGATCGCTCTCTGTCAGTGACCGGAAGCATTCGCGACTCTAAAGAAGTGCATTTCATCCCCTTTTTACCTGCTTCGTGCTTCGGCCGTCAGGTAGCGCCAGTTTTCGCCACACGCATAGGTACCCTAGTAGCTCCCTGCTTCACTCGTACAAATCTTTTCCGCTGGGTGTCCTCGCCTTCTCTGGAGTTTGATCAGCGTTGGCTAAATGGCGCAAGCCGCCACCTGATTAAAAGACTTCAGCCAGATTCATTTATTGATCTATCCACTGCGACTAGAGCTACTAGAGCTACGCTTTCTTGCGTGGAAATTAAGGTCTATTTTACTAAACATGTAATAGGAACCAAAAAGCGATCAGCGGAACCTGCTATCACTTGTGTAGACGTATATTTTCTACTGCGAAAGACGGATGCTAAGTCACTGAAAAGTTCCGAGAAGCGGTTCTAACTTTAGAGTTCGATAACGCTAAGTTTTGGAGCTTCGGCGCCTAAACCTAACAAAATGCGCTGCAGTCAGGTGCAGTCTGAGATACTAATGAAGCGCAAGTTAATTCCTTACTGCGAAAACGCGGTTCGCGTTTCTCGGCCGACACCCTGTACTCCCAGTGCATGAGTAAAAATATAAATGCATTACCTACAAGCTAGGGCCGCGTAATTGATCGATTAACTAGGCCGATAATCAATAAATGTCCTAATTACAGGCTAAATTCTTGTCTGATTAATCGATTAATTTTTTTTTGTCGCGGTTATTTATTTTGAGGCTGTCAAGCTCAACATCAAAAATTGATTCATTTCAAAATGGGTCTTTAAGTAGTCACGTTTTTAAAAAATAAACGAACGCGAGCGCGAACGCGAACGCGAGCGCAAGTTCGTCTGCTTCATTTGCAGGGGTTGCAGGGACGTCAGAACGCCGAGCTCTGAAAGACCTGTAGCTCTCAAGTTTTGAACAGCGCTCCTGGCGAGAAACATCGGATATTTTTAGGTCGCGTGCGTTGCGTTGCGTCCTTTCAAACGCTGTGTTAGTGCGCGTAAACCATGAGCAAACGCCGAAGGAAGCTGGCAGACGCTAGTTTACGACCGTGGAAGGTACGTGGGGGGACGCCAGGACGCCGCTTCACGTCAGCAATAAGTGGTCGCGTCATCGCGAACGCTAGCGAAGGCCCTTCTTTTGTGGTCGCGTCTCGTGAACGCTACAGCGCCCCCTCGCCTAGAGAAACAAGCCCATTGGCTCCGATTGAAGGATAGTGGGTAGACCTCGAAGCAAGCTGCCTTGAGGCCTACCCACTATCCTTCATTCAGAACCAATCAGAGCTCGGCGTCGTTCTGACGTCACCACAACCCCTCCAAAAGAAGCAGACGAACTTGCGCCCCGCATAGCTTCCCATCCACCCACTAAAGGCTCTGTTATACTCCGACGTTGAGAGCAGCGAATGCAGCGTAGCGCAAAACGTGCGCCTTTCGTTGGCCGCCGAACAGGAAGCCGATATCTGCGACCAATCGGAATCTGTGTGCGCTGCACTTCGTCACGTTTGCGACGCACAGTGTCAGAGTGTAACAGAGACTTAACCATTCCAATCAAAGCCCGGCGCCTTGACGTCTCCTCCCACTCTCTCTCTTCATCTCCCTCAATTTCTCACCGTATACGAATCATAGTCATTTTCTTCCACGATGGTATATTGTTAGATTTATAAATTTGTATTATTTTATTACGTTTATTACAATCCGCAGGAGGACGATTAACCGACTAATGTGTCAACTAAAGTCACCGATTGAGTCGATTAAATATTTTAATCAAGTTACAACCCTATTATTAGGAAATTTTCAAAAAAGTAGAGGCGTAAAACGGAGAACTCTATACGTTTATAACGTTTGATATAACATATTTAACGGATACCTATCATAGACCAAACCTACACGACTTGAAGTTAAAAACAAAACACTGATATTAAAAAAAAAAAAAAAAATTTTCTTTACGGGCGTAGATAGGACACATCAAGTTTTGTAAATGTTTTTACACAAAAAAAAACTATTTTAGCAATATTTACGCCGTTTCACGGGATTGAGGTGGTGGTAGCCCACCGTATAGGCCCCTCCCAGGAACGTAGTTAACTATGTTCCATTCTCGGCTATCATTGGTTGGAGGGATGATTGACACGTGGGTTGTTCGTTGTAAAATTGTTTCTCCGTGCCGTATTTGTATTTTTATCAACAATATTTTTTATGTTTGAGAAACAAATTATCTACAGGGTGATTCAAGGAGAGGCCAGGCTATTTAAGTCGACCGCAAAATTCGGTTTCTTAAACTATCCCGCTACGACTTTGTGCAGCGTTGGCCACGGATGGTGCATTTTTTTTTTTTTTTTTTTTGTAAAATTTGCAAAGAGCGAGCTTACCTGAGGAAAAAGTAAAGAAAGAAAAAGGCTTAGCTCCTATGGAAACGCAGCGACGCCACCGGTCTTCAAATAATACGGCGCCGTTTCGCACGGGAGACAAGAGATGGCGCAAGCGGCCGCGACGCCAGCTGCCGCCAACGAACGATCATACGACGCCGAGAGCCGGCGTCTTTAGCAGACAAGGAACTGCAGTTCCTTGTTGTTACCACGCCTGTTTTTGTTTCTCCGACTGTCGCCGCCTGCGGAACGCGCGCCGCTTTTGAGTCGAAAAGATTGCCTGCTAAAGACGCCGGCTCTCGGCGCCGTATCCTCGTTCGTTGGTGGCGTTCGTTGCGCCATCGCTTTCTCCCGTTCGAAACGGCGCCGTGTTGTTTGAAGACCGGTGGCGTCGCTGCGTTTCCATAGGAGCAAGCCTTTTTCTTTCTTTACTTTTTCCTCAGGTAAGTTCGCTCTTTGCAAATTTTACAAAAAAAAAAAAAAAAAATGCACCATCTGTGGCCAACGCTGCACAAAGTCGTAGCATGATAGGTTCAGAAGCCGAATTTCACGGTC
Source organism: Ixodes scapularis (assembly GCF_016920785.2). Taxonomy (NCBI): domain Eukaryota; kingdom Metazoa; phylum Arthropoda; class Arachnida; order Ixodida; family Ixodidae; genus Ixodes; species Ixodes scapularis. Next base: position 35,031,655 of record NW_024609883.1, read on the forward strand.
GATTTAAAGAGCCTGGCCTCTCCTTGAATCACCCTGTAGATGGGGTGAATATTGTTTCGGTTTCAAGCGATAACGAGCATGGCTGGCGGCGTATGCGGTGTGCTGAAAGATCCTATAGTTTGTTGAGCTGGTTTCTTTTAATGCGTGCTAGTCGTTCTGCGTTCACCGAGGTGTTTAGAGGAAGACCTCTTCAACCGACCTAGTTTGCACACAACAAATGTCGCAAGTACGCGCCTTCGTAAACGCAGTGCGGGTGCTTCTTTTGTTCGCGGGACTGGACTAAGCCTAGCGCCCCACATCAACTACTGCCTGGGTCAAAGGGATCGATGGCTGTTTGATGGCACCGAATAAATCGTTTTATGAACGTATCACATCAGGATTTACTACAGAGGTGTTCGAAAGTGGTGGGAGCTTCCATTAAAATTTTGGAAAGTTTGGCTCCCCTGCGTCAATCACAAAAAAACCAAAACTAACTTTTCTTTATACAGGGTGTTACAAAAAAAAATTTAGTTTTTTTTTTTTTTTTTACCGCAAAAATAAACTGGGCATCGCTGAACGCTCATTCTCCGCCCAAAGGTAGCGCTAGAGGTCACAGCCAGGTGCCAACATTTCAGCCCGATCCGATTATTTATTCAAAAGTTATAAGCGATTTTCTGAAAACCTCAATGGGAAAATGGCGGCCAACGGAGTTATCGTATACATGGGGCTCTATGGCGCCAGCAACCGAAAACGGGCAGAAATGGGCTCCATTTTCCCATTGAACTTTTCAGAAAATCACTTATAACTTTTCAATAAGGTAGCGGATCGGGCGGAAACTTTAGCACCTGGTTGTGACCTCTAGCGCTACCTTGGGGAGGAAAATGAGCATTCAGCGATGCCTAGTTTATTTTTGCGGTAAAAAAAATATGTGCAAAATTTTTTGACACCCTGTACTTTGCAGGTACACTTAAAAAAACTATTTTGTGCCACTGCGGCGCTTATTTTGGTCAAATGAAGTGAAGGATAGGTGATACAAATGTTGTTTCTGTTTTATTTCACCACATTTTTAGTCGTAATAAACACCCGAATGCCCCCAAAGGATTTTCTGTTAACTTTGACAAAAAAGGCTTAGCGATAATCTTTTCATAAACTATGCCAGTTTATATTTTCTTTTTTCTGACTCCTGTCGTTTCATGCATTCATAGACTCTTTCAATGATTACACCACTTTCGAGCAGCTCTGTAGCAAATCCCAGCACGATAAGTTAAGAAACCGATTGATTATATCCCTTCGAACCGCCGTCGATCCTTTTGACTCAAGCGGCGTGGGGCTTGATCTGGTTCAATATGTTCGTTTGCGCGTGTCGACACTGAATAAAGATGTTGGTTCCCCGAAAAGCAGACCCACGAATCTGTGAATCATAAAACCATCATTACAGCAGCCACATTGAGAAGATACCTACAGAGGTCAAAATTTGCGAGCGAGTTGGCTGGAGGAAATCGGCCGTTCGGCTCGCATAAAGTGTGTCCAGGTTTGTTCCGCCATTTCGCTTCGAAAGAAAAGACGCTCTAAGTATTCATGAACCTGGCCTGGCACAGCAAATACTTTTATGCTGCGTATTAATTGCGCGTCATGGCGCTCACCCAGCTTGCGCGCGGATAACATGCAATGAAATAACAAAAAGAGAAAAGCTAAAAAACCTGCATATTTATTTGAGTGACATTTTCTCACGATCCCTTCTTACCGTACATCCACAGACGTGAACAAATGCTTGTATTGAACCGCGGCTGGTTCATAATAGAACGCTAGAATACCGCTGTCATAGTGGAGTCATGCGAGCGTTGAAGAAGTTTCTAGACGGGAGTGGAATAGCAGACGAACGAAGGCGAAAACGGATGCCGACGCGCAGCCTTCATAACCGCGTCTGTGCATTGCAGACGACAATAGACGGTGGTGGAAAAGCAGGCGATGCCGGAGGCTGCCATTCGTCTGCTGGTACGACTAGCAGGCGCAGTGTCAGGCGCCAGACTAGACGCACCGAATGTTGCGAAAGGGAGACACTAAGATTGTTAGCGGGTTCGGTCGAGCAGCCAAGCCAATACAGTAGTAATGTAGTAAGACTGGTCAGTAGATGGGGCTTAGGGCGGGCCGTGGCGTCCACCTAAATTGCGTCTAACAACGTAAATACTGCACGCTTTTTTTTTTAATGAGAAAAATATGTTCAAAATTACGTTTCTCATCAATGCCCTTACTTTTTTTTTAAATGTCACTGTCTACAGATGCTGAACCAAAATTTCGATTTCAAAAAATAAGGCCACAGTAGCGTTGAACAGGGTGCTACGAACTCCGAAACATCACTCATGCATCGATATCTCCAAGGGGTTGGCCCTATCTTTAAAAAAAGATGGGCGCAATTAAGCCAGGAATGTGACGTCACGATCCTCCTGGAACAGTCGAGAATGAGGGGAAGATGCCTCCCTTCTTTCCTCCTCGCGTTGGTTCACCAGCTCGAGGGAACGAAGCAGAGAGGATAGGGAACTCTAAACGCGACGTCACATGTCTCGTCGGCCTCGTCGTTCGTGTTTAATCGAACACTATTTATTTATTTTTTTATTTTTTGCCAAAATGCAGCCATCCTTAGCGAAGTCACGGTATGGGTAATGTTTTCGGGTTTTATGGCGTCCCGCCTATCACTCCAGCCTTGTTTTGTGAGCTTCGATTTTCGGTTCAGCGTTCCTTTAAGGGCCTAACATGCACCTCTCCATTCAACGACGATTTTATAAGTTTGACCAGGAGTAAAAATGGCACCTAGGTCACGCCTCTGATTGGTGCGTTTATCGCTTTATTTTAGACACTCGAGCGCTTCCTTAGGTGACGTCACAAACAAGGAACACTGCCGGTCGTTGCAATTCCTGTGATGGCACAGCGCGCAAGCGGATGCAAAGATTCCCACGCTGCTTCAACTCCCTCTGCAGCAGTTCATCCAACGGAAACTCCGACAGCCATATTCTGAGACACCACGACTCCAGTAACACTCACGTTCGTTCGTCAGTGCTTATACAATGTCGGTTCTACGTCCAACAACAAAAATGTCGTCAATCTGTGGCATTTCTTTTCGCGCGCTCATTTATATCTGGATAGATTTATTCGAAGAAAGTAAAGTATGGGGGACAGTTCCTTTACTTTATTCTTCATTAACAGTTCGGAGTCTACCCAACGTAAAGCCTCTGGAGTGGATTATTTCCGTCGTCTTCCTCGATTCAGCGTGAGGCGCAAAATGAACACGAGTGCTACGGCACCGTTCGACTAGGACTCAGGCTTATCCTGGTGATTTACGGATTCAACACGAGTCCCAGACGAACACTGTCGCGGCGTTCGGTTATGTGAGCCGAGCGTTGAGTCAGAAACACAAAAGAAATGTTTCGCGCCGTTATCCTAATGAGTTTAGTTCTCCAGTTAGCCGGTAGGAATGTGACAGTTGTGTCTCCTCTCTCAGTAGGATAGTAACTCCACCTATCAAATAGGTGTCATAGATATCATGAATGGACAACTTTCACTGGCAATCTGAGCAGCAAGTGAGGTGACTTATTTTTTTATATGACTCATTGCAACAAGAATTATCGGTCTGCGTCTAAGAGAACTTTTCATTATTGCTTGGTGTCCGGGAATTGAGTAATCCGGGTGAATGTGTTTTTGTACTGCCATTACAATACGTGCACATCTAGAACTGCTTACAAACAGCATGAGCGGGCAGATGGCGATCCAGCAGAGCCTGAAGTAGATACTCGGGGGGTAGCTCAGCATAAATTCCACGTCAAAGGAAAACCTTCGAAGCCCTGCGTCGCGGAAATGGTCAAAGAGAGACGAACGAACAGGTATTATACTGCGCACCAAAAAAACTTAAGCATCATTATTTTAACATAACGGTTTCAGAGTATTTCGGGTGCTCCCACAAAGCGGATTTCAGACAGCCAACAAAAGACACGAATCTTTTTTTTTTTTTTTTTTTGGAGTGTCACGTGTGCACTCTATTCCGTTTCATACGTAATACGACCGCAGCCAACCCTATAGGCCTGTGTCCGAAATCCTAGCCCCCAGCGATAAAAATGGGAAATAATAACCTCAAACACAGGCTTTTATGAAGAGAGGGGCTGCGCATAAAATAATATTTTTGCTTTTTACAACGCTCTTGGCATAACTGTTGTTCTTGGAGCTTCGTGACTGTGCATTCCTGACGTTCTTGCACTACAATATCTGCGGTTTCTAAAAAAAACGAAGTCTTGCAAAAAGCGCAGCCCGCCTATTGTGTCATGACGTCAGCATAAACAAACATAGCGTTGCCCATGGAACGGAGCAGACACTGGTCTATACAAAGCAACGTAGCCGATCAAGCTACGCCAAAAAGTCCGCCGTCACAGAACCCGTGGCCTTTGTGCGCTTTCTCCGAAGAGATAGAGGGACTTAGAGCGATAAACTGGCAACTGAAAGTGAATTTCCGCCTGGCCGCCGCCATATGTTGCAGATTTTAGGCCACTAGACACGTGAGCTAATAGGTTTACGCCTAGATTTTAACAAAGTACCGCGCACAGATAATTCCTTACTGATTTCTAATAACAGCACCGACGAGATAACTTATGTTTCGTTTGTTTTAAGTCCAAAAAGTGTTTTTACGACAAAACTCAGGGCAGCTTCGCAATGGCTCCGCTAGATGCCGTCAGCTGCGGTGCTGCATTCTGGGTTTATATCGGAGCTCGATACAGATCTCTGGGCCTAACAGTATTAAAAATAGTTCATGTCTTTTCTTTGTTTCTTCGTTGTTTTTTTTTTATTGTTTTTTTACAGCGAATACAATACAAATCTCGGCTAAGTTTTGCGTAAAAGCCTCAGGATTTGGTGCGGTCACGTGCCCAGTGGTCAAAATTGTACAACATGGCGGCAGCCAGGGGACAAGTGGGGGGGGGGGGGGGGGGGGAGGGGGGGGGGTGTCACTATTGCGTGGTGAACGGGATACCAGTCTATCGCTGTAAACCCCTTTACCTCGTTGATAGTTGTAAACATATTAAGGGAGAGAAAACGGGAGAGAGGGGAATAATAGAATGAAAGGGGAAGTATGACATTCTGCATGCCTACTTTTCTTCTTTTTTTTTTACGTCAGCCTTCTTGTGAACACTTGCTACACTATATCATTCTGGCTGGCTAGTTGACTGGATGAGCGTACTATTTGAGTTGCTACAGTTATTTCTGCGACAAATTTCGCGTGGAGAAAAAAAAAGTGTAATGCTCGTTTCGTGCGTTATAAACGTGAACGACTAATTATAATCTAATATGTTCTAGCGAAAGTAAAAACAAATATAGTTTTGTGTTTTTCTCAGGTATACTTTCTGATTTGTTTAATAAAAGTATTAAATGATAATCATTGACAGATTAAAGAAAAATACAGGGCGTGGCAAATTTCTTGCGTATCTCCTTATCATTCCACGGCCAATTAGTAGGCAATCGTAGCCGTAGCCGATCGGTAAAAAGACCAAAGAACGAATGGCGAAGCAAAAAGTGGGAACATATTCGGAACGCAAAATCGTCTGCTTCTTTTGCAGGGGTTGCGGTGACGTCAGAAGGCCGAGCTCTATTGGCTCTGATTGAAGGATAGAGGTTAGACCTCAAGGCAGCTTGCTTCGAGGTCTACCCACTATCGTTCAATCACAGCCAATCAGAGCCCGGCGTCGTTCTGAGGTCACTATCCCTCCCATACATCAAAAGTGGTCCCAATGTGGCAACAAATGACGTCACAGAAGCCGGAGTGTCATGCTGTTGCCTGTCGCAATCCTGGCGATTGGCCGTAGAAATGCTGGCGAAAAGCACGAGCGAACGCAAGTGCCGCTGTCGTCACGGCGTCCCAGGCGTCCCAACTTCCGGCTGCTCTAGCTTCCGTGGACTGTCACAGTGGAGAGCGACCTACAGCAGAACAGGCGTCTACTACATCCACCACAGCTGTTGGGAGACCACCAGGGTCGCGACCAGCGACAGCATAACATGTCTATGACGTCATCAGGCGGAAATCGAGGGACCACTTTTTGGACGCGGTAAACACACTAGTCGGAGACGTGTTCCAGGCACCATAATTTTAGGGAACCGTTTTTGCACATCCGACACGGTACAATGGGCCTTCTGGTACAAACTGCGCATATGAGTTTCTTCTGTGTTAGCGCATGCGCAGTGTGTACCGCACATCCCACCGTACCTTATGGGATGTGCAAAAACGGTTCCCTAAAACTCCTTATTCATAACAGACGTGTACGGTACTGATAAAAAGTAATCAAATTACTTGTAATCAATTACCTTGTAGAGTAATGTTGTAATCTTTTGAATACTTTTATTAGGAAGTAATCACTAGAGTAATCTAATTACTTTTGGATGTACGAAAATTACTCGTAGCCTTTACTAACTTTCCCTCACCTTTCTGATGGCGCCCTTTGTTTTGTGCCCATTTCCTAGCTAGTAGTCCTCGAACCAAATCTCCGGCACGACGATTGTTTACCGACATTAGTGGGTTCAGAAGATAAGTGCCTTATAAGTTGGTTATTCTAGTCCGGTAATCCACAGTACGAAAAAAACATTTCCAAACTCGGCAGAAAAATCTGTCGTTTTTAAATTCTGAAGTAATCGGGAAAATACCGGCTACCTTTACAAGTAACGGCCATTTACTTTTCTTCTTGAGTAGTAATCTAATTGAATACTATTTAAACGAGAATAAATAAAATTGTAACGAGTACTTTTTTTCTAGTGATGTGTGCAAGACTGATTTTTAACTGTAGAGGTTTTCGGTACAGACGAATAAACCCCGAAGATTAACTGCCGAGCCGGTTTCATTCAAAATCGGGTTAGACCGAAAGACCCCGAATTTAGGCTGTCCTTAAATAAAAAGAATAAAAAAAATCTAAGCGTTGCGGGTAGAGGAAGTTTGCCTACAGCTTTATCTTGAGTTGACCCCTGTTGTGAATGGCCCCCGGACCAGACCCTCTCGATCTAAACCACCCGGCACTGGGGAACCCCCTTGAGAATCGTCGCCATATGGTTCCGGTCAGTTGAGATTGAGCCCGGAAACGAAGCGAGCGGCGACAAAGGGATGGCTCTCGACGGAGGACCACCGTGTTGATGCCGCCACACCTAGGCGCGAAGCTGAGCCGGACCCTTACTTCTGGCGGGGATTACACAGGCCCGAAACTGGGTCACCCGACGCAGGAACCGGGGATTATTGTGCGAAGATTCCGGATGACGGTGCGCCAGCTGCGGGACCTCCGTGAGGGTGTGTTCAGCACGGATCACCTTCGGACGCCACTTGCGGTTGTCCCGGCCCAACCCTTTTCGTGCCACAAAGCCGCCTAATGGAGAGATCGGCACCACCTCTGCCAGCGTCGTCTCCCAGGCTGAGAGTGGACCCTTTGTTGTCGCCTCCTCGGCGCGGCATTCGAGGGCGGGAGTGACTCGGCGCCGGGATGTGATGTCCGGCCGCTACTACACTGTGTGCTTGTGCGTGCTAGTGGGCGGGGCCTGACCAGTTGGGGAGCGGCGTCCTGGCCCAGAGACGTAGGGAAGGGGGACCTTATAAAAAGAGCGGTTTTACGCGCTCTCGGTGTGTTCTCACGTTGTTCTCATGCCGTACGGCAGACTGTACATAGAATGTAAATAAACAGTTTGAGAAGAGACACCCTGGCTCGCTACCAACTCTGCCCGATGTCCTGGGCGACGCATGGCTCCAGCGGAGATCGACTACATGGACAAGCCCCGAGTCACAACTGGATGGCAGCGGTACGATTCGACTCCAAGCCACTGAGGACACCATGGTACGATTCGACTCCAAGCCACTGAGGAGACCTGGTACGATTCGACTCCAAGCCGCGGAAGAGACCTGATGGGAGCGACGGCACGGAACCTGCGGAGTTCGGGCTGCGGCACCGGTGAGTGTTCGACACTTTTCCTTTGAGATTTACCAGGATTTGGATATCAAGGAGTAATATTTAATCTGGTTCTGAACGTCTACCTGGAAGAAAGAAAAGGGCTACTTCCAGGTGTGTGATAGGAAAAGTGACTTACACGTCAGGTATCATGGATCTTAAGGCACTACGCAAACCAGATCTAGAGGCAATTTGCCTAGAGTTGGGGATCGACATTGCGGGCCTGAAAAGAAAGCCTCAAATTATGGATGCTATTCATCGGTCGGGTGCTGACGGAGACGAACTGCAGGAGTGTTGGGAGTTTATTCAGGAACGCGAGAAAAGAGAGCAAGAGGAAGAAAGGAAACGCGAGAAAAGAGAGCGAGAGGAAGAAAGGAAACGCGAGAAAAGGGAGCAAGAGGAAGAAAGGAAACGCGAGAAAAGAGAGCAAGAGGAAGAAAGGAAACGCGTGGAAAGAGAAAAGGCGCAGAAAGAGTCCGAGGAGAGAGCAATCGAGAAAGCCAGGATCGACCTCGAGCTTGCGCGGGCAACTGGGAAACCAAGTTCAGTGGGGCAGCAGGGCTGGAAAATGAAGAATCTTTTGCAGCCCTACAAGGTTGGCGAGGATATAGGCCTATTCCTCGTCAATTTTGAGAGGGCTTGCGAGAAGGCAAGTTTCTCTCGGGAGTCGTGGCCTCAGCGCCTCTTGACGTTGTTGCCGTGTGAGGCGGCGGACGTGGTAGCCAGGCTGAGTAGGGAAGACTCGGAGGACTACACAAAAGAAAAATCGGGCCTCCTCAGAAAGTACAGGTTGTCCGCCGACGCTTTTCGCAAGCGATTCCGCGAAGTAAGGAAAAAGACCAGCGAGTCTTATCCTGAGTTCGCGTACAGCCTGAAGTCGAACTTAGAGGAATGGCTAAAGGGTTACGAGGTTTTTGGGGACCATGACAAGGTGGTAGAGTGCGTCTGTCTGGAACAGTTTTTTAGTACCTTGCCCGAAGAAACCCGCTACTGGGTGCAGGACCGGCCTGACGTGAAGACGGTACAGCGAGCGGCGGAATACGCTGAAGAGTTCAGCTCTCGTCGTGGCGTGCTTCCCGAATGGCGCGGTCGCCAGCACAGAGACCCCTCGAAAGGGACCGGCGCGGGGTTTAAGGACAGGTATACGGCAAGGGAAAGAGAAGGGTGGCCACAACGGTAGCGCAGATGGGGCGGCGAAGGAGGGCGAAAACGGAAGAAAGAAACCCGAGGAGAAAGGGCACGGGAAGGCGTTCGAGTCCCGAAAACCTTCAGTATGCTTTAGGTGTCACGAGCCAGGGCACTTCGCTGCCGGGTGCGGTAAACCACGAGTAGTGTTTTCTTTCGTGAGTGAAGACGATGAGAACATGCGTCTGTTGGAGCCCTACATGCACGATTTGGTGGTGAACGGTAGACCTTGCAAAGTTCTCCGTGACTCAGCCGCTACAATGGACGTGATTCATCCGTCCTACGTAAGTCCATCTGACTTTACAGGCGAGTGCGCCTGGATTAGGCAGGTCGTTGAGGAGAACAGCGTATGTCTGCCGATTGCCAAGGTCAAAGTGGAGGGGCCTTTCGGGGAAATAGAAGTAGAAGCCGCGGTATCAAAGTCCCTGCCCGAGAGGTACCCTTACCTCTTTTCAAACAGATCCGATCACCTTCTGAGGGAAAAAGGCCTAAGCTTTGGGGAAGGAGTTGTCCAGGCTTTGACACGTTCCAAGGCGCGCGAGCTCGCAGCTAAGCAGTCGACCGAACACGGTAGTGAGGGCAGTCGGGACGAAAAGCACAATGGGTCAACTACTTCTGACTCCATCGAGATCCCTGAAGTGATTGAAGTTGCGCCCAGAGAGAGCAGTGACAGTGGGAGTGATCCGGCTGAGGATCAGGAAGAAGTAGATAGACCAACTCCGGAGGAAGAGAGAAATTTTCTCTCGCCTCACTCATCGAGTTTTCAGAGCCTGGTGGAGGTGGACAGAGACACTTTAGCGGCCGAACAGGCGAGTGACCCCACCCTGAGTAACATGACAAACCACACTCAAAGGGAGGGAGTGGCTAAGCGGAACGTTTCGTTCCACACTCGTTCTGGCGTGGTTTACCGACAGTACAGGGATCGCAAAGGGGTCAGTTATGACCAGCTAGTAGTTCCGACAAAGTATCGCAGGGACCTTCTCTGTCTTTCGCATGGTAGCTCTTGGTCGTGTCACTTAGGCGTAAAGAAAACCAAGGCACGATTGCTACAGGAATTTTACTGGCCGGGTTGTTTCAAGGAGGTGGAAGAGTTTGTGCGCTCGTGCGATGCCTGTCAACGCGTTGGAAAGCCAACTGACAAGCAAAAGGCGCCACTGAAGCTAGTACCACTAATCACCGAACCGTTCCGACGTCTGGTGATTGACGTCGTGGGACCTCTTCCGGTGACCGATTCGGGATACCGGTACATCTTGACCATGCTTTGCCCCGCGACTAAGTTTCCGGAAGCAATTCCCTTAAAAGAGCTTAGTTCCGCCGGGGTAGTTGACGCGCTTCTGTCGGTGTTTGCTCGGATAGGATTTCCGGCAGAGGTGCAAAGTGACCAAGGGAGCGTTTTTACTAGCGCCCTGACCACGACCTTTCTAGAAAAATGCGGCATTCGTGTAGTGCACAGCTCGGTTTACCACCCTCAGAGCAACAGCGTTGAAAAATGGCACTCAGTTCTCAAACGCGTTCTACGCGCGCTCTGTTACGAGCATAAGAAAGACTGGGAAGCCTGTCTGCCTGCTACGATGTTTGCTCTGCGGACGGTCCCGCATGAAACTACTGGGTTTAGTCCCGCTGAGCTGGTGTACGGGCGATCCCTGAGGTCTCCCCTGCGAATGTTACGTGAGGCATGGGAAGGCGAGGGCGAGCAGGCGACGGTTGTGGCCTACGTTTTAGAGCTAATTGATCGCATGCACAGCACTAAAGAGTTAGTAGAGGCTAACATGAAAGCCGCGCAGACGAAAGCCAAACTCTATTACGACAGAAGAGCCAGACGTCGCACGTTCGCAGTGGGGGATGCGGTCATGCTGCTCAGGCCCACTAAGAAGAATAAACTAGAAGTTCAGTGGAAGGGGCCAGCTGAGGTAGTTGGAAAGTTGTCTGACACGAAGTATGCGGTGAAGATGCCTGGCCGGCGTAGGGAAGCCAGGATATTTCACAGCAAATTAATGAAACCATACCGACAACGGGAGGCAGTAGTCAACCTAGCTCTAAACATGCCCGAAGAAGTCGAAGCAGACTCTCCCGCGGTCGGTAACGAGGTAGGAGGTGAGTCTCTCCAGCAAATGCTGGAGGGAGTAGAACGCGAGACGGACTTAGATCCAACACAGGTAGCCGAACTCCGCGCGCTGGTTAATGAGTATCGTGACTGTTTTGCGGATAAACCAGGGAGAACCAGCCTAGTGGAGCATGACATCGAATTAACGACCGATACTCCGATCCGTTCCAGACTTTATCGCGTCTCTCCTAGGCAGAGAGAAATCCTAGATCAGGAAATAAAGCGAATGCTGGAGCTGGGGGTTATCGCGTCTATGGGAGTGTCACTTGTGTTATGTATTTAGGGACTGTATGGTTCGATGTCAGCTTGATTTTAATGAAAAGCATCATCATATGACTTTCCTTGGGATCAAAATTGAATGAGTTAATCGCCGGCTTTCAAAGGCGGTATGTTCCTCTAACTTTTACATTTGGTTGCGTGGTGTATATTTTCTAGATATTTTGACGTATCAGTTACGGGGTTGATCGTATTCACATTAGTGGTCTTAATTGTTTGTTTTCGCTACCTGGTAAATTTCACTGGTGGAGTGTTGGGCACTGGCTGGGGTTACGGCTTTGGCTTTTTTGCGGGTTCTGTTATGCCTTCGACAGGTCTTCACCCAAGTCTGCTCCACCCGGGGCAGTTCTTCGTTCGCCAAAAAAGTCTACGGAGGAAGCGGAACTTCCTGGACTCTTCGGAGAGCAGCGGTGACTGCAACCCCTTCGAGTCCACTACCTGGCGGTGGAGGAGCTGTTATGAATGGCCCCCGGACCAGACCCTCTCGATCTAAACCACCCGGCACTGGGGAACCCCCATGAGAACCGTCGCCATATGGTTCCGGTCAGTTGAGATTGAGCCCGGAAACGAAGCGAGCGGCGACAAAGGGATGGCTTTCGACGGAGGACCACCGTGTTGATGCCGCCACACCTAGGCGCGAAGCTGAGCCGGACCCTTACTTCTGGCGGGGATTACACTGGCCCGAAACTGGGTCACCCGACGCAGGAACCGGGGATTATTGTGCGAAGATTCCGGATGACGGTGCGCCAGCTGCGGGACCTCCGTGAGGGTGTGTTCAGCACGGATCATCTTCGGACGCCACTCGCGGTTGTTCCGGCCCAACCCTTTTCGTGCCACAAAGCCGCCTAATGGAGAGATCGGCACCACCTCGGCCAGCATCGTCTCCCAGGCTGAGAGTGGACCCTTTGTTGTCGCCTCCTCGGCGCGGCATTCGAGGGCGGGAGTGACTCGGCGCCGGGATGTGATGTCCGGCCGCTACTACACTGTGTGCTTGTGCGTGCTAGTGGGCGGGGCCTGACCAGTTGGGGAGCGGCGTCCTGGCCCAGAGACGTAGGGAAGGGGGACCTTATAAAAAGAGCGGTTTTACGCGCTCTCGGTGTGTTCTCACGTTGTTCTCATGCCGTACGGCAGACTGTACATAGAATGTAAATAAACAGTTTGAGAAGAGACACCCTGGCTCGCTACCAACTCTGCCCGATGTCCTGGGCGACGCATGGCTCCAGCGGAGATCGACTACATGGACAAGCCCCGAGTCACAACACCCCGGACATATAGCCCGTTCTTGAATGTCCGTGCGGCTATTTTTTTTTTGTTCGGGGAATTACACCCCTTATAACGTTTAGCTTTTTATCAACACCGCGACGTTTTCCCAAGCATTCGCTTCACGTTTGTGAACCCTTCAGGTTGGCAAAGCCTATGCCCGTATCCTATTTTCCCCACCATAAATCTAAATAAACCCCATTTTTTTTTTTTCTCTTTTTTCGGTCCGACACCAAATATATTTACACTAAAAGCACCGAATGTAAGTTCTAACAATAACCCCCCCCCCCCCCCCCCCAAAAAAAAAAGCTACTTAGAAAAAATAAATGCAAATAAACTCCGAAATCCCGGAAACCTGTTTATACGTTGCGTGACAACAAGAGTTCCTGGCAGCCTAAGGAACCCAGGGCTTGGCTTAGTATTTTTAACGCAACTGTTCAAGATACGTTCTTTTCTTTACATTCTTATCCTTTAATGCTGAGCTACTTTGTTGGCCGAGCAGCGATAAAAAAAAACAAAAAAAAACCATACTCTGGATTTGCTATGCCTGGCGTTTGTTAGGTTGTCAGTGTCTTGTCCACCAATTTATTATATTGCTCTTGGGTGCCCCGTACTGAGACCTGAGAGTTGCGCAAGAATATTCCTTACCGTAGAGCCAACTGATGGTGCAGACCTCAACCAGGGGAATAAGATGGGGCATAATGGCCTTCACAGTATTGTCTTGCAGGAGCTTGAATATGTAAGCTCCGGCCTGCATTGAGGGAAGACCAAACCTTTTTATCTCGAGCCCTTCAATGTTTATACCAGCGAGGTATTCTCATGTATCACATATTCTTGAGCACTTTGGGTAAATACGCGTGCATCGATCCGCTGGCCCATATAGATCGCAGAAATGACTGTTGCTTTGAAGAAAGTTTCACAAATAATGAAGGCCACAGAATGGAACAGCTATATAGCTTGAAAGACTGTACGTGCGCATAGCAAAATCGCATTTTAGGTGTCTTTTTTCGTCTTTTCCGTTATTCGCCAGAAATGCTCTAGCAATATGAAGAGCCTTTTGCCGGTTTAGGACGGCGGAGAAAAGCTCACCGGAGAAAAGCTCACCGCGAAACCGGCAGATATGGATGCGGAGAAAAGCTCACAATTTTTTTTTTAACTTAGCGGATTCTGCAGGTCAAACGTGGCAATTTAACACAATTCGCATTCGCCACTTCATTAAAAAAAAAAGTCCTCTTTTTGGTAATATTCTTGAAGGTCATTGGGCATATTTACTAAATCCTCAGAATTTAGTAATCACCCATTCTGTATATTAATGAAGCCGCAAGTATAATATCAAAACATCGTACAGCGGTAAAAAAGACAATTTATTGACAACTGAGGATGCGCCGTCGGTAGCTTTGTCAAATAAAGAGGTTTGTTCTTTGTGAGCTAATATGAATAGCAGTGTATGAACCGTTTCAGCTCCAAATAGTGTGTAGTGCCTAATAGATAAGTAGGTGTTTGTTGATGTAATCAGTGTCGGCTATGCTGTTTTCTTTCTGTTAATTTCACTATCAAAACTCTATTTCCGAGAACAGCTTCGTCCTGTCTTGTTTGTTGTCTTCACTCCGTCGTCGTCGTTTGAGCGGTTTTCATCATGTATAACGTTTACCAACTCGTCCTATTCGCTACCTTACAGACGACTACTTCTTATATAGGTCACGAGTAACAACGGTGCCAGTGTGCAGCTCTGAAGGTCATGGGTGGCTCACCATAGAAGGCCACTACCACAGAAAGGCAACGTGCGGAAACACCAGCACGAACGGCTAGAAAACGTGCATGTCCGTGGAAGAAAGAAGCCTCGATATCCTATTGACTGTTTTATCTTGTTTTCAAAAGTTAACAAAAGCTTCAAAGAGAATTTCGGGCACCGCGTTGTTACCATGCACTTTCGAATTTTCGGTGTTTCCAGTTTTGATTTCTAGGTTTTAGGGAGACACAAGTTTTCATACTTTTTCCTGTTCTTTAAGTTCATAAAGTTTTCAGTTAGGCTTTAGTTGCCTAGAGGGTAAGCCACAGAAAACACTGGCCTGCCATTATTAATTTGAGAGCAATATACTTAATAAGCTTAGCAAATAATACCAAAAAGGACATTTCCTTTTTGACAAAGCTGACGAACATTAATGACAATAAATTGATATATGTTACGCATGATCCAACAGCCTCCATATAAAAAGAAGAAAAAAAAAATCGGTGAGCTTTTCTCCGCATCCGTCAGTTTTGCGGTGAGCTTTTCTCCGGTGAAATTATCTCCAGTGAGCTTTTCTCCGGTGAGCTTTTCTCCAGGATTCGCCGGTTTAAGTCCTCTATAAACAAATAGGGAACGTTCACACACATAAAATCTTAGAATGGGTTTGTTATATGCTGTAACTTAAACGAAAATAAATATATCTTTGATTTCATTTTTTTTGTTGCAGAAAAATGCCATTTAAAAACGAAGAACAGCGCAGAGTTTTGTGAATTTATCTCAATTGTCTTTGGCAAACTAAGTATCGACTCCGAATTTTAGAATATTCTAAAAAAAAAGTTAATGCGAATTATTATGCAAACTAAAAAATAAAAAAAAATAGCCCATCAATATGTGCCTAAAATAAAGAAATATAACCGATAAGTATTTTTTTTCAATATCGGAAGAACGTTTTTATGTGTTTTGCAGTAGTCGATTTTAATTGCGAGAATATTTTCAACGTTGCTGCTTTTCAGTTGACGATCAGACCTCCTCAAGTACAAATTTATTTATTTTGTCTGAGCCTTTTTGTGTTCTTTGTATTAAAAAAATCTGAATAAGTTGTCATAATTTAAATAAATCGGAATAAGTTGTCATAACTTAAATAATTACCAAATAATCGGTTGATCGATTGATAGATCAATCGATCGATTGATTGATTGATAAGAAAGGTACCAATATTACCTTACTCTCCTTGATGCATGTTTGCAGAGGGATTTCAAATGCTTGCGTTTTGAACCAGAAACGAGGATTCAAAAAGCCCCCAGGGAAGGACTTTAGAATATTTTTGGCCACTATAGTCGGTGACATGCTAAGAATTCAGTGCGCGCGCTCCGTCTTCATTTCGAGCTTTCTGCTTTTGGTAACTCTTCATCGCCGCAGCAGAAGCCCGCTGAAAGGCAACAGGCGCGTGCTTGAGGCGGTGCTTCCACTGAATTTATAGACTGTCACCAACTATTAGCGGCGAGATGTTTTGGTGGCGCCATCGTTCGGTTACCTTTCGTGACGTCATTACCTTGTGAACAGCAAGTTCGATGGTGTTCGTAATGAGCATGGTGGAAGCCTGAAATCATAGCGCTCTCAAACTAACACTGCCAACACCGTCAAAATTGAAGTTCTTCCATTCCTCTTATTTCCGTGGATGGGAAATCCTTTGCTGCCGTCATATGGCGAATTCGCGTGGTCGCCTCTCTCCTCTGACCTCGATTCAGCAGAGCGCCCCCTCCTCTCCGCCAGAGCTACTCGGGATCCTTTTCAGCCGATCACAACTGCTGGCTTCAGAGCGCTCCGAGATCCACAGACCAGTCACGGAATTCATATTTCTTGACATTGGTAATGCGTTAAAAACAACACGATCTTACAGCGTACGGTGGACGACTGAGCAAATTTTACGCTCGCAACGTGATGAAATAAGTGTTGGGACGTAAATTGGTTTACGCATCAACATGTAAAAAAAAAAAAAAAAAAGAAAACGACAGTATGCGAATTGATTTTTGCAGAACGGAACGAAAGCCAACGCTTGGAAAGAGTTGTCAACTCAACGCGTTTTCGTCCGTGAACGCGCAGCGATAGCGGTCATGCGTGCGACAGAACAGGCAAATATAAAATGGTTAATAAACCGCATTTTTGTCACGGCGAAATATCGTGCAAGCGTCGCCATGTGGCCCAAATCACAGTGCATTATATTCGGCTCTCCCTTTATTTTAGAACACAAACCTTTGAACGCACTTTTACCAAACCTGAAAATGTCTTGAAGCGACCACAAAACCCGGTAAAACAGCGGCGAGCCCTGCGAGCTGTTTCTTCGTCGGTTAGGCTTAGCGGATTCACCGCCGTGAGATGAACGATCTCGTGAAAGCACTGGGAATACTTCACACGTAGACTTTTTCTGTTACGGTCGCAAAGGAATGTCGTCCCGTCCGTCGTAATCCTCGCACCGTCGAATTCACAAGCACTTCGTAGAACCACATTTCAACCGCCGTCATGCCGTGCCCCGCACACCACCACAGAACCACAGACCACTGCCGGCCATCGTCAACAAAACCACGTGATCCCCGTCCAAGTACCACGTGACGCCTGCGCCACTCCGCACTCCGACGGCTACACACGGAGTGCCAAAGAGCGCTCTGAGAGGGAGAGGCGTCCTCGGAATGAACCACCCGATCAGGCCGCAGCACTCTCTTTCAACCACCCGATCTCGCGCGCTCTGGAAAGAGCGCTCGAGAGCGCGCAGAAAGAACCACGCGAATTCGCCAATAGTCAGCATTCGACCAATTGTGGTGGGCCGACCACAGTGACGCTTTCGACTGTTCACGTCGTCAATAGGTACCGGCAACGCGTTACTTTATATAGGGAGGATTCACTGGCGGCCATATCTACGTGCGTGGTTGCTGAGCGCGTGCTGACGGCGACCTTCCACAGTTCTTTTGCGACGTGCATTCCACACCACCAAGATATCCGGTCTTAGCAGGCTATTAATGGAAGCTCGTTGCAAGCATGCGCCCTTAACATCGCCCTCAAATATGGCGTCAAGTGAATGCTCTCTATTGAAATGTATAAACACGCCGAAGACAACGAGGACCAAGACCAAGTAAGATAACACAAGGTCTTCCTTGTGTTGCCTCTTGTGTTTTCTTTGTCTCGGTAGGTGTTGCTTTCGGCGCTCCTATACTTTTTAAACTATAAACCTACTACCCTACATAGATTAATCTCAGACGGCAAATATTATAACCCCGTCAACAGATATTAAGCAGCTAGGCTAGCATATTGTTGCAAACCCATGGAAGCCTCTCTTGTTTCGAGGGCGAGGCCATTTTTGTTCCTTCAAGTAACTAAACGCTCCCTTATTTAATTCATCTCCCTGCAAAAGTTTCCATTTACTATTTTCTCAGCGCCGATGGACGCGAAACGTCAGACAGCTCATTAGATAACTTTGCAAACAACGAAAGCAGTTTAATTTGTAAAGTGCCGAAATGGGCGATATAATGATAATTAAAAAATTTAATGAAAATGTTAGCCAAATATGCTATAGCTACCTCAGCAAAGAGATGTAGTGTTCCTGGAGTCACTACATACGGTATGCTTTAGTGCAACTTTACTTCAATCATTATTTTGCGTAAGATAAATGTTTCCATTTGTCACCAGCTTACGTGCCTGACGGACCAGGCAAAAAGTGCTCTCCGTCGTCCTGCTTGTTAAAACGGTTGACAAAACGATTCCGCAATAATCTAACACCATGTGTGCCACTCTCTCAGACGACGTCCGCGCTGCCCTAGTTACCAAAACGGCGGCGCCCACGAGCAGCTTGCCCGTAAACAAAAATCATCACGCGACAAGAAACAATCGAATGACCGTCGTAGCGGCGTCGGACAACGAAGAAAAAAAAAAGTGCCGATAATATGAGCGTAGTTTCGTAGTGAAGTGTTACTATTAAACAATCCAACAGGCACTTCTTACAAAAAAAAATACGCAGTAGCAAAAAGAAAAAAAGAAGAAACCCTGCCAAGAAAATGTTGGCGAGCGTTGTGCACAAAACTTACGAACAACACACGAAAAAAAATACTTTTCGCCGCGCTTACGTTTGTGACAGTCGGAAATCCGGAGAGAAACATGGATAAGCATACGAAAAAAACAGTTTTGTTGGTGATGGCCCGTAAGTTGGGAAACAGGTCTTCGGCGCACGTTACCACGTTGGCCACGTTGAAGATCTGAAACAGTTGCAGATCATTTTTCTTCCAAGACAAACTCAATTACGTTTTAAAGATAAGTGCCCGGGAACTTATTTTATAACTGATATAAGTGAAGTAGGCATATTCGTGACGCTGTGCACACCGTTTCAATGTTTACATCACGCCGCAAAGAGCGAAATTTACAACCCAGAAGGCGTATGTTCGTCGCTTCGGATGCGAGCGCAGTAAGTGCCATAGTGCCAGAACGCTGAAAATATCACAGGTTAGAAACAATCTTCTAAAATAATGTAATAAAAAAACGCCATTTTAAACTTCGACATAAATGGGTTAGGGCAAAAAGCGAAGTAACTTCTTTTTATTAAAAGGCGCTAGAATTTATCGAATTCATGCCGCTAATGCTATTTTTTTCTCCCGCAGTCTTTTTCGTTGTCCTTGGGCTTATACTTCGTTTCAGCTTAAAGGGGTACTCCGCCGATTTTTGAGCTACCTCAACTAACTATATTTTCTGACTCCCCGGCCTTTACCCTTTCCTGTATGCTATTTAGTACCGTCAAATTCACAATAGTTATTGCGAAATCGGCAAATGAAAATGATGCAAAAACCAACATTCAAATATACCCGCCCTTTTCAGGGCCGTGACGTCAGTGGAAGGTAAGCTTGCCAGTCGGGCGAGCAGTCTAAAAAATAGAATATGCCAATCATTTGCTCCGTGCTGAAGCGCGGGTCCTGGAGCGAGCTTCCAAAGCATTCATTTGACGCCATGAAACTGCTTTGAATCAGTTGGGAACGAATTCTACAGTCCAAAGAGTGAACCCACGCACGTCCACTGACGTCACTTTTTCGCTGCTGCCAGTAGAGACCTTCAGTTTGAAAACCACGGTGAGGACCAAATTGTAAATTCAATAACTTCGTGAAAAAAAAATTATTTTGACCCAATATTTGAGATACTATTTTGGCGATGTTGTTTGGCGAGTTTAGCAAAGTTTCAAGCAAATCGGGGACCATGAAGAAATCGGCGGAGTACCCCTTAAGTCCAGAAGCAGCCGATGCTAAAAGCGCAAGCTTCGGGCTTTGAGCGTCCCTGCCAAGCACGCGCGCTCGTGCAGTGCAAGCATTGTTCAGGGCCACACGCTCGCACTTGGACCATCGGCTGCGTCTGGAGACGCCATTCCAAATACCTTATAAATAAGCCGTATACTTTTCGGTTTTACCTGAAAGAAACCGATAAACATCCGGCTTTGTCGAAAATAAAAGAATCGGCTAAAATCGAAAAATACTGGTTTTCAAATATTTTCGTACAAGCGGCCGTTCTTTTTTTTTTTCCGAAAAAGTTTTATGTAAATGTTTTTGAGACTCGTTTTTTTCTGCTCATCTTTTTTTTATGCGAAAGCATTGTCTGTTTTAAGGAGAGAATCGACGTCATCAGCTTTGAAGCCGCGCCAAACGGCACCTAAACTCCCCTGCCCCTATGGAGCGAAGTGAAGCCGCGATCTGATAGATAGGCTCCCATTGGCTGGCGCGCGTCATCAACAAACGAGGCTCTCATTGGCTCCCGCGCGGCGTAGTTCCAAAAAACGCCACCAGAGAAGTTCTCTCCATGGCGGCACAGCGCACGCAGCGGCCCGGCCGGGGTCAGGACCTGCACGGGCAAACTCCGGAGAGACCTCACGGCCGAGCTCAGCGCGGCGCGGCCACTTCACGAGAACGCGCTCTCGGCCGTCGGCCGCTACCTCGGCGGCAGCGAAACGTGGCTGTCCACGACAGTGCGCCGCAGGCGAACTAAAGGAGGGAAAGAACGATATACTACGGGTCATGCTTTTTAGGAACGTCCTATTGCTGTTCCGACACTGATCGACGGTATACCTTGTTCGTTGGGAACATCCTGTCTACTTGCGCAAGCGTTGCAGACAGCTCCTGTAGGTCTCTTCGAAATGCATCATCATTTTAGACTTCCTTATGAACGGTTTTCAGCGCGTAGCTAACTGAATGTAAATATGTATACGTGGAGTAAACATCCATAAGGGAAAATAAAGTTCAGTACCATTTCATCGATGGATATCATGAATATAGTGAAGTAGAAAATTCCACTCCACAGGCGTGCCCACTGGGCTGTCTTCACCATCTCGGGATACACGACGAAGGGGAACAGGAAATCTGCGATGAGATTATCAAGTTATTTGTTTTTGAGAGCGCAGGAAAAAAAAACGTACAATTCGTGGCTCCCGTATAAGAACTGGAAGCAGAGGCTCTATTGCCGAATATGGTTTGGAGAAAATGTTTTGGCAGCAATCAACACCCTGTTTAACTCTAAGCTACGCTGAGAGACGTTTAGCCTACACCAACTAGCCCAGCTTTCAACTTTGGTATAGTAAAAGTACACTTGCTCTAGATGTTTAAGGTATAATGTGGTGCAATAATATACACTTCAAGTGCGCTTGTTAAACTTTATAAAAGTGCCAGATAACTCTATTTTATTGTATCGATTTTAGCCATCGAGTGACGTCAGTACAGTGTTGTACACGTTCCTCAACAAGAGGAACGAAAACTCATTCCTCGTTCCTTTTGATTTTTGGAACGCGTTCCCGTTACAAGTTCAATCTGTGAGAAAGGAACTCGTTCCCGTTACAGTTTAAAAAATAAAACGTACTTAACATATACGTTACTTTTGTATTGTGCTAATTACCATATTTAATTAGATCAAATGAAGTTTAATTTTTATCTATCTATTCCATAAAATGGCAACATACGAATTGGAATGACGTGATGGAAGGACACAAGGAGAAGAAAACAAGCGGAATTTCATTTATTGATATATTCACCTTTAAAAATCTTAGCGTTCAACCGTATTAATGTTTGAGGTTGTCGGGTCAGACGAGCCGAATGTACTGTTACCCCCCATTGAACGAGTGTTTTACAAAAACCTCGCACGTATCAATCTAACGAAGTCCCTTGCTTTAACAAAATACTTTACTAGTGGGAATATATTCCGCTCCGCTCATCTGCATTAGACAGAACGCCTTCAGCGCCGAATCCAGCCTTTGACGTAGGGGAGATCCGCGTCAGTCCACGCGCATGTGCTCGTGGATGCTCGCGACGGCCGCAGCGGTGTCGTCTCCGATTCCACCTAAAGCCCCTTCATGTTTCAGAAGTAGCGTAAGGTACGCCGACGCACGAAGAACGTGCAACGTGCAACCCTCGGGAAGAAAAAAATTGGGTTATGTGTGTGTTCATACAGCCTAGAACTTGGTCTGCCTCACAGGGGCGACGAGTCTCCCAGCTGTAGATGAGCAATTTAGCCAGTGCGGTACAGCCGCTAGCCTGGGGTCTTTAACGTGCATCACGCAGTAGTGATACACGACCGCACGCCCGTACGATGCTCATCCAGATCGAAACGGGCAGGGGTGGGGCTCGAACCCAGGACCCCTGGGTTCTGCAGCGCGAGCTTTCGCTCCACGTGCTCCGAGCTGGTGTGCGCTAGACCACTCGGCCACCGATCCCCCCCCTTGGGAAGATCATGGCGACACAGTGCAGCAAAGTATTTGGAGCAGCACTGAGCTGGATTTTAGACGCCATGTTCTTCCTAGAAGTGGCGCGCGGCAGGTGTCTCGAGCATTTCCGCAACAATGAATTTGGTGTGTAGAACAACCATCACCATAATCATCATTCACCGCCCGATAGCCGACACCTCCCCGACAATAGATGGCTCTCGCCAAGCCCAGAAAACCTGTCCGCGCCGAGGCTATTGTATTTGAGAGGAGTGGAATGTATTCCTCCTGGTAAAGTATTTGCTTTAACCTAACAACAGTTGCTTCGCGATAATGACGTCCGCAATACGAGCAAGTCGAAAAGAGGGTAGGGCTTCTGGAAGGTCAGTCTTGGAAACTACAAGTCCTTCTTCGTGAGGGTCGAATTCAGTTGTTCGGTTTAAACGTGGGGGAGAAGGGAGAGGAAATGAAAGTTGATTTTTCTGTATTTCTTTTTAAGTGACCAATGTTATGGATATAAGGGTGCATTCGATGTCTGATAACCTGTGCTTTTTTGTAAGTGTACGTTCTTTGTTTTGTGGGAGTTCAATGATGGCTGTAGTCGGCCTTAGATTTCTGGGTGTATGAGGGCTCGGTGGAATCAAAGAAAGTAGCTGAGTTTCAGACGCCCCTCTTTCTGCGTATCTCCTTTAGACTGAAATGTTTGCCGTTTGTACCGCAGTCCCGTGCACTTAAAAAAAAAACAAAAAAACTCAATGTCCTCTAGCTCTCGCGCACACCACTGATACCACGCAAGGACCCCACAAAAAAAAAAAAAAAAAAAAAAAAAAGGTCATTCCACGTGAAACGTTCCAGACGTTGCGCTGGACCACCTCCAATTTCTAAAAAAAAAAAAAAATTAATGGGCTTCGGTTACAATGTCCGTAGCCATACCCTAAAATAGTTTTGACGAAAAAAACATTTGTGATGACGTGAGCGCGAAATGACAAATTCTTGCGTTGCTGAATAGGACGTAAGTCCAGCATGGAGCGTAGATGGTGACGCAGGCTTAAAGTGATGGTGATTTCTTGTCCCTTTGACGGGTACCGCTGAGCTAAATCTTGGAGTGAGTCGAGCCCGTTTTTCTTCAACCATTTCTATCGGCAGCCAAAGTATTGTTATGCCCCCGATGTTATTTTTGGCCCAGGTAAACAGCTGCTGGGAGGTCATGATTTGGTTCTCGAAGGGACTTCGAAGACTGGCCCATGCTGCCAGACGCATCAATGTACCCCCGACTCCGTCACAAGCACTCTTCCCGTGGGACGTTGCGAAAAAATTCCATTCAGCGGAAATGCCGAAATAATTTTCCAGTTGACAGAGGTTTGCAAAGTTTTTTTTTTTATTCTTGTACTGAGAGCTTCATCCATCGTTACACCACCGTACAGCCTACTTCACGAAAAATGAAGTTCTTTCTTCTACAGATTTCCTATCTGAAATGGTCATTCCGACAACTTCTCGCTTGTCAGCCCTTTCTTAGCTTACTAGCGCAGAAGCGGGTTGCTCAAAAGGCAAGGAATGAGTCTCGATACCCAGTGTCAATAGTGCGGACACGTGCCTTTGTTTATTCATTATTTCCAATTGGTCATGTAAAGATTCCCGCACTGGCAATATGGACCGAAAATAATGCTAGAAGCGCAATCTTGGCTTGTGACGATGCTTCAAGCGTCCAAGTTAACATACTGAATCAGCGCGTTTCAGAGCTTTGATCACGCGCTGGATCCGGATCATAGTTCCGCTTTTCACCGCAGCATGCGTGACGGCTAGATTTCGCGGCGATATTATCGTGTTTCAGACGTCCACGTCATCTGCTGCCGCCCGTCGATCAGGCATCGCGTTTCGGAGTGTGAGGAGCCGCCCTCGGGTACAAAGGGCACAACGGGCCTGCTATGTCGACGCACTGGCGGCACCTCCGATTAGTACATGATACCCGCCGTTTCTTCCCTTACAGCCACAAAAGAAAGACGAGGGGAAGCGGGCAGAAAACTCCTTTGTTTTTTTGGACCTAATCGCTTCGGCTATCGTCGCAGGTGGCGTGCTGTGCGGCGAAGAGGCGTTAAGAAGCGACGCCGGGTAGTGGTGCGAGAGTTCAACTTCAAAAATTGTTTCCTCGCTTTAAACAAAAATTACTCTGATTAAACTTTCAAAATCAAAAGACGATCAATCGTTCTTCTAAACCCACCATATTTTGTATTTTTACTTGGACCACCTCAGGGTGGAATAAACGGCTGTTTATGCGTCAAAACGCACTTTTTGGCAACTTCAGGATTTCTTTTTACTGCAAGATGTTTAATTGAGCGGTTTAAACTATTTTTATAGGTTATATGCCTAGAGTGAAACCAGTAAAAAGTTATATTAGGCCCCGGGAGCAATTATATATTTTTTAATAAAATGACAAAAACGTTTATTTTTGAATAAAATTATCTATCTTTTTAAAAAATATTTAAATGAAACAAAACAGCATAAACTCAACCACATTGTAAGTCGAAAACCGTGCAAATTTAAGAAAAAAAAATATTGTTGCGTGTTTTATAAAAAAGCAGATTTTTCGTAAATTATTGAGTGATGCCTAGTTTCACGCTGTTTTCAAAAATTAAAATCGCGCTCACGTCATCACAAATTTTTATCGTCAAAACTATTTTAGGGTATGGCTACGGACATTGTGGCCGAAGCCCATTAATTTTTTTTTAGAAATCGGAGGTGGTCGAGCGCAACGTCTGGGACGTTTTACGTGGAAGGACCCAAAAGCAGCCTAAGATTAGTAACAAAAAAGTTAACAATGTCCTGCTCTTCATAAAGATATTTTTTTGTTTTTTTTAATATTGTTTTTTAGAGTTTTCCTCTTAAGGACGATTCATACACTTACGTGGAGTCCGACCGAGTGTCAGGGTTGTTATGGCAATAGTTGCGTCCACTCTAACGAGACCGGTTTTTACACTTCGGAGCCGAAGCAGCTGTTGCCATAGCAACCCTCGCACTCGGTTCCACCGATGCAAAATGGAACGGCTGCGTTCCTTCGTCGCTCTTAAAAGGAACGCCTTCCAGGAACGCCGTTCCGTACAACACTGCCTCAGTGCACCACTCAGTAAGACCGCGCTATTCTATGATGTGACCAAAAAGAAGAAACATTCTGCACCGCCCTTTATTTCAGATTTGGCGACCACAACCACCAAGTTCCACCTAATGCAACGGAAGCTTCAGCCGCCGGGTTCTTAGACATAAAACGTGGCAGCTTGGTTTTTTTCTGATCGCCGAATGAACCACGTGATGTTCCCGGTTTTAACGTAAAATAAGCGAGCACTTTATAACGATAGGTGGCGCTAGCCACCCGGTTTCTCTAGGGTGCCTACATGTCTGTCTGTCTAAGGGTGAAGACATCCATTGTTGCCCTGAATGTGCCAGCGCGTGACGCTCTCGCGCACTTTGTGCGTGACTAGGTCGGTAAAATGGCGTCTATGCATTAACCAAAGCTACGCGCTCGAGCTGAGTGACATCAGATTGCGCGCGCTTCAAAATGCATAAAAAAACGATTGGGCGGAAAAATGGCTGAGATGTCACCACTCAAGCAAAAGCGCGCGTGTGTATGAAGGCACTCTAGGTTTCTCTAAAGCTCCTTCATGTTTCAAAAGTAGCGCATGGTGCGTCGAAGCACGAGGCAGGTGCAACGTGCAGCCCTTGGGAAGATCATGGCGGCACAGCGGAGCACTGAGATACATTTCAGACGCCATGTTCTTCCCAGAAGTGGCGCGCGGCACGTGTCTCGAGCATTTCCACGACAATGAATGGCGCCATTGTTCCCAGGATAGAAGGGCTTTAGGTTTCCTCTAAAGTCCCTCGATAAAATTCTTGTTTCACGTTTTCTATACGTACCCACAGCCATTGTCGTGCGAACGACAATTTGTTAAGTTGTTGGAAGAGGGGACAGATGTCATAAACTGCTATTCTTCTGGTTTTAGAGCGCAGCTCGCGTTTCCGGGTTAAGGGGCGTCGGCGTAACCGCGCGCGTTGGATTATGAGAATTTTTCCGCTAAATATAGCGGGAAAGACTTTCCGCTAAATTTAGCGAGAAAATTCACCCGCTAAATTCAGTGGAAAAATTTTCCCGCTTATTTTAGCGGGTTAAGTTTCCCCGCTAAATTTAGCGAGGTAATTTTTCGTTTTTCTGTCTAAAAAGTTACGTTCGGCAGGCCTGAAAAAGAGCAATAATAGAAACGTTCAAAATCTGCACTCAATTGACTATTTTCATTGTTCAGATTTTATGGTTTAATGAACGGTTTAATATTACAATAAATGCTTGGAGCTATATTCCTTGCCATGTAAATTAATCTTAGGTTACGGATAGGAGAGAGCGCATTACGAATATTATATAAGGTAATTCAAATATGCAATGTCGTATGTCAATGATGTAAAAAATAAAGGGATCGACGGAGAAAATAAAGCGCAGTTTTTCGGCCCGTAAAAATAAACTACGCACCGCAGAAAGCTGATACTCCGTGTAAACGTGACGCTATCGCAATGGCGACAAAACGCGAAAGTTTCAGAAGATGACGGTACTAGGGTCAAAAATTCTTGAGGGAACAACAAAATTGATCTCTGAGGCGACGTCCACCCATAGGACAAATATTTATCGAACCAGGAAATTACAGTGTGGGGGACTGTAGCACTTATTTTCGTGGCAAATCTTGCCAGAAACAAAGCAAACGATATCACCTTCTTCGTTGACCAGTTTTTGTTTTGTTTTTTTACTCTATTTATTGTTACAGTCCAGCTAGGACAGCATATGTCGGCCAGCTCTGGGCCTGCGTCGGCCAGATACTACCGGGGGACGGCGGAGCCTGGCAGCCATTGGCCAGGTTCCGCCGTCAACCTCCCGCTACTGGCCGATGTAAGCCCAGTGATGGCCGTCATGCAGTGCTAGCTGGGAGGTGTCCGTAATCTAATATGTTTGGCTCAAGGAATATTAGGCTTAGGTGGACGCCGGCTCGTAAATACATTTTGTTTCTTGCCTCGTATTCTTTGGTCCAGGTGACGTTATGTTATCAAAATTCGGTATTTTGTCACCGCCACTATAGTATCACGTCGTTTACACGGGGTTTCAGCTTTGTGCGTTGCGCACAATTTATTTTTGCAGACCAAGAAAAAAAAAAACGCGTTTCATTTTCTTTATTGACTTTTGTATATGGTCCCTGACATTTTAGAAACATCAGGGAGTGGCTTATTATATCTTCACGCTGGTTGCTTCGTGATATGATCTTCGGCGTTCTTCTTGACCGACGCCTCAATTTCCTTGGCTATGGGCAGCGATAACAAGATGCTGGCAGTCACCACGCTTTCCGTTCCTAAGGCAGTCAGTGACTAAAAACATCGGAATAAGGCAGGCCTCGTGCAGCCTAACAACCCTGGTTCGTGCCAAACTGTCACACAGCCCTTACTGTATGTTCCCAAATCGACGACGCATTGGCCGAGATGCTGGGCCAAGCTGCCGCTGGCTCCGAGCACCAGGAGAGAACCGAGAACGTTGGAGAAGGTCATAAACAGCGGCAGAACCATGACGGCCCTGCAGAGAAGGCCGTTCCAAAAGCGCGATCTCTTGAATTCGCATTACAGTGTGTTCGCGCCACTTTCGACCGCCATGACAGGGAAAAAAAAAAAAGTACTTTCCATCCTCCTGTTTTCGCCGTGGGTTTGGGTGAGTGCGTGGCGATCGACTCTTAACTTTCTAGAGAGCAACGATGGTCGCCTACTTTGATGTGCTGCCGATAGATGGCAGCGTGAGAAACGAGAGGAGGAATCAGCGACTCGGTCGACCATATCACCGCTCAACGATTGGTGCCAAACCGGGCCATTACGGCACGTAGAAATGCAAGGTGACACGGAGCTCTAAAGAAGAAACCTTTAGTACCAAAGCAAGCAAAAGAAAGCACTAGAAAATTGTACATTAGGGAGGTTCGCCTCGTGCTGAAGGAAGCACTCTAAAAACTTTCGGCACTTCTGCTGATACGACTGGACGACCCCTGTGGTGAAGCACGGCGCGTATTTTCGGCACCTATAGGGAAGCATAGGTGCCCATTGCCGACACCTGACCGTTCTCGAAGTCATTTAACGCGTTTAAAAAGTTGTAGGTTTTAAGTCGTCTTCAGGTATATGGGCCACGTGGCTTGAGTTGGTAGTTGTAAAGGTTCGCCCACGATACCTTCAGTAGGTTTGTAATTTTTCGGAGGAACAAATGCTCGTTCCTTTCATCCAAGGGATGAGGAAGGCGTGTCGATCAAGTATAGATAAATTTCTGAAAGTACCGCATTTCGTCCTCGGCGGTGACACATTTAAAGTACGCACTATTCACCTCGCGTTCTCAGAAACAAGCAAGAATAGGACCAACCGGAAGCAACCTACTCCACCCGAAGATCGGCCGTGTTTGTTCTTGGTTACTGTTGAACACATTGTATTCAAATGCGACGACAAAAAAGTACAAGGCGTCCTACCCCCCCCCCCCCCCCCCACACACACACACAGAAACAACAAATTTTCACTTATTTTTAATGCAAAAATAAACTACGTATTACTCAACGCTCGATTTCCGCTCAATTATAGCGCTAGCCGTATAAACCAGATGCGAAAGATTTCAGGAGGAACCGTTTTCTTAGTCGAAACTCACGCTTTTAGGCAGCTGCGCATGGGCGCCACCATAACCGACCTTCAGTTTTTGCTTCCTCTTATTCCGCTTATTTCA
The DNA here is from genome assembly GCF_016920785.2 of Ixodes scapularis. Lineage (NCBI taxonomy): Eukaryota > Metazoa > Arthropoda > Arachnida > Ixodida > Ixodidae > Ixodes > Ixodes scapularis. Next base: position 35,060,617 of record NW_024609883.1, read on the forward strand.
CTTCGTCATTATCATTGCAAGCCAGGTCATTGCCATTTTTTTTATTGCGTCAAGCATTGGTCTTTATAAAGGCTCAATGACACCCGTTTCTGTGACTCGACATCTCGGTAAGACAAGAAAGGTCGGCAATGGCGGCCGTAGTCTGGCGCGCGTGTCTATAGCTGATGTTCTGAAAATTTTAGTGCGAAAATACGTTAACTGTATTAATGAACAACTTTTCACCAAAAAAGTCGTAATCGTAGAAAAATGTTTGAACAACAGTAGAGGTTTTATGACACGACGTTTCGGGAAGAGACTTCCCTTCTTCAAGCGTGCAGAAAATACAGTTGCAAAGCGTTTTTAGAGAGACCAAAGGAGAAAAGGAACATTAGAAAAAGAGAAAGAAAAAATTATATCTAAAATAGTACAAGTAAAAACACTTGCGCCTGAAAACACTACATTCCCAAAAACACCCATACAAAAAAGAAGTAGTAGTATTATGGGAAACGTGGTCGCGGCACTCATTAGCGAAACCAAGGAAATATATCACAGGCAACGACCTCCGTCACGTTAGAGTTACAGCTGAAAATCCAGAAAAATAAAATAAAATAAAAACATACAGGGGTCAAGTCGAGTGAGCCCAAGCCAGTATAACGCCGAAGAAAACGAAGATCAGAAACAAGCGCGAAGTGTGTGTGAACGGACACCAGAAATGTCACAAGTGGGTGGCACTGCTCAACAGAATACCAAAGTTTTCTCAATAAAACTTTTATAAAAATTGACTGTAACTTTTGAATAAGATAACGGTTACTTCTCAAAAGCTTTCGCATCTTGTTCGGACCACTAGGGTGACATTTGGGCAGGGTATGAGCGTTCAGTAATGCGTAGTTTATTTCTGCAATAAAAAAAAAAAAAAAACTATTTTTTTTTTATTTTTTTTAGGGGGGGCGGGGGGGGGGGGGCAATTTGTAGATGATACCTCTGTTAAGCGTTCCCAGAGCGCTAAATGTCGGTGTCACCTAAAAAATAAAACATGCTTGCGTGAGTTGTTTGTAGAACACAAGAATTCGCGCATTTGCGTTTGAGCGTGCTCGACTGTGTTTATAGTTCCCTTGTGAGCGCTCACGGCGAGAAACACACCGGTCCACTGAAGCCATTCATCAGGTAGACCCAGAGAAACCTTCCGATATGCTCATGACTAGCCTAAAGGTTTTGCAGCACTTGCGAAATTAAATCTACCTACTATGAACGATTACAAATGGTCGCTTATAATATTGTCCGAATTCTTACGAACACACGGTGGGAAAAAAAATGATGCGTAAAACAATTATAGAAAGGTAATTCGCAAGTCGGAAGTGCTCCATGACGGCCCTATTATACAGCTAATATAATTTTCTGAAGGAAAGTCGACCTCATAAATTGCGATCGCTTCGCAACGGCATAGACGGTGAAATCGGTGGTCCCATAAGGTGGTCTCGATGAGACCATACTGTTGGCGACGCTTTGATTTAAACAAAAACGCAGAAAAGCTTAACTTGCAAAGTTTTTATTTAGTTGTTTTCTTTTTCTAGCATTAATTTGCAGAGAAACACCGGGGCCGAGAATTTCACAAAATAAAAAAAGATGACAAGCACTCGAGTAGTGTTGTACGGCGTTACCGAAAAAAAGTAGCGAATTATGTTATTCGGTAAATAAAAGAAACGGGCTACCGAGCCGAGTTACCTTTTAATAAATGGAACGTGTTACCGTAACCCTTAACGTTACCACTAACTATAAAACTAACACACGTTTCATTCATTACGTTTCATTCATCACTTAAAACATTTTACTCTTAGGACGTTACAGGCTTGCGGAAGCGTCATATTTCAAGAAACATTAAAGAAGAACTCCGCTTGATTTTCGGTTTTGAAAAGAAACAATAAAGGCCCTCTTCAGTATCGCCTAGGAAGGCCACACGTCAATTATTACGACGCAGTTTTGTCTAAATGTTTCTTAAACGGTACGGCAAACTTTGCAACTTGCCAAGTGGCCGAAATCGGCTGACTCGAGTGGGCGGATTCAGGCGCAACCCCGCAGTCAAGGATGCGGCGTGGGCGTAGACGACATCGAGCTAAACGTCATCACCATTGCCCCCTTTTACTTGTTTTTACTTCTCTGTGCGAGCGTAGCGCATGATGTCAGCAACGCTTCCTCTCGGCGCTCAGCGGTGTCCACGTGACTGGGGTAACGCACCTGCTCAGCGCGCTTCTTAGAAGCCGTACGGCCGACCCGTCGTAGTTCTGCCGTTACCGCCGTGTCCCGCGTCACAACAACCGTCGTCGTCTCAGCGTTCATGATTATTGTCTCTCGGAGTTTTGTCCACACTACGGACACTATTTGCGCAGACATATGCCGCAGTAGTGCAGACGTCGTCGAATGTCGTAGTCAACAAAACGTGGCGAAGAGCGCAGTGCTGACGACGCTTGCCACTTGCGCCTGGCACAGTCCCGCCCCAATCAAGCCGTCGTTGGGTAGAGGATCACGTGCCATCTCATACCACGTGATGGCCATGTTCTTGGCGGCCCGCGGCCTACGTTGCCGGATGGAGCCGAGGTTTCGGTTGCGGTTTCCGTTCGTATTTAAAATTATATTTGAAATATCCCATTTTTAGCGAAGCAAACGACGTGGTGTCTTTACTTTGGTTTTTTAATCCAAAATCACTCATTCTCCCGAAATAATCGGAATCGAAGATTTCGGGAGAATATATATTTATATATATATATATATTTTTTTTTTTTTTTTGGGGGGGGGGGGGGGGGGGGGTTCTGGTTTTGAAAGCATTTGGGGTGAGTGCAAGAATGCATATGGCCCTGCGCCTAGAAATACGATAAAAAAATTTGGTTAAATTCATTTGAAGTTTTGGGAAGGAGATGTAACGAGTAACGTAACTACGTTACCTGTTACTCAAAGTATAAGTAACGTAAGTACGTTTTCCGTTACTGTTTTGAAAAGTGTAAGAAGTACACTACTGCGCTACCGAAAAAAAAGGAGCGCGTTACCGAAAACGTTTTGATTTGTAACGTGCTATCGCCGACGCTAGCTGCCCTCGAGTAACTTCAACTCGTCGTCGCAAAACGAACACGCCTAACCTTTCGTCATCTGCTTTCTTTCTCAGATGTTCTGACGCTCAATTTCTCGTTCTTTCTTTTATGGCCACCGAAGCCAGCGCTCAGGGTTTGCCGCATTCCGCTCCCGCCTTTACCTCCCTGCACCTGATAGATGGCACCAGCCATTTTTCAGGCAAGGGGGTTACAGTTATAAAGGAATGCAACGCACTCCACCACACTCAAACGCAAATATGTGGGCCACCCTTAAACGCCTGCACTGAACAGAGGCGGTCCATCAAACTCCGAGATATTCCTGCAGAAACACACACACCTATCGCAGAGACACGAGACCAAGCATTCCTTCACGGCTACATTTTTCTTCAATTCGAGAAACTGAAGTATACCTGTCCCAAAATTAAACTGAGAAAATAATATCACTAGCCCTAACCATGAGCCAAACATGATTTTTTCTTTCTACTTTCTTTAATTTCGGATAGCTTATGCTATTGCGGATAGCCAAATGTGAAGTGTCAGAATAGAGATCGAATTTAATCAAAACTGAATTGAGTTAAAAGCACGGAAGCGTCTGCACAATAAGCCATAAAGTTTACATAATAATCTAGAGGAAAAAAACCCACAACCTTGCAGGGCTTTTTGGCTCTTTCATAACGTCAGGACATAGAACGGACTTTGGTGGTCACTAAAGATCCCAGCAGGCCCATATTACAGGCGATGCTCTAATATTCTCAAGGAGGCGGCGACAATTCACTTACATGTTTTATACCTAGTTGTTTTTCAGTTTTATTTTGCACAAAAATACCTAAATCGCCCATTAAAAAAAAATTAAGTCGACAAGCACTTGAAAAAAAAATTAAGTCGTCGCGGCAAAATAAACAAGTCGAACCCATCGTCTGCTTTTTTTTTTTCCGCTTTTCTGTCGCCCTTTTTCTTTTTATTTCAAATGGGATCACCAGTGTCAAGATTTCAAGATTTTGCCACGTTCTGTTCCTGTATTTGCCCTCCTGCATCAAACGCCTTTTTTGCACGTGTATATCTTAAGGAGAACGTCACCCTAAATTAATCGCAATGCCAAAAGAAAAGAAAAAAAAAGAAAGAGGATAAGTTGAAGTTTTAGGAGTAAGTATATAAGTTCTTTCTTCGAGCATAAAAAGAAAAAACATAACGAGTTTAGTTAGAATCGTCATCTATACGTAGAGCTAACCTAAAGGAAAATCGCTAGTTTAACTTGACACTTCGTATACACTACGTAACAAATCCTTCTTGACTGTCTGGCGTCCCGTGCTAACTACCGAACGGAAAGCCTTCGAGAAAGGCCCTTTTGTAGTGCAGCAGAGTAGAGCTGGGGAGTAACAACTTTTGCTCACCATTGTAATGATCTGGATTCAAAGTTGTTGTAAGATGCCATGGCGTGAAGTTGTCCGATGCCAATGGCAAGGCCTGTTAGCACCGAGTACACCGCGTCACCCCAAGCCTGTGCGATCGTAGAGAAACTTACCATTAAGACGCCGCCGTCGAGTATTTGTGTTAAACAGAAATACATTTTTCCTACTACAGTTAGTGACAGCTTACGATAGGCAGGGTGTGGCTTATATTCATGCTTCTTGCTTTGTAATTTGCTCTTTGGTGTTCTTATCAGAGGTGACGAGGTGATGATCTCATCTGATAATACATCATTTCCGGCATTTCTTAAGCTGTTTCTTAGTGTGTAACATTCGGCGAAAAGTCGTATGGAAGAATGCGTTATCACAAGATATCTGAACCACGCGAATATGACGAACGCGGTAGAATACCGTTGTCTGATGAATATGAGCTGGTCCTCACGCAGAAATAGGTAGGAGCCAGTTGTTTTTACGAAACAAATGAAAAACCGATGACTGACGGCTTACAAGAAGTTCCTAATAAATGGCTAGCTGGAAAAGTGGTCGAAACAACATCTGCCCTAGAGCAATGTGCATCTCATTTTAAGTGCTGAGATGTGAGCTGTAGAAACCATGTTTTGGGGCGAAAACTATTCGGTTCGTCGTTCTTAATGATCCACCGATAAATATTGCCGGTGATAGGCTCAAAATTCAGTCCTCCAGACCGAGCTTTCTGCCTTTGATAACAGTTCGTCACACGCCCAGCCAAAGCCCGGTGGAAGACCAAGAGCGCGTGCTGGAAGCGAAGCTTTTTTATCTTGTTTTACCTTAATTCCAGACGCAGCAGACGATGGAGCATATAAGAAAGCATCAAAAGCGCACCATCATGGTGTTTTTTTTTTTATACCTCGGCACGTGTTTTATTGTTGCTGATCCAATCATTAACGGAAAAGCCTAGAGGCTTTAGCTTTTGGCGCTGTTTGATTGGTCCCATAAGCTCGCAGTGTCGGCTGAGTCTGTATCTAAGCTGAAGGTATAGTGAATTCGTAGCATGTCACTTATTGATTATCGGTGCTTACGGGAGAGAAAATGGGTGGATCATTTCATTGAAAGGTGAACCAATACTTGGCTAAGTATATTTGGCTAGAGTCTATGGTGCATGCAGTAACTAAAACCCTTTGATGTGTTTGTGTTCGTCTTGCAAGTAGAAAAAAAATGCTCTAATCCACGATGCACGTACTCCGTGCGGCCGTTGGAAGCAAATGGTGGCGCAGCATTGAAGCGAGCTGACCTTGAAAACAAATCACAGGGCAGCACTCCCTCGTGACCCGTGTCTCGGACGTTTTCATAACAGTGGTTTTCAGTGCTTGTGAGACACTAGAAGCGTTCTTTTATTAGGGATTTTAACAGTAAAGACTTCAAGCTCGCACAGCGGCTAACAGTTAGGTGATCTACAAAAATGCAACTAGAGTTATGCATATACTGTCATCAGCTATCGCCACAACGCAGAACGAACCTTGCGTATGGTCTCTATCAAACGCCCAAACTACTAAAACATACAGCACTGACTGCAAGTTAAATCATGCAGTACCTCAAAGTTAAGGCTGGACCTGAGCGCACTGTAGGGGATGAACCGCTTCGACTATGTGGGTACTCCTAGAGCCACCGAGCAAGGTACTCTTACAACATCATTATCCCATTCCCCGATATTCTTGCGGGCGCCACCATCTTGGTGCCTAGCGCAGCGCGGGCGCAATTAGTGATAGGTACCATGTGAAATCGCGACTTCCTGAGCTTGAGATACCTTGTGCCCAGGCGGTATCGTGCTGCTTTGCCGCCTAGACTTGTAAAATTTCTGAAGAACAGAAAAGCATTTCGTGCGATTTAGGACAAAGCTTCATATAGTTGGCACGATTTTAGTCACCAAAATGGCTGAAATGTCGTTACACTATGGTGCCTGGAACGCGTCTCGAACTAATGTGTCTACCGCATCCAAAAGAGTGGTCCCTCGATTTCCGCCTAGTGACGTCATAAAAGTGCCATACTGTCGCCGGTCGCGATCGTGGCGGTGTCACAGCAGAGGTGGCGGATATGGCAGGCGCCTGTTCTGCCGCAGGTCGCTCTCCAGATTGGTAGACCACGGAAGCTTGGGCAGCCAGGAGCTGGGACGCCGTGACGAGAGACACACTCACGTTCGCTCGTGCTAAGCTAGGTGGCGCAAGCTGCCGCCCGATATAAATGATACAGCCGTTAGCATCCATCTATCCATCCGTGCTTTTTGCCAGCCTTTTTATCAGCAACCGCCAAGATCACGACAACCAACAGCTTCACACTTCGGCGTTTGCCACGTAATTTGATGCCCCTCCGTGACCACCTCCGATTCACGGTCTGAACAGGAGGCTAAACACGCCAGTGGGAGACGCATTCCAGGCAACATTAAAGCGTAGCTTATTTATTCCCTCTAGATACCCTACCCAAGTGTGGTGACGGTTGGTCCGGTGCCTGCAATCTAACCGAGAAATGTTATCGTGAAGGCGCTATCTAATCCAGATTTCAATTGAACTTTAAGAAAAGTTAGGGAGCATTGAATGTGCCCTACGCTGGAGCTTTCCAATTGCTCTCCGCTAGTTTGGCGAGTAAGCGTTTAGGTTTCATTTCAACTTACGGAGAGGGTGAAGACGTGGTCCCATCGAGGGAACATCAGCTCCAGGAGAGAGGACCGCGCGTGTGGATAGAAGAGCGTGTTCATCGTGACGATTATCAGGGTGACGAAGGGAATGACGCCGAGGTAAGGAGCCAACTGGGGTCATTGAAAACAAAAGCAAAAATCATTGGTCACACCTTGCACATCACACACGTTTTCGGACGACTTCGCTTACTAGGAAAGTCGGGACGTTGGCTAACCGCAAACCTGTATGTGATATTTCTAGACGACTCGAAAACCTTCAAAAATTACCCGGTCGGCATTCACCAAAACCAACCACTTACAAGTACTCGTCTTGTGGGTTAACTATATTTGATTACAACAACCCAGCTAAAGCCATCGTCAAATTAGAAGATTTGACAGAGACACTTTAAAGGCCAATGTCGTTGGCCTCCAACTGTAATATATTACTCTACCATCGTTATCCTGTTTATTACTTTTTTTCACGCAACTGCATTAAAGCAATTTTTTATTGCATTTTTCGTATTAAAGGGCAACTCCGGTCCATATTTTCGATTTTGGGATTATGGCTGTTTTTAGTGCAGTTAGCGCCCCTGAATTGCAAGGTGTAATTTTTTTCTCGTTATTGTGCGTAGTTTTAAAGATATCGACGTTTCAAAGTTTTGTTTGGGGCGCGGCCGACAAAACCGAAACTAGCCGCTCGAGGTTCCGGCAACACTGGAAATCAGCCGCTATGTGGACGTGACGCCAAGATCGTTCTCGTTCAGCGAGTACGCAGTCCAAGCGGCACCTACCTCTGTTGCGCTAGCCGTCTAAAGATAGAAGATAAGCTGATTTTGTTTTAATTCTGTATACGTGGTAGTTATCCAGCATATGTAGCAAGAGTTAGTGCGTATACCCAAACGCTAGCGACTGGAAAACCCGTCAACTCGTTCGGTGGCGTACTCGGCGGCCGCCGCCGCGCGTGCGCTATGCCGTGCCGTACTCGTTGCTTGTATACCCAAAAGCTAGCGACTGGAAAACCAGTGAACTCGTTCGGTGCCGTACTCGGCAGCTGTCGGTGTGCGTGCGGTCTCCCACACTTGTCGCTAGGCCTAAATTGTCATCGGGGCTCCGTGGATGGAGCGGCGTTGCTCTACGCTGCGCTGCCAGTGACGTACAGTGCTGGCGCTTTCGCGCTGCGGGTCAGTCTCAGACACGAAGCTTTGAGGCTCTCCGGCGTGTTCCGCGACAACCGAACAGACGTGTGTCAAGCTGTAGACGTCTGTTTTTTCGTTATTTTTTCCTCAGGCGCGTAAGAGCCGAATTTGTAAGCTACGACACTAATTCACCACATAAGTTCGTCCAGGTAGTGAATCTTTGTACAAATAAAAAACAACTTGCCGCACTAAAAAAAAGGAAAAAAAAAAAAGAAAAGTTCTTTGGGCAGTCATTTTCTTCTCAAAGCTAGCAAAAGTTTTTGTGGGTGATAAAGGAAAACAAAGACCGTTAGCAAGGTGAGAACACTTTCTTTCCCTTCCGCATTCCCACCCCCACCCACAACATTTTTTTTTTATTAGAATACATAGGATTTTAAGTTTTCCTTCGTAACTTTAGACTAAAGCAAGTGTTGTTGTTTTTGTTTTTTTTGCTTTTTTAAAATTATATTTATTTCCAGCCGAACTCGGGCAAATGAGAGAGTTGTAACTTACAAATCCAAACTTTCGCGATGCAATGTTAATTAATACTGCTGCGTAACGGGTTCGAACGATTGGGAGGCGAATGTCTGTATCGCATGAGCTTCACGCGCCGGCTGTTCGCTAGTAGTCGTTACGGGCCTGAATACTACGCACGAGATTGCGTAGTAAACAAGCAGTGACGCAAAGCAGAGCATTGTTTTCGTTTTCATTACAAACTTCAGTGTCTGGAGCTAGTTAGTGGTTGTACTCTACATGCCCACCATTCCCCATTCAACAGACATTCAATGGAGCGTGAATGCTCAATCTTCAACACTGCACTTGACAATGACTGTTTTATTTATTGATCAGGATACTTTTATCATATTTACCTTTTCTGTACATGTACGATGGGCAAAGAGCGACGGCACGGCATCCTTTTTAAGCCTCGACCCCTTCGCTGACAAGTAACAAGCAACTAAAACCTGTAGGTTTCGTTCGTAACTCTCCGGCGAAAAATGATCGGAGCAGAGCTTCGATCTGGGCGTCGACGTCCAAGGCTTTCCAAGGTCCACTCGTCGAACAGCGTTCACCCCCACCTCCTCCAATTTCCGATCCGTTGGAAACTTGTGAAAAAGCACCTCCGGGTTGCGCAGCGGCTTGTTTGAGCAGCCCACAGCTGTACTCGGCATCTTTCGAGGAACAGCTGGGCAGTCTTGGGCGCACCGAGTTGCTCGCTAAAACGAGTCTAGGAGTCCTCACAAGCAAATAAACAAAAGGCTATACCGAAGCTACACGGGCTACAGGTAAAAGCAACGGCTAAACACGCAATTACAAGCCGAAGTAGCGGTGGTACCAGCACAAAGAAGCGCGCGCGACGGCTGGGCCGTGCGCCCGTCCGGAACGGAGAAAAAAAAAGAGAACGATGTTGACATCACGGCCCAATGTTGCTTTAGCGATCGGCAACCCGCTGGCCGCCCGCTAAGGAGCAGCGGCTCGCGGCGGGTCGCGTTTTTATTATCGGCATTAGTTGAGAATGCGGCGTCCCACGGACGTGAAATTTCGGCTGGGGTCGTATTTTGTGTCACTATAGCGATAACAGTAATTTATTTCATTTTGAGTTTTGGCCGGAGTTGCCCTTTAATGTTAAGTAGTTGAAATGCTTTCTCTTCATAATACCCGCCGCGAGTCTTAAAGAAAAACAATTTATAAAACACCATGTCAATAAAAGAACAATCACCGTTAATTTAACTTTTCAGGTTCATGCTGTGCGCATGTAAACGACAGCGCGGAGAAATGATTTAAAAGATAGCACTTTCTGAGTTCTTAATCTCACAAACAGCGTAGAAATTCAAGATGTCTTACCTACACCACTCAGAATTGTAGCTGGGGTCAGACTGACGACACCCATTATCTGCGTTTTAGAGTCCATAAATATATTTTTTTTTATTATTTACATTTAAAGGTGCAGCCTCGTATATCTGATCACGCAGTGTGCTAACTCTTGAGGAGGTGACCCCTTTAACCACGCCGTGCATAGTCTGGACACTTATACCTGCTCCACCGAAACCCCTAATTTCGAGTAAAGTGGATGGTGGGCTAGTTGGTTCCTAGTCTTTAAAAAGTAATAGCGCCATAAACACAGACAAGGACGCAGACGAGGGGAACAAACACAAAGCGCACTCGCAACTGTTGTTTATTAAAAGAAATCATTCATAGAAAGTTCGTCCATTCTAACATTTTTTTTTTTCTTTTTGCAAAGAAGTTTGCAGTAAATATATCGGGAGTACGTAATACTAACGAGTAAAAAGAGCTGCACATACCCTCCCAACGGTGGCAGCTCCCTGGGCGCAGACAATGTAGACGACGAACCAGGAGAAAATGTAGCAAACCAGTATTTCGTACCGGAGACCGCCGAACTCATCAATGCTCCGCGTCACCTTGAGCACGCCGTGGCTTCAGAAAAAGAAAACAATATCGGCACTTTAAGAGTATATACGCTCTCCGACTTTTTTTTTTTTGCACACTTAGTGAATTAAGTGTTTTTAATAATTATCTCTCGCTTAATAATCCTTAGGCAGTGAGGATAGTCAGCGGAACTTTCCCTAAAATCGCGGTCCCACCGATAATACATCACACAAGAGACAGTATCCAGACATTGTCTGAAGCCCGCTTCTTTCTTCTATGACGTCGTGTTACATTGGGAATACAACATCTGCCTACAGACAAGTTGGAAGCATACGTATTTGTGAAGCAAGCATGCTTTAAACATGCTGGAGTAGTAACCGCGGATAATTGTGCCATCATGTCTGCGGCCAGCACTGTGTCTTTTGTGCGATGTATGAGCAGAGCCTCGACCGCGGTTAAGGGTCTTAAATTTCAGTCTCCAGTAACAAGGTGTTTGCCATTTACGATACTGAAATGGCATAGTTAATAATGGGCTACGAACCTGGCATGTTTTCACGGGGTACCGTGCCGAGCGGAGTTATTTCTTTGTTAGGTCTTGAACACTGGTAGACTATTTAGATGCATCGCCGTTAGTTCCACTTCGGCGGGAATCATACTCCAGAACAAACTTTCGTATTCATTCTCTTGACGCTGCGCCTTCGTACGTTCTTGTTGTTGCTGTTGTTTTTTTTTTCTGCTTCAAGAGCACGCTTCAAAATTGCAGAAAATGTAACGTCCCTTTATGATCTGCCTCGCCGTCTACAAACAACGACAACCAACATGCATCACGAAACCCTTCGTGGATGGAACGTAGAATTTGCCAGCTTATTTTGCTGCTATCCGCCGTCATTAGGTTGTCTAAAATTTTCACCGTCACGCGAATCGGGCCGCACAGAGTGACGCTATTACAACAAACACGAAATGCCCCTTCTGCGGAAATACTATTCTCAACAGTTTAGTGGATAACCGTCAAAAAGGAAGTGGCTATAATCACATAAACTACCCTATTGCTTCTTTTTTTTCTTTTTTTTTTGCATTTTGGCATGCAGATTTTTACACACATACAAGCATACAGATATTTTCCAAAAGGCACTAGAATTCAGGGGTGGCCAAACGGATATACTGCAGGAGCCATAAAAAAGAGCCATTTTAAGCAAAAAGCCGCAAAAGAAGAGGGCGAGTCACTTCAAAACAAGTCCTGTCTTCTGAGTTGGTGGACACGGTAAATTGCACTTATAAAGCGATCGCTCAGTATGTTTCTTTATTGTGAGTCTTTATTTGTAAAACAAGGACCTTGTTCGATGGGCGTACGAGGGCACAATAATGACAAAACACAAACTGTTTTTTTTTTCTTCTGTCTTTCCTTTTGATCTTGCCGGGGGAAAAGGGGGGGGGGGGGGGGGGGGTAGGTTTACCAGGGTGCCGCGAGGCCGCGAGCCGCACTGCTTCTCTCGAAAAGCCGCATGAGGCTCGCGAGCCGCGGGTTGGCCACCCCTGCACTAGATGCACACGTCGCGACACTATATAGCGCGAACACGACATCGGCTCCTTTTCGCATTTTACTTCTAAATAATATTAGCGAGCACGAAATTTTATCGCTTACATTATAAAACGAAATGAGCTCTTCCCGTAGCAATAATAAGTTGGATGACATCCCTTGGTTTCAAAGAGAAAAACTAAAAAAAAACGGCGATCGCTTGTTTGCGCTAACAGAGTCGCGCTCTGTACGTGCCAATTTAGACAAGACGCACGATTTAAAGTTCTGCTATTTCACTTAAAACGTCGTCAAAGACTCACAGAAGGTAAGCGTACTCGGCGTGTCCGCGTTGATCCCTGCACGCTTCCGAGGTTCCATTGACGTACGTTAGGAAAGGCACCTTCACCCAGTTACCGCAGACATTTACCCAGGTGTCATTGTGGCTGGCAGGCGGAGGATTCTCATTGGTTGCTTGGTAGAGCCGCTCCAGCTCCTCATGACAGAACCTCTGCGCGCCGCCCAACATACAAGATGATTAAGTGTGTCTCGATCGTATTCGATAACCTCGGTCGGGAACAAAATATGTTTCGAATGAGCAAGCTGTGTGAGTGACGCCATGTGATGTTATGAGGTTACGTGATTGTGACGTCACTTGGCGTCATGATGTCATGTGGCTCCACAGTGTCAGGTGACGTCACGTAACATCGGTCACCTGACCTCATAAAGTCGTGGGACGTCATTAGGGTGTCTGGGGATGCCCTCTAAAGCTATATTGCCTATATTATATGACATTGACCTCTATGTACGTCGAGTGCGAGGCTTGAGCGAAGCCTGTAGCGTATTTCTCGTTAAACATAATTAAATAAAATAGTGTAAAAAGTTACAAAAAGGAAGCGACAAGCCGGACAGGTCAGAGCGCTGTTTTGCTACTATATTTTTAACCACTACAAACTAGCCAAGCTCTCAATCTTATTACGCTTTTCTCGTGAAACGCAGCCCTATAACACATTTTGTGTTAAATCGTGCACGTTCATATAGCATTAAAACGAAATGTTCCCTCAAGTCACTTGCCGTAGTCGAGACATTTCTCTCGACGCAGTTTAGGGGATTGGCACCCCACCAAGTGTAGCAGTGGGACCACGGAAGTTCCTGCTGGAAGATTTGCAAGAAGTAGTAGAAGGCGATGCTGTCCTGGAACACCTTGTAGGCGCATATGACGAAAGTCTTCAGGAGCATCGCCATTCCGAGGCCTGAAATGACGCAAGTCACCAAGCCACTGTCGGTGTAGAACTCGCTATTGCTGCGTCCACTGACTCTGAGTACGTGTTACGAGAGACCCGTTCCAAATTTAAAGTCGTCAAAGGTCTTACAAGCTCTCTCTAAGTATGGGCTGCGCAATAGCGTGTTTCATTGTGGCATTCGATGGTGGATTTCTTGTGGTGACTGGCCAATGGCGGCTTGCTGATGGTGGTTTGCGGATGGCAGTTCCTATACACAGTCTATGAATTGTCGTAATATATGGGTTGCAAGCTATTCCCGACACTTCAGGGAAAATCGTTTTGGGAAGAAATTGAACTGACAGGTAATGAACGAAGCAAACTCACGATCGTCGTCTGGTTCACGTGGTTTAAAGTTAGTGTAAACTTTCAAGGCCTCTATAATAAAGTGCATATCTACGTTATCACTGCAAAACGATCTCCTAGAAATCACAACACAGCAATTGACGTATCGCTCAGGTTTTTAGCTTCACTTGCCAACATTTCTCGAAGCAAACACGGCTACCACCTCAGGTATTCGCGAAGTTCATTCTAGATTTATTTTAGTTGTCGACTTCATATTTTATATTCTTAATGATCATTAGTACCTACGTATATAATCACAGAGACAACGAAAGAAAAAATAGAGTGTATTTGGCCTTTCCTTGACTCCTGAATAAGTTGCATACTTTATTGACCATTTCTTCTGGAAAGCAATGGTCATCGCAGATTGGGCGGCAGCTCTCCCTAAAATGTTGCATATACGCAAACTCAGGGACATATTAGTGGAGAAAAGAGTCAAAGTACAGGCTAGCTGGTGGAAGTCAACCATTTCGTCGTTTACCCTGATACTGGGGTTTTTTTAGAAGAGCAGAAGTAATAGAAAAAACAGACAGGTCTCAAACTCAGCTACAAGTTTATTTCAACAACCTCCTCTTATATAGTTCGTTCTCGTCGTCATCAACCAATCACATGCGACTTGTCCTCTGCACCGTGACTTTACAGGTTCCACTCTACCACAAAAGAAGCGAACACTCCCAACGTTTCCAAGTGAAAAGGTTCTAGCAGCAGATAACACATTTTGTGTTAACGTTGCGTTGCGTTCTTCGGGATGTGTGATGTGTGACGTTGCGTTTTTCGGGATGTGTCTGCGGAAAAAGTATGTGGACCCGCTATTCTTCAAACAGCTGGCCGCCTCCGGGATACCGTGGAAGGACAAGAGGAAGGTCATCAAAGCCTACAGGTCCGGAACAGGTCAACGGGTTCAAGACATCCGCAGCGCCTGTGACAGACTCTGGAATCTTCTTCTCGGAAAGAACTTCAGGAGGCATGGAGACTACCATCTGTGGAGCGCCGTTATGAGGACACATTTCAACCGTGCGTGGTATGTCAAAAGAAGGCATGTTTTGGACAGTTTCAAGTTGTGGGATTCTCGGGGGGCAGAGGCAAATAAGTGTGTACAGGGGACAGGAAATTGTAAACAGCAGCATTGTATAATTAACCCGGAAAATGTAGTGATGTCAAAGAAATTGGAGGAGTTCTTGGGTAGAGGTCCGAGGTACTGTGTAAACGTTAAGCCGTCTAGAATCCACGTGTTTTCTGACATACAGTCGATCGCCAGGGTTGTGGATAGTGAGGAGAAACTTGCGTTTGTCGAAGATGCGGTAGGGCGCATGGAAACATTGATGGGAAACGCGTACCCCATCGATAGGAGGAATTTCAAAAATGTGAGAGCGGTGAAACAAGAGTTAGAAAGGAGTTCGTTAAAACTGTTGCAGACAGGTAAAACAGGAAGGTTTGCAGTCTTGCCTGTACAGGCCTTTCAGAAGAAGTCGGAGGAAGCGTTGGGGTCATTGTTTAATGAATGGAAGGGTAATATCGGGAAGCTGAGGATGAGTATTTGCAAGGTTTTTCGGGAGGAAAGCATGGAAGAGGTAGCGAAGAGCGTTTTGAAACCGTTGCGTTCAACGCTCAACCTTAAATTCTTTTTGAAGGATCATAAGATTGAAATGCCCCTACGTACCGTTGTTAACGAGAATGGGACGTGGCAGAGGGTGGTCTCATGCTTCTTACAGCGGGGTTTTAAGTTAGCTAATTTGGAGAAGTCAATTGCCTTAAGGAACTCTAGTGAGTTGTTTGAAGTAATGGAAAAGTTTCACGGAAGGAAGTGCGCGGTATTCTCCATGGACATCAAGGACCTATATTACTCTTTAGAGAAAAACAGACTAATGAATAGAGTGAGGATTGTCTTGGAAGGGAACCTTATTAAGTTTCAATCAGGAACAGGATTAGCGGTGGATAGTTTTCTTTCAGGGGGATCGGTGGCCGAGTGGTCTAGCGCACACCAGCTCGGAGCACGTGGAGCGAAAGCTCGCGCTGCAGAACCCAGGGATCCTGGGTTCGAGCCCCACCCCTGCCCGTTTCGATCTGGATGAGCATCGTACCGGCGTGCGGTCGTGTATCACTACTGCGTGGTGCACGTTAAAGACCCCAGGCTAGCGACTGTACCGCACTGGCTAAATTGCTCATCTACAGCTGGGAGACTCGTCGCCCCTGTGAGGCAGACCAAGTTCTAGGCTGTATAAACACACACACAACCCAATTTTTTTTTTAGTTTTCTTTCGGTGCTAGACCTTTATTTAAAGTCAACGGTATTGGAAGACGAAGGTCGAAATTTTGTGCAAAAAGAGGGAGTCTGTATAGGTTCGTCTGTAGCGCCTTTGTTAGCGGAAATTTACTTAAACACGGTGGACCAACAAGTGTATGACAAGGTAGAAGAGGTGTCTCCAAGGTGTTTTGTGAAAAGATTTGTGGATGATATTTTAGTTTGCTCTGTTCAGGAAGGGTTGGACCAAGTTTTGGAACAAGTAGTAAGGTCAGCGGCGCCAGAGTTGAGATTCACGTTAGAGAGGCCAAGGGGCGAGGTCCTGCAATTTCTCGACCTGCGTGTACATTTGGAACGAGGTCTTTGTTGGGAATATGGGAAGGAAAACCCAAAACCGGTTCTGTCAAAGAGTAGCTGGCACTCGAAAAATGTAAAAGCGTTGTCAGATCTTTGATTAGTAATGCTTTGGTCAGATCATGCATGCATTTCGGACCGGAGGCAGTAAAAAACCAGTGGGAAAGACTGGTAATGGCAGGCTAGGGGGAAGAGTACATTAAAAGGCAGATTGCCCTACAGTGCAGGGAGAAAAAGGGGAAGACTCAAGAAATCAG
Source organism: Ixodes scapularis (assembly GCF_016920785.2). Lineage (NCBI taxonomy): Eukaryota > Metazoa > Arthropoda > Arachnida > Ixodida > Ixodidae > Ixodes > Ixodes scapularis. The sequence goes on from NW_024609883.1 coordinate 35,077,277, forward strand.
GAATAGGTACGCTGTGGTTCTGTATTTTCACGAGGAGTCCCACAATCTTACAGCATGTGCAAAAAATATGGCGTGGATGTCGTATTCAGCACGGATTTTAGGTTAGATAGATTGACACCTTTTGAAACGGTTCAGAGGGGCTGTCAGAAGGCGCATAGGGAAAAGTTGGTGCCGTGTAGCGTAGGCGTGGTGTATGAGGTTCCTTTGGCGTGTGGTTTTAAGTATGTAGGCCAAACCTCTCGGTGTTTGAACGATCGTTTAACAGAACACAAAAGGAATGTTAAACATAATGCAGCAAATTCGGAGTTGGCTAAGCATCTGGAGGAGTGTAGAAACTGCACAACGGATTGGTCTGGAACGGATGTAGTTGTTAAGGAAAGCAACGATGTTAAAAGGGTGGTGAGAGAAACAATTAGGATTAGATAGTTGGGAAATTGCATTAGTCAACCTTCCATGCAAATAGGGAACCGCTGCAAGCAATTTTTACAATTTTAAGTTTTTTTTTCTTTTTTTTTTTTTTTTTTTTTTGGTAGTTATCCTGAAAGGCTTCTTTGGTGTGTATTGTCTGTGGTATGTATTGGAGGGTATTGTCTGTTTTCTATAATTTTGGAGGTGACCGGTTTTGAGTGGGATGTTGTTGTGGGTTGTTGTCCTGTTTATTGTGAGGACACAAAAGAGTTGCTTGAAGTCTTTGTGAGGCATATCTGCTGCTAGAACCTTTTCACTTGGAAACGTTGGGAGTGTCCGCTTCTTTTGTGGTAGAGTGGAACCTGTAAAGTCACGGTGCAGAGGACAAGTCGTATGTGATTGATTGATGACGACGAGAACGAACTATATAAGAGGAGGTTCTTGAAATAAACTTGTAGCTGAGTTTGAGACCTGTCTGTTTTTTCTACTACTTCTGCTCTTCTAAAAAAAAAACAGTCTCAGGGTAAACGACGAAATATTAGTGGAATCGTTAATGATGTCATTTAATTTTCATTTATCTCCTTTATTTCACCCTAAAAAGGCCCAGTTAGGGCATTACATAAAGGGGGGGGGGGGCAGTTTAAACCATACAACAACAGAAAAACGCACTAATAGAAAATAATACAAAGAAAGAAAAAATAAGTGTAGTAAAAGTTATACAAAATATAAAACAGCAAAATAGCACTCACACAAGATGGGTTTGAAGAGCATTTAGGAACGCAGTAGAGTGGTTATTGGTAACTATAGATAATGGCAACTGGTTCCATTCCGAAATGGCGAGAGGAAGAAAGGATTCATGAAAAGCATTGGCCTTGTCGAAGATTCGTTTGAAAGCACAGGAGTTATTGAGCCGAGACGATATTCTTTCTGGGGCTGATAGCAGTGAGTCCTTGAGGTCTGAGCAGGGATAATACATTTCGTGGAGGAGGCATAGTCGGGAGAGTTTCCTTCGGTAGTGCAAAGGGGTTTGCCCGAGTTTATTTTTTAGGGGCGAAGCTCCTTAGGATCTAGCCTTGTCCGGCGTCCGTGCTCACATCGGTTGCACTGCCTCCCACCTAAAAAAAAAAAGAAAAAAAAAAACAAAACGTACGCCCGCACGCGGGTTCGAACTCAGGACCGCTTCCTTACGAGGCAGACGTCTTACCCACTCCGCTACACTCCAAACTTTTTTTTTCCAAAAGAAAAACAAGTTTATTTACATCACATTTACACGTTCACTACGTTGCATGTAGCCGCTCAACGTCTAAAATGGCGCTGCGGTCAAACGCGTATATATTTGCGTTAAACTTTGCATGCATTGGCTTAACGTTTATCGAGGAGAGGGCGCTGTGGTCAAATGCTCAAATGCGTATATAACCACGATCCATACCACACATTCTCTTTCTGACATGGACCGTTGACTTAAGCGGTGGAGGTGCGTTCCCACGGCTTCTAGCGGATCCAAGCTGATCCGCTAGAAAAAACCACTGGCTCTGCATTTCAGCAACCATAAAGCAGTAATAACGAAGTTGAAACACAACCCGGAACTCAGCACTATCTATGAGTAATAAAAAACAATCATCACCATCAGCACTACCTATGAACAATAAAATCAGTATTATCAGCACCACTAGAGCTTCGCCCCAATCAACATCATTCACCACGCGGAGATGCGTCCATTTTAACGTGGAAACACTGGTGAAACGGTCATATGATGATAAGATGAAACGAGTCGCCCGGTTTCGCACTGCTTCAAAAGCATCGACAAGGTATACGATTAATGATGGTTCCAATTTTTGCCGCATACTGTAGTTTACATTCATAAACCATTTGTCGGACGAGTAGAGCGGCCTTTCGAAAGTTTCGTCGGATGAATCCAAGAGTCTTGGATGCTTCAGCAGAAATGGTTTCAATGTGGGTTTTCCAAGAAAGGTTTGTAGTTAATCTGATGCCAAGATATTTGCACACAGAAACGGGTTCGATAACTTCTTTGTCTATCGTATATTGATATGCTAACAGGGACTGCTAGCATATCAGCAAGGTATACTAGCAGTCCATGTTAGTCAAGCAGTCCCTGTTAATCAAGGAGAAGCCGAAGACACTTTATTTTTTCCTCGTTGTCTCTGTCAGGATATACGTAGCTACTAATGATCATTAAGAGAATAAAGTACAAAGTCGACAACCAAAACTAAATCTAGAATGAACCTCGCGAATACCGGAAGTAATATAGCCATCCTTGCTTCGAGAAATGTAGCGATAATGAAGCTAAGAAACTGAGCGACACGTCGATTGCTATTCGGCATGAACAAGTTTCCCTAGTTCAATATTTTGCCCCAGTAATTATACCAACGGGAAGGCCCTACTATTTTTCCTCGCTGGGCCGAAAATAACAAGGTCATTAAAAACATATTGTATCAGTTACCCAAGGACTAATTAACATCTTGACAACTTAGGTACAGTTGGTTCACGACTTTGGCTTGCATATATGATAGAATCAGATTAAATGCCCAATATAGGGTGTTCACGCATGTACGGTCACGATCAGAAGTAATTGGAACACTGGAGCGGTGGCCCAACTGCATTGCAGCGCGATCTAGCCACGCTCGTTGGAACTGACAGGAGACTACGCGCATGCGTGCATGCCGGCGCCGATGGCCTCTCCGCTCCTCTCAACCAATTCCTTTTACCGGCGGTTCGAATCGTTCTTTACCGCTTCTGGGACGCAACGCTACGTCCCCTATGGCGTTGATAGCAGACAGCGGGCACGCTTCCCGCGCTCTTTAATGTCAATAATATATCTTTAATATCTCTTTAATAGGCTCTTTAATATCTTATCTTGACAAAAATAAAATAAAAACGTTGTTCGTTGCTTGGAATGAATGGTCTTGATCAACTTTGCGAGTAATTTTCTGCAGCTGGCGGTGCTATCTACTCGAGAACAATTTAAGGACTTTTTTTACGAAGCGATGCGTCACGCAGCGTTTGCCGCGTCATTGAACCAGCACCGAACCCCTTTAGAGTGCACCCGTTTCCTCAGTTCGCGCTCGCGGGGAGCGTGCTCGTAACGCTGACGTACGCTATCAGCGCCATCACGGTTGCAGTGCTGTGTCTGAGAAGCAGCGAAGGATTATCTGCACCGTCGGTAAATAAAATAGATAGATCTGTGCAGAGGGACTGTCGACGCCGACAGGTAGGCACGCGCTTAGTCTCCTGTCAGTTCCTACGAGCGCGGCTAGATCGCGCTGCAATGCAGTTGGGCCACCGCTGCCGTGTTTCAATTACTTCTGAACGTAACTGTACGTCGAAACTGTCATTTCTGCTTTTCCTTCAGAAAGTTACTGCTCCGGACGCCAGAACTTTGAAAAATCCTAGGAGGTCCCTCAAAACTCAAACGGATCGTAATCTATTTTTGCTATAACGCATCTAAGATTAAGGGCACGACTGCTATCTAAAATGAATTTACACAAACTACTTTTTTTCGCTGGTTTATCTACAGCGCGAGATTCCTGCCTTCGATGACACTTCGACTTCTCGAGGGCGTCCACGCACACTCGAGGCTCGACGGAAGACACAAAGCGGGTGCTTGAAGCTGGTCATCTAAAAGAGAGACCCTGCGCAAAATATTCTTAGCAGTGATTATAGCCTTTTTTGTTTACACCGGATCACGCCCTTGTACTCCGGAAGCGCACGCGTGATGCAGTCTATAATGGCGCGAATTTATGAATGAGCAGAGTAAGTTATAGGGACCGATGGCTGTCTGAAGAGATTGCATAAATCTGTTTCTGAGTGTATCGATCAAAGATGTTTCACAGAGACGGCTGAAGAACGTTCATGAAGGGTATAAAAGTTTCACTGAACAAACTTTCTTGAGTAGAAAGTTAGTAATGAAAAACTTGAGATCCCTACCTACGGCAGCCGCGTGCTAATCGATGGCGTTTGAGGGGCGCCACAGCCGATAGGTGTCGGTAGTACTCTCCGCGTCGACAAGGGGAACTCTGCAAGGAAGGCATCGCGAATAATGGATTCTTCAGCGTCTGCTTCAGGAATTAAACCACTCATGTCGGTGGTTTGTTTTGGTGGTTTTTCCCCCAGTGGAAGCGCGCATCACCTGGCGTAGAATTGTAGAGAAGCCCGGAGGTCGCCGCCGAAACTCTGCCCGAAAAAGTTGGTGGACCTATTTTATCCTCTGGCATTCCCCGTAACAGAGAACAACATTCAATCGCTCGCTGGGTGATAAGCGCACCATGAAGGTTACTTGTACCCCAAAACAGTACGGATGAAAGTTGCAGACAAAAAAGGGACGCGGGAACAACCAGAAAGTGGAAAGCAGACGGTGAACGTAGCCAAAAATAATTGTTAAAAAACGTATGTTTTTGTTTTATCATAATTTCTGATGTTTTATTTGTAGAATAAAATGATTATGCACTGACTATTCGTGTAGAAAAAAGCGCATGGCTTCTGCCTTGGAAACATCGTCTTCTATAGCCCCCTCCGGACACTCATGGGCCGTATTATTGTCTGCAACCGCGGCAGGACTCATGGGTATCACCTGTAGGGAGTCTAGATTGAAGAGTGTGTCCATCTCAAACCATGAGGTGCATTTGCAATTTAATGGCGGACACCTCTTGCGGCAATCGGCCATCGGTCGGAAGTTCGCGTGCGCTGCGTTTGCGCGTGGCGAGAAGGATTACAGGGGGAAAGGTGGAGACGTTTCCAGACGATTAACGCTCTTGTCCCCTTCTTGAAGCTCGTATTGCAAATGCGGTCGATAAACCACGTGACCCCAATCGAACAGTTAGAAACTCTCTGTAATGCAGGCTCTCTAACCGTCTGCGATTCTACGCGCCGCCATCGAACTCGTTGCGCCAATCAGGCACCTTTTCTTCAGCAGATGGCCGCCGTATGGGTTGTGGTCTTTATGTTTTTCATTTTACAGGTTTTACACAGGTTATTTTGTTCAGTGAAATTTTTATACCCGTAATGTACGTTCTTCGGTCACTTCTCTAAACAAATTTAGTACAGTACGTTCGAAAGCCGGTTTATGCGGTCTCTTCAAACAGCCGTCGATCCCTTTGAGTCAGCCTGTAGATTGTGCAATGTTAGGCTCAACTTCTGTTGGTTCCAAAGGCGCGATACTAAAAGCAACAAATAATGAGTGCATTCTCATGAAGGCAGACAAGAAATGCATTCAGACATGCCATATGGTGGTTGTTATGGTACGGAGCCTGGAGAACTTCACGACCGGGGTGTTTACCACGTTGCCAGATGGGACCCTCAATTTCTGCCTGATGATGTTATAAAAACGTCATGCTGCTGTATGTCACGATCCTGACGGAGGTAGAACAACAAAGTGGATGCCGCAGACGCCTGTTCTGCTGCAGGTCGCTCTTCAGTCAGACTGTCGATGAAAACCAAAGCACACGCGAGTTTGGGACGCCGCGGCGACAGCGACCCTTGCGCGTTTTTCGGCAGCATTCCTAAAACCAACCGCAAGGATCGCGACATCCAACAGTATGACAAAACGGCTCCTGCGACGCAGTTTGTTTTCACTTTGGATGCATGGGTGGGACGTAGGGCGGTAAACAACGCAGTCGAAGATGCATTCAAGACTCCCTTTAGTGATGGCTGTTGGCGCATTCACAATAATCTTTTTTATGGGAGTTCCCACGCTACCTTTGCCAATGGGGACGCAGGACCAGATCTCCAGACAGCCCCTGCCTCGAAACTGGCCCAGAAGCATTTCGAGGTAGGCCATTGGAATTCCCAGCAGGAACAGAACGATCGTGTATAGTATGAAGAAGCATACTGCGCAAACAGCACGACGCGCAAAAATAAAAATAGAATCCCCGCGTTTTCGAGATTGGAGATGACTTTAATTATCGCACAGACCGCTGAGCTCGCAACGTCAAACGCCAACGCAGGCGCAAGGCAGCAGCATTTCATACCTTCGCGAAAACAGACTTTAATAAAAAATAAACATATTTCTAAGGCAACGCAGTCGTGCGGGCACCTTACACAACGCAGCACGGAACTATATATGTCCATATATACGTATATAAAAAAAGATATCTACTGTGCTATGTTTCACCTGAGACTTATACCTTAAATCATGTCACATTTTAGAACGTCGCTATGAGGCCATATTGCGACATGTGATATCAGCGATACCATCCCTTGTAGCACAGTTCTTTGGAGCAAAATTTGGATTTGTCTGCGATTTTATAGGGCATTTAGAAAGCTCAAAGAAGCCAAGGGAGAGCAATACTTGACTTTCTCCTGGGCAAGAGCCTGCGTATACTTCGAGCATAATACGTCAAACAACTTACAAGTGCCAAACTTAGGCTTAAGCTTTGTTAGTGTGGCTGTCACCTGGTATTTTGGTTCTAAATCGCCAAACAAGTGCAAGAGTTAGCTAGGCTTCACTTCTTGTTGTTCGGTTTTTGTGTGGCAACTTTGGGTCAAAATTGCCAAGGGCCAGCTTTAGGCTTCACGGTTTGTTTGTCGGTTCATACGTGACATCGTTGACTAAAGTTTGGAACTTTAGCAGTTGTGTGGCGAGCGAGAGAAGAGCTCTATAAACACCAAAGAAAAGTAGCACTCTGGCACTGAATAACGATTTGGGTCGAAACCGTAGTAGGCCTTAATTAGGCCCGTAGGGCTGCAAAGCTTGGGAAGTTAGTAGTTTCTCAGGCGTGCTACCTGTGAGACGGCGCTTGGTTCTGGCGACTGTCCCAACGCCCCTACTTGTTATAACAGCCCGCACTAGCATCCTGAGCCTTCTAGCACCGAACCATAAATACGGTCGTATTCAACGACTAGATTCGCTTTTAGTCGTAAAGAACCTGGTTGCCAAGTGTAATCCTAAAGCGCCCCAAGTACCCGAGAGTAAGCCCACAAGGGCTTTATGGGTCCTCCCTCTGACACAATATTCAAAATCCGTCGCTCAGACGGGTTTTATCTCTCGCGATGTTTGAGGCTCGAAGTAATAAAATGGCAGGGACACAAGCGTGTCCCTGCCGTTTTATTATGTAATAGAGAAGAAAGAACAAAACGGCCAATGGGGGGGAGGGGGAGGGGGGGAGGTTCGGTGGATTACTCTACGGTATGTAAACAAAGCTTTTAAGGCAATTTAGAAGGCCCACATAAATCGGTTTCTCAACGTATTGCCATGCAATTTACTACAGAGCTGCAAGTAGGTACTGGAAGATTAAGGTGTAAAAATCAAAAGCTAAACTTACCTCGTTCAAAAAAAAACAAAAAAAACTAAAACCTGTTTTGTGCACTCTAATACCCTTGTTACACATGCAGACATAACTGCAGCTACGCTAAGCCGCAGTTAGCGCACAATACTTGCGGGCAGCATTCTGCGGCTAGGCAGTCAAAGCTATGGGGGAACGTGTACCTTGAGCATCTTGAGCACGCATCAAAGCAGTGCACGCGCGCTCTTCGCTTCTTCTGAAATAGCTGTCCTAGAGTACATTGCGGTAACTGTGGTGCCGCGTAACAGCAGTTAAAGCTGAGTTAACCGTGGCTAAGGGTGCCCGTGTAGCAGGGGTATAAGTCGCCCCTTAGCAGACCATTCACGCGCAGTGAAAAGTGTTGCCGAAAGACGGTGTACGCCGCGTCGAGGATGCGCCGGCCGATTCGCGTTTTTTTTTTTTTTTTTTTCGGCATTGTTTGCTATTATGTATGTATACTCTGAGCCGGCCGGCGCTTCCTCGACGCAGCGTACGCCATCTGTCAGCATTAGTTTTCACTAGGCGTACATCGTCTGCGAAGTGGCAGCGTAGATTGTCCAAAGCAGGTTTATGTTCTTTTTCTCTTGAAAGAGGTAAGTTCATACCTTGATTTCTTTTTACTGTAAATTTCAACCACCTGCTGTAGTATATCGCAGCTGAATACATTGAGAAACTCATTTTTGCGGGCCGTCTGAAGTGCCCTAAAAGCGTGAGTTTACATGCTGTAAACTAACGCTAGGTCACCCGAACCAGCATTACTGAATGACATGAGCTGATGCAGCTAATTTGCTGGTCCCACTTTGCTCCGAGACCCGTGAGAGCGTTCCGTGTGTGTGTGTGTGTGGGGGGGGGGGGGGGGGGGGGGGGGCAAGGGAGAATCCCGCATGCATTACCGCGCGCGTGAACCAACACCTCCCACATGACATGGCTCTAGTGCAGTGATTTCCACGCCACCTACCGGAGGCCAGCGCGGCATACCGATTGGACCCGTGTGCCGCCTCACCGTTCGGCTGGTACTCGGGTCAAGTCAGCGAGAACGCGAGCTCCAGCCGAACACTGACGTAGTACTCGTATCCAATCTGTGGCCTCCGCCGGCCGCCGGTAGGTGACAAAGAGTTCGACCTTGTGATTTGTTTCAGCTCAAGTACAGACGCACCCGACGCTACGAGCTAATGCAACCAATTCAGCAGCTTCAAAAACACAAGTCACTAGGCGTTTTCTGTTTATGATTGGTTCAACGATGATAGCACACTTGCAAAAACATGACGAACATCGCCATGATGGTGCGCTTTTGACGCTATCTGATTGATGAAATTAGTTCGTAGCGTCGGCCGCGTCTGGACCTAAGGTGAAACGAAGTATAGAGCCATGCTATCTTGGAGGTGTTGCCTAAGCACGCGAAACAACAGAAAGAGAGATTATCGATAAAGCTAGAACTACTAAATACGATACGAACTACTAAATACGATCGCGGATCTCCACTGCCCCATTTTCGTGCGAGTGCCGCCATTCTGGTGCATAATACAGGGCGGATGCAATTGCCTATAGACCCTTTTTAAAAGTACACTCCAACGCCGGTCCGCCATTGTTTGATCCCATACTCTGAGCTCCTAGTGGACACATGCGCTGCGTCGGCAGCGTTCGGCGACGACTCGGATCCAATTCCGCGCTTCGTGTACACAACAATGGCGACGATCAATGTTGCTTGATGGACTTTTAAAAATGCCATATTTTTATCATTCAGAAAAGCGATTTCCTGGCTCGGCCAAAAAATGTTTTTGTCGTTCGGCAGATTCGTAGATTTCGTTTCATTCCATGAAGTACGGCCCATTCATCTGCATATTTTTGATGCATTTTAGATTATATATATAGGTATGTTATCCTATTAAGACGCACACGCTTCATGCGCCAAAAGCATCACTTCTTCCTGCGACAACCAAATCTTCTTGGAACTACTTCGCGTGGCGTATGAACAATGCGCAAAGCTTCCTTTTCTCTTTCGGTGATAACAAGTTTAGATATGGTAGGCCGGCTTACCTCCACCGTGCTTGATGATCAGGTACGGAAAGTCCGCAAAGGACTGGTAGCTTACGGCGATGCAGATGCAGACGAAAATAAAAGCCTTCTCTGTGGCGTAGTAGTCTTTTTCGGGAGGCCCCAACTGGAGCGCTTCGCCCGAGCCGCCGCTGCCTCCCGATCCGCTGGACATGTTGCTCAGGCTGTGAGGAAACAGTAACGATCACGAACTTATTCACCTACCTCGACGTTACGGTCAAACTTTGCAATGATTCGTGGGATTGTACTTTGCGTAAACACAGTGAGGGCGCTACTGGACATAAGTTATAAGATGAAAGTGTAATTGAAATTGCGATAGGATGAGCTGGTGCCCAAAACCGCCAAGAGTGCCATTTTGGCGTTTTATTGTTCTCTAAGCATCCGTTGCGTTGCAATTATTTTACGCAACAGAAGCCGTACTTCTGCGTCAACCGTACTCAATGATAACTGTTATGTACTGATTTGCAATCTTCGGTGCAAACTTTAGGGTAGAGGGGAGGGGTTATTAAAAAAAGATACGGTTACAACATAAATGCTGCAGTAATTACTTATTACTGCAAAATTCTGTTTTCACAAAATTTCTAACTTAACAAAAAAAACAGTTTTTTTTTTGAAATTATTAATCCAGAATGTGTATTTGAGTCGGAAGTTGAATCTCAAAAGAGGAGTTGCGCCAGGAACAGATGAACAGAGCGTACATTTTTTTTCCGCTAAGCTGGAAAGTTTTTTTTTTTTTTTTGCTCGGGCCGGTGAGGAGAGGGGAGAATCTATGAAGAGCATAGAACGTCCCGTGCGGAGATCAGGCGTTCACGTGTGACGTCACGTCACTGTGTCATGTGACGTCACTCAGACGGGGCATTCATCCAGATCAGGGTTTGTCTGGACGAATGTCCCGACCGCAGAATCTCTGGGTGAGTATAACCCATTTGTTTTCCTCTAACACCTCTTATCCTTATGACGTCCCTCCGCTTATCAAGGATTCCCTACCTGAGGGCTCATATCAGTAAAGGTTTTTTGGCTCTAATATTGAAACCAGCTCTCCTCGATTTCCGTGGGGACACAATATCGTCCCGACGCGCGAGAAACGCGAAAAGACGGCCTCACCGTTCGTAGAAGCTTCGGGTCCCAAGAGAATGCGCAGCTGATGGCAAAGCTCTTGATGAACGACGGCCTCGAAGCTAACGATGCCCTGGAGAGTCGCGCAAAGGAGGCCTGCGATGTCTTTGAGGAGGTGTACGCGAGCGTAAGCCTGACACGTTTGTCTGGAAAGTTCTCGTCTCGAACGGGAAAATATGGAACAGCCGTCAGGTGAAAAAGCACGAGCGCTTGAAATCAGCGAGTAGCTTCGTCTTTTTTTTTCCCTGTTCCTTTTTGTAGTGTTTACTCGCTTTCTAATCATCCAGATTTTTTTTTTTTTTTTTTTTTTTTTTTTTACTTTGTAAATTATTGTTGTTTAGGGCACGTGGAGGGACAGCTCGCTCTGCGTAACTCATAGATCTTGTTGTTCGACCACAATCAGCACCCCGCCTGCCCGTTTCGGTCTGGATGTGCTCCGCATAGCTGTGCAGTCGTTTAAATATTGGGGGGGATCAGTGGCCGAGTCAATAAAGAAAAAAAGAACAGTGGCCGAGTGGGCTAGCGCACACTAAAGTCACTGGATCCTGGGAAAGTAACGCCAAGCTCCGCGTGTGGTCGCCATCTTGGTCCATGAAATGAGCAATTTCTCCTTGACCCCTCCGTTCTTGGTGAGCCTATCTAGATTCGCTGGTGACGGGTAGCTTTATTGAGTCGTTTTTGTATTGACGCTTTGCAGCAGCTGTGCATGGACGCCGCCATAACTGACCTTCAGTGTTTGTTTCCTCTTATTTTGTTTATTTCACTTCATTATTACCATGGCAGGAAAGTTTATTGCCATATTAGATTCAACTGTGTCCTTTTCTAAAGCATCGGCCTTTGTAGAGAATCGTCAACTACCGTTTCAGTTGCTCGGCATCTCGGTAAGACAAGAGAAGGTCAGCAATGGCGGCTGTAATTTGGCGCGTGTGTAAAGCGTCTATACCGAGATTCAGCTAACCACACACCGGCGAAACAGGCGTACACGTTCGTACCACCACCAGATGCTGTGTCGGTGCTTGGAGGCACTGAAAAATAAGTTTACTGTCTTGAAATGCGCAAGAAGAACAATATAATTGTAAGAGATCCATGGAGATGGGCCTGATTAATAAGGTGATCGGATACGAAGTGCCAAAGACTCTTATATTGAAGAGGAACGCTTCCAGTACAATGATGCTCCATGGTGATCTTGGCGCGACTGGTTTAAAACGACCCCCTGGAAGCTTCGAAGATTTCAATGGACCAAGATGGCGATTTCCATGGCAACGTAAGCCAATTAGCCAATCGCCTTGCGAGGTTTGGGTCGTCTGTATGTTAGTATATGTTTGTGTCCGGCTAGCAGGTAGGGAAGGCAATGGCGCTACTTTCCCAGGATCCAGTGACTTTAGCGCACACCAGCTCGGAGCACGTGGAGCGCAAGCTCGCGCTGCAGAGCCCAGGGAGATCCTGGATTCAATACCCCACCCTCGCCCGTTTCGATCTGGATGAGCATCGTACCGGCGTGCGGTCGTACATCACTACTGCATGGTGCACGTTAAAGACCCCAGGTTAGCGGTTGTACCGCACTGGCTAAATTCCTCATCTACAGCTGGAAGAAAAGTCATCCGTTGAGGCAAACTAAGTTCTAGACTGTATAAACATACATACACCCCAATTTTTGTTTCGTTTAAATATACTTGGTTAGCAGAAAGACTGCACTGGCTAAATGTATCACCTATAGCGGAGACATCAAATAGTCATTTGGGCTAACTAACTTCCGGCTGTCTAAACAAACTCACAACACCATGCAGAGCGTTAAGTTCGCCTGCTATTTTTGCAGGGGTTGTGGTGACGCCAGAACGTCGAGCGCTGATTGGCTCTGATAGAAGAGTAGTTGGTAGACCTCAAGACAGCTTGCTTTGAGGTCTAGCTACTATCCTTCAATAAGAAACAACCAGAGCTCGGCTTTCTGGCGTCACCTCAACCCCTGCAAAAGCAGCAGGCGAACTTGCGCTCCACATAGTTTTACATCCCCACCCCTGCCCGTTTTGATCTGGATGAGCATCTTACCGGAGTGCGGTCGTGCATCACTACTGCTTGAGGCACGTCAAAGACCCCAGGCTAGCGGTTGTAGTGTTCTGGCTAAATATCTCATGTACAGCTGGGAGACTCGTCACCCGTTGAGGCATACAGACCAAGCTTTAGGCTGTATAAACATACACACAACGCCATTTTTTTTTCATTGACATTTAAATACGTCAGGGCCCGGCATGACGTCATGATCAGCGACACCGGGAAAGGAACTCAATCCCAGACTGCCTTGAGCACCAACGCTGCTCTCATCATCTGCTAGCCGCTTGGTCGGCTACGTTTGGCTTAGGCTACGTCTGCTCCGTGCCTGTAGTCTGCTTCGTCTTCCCGCTGTCACAGCTGACTTTCGGTACGATTGGCGCTACCAAAAAAGTTCCGATGCGCAGGCCCATTCTCATCACGACGGAAGGCAACAAACGCGAGTTGGAAGCAGGTCTTCTACGGCTTCCTCAACCCGGTGCCATTCTCAGCGTTCGTGACTACGGCGCCTGATATGCTCGCTTCCTAAAGCCGCGCTATGACGACTCTCTCTAGACAAAGCTCCCGGTGCGGTGGCTAAAGTGTCGGCCACAGGCAGACTTCGTATACTGACCAGGCAAGCATAGGGCTCCGAATATCACCTGTTTGACACCAATTCACTGGACGCCGCCCTGTAAATATGGGGAAAAGAACCGTGTTGCAACGGCAAAGCCATGCAACGCGGTTTTTTGTCCCATGTTTACATGGCGGTTTCCATTATTTAAGCTTTCTAAGAAACACGGAGCGTGTAGGCGAGCTGCTGATAATTAATCATAATTTAACATTGGAGACTGTGGGGCGGAAAAATTACGAAGCTTCGAAGTCGGAGAAACAGACAACAGTACGGGAACACCCAGAGAATGAGGGGATACTCGGCCATTAGTAGTGTGACTGCTGCTTGAGGGTTCTTTTATAGTTTTACCTTGCAAAGCTGACATGACAGCGCCTCGTGAATACTATGGCTTGTCTTGCGTCGAACTCCCACAAGATCAAAGACGCAGAAAAGGAACACAAAGCGCTGACTGGCGACTGCCTCCAAAACACTAATGCGAATTAAAAAAAAAAAAATTTGAGCTACGTTTTTAAAACAGGCGTCGAAGTGGTACTTCAAAGACGAAAATGAAACCATACAAAAAGTTAGAAATAGAAACATATTCATTGTCTTCAATCCAGACTAAGATGTGATGCAGCTGAAACCATACACGGTGTCACAATGTTTCGTGCTACATTGTGAAGGTTAGCGTAGGCTCCACCCTCCTTCGCATGAGAGAGATAAGAAGCAAGAAGAAGCCACATGTTCTCACCGCAGTACCTATTAAGCACTCTGAAAGCTTCGCTAGCTTTCCAGGACAAAGGACAATGTGATTTTGCTTGAGCGAAATACCATTTAATAGTTTTCTTTTTGCAATATATCTCGTATTTCATTCAAGAATATAAATACAATCACTATTACAACTTTTATTATACAATCAATGGCTATTTGTTTTTGTTTTAATTGAAGCAGTCTGCTCCCGAAATGAGCATAAACTTTTCGAAGAGGTTCCTCGACATCAGAGTGCTGACGTGGGACAGACTGAGGATCACCGGACTCAGATATTTCAGACTTCCAATATCATGAAAGACGTCGAACCGCTTTAACGTCACGTCTTCTCTCTTGAGCAATGGTCCCAGAAGATTCTCGATCATTTCTTCATAAACCTTGCCTTATGGAGCGAAGAGTGAGGAGAGAGAAAGCCAGTATATAAACAGGAGGAATTTCGACTTCTAAGGTGCGCATGCACACCCTCATCGAGTTTATTACATGATTTCTATTCAACATAATAAAGGATAGTACCTGTTTACTACAGCTTGAAGTGAGGATGCTAATCTGACAAAATAATTAGTTCCATGAATGCTGCAGACCACTAACTGCCGTTTTAAGCAGCAGACCCAAAACAAGACTAGAGGTACACGTCCAAACATGTAAGAGACGCAGCTAATTACACTGGTAGCGTAAGGACCAAAAATACTTGATATTTCTATTTTTCAGTGACTCTACACCTTTCCAGTTCCTATAATCCAGGTGAAAGTATTGACAAATAGCAAAATATGCTACAATGAAAGTGGGGCGGGGGAGGGGGGGTGGCAGGGCCGCGTTTTTGCAGTTTGACTTTTTTTTCCGGCATGACCAGTTAATTTTTTAATTTGAGTACGCCTTTTTTATTTTACTACAAAACCCTGAAGATGTTAATCTTTGAACTTTCCGGCTTACCGGTAACCGTAGTGTCGGCTAAAGATTCCGTGCAATGCTGCACGTTAGAAGAATGAACAGGAACGATCCTGTCTTGAGAAGAACCCATAAGTAACACATGTTTGAAGTATTCGAAACCTGGAAAAACAAAATTTCACCGAAAACGGTTATGAGCGAATAACCACTTTTTCAAAGCGGCAGTCTCAAGGCTTCTGCCCATGCAGACTACAACAGAAGATATTCCAGAGGAATTGTCGCGACGGGAAAATAGATCTGAATCTTTTTGTTTTTACAGCAACCAGTAGTACCCAGAACTGTTAAATATTTTCGGATATTGTCAAAATCTTTTTTTTTTTTAGCTCAGAAACAAAATCTAGTACACAATAAATTGTGTTTCACGACCTCAATTTTGGGATAAGTTGAACCAGTCAAGATAAAGTAACAAATAAAAATGGTTTTATTGTACGCAACCGCGTAAAGTTGAACGCACACACGTCTTCGTCTTCAACTAAGAGTTTTTCTGGCATGAAAACGCACCATGTTCATACTTATAACCGCCAATTGAAATGACATCTTTATAGTATTATTTTAAGAACCTATGGCAATACTTTTCCGTGTTCATGCAGTCTGAAATAGCGCTCGTTTTATACTGCCATATCAGAGTGCTGCTTCCACCTTGGACTGATAAAATCTTAGACCTCGTGGTTCTATGTTTTTCGTGATCAAAATTCAATTTGGTCGGGAGAAAGCCCTACTTTTATCTCTACGACTTGTTTCAAAAAATAAACTAAATATTAAATAAATTTTTCAAGACTGTTTGTTGCTTTTATTTATGAGTTACGGGACTTAAAAGCGCAAAAAGAACACGGACGAAGAAGAGACACAAACAACACGGATTGGCGCTAACTTTCAACTGATTTAATCAAGGGAAACCACCCAGCAGCCATGCGTGAACACTCTTTCCTATCTTGCCAGCCCCCTGAGATAAAAGCAACCCATAAACACAAACAACAACAAAGACTGATCTGTTGTTTATCTGTTGTTTGTGTTCAGGGATTGCTTTTATCACAAGGGGTTGGCAAGATAGTGTAACAACCGTAAGTGTAGGACACTGAATGACAATGGTTGGGGATACAAAACTTTCCGCTGGCGGAACGACGGTCCGGTTACCGGCCTGCCTCCCGAGTCCCGACTGCCTTGTCCCAGCGGCGAAACTCGCCAAACCACTTCCCTCCTCCCTTCGGCCCGGGGGACTTCGTCGCATGCGCGGTGCACGTGTTCAGGAACCGGCGGGCCCCCAAGGCCGGAGCGAGTCGAGCCCGTCTCCGCTGTGACGACGACCGGTTTTAGGGAAGGGGAGCACAGCAAGCGGCCCGCCGCGTACCACCATCGGCAACTCATTTAATTTCACGCTACGAATTCCTCCCTGTTCAGCTGAAGAGGTCCCAATCTCAGCATTAACATCCGCGACACACACCAAGAATTTCACGCACATAAATTATACACCAAAGAAAACCGCAAGCGCAGCATCTGAACACACAAGCACTTCATGCCAGAAGAAATAAGCGGCAACGGAGGACTTAGTGCACATACAATTGTCACACCTGACCCTTCCTTTGTTCAAGTCTTGCACTGCGTCGGAGTCCATGATCTGCCGGGTTTGTGGTCACTGTACTAGCACTTTCACTTTGAGCTCTCAGCGGTTCCGGAGTGTTCGGTACGTCCACGGCATCAAAGAACTCGTCTTCCGAACTCTCATCACTAGCTTGGTCAAGCCCCGCCGAGCCATCCTCCCCAATCTCACCGTCCCCGTCGGGGTCTCCCGGACGTTCGTAGTACGGTTTTAGCCGTGCCACGTTCACGATGTCCTTCCGGCGCCCGGTGCGGTCGACGATTTCCCAGTTGTTCGCTCCGGTCTGGCGCAGCAGTCTGAAGGGTCCATGGAAAGGGTGCAGGAACTTCGTGGTCCGATTGCGTTTGCGGATGGGCGTCCGAATGTAGACCAGGTCTCCTGTGCGAAAAGTGGCCTCCCTTCTGCTGACGTCATACCTCTGTTTGTTCTTCCGCTGTGCTTCCAGCTCACGAGTGGAAACAAGCTCTCTGGCTCTTTGCCACCTCTGCAGCACCCCTTGGTTGCTCGGGGCCCGCACCTCGTCGGACTGTACTCCTAGTGCCGCATCAAGGGGTAGCGTTGCCTCTCGTCCGTGCAAAAGGAAGAAGGGCGTGAACTTCGTCGTGTCATGCACAGAGGTATTGTAGGCAAAGGTCGCGTATGGCAGAAAACGGTCCCAGTCCCGATGATCAGCCGACACGTACATGCTTATCATGTGCGAGAGAGTGCGGTTAAATCTCTCGCACAACCCATTCGTCTGCGGGTGGTAGGCAGTGGTCCGGTGGTGATTCGTGGCGGTCAATCGGAAGAGCTCTTCTATCATATCCGCAACGAAGTGCCTTCCCCTGTCGGTGATCAGGCTTAGAGGAGCTCCGTGTCGAAGCACGACGCGCTCCAAAAAGTGTGTTGCGGCGCTTGCCGCTGTCGCATCGGGAGTTGCGACCGCCTCCGCCCATTTGGTATGGTAGTCCGTGATGACGAGAACGTAGCGATTGCCATCAGTCGTCCTGGTAAGGGGCCCCAGAAAGTCCATCCCTACCTGCTGAAATGGCTTGGGGCTGGGGGGTATCGGCTGTAGCTTTCCTGCAGTCATCAAGGGTGGCGTCTTCTTCGTCTGACAATCAGGGCATGACCGCACATGGCTGCGCACGGCTCGAAACATCCTCGGCCAGTAATACCTCTGGCGCACTCTCTCCCAGGTTCTCTTGACTCCCAAATGCCCGCTGGTCAAATCATCGTGGCACGATAACAAGACTTCTTTACGTAGCTGGCGGGGGACAGCCAAGGCTGACTGGAACTTCTCGAACCCTCTTGCCCGGCGATACAGTGCTCCATCGAGGAGGTGAAAGGCCCGGGCAACGCGCTTGGTTTTCGTTGCGACGGGTGCCTCCGGCTCTTCGAGGTGGTCGATGAGCGTCTTGAAAAAACCATCCTCTCTTTGCATTTTTGGCACGTCGATTTCCCGCAAGGCCAGCAGCGGGTGCTCGCTCTCATCGTCGTTGGTCTGCTGCTCTACTGGTAGTCGTGAGAGAGCGTCGGCGTTCATGTTCTTTCTGCCCGGGCGGTGCGTCACAGTTGCGTTGTATTCCTGCAGCAAAATACTCCATCGGACGAGTCTTCCGTTAGGATTTTTGGCATTCATTAGCCACGTCAGGCTAGACTGATCCGTGATAATCGTAAAATGGCTTCCGAAAATATACGGCCTAAACTGTCGGCAGGCGTACACAACCGCGAGGCACTCCTGTTCCACCGTAGAGTAGTTCTGCTCCGCTCGATTGAGATGTCGACTCACGTACGCCACCACCCTCTCCTGGCCGTCCTTTCTCTGAACGAGGACCGCGCCGATCCCATACCCACAGGCGTCGGTGTGAACCTCAGTGGGCAAGTCTGGATCGAAGTGACACAAAATGGGAGCCGTGGTCAAGCACCTCTTCAGAGCCTCGAATGCCCGATTGCAGTCATCATCCCAATGGAAAGTGACCTGCTTTCGCGTGAGGTCGGTGAGGGGTCTAGCGATGTTTGCGAAGTCACGTATGAATCGTCTGTAGTAATTGCAGAGGCCGAGAAAACTCTGTACGTCGCGCCTTGACCTCGGCACTCGAAAGTCGCTCACAGCTCTCAGCTTCTCAGGATCAGGTCGAACAGTCACTCCGTTGATCACATGTCCGAGGTATCGAATCTCCTCGGCACCAAATGTGCATTTGGAGGGCTGTAGGCGCAAGTTGGCCCCGTGGAGGGCCCCGAAGACGTCCCGAAGATCACACAGGTGCTGCTCGATCGTCCTGGAGTAGACCACGATATCGTCCAGATATGCGAGGCACACCCTCCACAGCATTGTCGACAGGACTTTGTTTATCATGCGTTGGAAGGTGGCCGGTGCATTGCAGAGCCCGAATGGGACTACATTGAACTCGTACAAGCCTGAACTGCACGAAAACGCCGTCTTCTCCTTGTCCTTTTCATCGATGGCGACCTGCCAATATCCGCTGGCCAAGTCAAGCGTCGTGAAGTACCTTGCTCCCTGCAGGGCGTCAACAATGTCGTCGATCCTTGGCAACGGGTGAACATCTTTCTTGGTGAGCTCATTCACTCGTCGAAAATCAACGCAAAACCTCCAGGTATCATTCCGCTTTTTGACGAGTACCACTGGCGATGACCAAGGGCTGGACGATTCGCGAATCACGCCGTTCCCGAGCATCTCGTAGACTTGCTCCTGGATCACAGTTCGCTCATACGGGGAGTGCCGGTACGGGTTCTGTCGAAGTGGGGTCGCGCTGCCTGTGTCGATGCCATGAGTCACGACATGAGTCCTTCCAGGCGGAGAATCAGGCGATGCGAAGAGATGACTGTACTCACTCACAAGATTCTGCAGGCGTTCTCTTTCGCTTGGCTCCAAGGTCTCTCCGAACGACACGCCTTCCCTGGCTCCAGGTGTCTCCGAGGTCAGTGGAGCGGCGACGCCCAGCTGAACATCCGCGATAGGGATCGCGTTTCCCATTTTTGTGCCCTTGGCAATAAAAAGCTCAGAACCGCCAGGATTGGCCACTCGCACGCATCCGATACCTCCGGAAAGTTCAGTGATGGTACGAGCAATCACTGGACGCTGTTTGGAGTGGTTGCCAGTCGCAGGTTCAATCACGGCCAGTCCGTTCATGTCAGCTCTCACCGACACCACGGCCTCAGAGCGTGGCGGTATGCAAACCTCTTCGCAGCAGTATACGGGCGCGTCTCCTGTAGTGGTAGATTCGTGACCGGTAAGCCCGAACTTTTGTCCCAGCAAATAAATGCACTTGTCAGGGAAATCCAGTACCACGCCCGCAGTGCGACAAAATGGCAGGCCGCATAGCACGTCGTAGTCAAACCCTTCGATTACGAGGAAACGCTCCCAAAGCTTGTTGACCCCGACTGTTATCTCAAGTTCAACTTCGCCTCGCGGCACTATAACTGCGCCGCTGATCACCCTCACACTTATACCCGAGGGGCTGCACTTCAAAGGGGCCTTGATCGTGTTGAGAAATCTTCCCGAAATCACATTAACTGCCGATCCCGTGTCGAGAATGAGAGACGTCTTCTCGCCATGCACTGTTGCCGGCAGCATAGCCAGGTGGCTCTTTGCGAGAGTCGCGAGAAGTGGCTCACCCTTTGCTTCCCCGGGAGGCGGCCTTAGTCCCGGGCGGGTCCGTTTCCCGACTGAACGTCGCGTCTTGGGCAGCTCCTCTGGATATGTCCGACTCTTCCGCATTTAAAGCAGATAGGCTGTCCGTTGGCGGCGCGTGTCGTGCGCGCGGGGAATGTGGGCCTTCTGGCATTGTACTCGGTGAGCGGTCTAAGCACTTCGGTCAGAGTTTTGAAGAAGTTGCCCACCTCCGATTGCAGATGTGGCGACGACGTAACCTCAGGCGGTGGCGCAGACGGCTGTTGGTAGAAGCCCGGTGCTGTCATCCCTTGTGGCGTTGCTCCTTGGGGGTCCAAGAAAGCTTGGCTGGCTCGTACCTCCTGACTCGCGTGTTGCGACGGCCGAGTGTTAAATCCCGGCAGTGGATGGGACGGCATAGCCCACATATTATGTTTGGCCATCTCGGTTGCTTGGGTCAGACGCTGGAGTGTGCCGAGGAAGTCGGCCGTGGTCTGCGGGTTGGCCAGAACGACTCGTTCCAGCATTTCTGGCCTGAGGCCGCGGGTCAGCTGTCGGAGCTTTTCCTCCTCTGTCATGGCCTCGTTGACTCGAGCGCAGAGCTGGAGTACATCGTAGAAGTACTCTTCCGGTAGCTCCGACGGCAGCTGGAACCGCTGGCTGAGCCGCAGATGGGCCCACTCCCGCATGCTGCGGTTCCCGAAGGTCTCCTTGAGCGCTGCCTTCCACGTTTCCCAGGTAGTTGGTGCGTTGGTCCCTCGCAGTGTCGTGGAGTACCATTTTCGAGCATTTCCCTCAAGAGCAACGCACAGGTACTGCTCACGGCGCGTTCCGTCCCAACCGTTGAAATCCCCTGCCCGCTCGTAGAACAGCAGCCAGTCGCTGACGTCATCTTCCGGATTGCCTTGAAACACCGGTGGCGTAAACATAGACCTGAACGCCGCAGCTCCCGGTGTTCCGGCTTCTGGGGGGGTCTGGTTCGTGGCCATCGCCGCCGTGTTGATGATCCTCCCGCTCCGCAGAACCCGGGAGTCGGCCGCTCCTTCTAGGCCGTCCGTGGTGTCGATGGCGTCGACTGAAGGCGCCCCACCAGCTCTGAAACCGCTGTCATATCGTAGAGTTTAGACCTACCCCGCACCTCCACCACTTGTAACAACCGTAAGTGTAGGACACTGAATGACAATGGTTGGGGATACAAAACTTTCCGCTGGCGGAACGACGGTCCGGTTACCGGCCTGCCTCCCGAGTCCCGACTGCCTTGTCCCAGCGGCGAAACTCGCCAAACCACTTCCCTCCTCCCTCCGGCCCGGGGGACTTCGTCGCATGCGCGGTGCACGTGTTCAGGAACCGGCGGGCCCCCAAGGCCGGAGCGAGTCGAGCCCGTCTCCGCTGTGACGACGACCGGTTTTAGGGAAGGGGAGCACAGCAAGCGGCCCGCCGCGTACCACCATCGGCAACTCATTTAATTTCACGCTACAATAGGAAAGTTTGTTCACGCATCTCTGCAGGGTGGTTTCCCTTGATTAAATCAGTTGAAAGTTAGCGCCAGTCCGTGTTGTTTGTGTGTTTTCTTCGTCTGTGTTTTTTCGCTTTTAAGTCCTCCAGATCACAATGAACCAACCAACAAGCTCAATGCAATTTTAATGGTTTATGTGTTCTGTTATTTTGGAACAACAAAGATGCTCATCTGCTTAATTGTCATACGGCAATAAATCCTCAGTTTTAGAATGATTGGCACGCGATAAACCATATATAATTATTTTTAATACAGAGACATATATCGTTTTAGTTGAAATTTACATTATAGCCCGACTAAAATGTGTTAACCTAACGTTTCTAATTGCTGACTATGTAACCTGGTGCACGGCTGAGGATATAGATGTAAGACGTCCTGATATCTGGGGAGTCCTGAAAGGCGAGTTGCTTCATCGATCCCTTCATCTTCATTTTTGACAGGAGAGAAAGCTCTGCAAGAAAAAAGTCGGCTTGCTTAGACATTCCGTCGAACCCAATGATGATGCAAAAGCACTAATACGCAGTTCTTAGCCCACTACGCAGCTCCCGTTCCTACTCAGAGGCGGAACGGGAGCTGCGTAGTAGGGTAGGACTGCGTATTAGTGCTGTCGCTGACCCCTAAGCGCCCCTCCCCCCCCCCCCCCTCCCCCCCCGCTAAGCTACTGACTACTGACTTCGGTCGAGAAGGAAATTTTCTGGCAGAAGGAAGCTTAAATAAACATCAATTAAATTAATTTTAAGCGATGACTTTTCACTTAATGAGGCGAGCGATTTTGTTAGCTGTTCCGCGTAATAGAAACTCGGTATTCAACAATGCCTTCTTTATATTCAATAAATCGCCCAATTTCACCAGCCAGTTTCGATACGCCGGATCTGCCACGTTGCATCGAGGAAACTCAAGTCTTTCTGCTCGTTCGATAACCTCGATGTAAACTCTACGAGTGCAGAGCACGAGATGGCACGAGTTGTCAAGAGTGTTCAATGAGCATGCTCACAGTTAAGGTTGGTTCACACCCTTGATTCGGTTCGACCGCGTACGACTGCAACGGCTTGCAACGTACGGGTTGCTATGGCATCAGCTGCGTCGGCTCCAACAAAACGGGGTAAAAACCGGTGTTGTTGGAGCGTACGCACCTGTTGCCATAGCAACCCGTACATCGCAAGCCGTTGCAGTTGCACCCGGTCGGACTAGACGCAACTGTGTGCATCGCCCTGTATAGGCTCCCTAGACCGGCATCCTTTACGCTAAGAAATGCGCGTTTGAAAAGCTGTGTGGAATTTCTCCGCCAGCACGCGCCGAGAGCCTATGCACTCATCTATGGCCGTCAGTGAATACCCCTATTGACCTAAAGTTATGGCGGCGTCACGCATGCGTTGAACGCCTGGTAAGATCTCTCTGTTAACTTCATTACCAACGCACCACCCAAGTGTAGAGAATACACTCGTACAGCAAAAAAACAAAAAAACAAAAGAAAACAGTAGCTTAGCTCGGCTATCCCAGAATATAGACCTTTTCTGTGTAGTCTCGTCCCCAGCCACCTAACAGGCGTATCCGGTAGTAACATTTGTCGACAAAACTCCCCCAGCAGAAACCTCTGACTGCCCAATAAGCATCAGAGAAAGCTAAAGATGGAGACTTTACACTATGATTGGGCAACATCATCATGTTTAACATTTACCTACGTCAGCTAACTCGCCCCGTCGTATTTTGTTCGAGAAAGCTCTCGTTCTCGAAGCCCTCACCAAGGCTAATATCTAATCCACCTATAATGACAATCCAAATCGAAAGTCTCAGTTTTGCTGGATATTCCAACAGGCTAGTTTTAAGCCGTACCCTTTCAGTGGTTCACGCGTAACACCATGCTCAAACGGACCAAGCTTCTGCTCGGACAAAATTATCAGTTTTCTTCAGTGTAAACGGTTATAAGAATTGAAAGATCGCAACCAGCTGCTTTGTAGACAGCTGGTTGCGGAAATTTACGCAGTCTGTAATTATCTCTACGGCAGCCTAGCTGCTTGAAGTCATCGCAACTACAAACTACAGGTTGCAGCGACCAACGTTTGTAGATAAACGTTGGTAGCGACTGCATTCTCGCATTCCCACGCATCACTCCGCACAGAAAGGCGCTAGTTTCGGTTTGAAGTCGGTACGTTTTCTATAACATAGATGGCGGCAGCATCAGTCTTCTGCACTCGGTGCATTTGGCGAGTTCGTTTGAGTCCAGTTTTCCGTGCAACACTCTGTGAGTGCGATGCATTCTGGGAGAGAACTCGAACGGTGCCAGTGCGTGTGAAACGAACTCGCTATTAGGTTCAGCTGGTTATTCTTAGCTTTCCTGGTTGCCTAGGATCAGCTTGATTATCATGCTTACTGCTGCTTCAATGACACACACACGGTATGCGCATTATGTGAATACTTCGGGATCCGATAAGCTAAGCTTCTCCGCTCTTCTTATTGCGGAGGAGGCGCCGTGTAACTGAGCTTTCGGTTGCACGTCAAAAGATCCCCAGGTGATCCAAATTAATCCTCCGCTGGGGCCACCGTGGCTGGGGCGTGCCAGATGCCCGTGGTTGGTTTGGCCAGCTGTGCGCCGTGTTGTTATGTATCAAGCAACCAAGCTGCCGCCCAGAACAACCGGACAGCGTGAGCCATGATCTCGAGCGGGTGCATGAGCGTGGCGCCTGTATCGGGGACTGGCTGACCTAGGCGCCATACCAGTCCTGCCCGTTCCGTCACTTCTCCTCGCGCATGCGCAGCACGGCTCTCCAGGAGCCACGCGAAACTTCTCGACCTCAGCCAGTGTAGCTTACGCTACAAAAGTGACATTGATAACCGATGATTTGCCACCCGTTAAGAACATTCTGAGAGCATAATTAATTAAAGGGGTCATTAGGCGATATCGTGTTGAATTGTTTAGGACTTCACAGAGGCGTACTGGTTCTAGTCTGGCCCAAGCATACTCGCACGGACCGCAACAGATTCAGAGGCTTTTTGGTCGCGGTGAAATTACGAGAATAAAAGGGGACTATTTCTTTCAGTCTTACCTTCGGAAAGGTGGATGACGTAATGTGGGATCGAAACCACCCGCCTGAAAACAGTCGAGCGCGGCTCATGGATTGACCACGATAACTGCGTGAACACTCGACTTCGGCTCGTAACAATCAATGTTTCGGCGGACAGTCGGGTGATGGCTCGTGTCCAACCACTGCTGTGACGAGTATAGCCGAACTCTAACAATGCCTGGAGCTCAGCACGCGTTTTCTACTTTGCCTACCCCAGCCCGTGGCTATAATTAACGTTGGCGGCCTAGGATAGGCACGTGGCCGCTTGTTCTGGCTCCGAGTTGAGGAGATGAACGATGCTCATATTTCTCTCATTTATTTGCCGACTGCCATTCCATAGAAAGAAAATCTTAGGAAAATTTATTCGGCTCTTAACGTTAGGGAGTGAATCTCCCTAACGTTAAGAAGTAGAAAAATCATTTCATGACCCCTTTAAAGTCGCCAGAGACATTCAAAGCGAGTTCAATACCATCAAGGCAAATTTGGAAAAAAAAACGTAGGAAGAAAATCAAATGTCACGTGGTCTGTATAATTGTCGCCTCTTTTCGACAACAATCTCACGGACACTGCAATTTACACCTTATTTGCCCCGATAAAACTGAAAAATGAGCGATCACATCCTAAATTTTGCGACAGTTTTAAATCATATATATGATCTAGTTGGTTTTGCGGTTATTTTTCCAGAACATTACGCAAACGAACGATTGTGATTAGTCTGACACTTGTCAAGAGTTTATTTATAAAAGTAGCCTATCATAACATAAATAATTAAAACACAAAAAAAATCAGTGTCTGTTTGTTAGCGCCCTTTGTCGCTATAGCGTTGTCTTTTGGCGCTACCATCAAAAAATTATCTCGCTCTTTTTTTTTATGACACTTTTTTTACGATACACAACAACGGAAAATATCGCTTTCGTCGAATTCCACATCGATCAGACGCGTGTTTAAATGAAACAGTTTCCTTTTAAAATTGTGCACCATCTAGTAGCCACTCCGACAATTATTTGAGTCCCCCAATTTTTGTACACGTGCTCTGAGCATGTATTGGCAATGAGAACTGCGTCAGTGCTAGGTGTGAACTCAACCCAACCCGTATTAAGGAAGAGTACTGCCTCAGCAGTACTTGTCTTCGATAGGACGAGTATACTGCTCATCGTATCGATAGTTTGGCGAGCGCTCAGATCCAAAGACGCGCTTTGCGCCCAAAAACTGGCGACCACCAATGTTGCTTGATTGTGATTTTGTTAGGGCCTATTGTCCATCGAATGAAAATGTATGAATGAAATCGTTGAGACGCTTACGGAATCTGAGGAATTTGTTGTTCGCGTAAAGGACTCCGAGATGCGGCCCATGCAGAGAAAGAAACGTGTTGAGGTTCTTGATGTACGGCCGCATTTGCGGGCAGGTGAGCGCCGCCCGGATCGTCACGCATCCCAGTGAAAATCCTACGAAGCTGAATGAAACCAAAAACGAAAGCGCCGGCTCAGAACGCGTCTTATATAAGCGGAAAGTGCGATCGCGGCAAGTGCTGCGAGGAACAGGTGAGGTTATTTGCAACCGATCACACTCAGCGGAAGCAAACGATGCATTTTCACGCAGGAAACATTAAAATAATGCGAATATTAGCGGTTTTTTTTTCATCGTCGCAGTTTTTCAGCAAGACCGAGAGACATAAAAAATGCGTAAATAAAATGTGTCCTATATCAAAACTCTTAAATATTTGTCTGTTATTACGCGTCCTTTTTTTATCAACACGCTCCACTCATACATAATTGCTTCAATACAAACGTAACTCTGCACTAGCTGTCAACAAAACTGGCGAACATCAAGATGAACGTTCTTGCAAATTTGATTAACCTAGCGAAGTTCTCTAATGTGACACCAAAACTTTGCTACTTGACTATATTCGTATTTAATACCAGCTATATTCATATTCAATGCCAGCTTAAGGCACGCAGGGTCTGGTGAGCCCAGCGGATGTTAATATCTTTCCGCCGCCAACTAAAGTGACACATTAGCCGGTGAAAACTGTGAAGAACAAATCACAAAGCAAGAAGCGGAAACATTATAAGCTATGTGCTAACTGAGACCTCAAGATACTCAGGGTGTTGTGAGCATATTATTACCGCTCCCTGACCAATAAGATTACGACATGAGCCGATTACAACGCCGAAGAACGTATCAATATGACTGTTCTGTTTAGCAGATCCTATTCGGGCCTTGCGTCAAAAGCGGTGTCTAAGTGGAAACAAATGACGTCACAAAAGCCGGGCTGTCATGCTATCGAATGTCGCGATCCTGGCGGTTGGTCGTATTTATGGTAGATTCAACACCGCGTACAAGAAACCAAGACGAAGTAAACGGGGTACACAGGACAAGCGCTTACTGTCAACTGAAGGTTTTTATTGAAAATGCACACCGATGAAAACAACAGCCATTCCAGACCATAATGACCAATTCAGCACACGTCCAGATAACAGATCTCTCTCCTATGTAGAAGGACCAATGCTTGGCTTACACATTGCCCAGTCCCTTCTTTTTCGATCATGCAGGCCTATAGAATCTCCCTAGTCATCTGATCCCCCCCCCCCCCCTCTCTTCCAGTAATCATGAGGTGATGGAAGTTGGGCTGGCATCCACAATCTGCACAATGAGGCGGCAGGTGCCCCCCAGCTGTCGACCGCAGAGACAAAGCATGCTCACGCAATCTTTCATTTATACATCGGCCCGTTTGGCCAACGTATACCTTGCCGCACGTCAGCAGAGTCCTATACATGACGCCCATCGTACATTTCAGATATTTGTTCCTATGTTTTACTCAGCAAATGCGCTTGGATCCACTTTTGTAGTGGATCCAAGCGCAATTCACAATATATCACAATTGCGCGAGTTTTTTGGGCGCAGGAAACACCATAGACACGTCATATTTTTATGCCATTTTTTTTTGTTTAATGCGAAAGCATTAACTGTCTTATGGAGCGAACCGGCGTTATCAGCTTTTGAAGCCGCGCCAAACGGCACCTAGCTTCCCCTGTCTCAATAGAGCGAAGCCTGTCCTCTGTAGCAGCGATTTGAAGGATAGGATCCCATTGGCTGGCGCGCGTCATAGTTTTAAGGAACGAGGCTCCCATTGGCATGGTGCGCGTCATCGTTTCAAGGAACGCCACCCCATGGCTCGGAGGGCCCCGCGCCGGTAAAAGGAACGCGGTGGCGCGCGCTCGGCCGCTTCTGTTCCTTTGAACGCCGACGAACATGGCGCCGCCTCAAGGACCTACATCGTCAGTGGCCGCAACCTCGGCAGTAGTGAAACCTGCCCGTCCACGCAAGTACACTGCAGACGAACCAAGGGAGAAATAAACGCAGCACAACGAGCGAAGAGGCCCGCGACGAAATCCACCATCGTTGTCAAGTCTTCGAATACACGAAGGGTGGAACGAGCAGCGGCGCAACGCGCTACGAGACAGAACAAAGCCTTTCCAAAGTGTGAGGCGCAAGCGGATCGCGATTCTAAGCACCGGAGGCGGCAACAGGACGAGGCCCTTGGACAACTCGAGGAGGAAGCATTACGTCGCAGGCGGCCTGCTTTCGAATTCACAACTCGTAAGAAGTGCTTAGTTGTCCTCGGACGTTTTTAGATTGGGGGATATTTGATAAAGGCAGAAAATGACTATCGGTCTCTTGCTCGGCCTATCTTTTTTACACTGTGGCCCTCCCCTGGTACTAATTCAATGATGTGGTGAATCCAGCCACAACCAGTCGCTCTACCTACCGGCCGAAACTGGAAGGTACTGCAGGGTGGCACGATCTTTCCAAAGCCGCATGTAGGCGAGATCAAGCAATTTTTCTGTAACTGTAACGTTAATCAACAATACTTCTTTTTACGAGTTTACAACGCGAGGAGTCGAAGGGAAGGAGACCCCTCTTGGGATCATGGCTTATATGACCAACAGACATGACTGCCTGTTAACTCTAACCCGAGGTCTAGAAGTAGTAAAAAGCAACCATCCCGAAGTTTGCGCGTGAATATAAGCCCCTCGGAGCACCGTGCGAGAACATCCCTCTCCCCTCCCCCCGAGACCGCCCCTACTATACTACTGGAATATTCGGTTATTCAAAGAAGAGTGCAAAAGATTACGTCGAAAATTAGAGGGGGCTAGCAATATCGGCACGAAGGTGTTCGAGAGACTGTTTTCACGTGCGTGAACGTTTTCATATCCTCTCTTTCAGTCAGAAAGATCGTGCGTGGTGAAAGAAGTCTGGTGGCTCGGAATTAAAAGTAATTCGCACATTAACCCTTTGCCTACTGCAAAATTTTTGAAAAAAAAAAAAAACACGATTTGAAAATACCGATTTTGTTATGTGCCTTATAAATTTAGTATGCAATACAAAGGCGAAAAACAAATGCCAAAATACTTATTATATGAGAAATCTTTGAACAGACTGCAAAAGAAAAATGAATTAAAGTTCCGCTTCACTGCATTACCGCAGACAGTTCCCGTCACCTTGCACATGGACGTTCAGGCCGGGCGTAGCAGTAGTGCAGACAGTTCACATCACTTTGCACGCAACGTGAACGCAAAGAGTGGAGGGGCTGGAGTGGGGATTTTCTACTTCGATTCTAGTCCAATGCCGACACGCCGACAGGATGTCCTCATTGAACTCGGAGTCGTCAGAGCTAAAATTCAATAACTCAGCTGCATCGCTCTTGCTGTTTGATGAAAGTGTCATTTCCTCGTCTTCTGAATCTGAAGAGACGTCACAATATCTTCGTTTTCGCCCCAATTTTTAGGCAAGATCGTCAATACGATCTCCGCGACCAGAAGTTCACAACGCTATTTTTAAATCCCATGTTGTCTGCGTTGGAACAATTTTCTGCCAAGTTCAAGAATTTACCAGGTTTTTATTTTCCGTGAAGCGCCATCTATCCACGGCAAAGCTCACTCGAAACACGTGGTCTAGCCCAGTTCGTCCATGGTAACGTATTGGAGCCCGAATCAATGCGGACGAGCCCAGCCCGTTTTCGAGAGGAGCGGTACAAGCAGTGTGGACGAACCTAGGTCGTCCATGGTAGGGAAAGGGTTAAAGGTTAAAAAGAGCCTCGGACTTCGAATAGATTTACAAGCGCCGCTAGCACACTTCCCCCTTTACAGCCTTCAGGCATAAAGCGTTTCCCACTTGTATAGTTTATTCGGAAACAAAAATGTTTCCGCCCAACTCTGAAAGTACATTGGCTTTCTTACGATGCATTCATCACAAAACGTGACAGTGATAACTGCTGGCCACTTTGCTGGGACACTTTGGACAATCACAAACTCTTCCTCATGCTGCTGGCGAGTCTGTCCCCAGTTTCCATCTAAATATCAGGGCAACATATCACCTTTCTGGAGGCACACGTCGTGGGTGGGAGGAGGAGTATTCGAACTCCGAGGGAACAAGTGATGGAATGGGACACTCGTATAGTGGTTTTCAGGCAGCTCGACAAGTAAATTTAAGCCGGACGTCTGTGTTTCTTGGCGACACACATTTTACTCTTTCCACGTAAACGACGTCACAGCTGAGAACAAAAAGCTGGCCTAGTCAAACGTAGAATGCAGTGTGCGTATGCGTCACCGCGTTGTCCGTGTGTATGTGCACGCCTTCATCCCAGTAGAGCCAGTCGGGGGCCAGGGAGTGGATCCCTGTGTCTTTGTTTACTCTATCATAATAACAAAGATGACGCTTCATAAATAAAAAAGACCTTGACAATGTTTGCCCTTTGGGGAAGAGTGCCTAAAAGGCTTCCTCCGAGTCATTTATTCTTGATTAAAAAGCAAATTCTATGTACACTGGAACGAGAGCCACATGTGCTTTTTCGAATTGGGGGATTTTTTTCTGCAGTGGTATGAGGAGAGGTTGTTTACTACACCGTCTAGTTCTAAGTGTTATAAAAAAAACTTCAATCAGAGGATCTTGCGTCAAAGGCAGCCTGCCAGCGCACACCGAAATACGAGGCAATCAAAGCTCATTTTAGAGTGGTCCAAACAGCGTCAGGCACGTTTTATTTTATTGAAGTAAAGCTCTGGGCCTGGTATCAAAAGCCTGTGCAGTAACAATACAAGCCCGACAATAACGGGCGTCCAACACACCCGCACCTGGTTGTCTTTCTCGAAGAGCGCCGTGAGCTTTCCTTTTCCCGTGGCCCGCTCATAAGAGTAAATGACAAGGGACTCCTCTGGAGGTACTGTAGCCCTCTGTCCCCCTTTCCCGAAGCTGGAGAAGAGAAGCGAGTAGCCGCCCATGACTTTATTATAGGGATTGACAGAAAACCACGAAAACCTGGGCTACAATCTATCAGCAAACGCCGACCGCCTTGTAAGCAAGGGGCCTCCCTGCAGAGCAGCGGGAATTTCCTATTTTTGCAGCTTCACCAGACCACTCGAACTGATCGGGCAAAACGAAGTTACGATAAGCCCCTTCTCCTCCTTCTGATTTCCACGATGCATACCTGGCGTCCTATGTTTAACGATAGGGGGATTCATACAGTAACCACAATAAATAGAACCCCTTCGCTTGCTCTTAGAGGTTAGGCCCTGAACTGTAGACTCCTCCCCCCCCCTCCCCCTCCCCCTCCCCCCCCCCCCCTCCGCCCGTTTTATCCAGTGCTGCCGCTTTGGAAAGTTTTCGAGTCACTGTGGTTCAAAATAAAAATAGCGAAAATGCACAAAAAATTGCGCTTCCTCTAGTACTAGAAACATTGTTTATGAAAATATAAAAACAACAAGCTGCGCGTTACCTTTCTAAACAGCACACGAATAGTCAATCATCACCGAAGCCCGAAGAGGTCCAGAGGCTTCAGAAAAAAAGAAAAAAGTGATCAGGCGAAAACGCAGATTGCAGTCTTGCCGGTGAACGCTTTCTCGACTTTGTTATTTACGGTGTTCTTTACACAGAAGGCGATGATTGGCTGCATTTGTTCCACGCGGGGAAAGTAGGCTTGCGGGTTTTGCACGTAAACAGTGCGTCTACACTCTAACCAATCTGGAGCGTTTACGATTGGGAGAGCCAGTCGCTGCATACTATGGAAAGAGCTTTGCGAATGACTCGACAGGGCAACAGCTGTTGTGCTGTCGCAAATTTTTTCTGTTTTTCTTGGTCCTATTTTTATGTAGCGGTTATTCCTATTGTATTAAACTTTTTTTTTGAAAAACCGGAGACGAGGGACGAAAAAGGGGACAACACACCAGGCGTCTCCCAAACACAGCTACAAAACTTTATTGGCAGAGTCGTTTATATACCACCTCTCACACACGTCTGCCGGAAACTGCACACGCCCCTAGGACTTTCAGCCAGGGTAGATCTCCACTTGACCTCATTTCAGACGACCGAACTCAGTTCGTACGCAGCATTGCAAACAAAGCCCCTTGTCACAAACTACCAAGTTCGGATACAACGCACAACACCTTCACACAACCTCCAAGGCATAACCCGCGTCTTGTACGAAAGGCCCGCACTGAAACTGATAAAGTGACACCGGAGAAAAACAAAAAAAAAATTACAGCAGCAAAAACTTTCGGATCGCTTCGTCCAGTGCAGGGGTGGCCAAGCTGCGGCTCGCGAGTCACATGCGGCTCTTCGCGTGGTAAAGTGCGGCTCGCGGCTCCCTAACCCTCCACCCCCCCCCCCCCCCCCCCCCTCCCCCGCCTCCCTCCCGGTCACACGAGCACTTTCGCAAAAAGAAAAAACGGAACGCGTTTTAAGACAGGTTGCGAAATGGTAGTCTTGTGCTACTGTTACCTTACGTACACTTGGACTGATTTTGACTCAGATAGATTCAAAGTAGTTCGAGTTTCGCTTATTGCCCTCAACAAAATCTCCCCCCCCCCCCCCCCCCCCCCCCCCACCCCCGTGGCTCTCTTAGGCCGGGTCATCCTGGCCACCCCTGGTCTAGTGTGTTCGACGGCTGAGTGATACAAGTGTCTACAGTCGTGATTCTGACTGTCTCTTTCAAGACTCTTCTTGCACAATATTTTTCTTGGCTCAAAGCAACAGTAGATCCCCACTCAGGCAAACAATTATTGCATTCCTGTACATGTCTAGCAATCTTAGAGTTCGGAGGCCCGTTCTTAACTGCCATCATGTGTTCAAGCAGTCTATCATTCAAGCACCTTTTCGTTTGCCCCACATACGTGAATCCATCGGAATATCAAATACTGCACCAACCTGGCAATCAACGGCGGCTTCTCTGTGCCGTTTTTGACCTCGATACAGAAACGCAACGATATTTGTTTGCTGTGTATGTACGAACGTAAAATTATTCATTACAAATTATTTAATCGTTAATCAGATTTAACTAATTGTTTCATTACTATTTTTATAATAACAATAATTAAGAAATTTACACAATTAAAAAAATTTATCTTAAAAAGACTCAGCTTAGCCCTTATTTGCTTTACCACTCTTGTATATCTCACACAGTGGACCCGTAACAATAATAATATAATAATAATAATGACTTTATTTTCAGTGCCCAAAAACAACCACAGCGGTCTTCACTTTGGTGCACCTGTTCCATCCTAGAAACACGTTGGTATATTACCATCACCCAAAAACAAATAAACAAACAAAATGTTATCAGTAAATTACAAGGTTATTCAACTGATGGCGGTACAATGAAATGGATGTACAGAAATCGAGGTGCTTAGGAGCAATGCTGTTGTATAATGTCTGAATCCGAGAAAGCGGTGAAGTACAACAAGGTGAACGTACATCAAAGCATACGGGATGTCTAGTATGGCGTAAGTTAACATGAAAATTAACTTTGCTGAGCATTGATGGCGAATCAATTACACTATTCACAACCTTATGCAAAAATACAAAATCATGAATCGTTCGCCTTTCAGACAAGAGTGTAAGCGAAAATGACCTAAGTATGTATTCATAGTCATAATAACAGCGCCTTTCAAAGTACCTATCGTAAACAATACGAATCAATCTTTTTTGAACATTTTCGATGGTCAAGGCCTGTGCCCTAGATATTGAGTTCCATATTACCGAGGCAAATTCCAAACGTGACCTAACTAAAGATTTGTAAAGATGTAACAAACAATGAGGCCTCCTGAAATTCTTCGACAAACGTGATTTGATTCCCAGAACTCTCATAGAACTTCCTACCACAAAAGATACATGATTTCTAAAAGACAAGGCACTATCAACGTACACGCCAAGATCCTTCACACACAGTACACGTTCAATTGGCATGATATCAAGATGATAAGTAAAACTGAAAGGCACATGGCAACAAAAATGTGAAATTGTAAGGAGACCTTGGAGACGTTGCTTTCTTATTTTCTAGACGTTGCTCTCTTTCTCATTTTTTTTTAAAGTTTTGTGGCACTGAACTTTTTTGTCCTGAGAACGCACCTGAAAGAAGTTATTTAAACACATTGATTAGAAGGAATTTCACCTCAATTTGAAGTTCGTCGCCCCAATGTTGTTCAGATAGTTGGCGACTTCTTGCGCAAGGCGTTCCCCGCACAATCCAATCTCATCAAAAGTCTTGTCTCCCTATAACGGAGAAAACAATGTCATGACCAAAGAATGTACAAGAGGCTGTACAAGTGGACCGTTTCATATCTCCCAACACTGAGAAAAAGTTGAGTTCCAATAGCCACCCTAAAACGTGCCTTGCCTTGGGCGTTCGGAATTAGCGGCCAAGACTAAAAAAAGTCCTGAGTTCACTTTCTTGTCGAACGCCGAAACAGTCACGACTGCAAAAAAAAAAAAAAAAAAAATACAATGTGGGCAGGAACAATAAAATAATGTTTCTTTTTGTTTTTGGTTTTTCGCATTTATTCTACAAGGTGTAGGGAATAAAAAAAAACACCCAAATACGGCTTGATTAGATCTGCACCGCCACCCTCCCCCCCCGTCAATTGCACATACACGCACAGCAGAATTAGCACAGTATAGTTCATAAAATAGCTATATAATAAAGATTTGGGAAAATACTAGAGATACTTACATAGCAGACACAAGACATAAAATATGTGCTAAAATATACAGCGGAAACCCATTTAAAGAAATTTACATTAGCAAACCTTGCTGATGACTACAAAAAAATAAAAAGAAGATCGTAGTCTACTGATCGAGAGAGACGTAAATAAGGCTGGTCATATGAGACAGCGATTTATTTCTATAGTTATTGCGAGCGTGAGGAATGTACCATGTTGCGCGGTGACGAGGTTCATGTGTTCTGCAGTTTCTTGTTAAGTTGTA
Source organism: Ixodes scapularis (assembly GCF_016920785.2). Lineage (NCBI taxonomy): Eukaryota > Metazoa > Arthropoda > Arachnida > Ixodida > Ixodidae > Ixodes > Ixodes scapularis. Next base: position 35,112,526 of record NW_024609883.1, read on the forward strand.
TTATTATTCAATAAGTTGATACCTTATTTTGATCCTGCCTTATTTCGCTCTATCGATGTACTATTCTATAGGGATTGTAGGGTAAAGATTCCAATGCTTTTAAAACTTGGTTCCGTGTGAGCATCTTATATCGAGTTGGGAATTGCGCGCACGGCTTTCTTCTGTAGTAAGAGAAAGTTTATTAATATTACACGTGGTATTGTTTCCCCAGAATAAGTGACCGGAATTAACTGCGAAAGAAAGTGCAGGTTGTAAATTGCCAATTTTATGCAAGTAAGTAGAGAAAAAAAACTTAACATGCTTGCAAGAGCCCCACCAACGCGGGCAAGCTTGTTAGCAACCATGTTAATACGTTTGTTCCAAACGAGATCCTTTTCGAAAATAGCTCCAAGACTTTTTACTGAGGGTACGATATCAACCTGTGATGTACCAATCAGCTCTTCTTTTTCCAAACTTAATCGCATTTCGAGCTTCGTCATTCACTGAGACCATTCTATTGTTCACCGTGAGTGGCTGCCTCAGTGTTTTGCAGGAAAGTGAACTCACATTCTGTTTCAGAGTGCAGTTTTAACTCTAACCCTTAATCACTCAACGTAAGTAACGAAAGCATTTGACGGACGACGTCCACTAACTTGGAACGTTCCAGGTGGCGCCACCGTAGAGGCGCGAGTGTTGGTCCGACTAGATTTGAGAGCATTTCCAACTACACGATCGTGGTCACGTGGTTTATGGGCCGAATTCGCCGTGCAAGGGCGGGGAGGAGACGAAAGCATTGAAGGTCTGTAAGGCTCTCCACCTTGCTCTGCCCAATGTTACTAAAACACTCAGTTCAGAAACTCACCCATGAAACCTGGACCGCTGGCGCCCATCGAGACCGAGCTTAGTTCGATAACAGCGCCACCCTTTAGCGTCGAGTTGAAACTTGAAAGTGTCTTTATAGGGCTACTTCTAGAGTCACTGAATGTTCCCAGAGTACCGAAACTCCCAGGCTCGAGGTACCAAGATGGCGGCTCAATCTTGTTTCTTAACTGTGGTCACCATGAGCTTTTAAGAAAGCATGTTTTTGCGTAAAAACAAAGAGAAAAGGCTTTTTTGTTTTAACTTTTATTTGAGATTAGTACAGAATGACAGGCGCGTGATGTTTTTTTGTTTTTTTTTAATCTTTCGTTTACAAGGTTTTGTGGCACAATTAATATTGTTTTTATACAACCTTGTCTCACCGGTGATTTCAGGTAGCACCTCCCAACCTAGGCGCGTCCTAACTTTTGTGGTAATTCGCGGCGCGTACGCCTGGGGGATGGGAGTGGCATTCCTAAAACCCCTTCCACCGCATTAGTTTTGGCGCCAAAATGGCCGATTAAAGCAAAAATAGAACAGCAACTTCGGACGCTATCGAATGCAATACTCCCGAACCAATACAAGCAGCCGTGCAGTTCCCCGAGTGTCCGATGCGGGAGAAATAGCGGCGTTGCGAACGTCATTAGCTCGGTTCTCGAGTACGGATCGTTGTCACTTTTTCAGAGCAGATTCTATGGCGGTTTCTCAACCGAGTTGTTCTAGTAACGTTGGCTCTGCCTTTCCAGCCGCTATTCTCCTCACACCAAGAGAACACCCGCGTGCGGACATGCACTCAATCTCCGCAGGAGGAGTCCGCCATTGAATTGCAAGAAGGGTTTGAGTTGTTCTCTATCTCTCTCTCTCTCTCTTAAATGTATGCTCTTTAGCGCGTGCGAGAGACCGAACAAAAAATAAAAGGCTATGCGCTACAGAAGGAGGAAAGAAATTAAGTTACGATACTTTTCTTATTCGGGAGGCAGGAGATTAGAGTGTTCTAGAATAAGGGGCCCTAACAATTTGGGTCCCCCAAGCAGCTTACGGGCGTCGCACTGCGCATGCGCAAAAGTTCTGCGCACGCTCTATGTGGTGCCCCAAGCTACTCGGGGGAACCAAAGCGTGGGGTCCCCGGTCCTAAAATCTAATTCGTTAGATCTGGTAGAGTCTGAACGACTTTGTGGAGTGGCCCAGTTAAAACCGTTTCTACAGAATCGACTGAGCCGTTCTGGAGGGATTCGACAAACCGGCTCACGAGTGATATTTCTCTCTACTCCTACAGACTCCAGATTTCCGATCCAATAAAGTATTCTACTACGACCTTGCTAAGACCCTTTTGTAGCTTTGCCATTTTTAAGCAGCGTAAGAAAGAATAGACACTGGCAGTTTTATAGGTCGTCATTGTACCCCAGAAAATTTTTTTTCTTTTTAGTTTAAATACGTCGAATATTTCATATCATAATCTAAACTTTGGGACACGAAGAAATAAAAAACAGACAACATGACACGCAATCTTAACCTCAATCATTGATGTTTTCTAACCAGCTCGCCTGAAAAGTTTCGCTTCTTGAGGATATTTCACGTTTTTGCTTGGCTAATAGAACCGGAACTACCAGACACTTCTTAGTGAGAGATCTTAACTTGCTACGTGCACTTATATATATATATTAATGCTACTAATTCTACCTTAGTGGAGCGTACCCCGTTGGCTTCGGACCATATCAGCAAGTGCTTGGGAGCCGTGATGAGGAGCTTCATCCACCTCTTAGCCCAATAAAAGTCGCAACTTCTGCCTGTGGAGAGTAGAAAAGAAGCCTGTTCACAACAATACGTCTACTGATGGACAACTAACTGGTTATGCCACAGTCTTGAAAAAACTGTCGGACTTATAGAGTACCGTCAAGATCTTTGATATGTAATGATATAACGTAGGCTCCAGATTCAAAACGCCTTCCAAGTACGCACATTTTATTTGTTTGTAATATTAGCCAATCAATCGAATACAATATAAAACATAAGTAAAGTTCCGTTTAATTGATGCGATGCTGCAATCTCCAACAAAAGTGAGACTACGTGGTGCATATTCGCTTAGTGAATCTGCCAGAGGAAGAACGTGTCGCGGTTAAAACGAACAAATAAAAAATGAAAGCCGCTTACAACCTCCTGTGACACCGGATTAGAGCGCACCTCTTGAGGACGATGAAAGAGTACTGAGGGATAGGTGACTCCCTGAGGTCACGTGACCTCGGGAGGGGGGGGGGGGTCACGTGACCTCAAGGGGGGGGGGGGGTTATACGTGAGGGTAACTCTCATACCCCTCGTGACACTCGTGAGGGTAACCCTCGTGAGAGTAACACTCGTGACCCTTGTGAGGGTAACCCCTATGAGGTTAACCAACTCTCGCAACCCTCGTGAGGGTAACGCTCGTGACCCTCGTGAGGGTAACCCTCGTAACCCTCGCGATAGTAACCCTCGTAACCCTCGTGACGTCATTATGGGAGACTACCCATAATGCCACGGGCGGTTACGCCGCTTGCATGCAACACGTTGTATGCGAGCTTTGCATGCGCGTTGCATCCAACGCGCGGTTACGTCGACGCCGACGGCGACGCCGCTCAAACCGGAAACGGGCGCCTGAGAACTGCGCTCTAAAATCAAAGTTTCATCGTGAATAGGTAGGATGTGCATTTTCCGGTTTCAACCGAAAAACACCGATAAACATCCGTCGGCGACGAAAATATAAAATCGGTTAAAACCGAAAAACACCGGTGGTTGGATATTTTCGCACTGGTTAAAACCGAAAGACACCGGTCGTTGCTAGTTTCCGACCTAGCGAAACCCTTTCCCTCGTAGAAGTTCGTCAAACGTATTATCTCGTGGATCCTGCATTCTTCCAGTGTTTATACATGGCTTGCAGGTGGCGTCAGTCCGCCCTCCTTTCTGGGGGTCAAAAGCGTCTAGTGAACGCAGTGGAAGCTAAGCTCTCATACGCCTTTCCCCTATTGTGTCTCCCATGGCCCCCTTTTGTGGAAAAAGTAACACGGTGGAGGGTAGGCTCTCACGTGCCTTTTCCTCATTGTGTCTGGCCAAGTGATGTCGGTGCAAGCCATGTATTCAGAGGTTGCTGTGGTTCTTGGAAGACACTGTCAACGTCCGTGTCGTATAGGAGCATGCGTTTTCATAATTGCGGGTTGCGAACCGCAAGGAACGTGCTGCCCTTTCGGCAGCGCGTTCCTTGCGTGTAGATGCAACCATTAAAGTATGCTTGGCATCTACTATGATAACCAAGTGTTAGAAATAGTTGCTGCCTAGAGAATAAGTGTATGAACTATGTGAATAAAAGTGGAACTCTCTGTCTGTGATCAATCGCTTTTTTTCACCGATATTCACCGATTTTAGCCTCGTCGTGAGGCGTTTCACCGAAATACACCGGTGTTTTGAAAATAAATAAACACCGAAAAACATCCGCCGATTTTTCTCACAAATAAACACCGGAAAGTACACACCCTATGAATAGGCAATTATAGTTGAAAATTGTTCTACAGCAATGAAAGAAAACGACACTGCGGGTTGTTCGGGCCTTTGATATAACACTAAATCAAGTCTTCAATGTATGTCTCCAATGGACTTTTATATTAAAGATTTCTTTTCGTTCATCCCTTCTTTCTCTTGCTCCAGGGTTACTGTGTCCGCCTTAAAACAGCTTACTTGCTTTAGAACAATCCTGCTGACTTCTCTTCAGTTAGTTTTTTTTTTTTTTTAATCAAATGCAACAAATTTCCTGTACAGTAACCTGGTATTTATTATTTTTCGCCGCATTTGAAAAATCTTATGCCATAAAAAAAGTTTTTTTAGTGAAACTTTTGAATCAAAAAGGTTCTTTTCTGAAAGTGTTGATAAAACGATCACACACTGCACCCGCACCTTGTAAGAAATTAGTGTCGCTTCTTTCAATAACATTTTTGCGCGATTTATTTAGAACATTTTAGTTTCATAAGGTGACTCTTCATTTTAAAGGGGTGGGTTATTAAAACGTAATAACTTTGGTTCAAATGATCATTACTAAAGATATAAAGAAGTATTCAATCCGTTTGTGTCATTGCGAATATCATTACCACATCAAAGTGTGCAGACGCGGATTAGGTCAGAAAATGCTACCAGGGCTGTCAGTACGTAGATAAGAACTTTGGGACTAAAAGCAAGATTGCAAAAGCAATAAAGTGAATTGAATAAATGTGAAAGGTTTTTCTTTCAACAAAGCGTTATACATATTTCTCTGTAGTCACTGATAACTTAAGAATCTCGATGCGTGGTAGTCCGAACCACAATATCATCGCTCAGCAACGGTTGGGACTGCGGTATTAAAAGATAAGAACGCCGAGGACCAGATGACGAAGCCCGAATTGTGAACATGTTAGCCCGCACCAGGGTGTAAGATGGACAGGTGGGGAAACGGCCCATAGAAACCTACCACAGCGCTGTGACCGGATATTGTACTCGTCTGCTTGTAGGTACCCCCGATTTGCGACAGATGGCGCTGCGGCGAGAAGAAAAAAATTGGAATCGAATTTGCATGGAACTTTATGGGAGAGTGCGCAAAATAAACCGAGAGCACGACAGTCCTTTATTGAAAATCCACGAGAAACCTTCTCCGTCAGTTTAGCCGGTCGCCACCGGTCGCCCACCCGGAGTGAGAGTTCGCGGTGCTCCACATAGATGGCGCCACAGAAAAAGAGAAAACCGAGGGGGACACAATCCGGTCTCTCATTTGGCTCTCGTTTCCCCACCTGTCTATCTTACACCCTGGCCCGCACCATGAGTTTTTGAAGTCCTCAAGGACTATACACTGTTTACATTGATGCCACATTAGTCACTGATGTGGTCTTTCTGCTGAGCATGTACCGTTTGCAACGTACATTTCGAACTATTGACTTTCATTTTTGTTTTCCGGCAGGAACGATTGGAAGAGACCATCAGCAGGATGCGACGATGCCACGTGCAAGCCGTGCATGCCTGAGCTCAAGTTGCCGTAACTTAATCGGGATGAGGTGATAAAGATATGCCTTACCTCCTAGTCCGTGAACAAACACAATAAAATGAATGTTCGCTCCAGTAGTACTACAGTGATGATCGACCGTTTCTCGTCCTTTGTAAAGCTGACGAAGCACGAAGCAGTTGTCGGCATGGCGAAGGAACCAGGGCTCGGACCTGTGCCAAAATGCCAGCAATTACCGCCAAATTATTTCCTCTTGCTTCACACTTTTAAAAAAAATCTGGAGCGTCTACTTCCTCGCAGCGCACTTGGGGGAACCAATCGTCGCAATTTATAGAGGAAGCTGGTTATATTAAAACAAAACTGTCTATACTGTGGCACTGGTCATAACGTTTCACAATTATCAGTGCCACACGGTATACATTTCTTTCCTTTTTTTTAAACTGATTTTTTTTTTTTTACCATTTTCAAGCCACTTTGAGGTATTTTGCTGGCCGTTTACTTTCCCCACTAAATTTAGCGGGGAAAATGACCTTATGACTTTATGTCACGTCACCCATACAAAACTGCATTTTCCTTGTTAGATTTAGCGGGAAACGTGGTATCACATGACCTCAAGACCAATCCAGTTTCCCCGCTAAATTGAGTGGACAATCGATGTAAACTGACACGACCCATACAAAAATTCTGTTTGCCCACTAGATTTAGCGGGAAAATTGACGTGACATGACCTCAGCACCAAACTAGATTCCCCTCTAAATTAAGTGGGGAAAATGACGTCACATTACTTTATGTCCCATGACCTAAAGACAAATTTATAAACATTTGTCATGTGACCTAAAATAATTCAGTTTACACGTTAAATTTAGCGCGGAAAGTGACGTCACATGACGTCAACACCGTTCAGTTTTCCCCATCAAATTTTGTGGGCAAAATGATGTCACATGACTTAATGTCACGTGACCTCAACACCAATTCAGTTTCCCCGCCTAATTTAGCGAGGAAAATGACGTCACGCGGCTTGATGTCACGTGACCCACACAAATTTAATTTACACGCTAAACTTAGCGGGGAAGTTGACACGTGACCTGCCGCGACTCTTTCAACTATGCCTACAGCTACTCGCTTAATTAGAAAACAGCATAGTTGGAGTCTGTCCTAATGTTCTCTTCCTTTTTTCCCTAAGATTGAATAACTGTCACCAAAACTACTAGGGTGTTGAGGGGTTCTTATTCGAGGTTCCAATCTACAGGGCGAGTCAAATGGATCGTTCACCATTTGAAGGGACCGTATAAATCGGTTCCTTAACTCATCGCGCTAAGCTTTTGTACAGAGGTGTATCCAAATTACTAAAACAATGGGATTCATCCGATGGAAATGCGTTAGCACTGGTACTTTCTCACCCCCTTTTCATACCTTTCTATTCCTTTAGGATTCGTTGCCATTTGTTTATCACCGCTTTCCTGGCATTTATACCGTTTTCATTCGTTTATGACCCGTTTAAAATCGTCTGTGACCCGGTTTCAATCGTTTTTTTACCCCCTTTATCACTCGAGGAAAGAACCACATCCATCGCCGTAGCGACAACTGAGCTGAGCCGCACTCCAAAGCGGCGCGGCGCCGGCTCGTCTCTGGCTCCGCGCCAGCTCTGCGACGCTCGTATTGGTCCGAAGCGCTGACGTCAGCACGTTTTACCCTCTCCGTTTCTCACCGCCGCCGTAGCGAGACACTGAATCTGTAAACACGATGCCTCCTCACCACCCCATTCTCCTCGCGACGTCACGCATGGCGCTGACAAACGGACGCACAGACTGACACCGGCGGGTTTGCGGGAAGACGAGCGTTCTAATGCTAACGCATTAAAAAATGAGCTTACCTTTTTTGAATGGTATTAAATTGAGAGCGCGATTTTGCTGCCTAGCGTTCCGTCTGCTAACAGAAAGCACGGTCTCTAATCGAAATGCGTCATTCAAAACTTATATGTTTAAATAAAGGCAATCGACGATTTACAGATAAATAAATATCTGAATGTTAAGTTGCACTCGGTCGCCCTACATTTGCCGCGCGATCTTGAAGCAATAATTTGTTTTCTTTAAATGTTTCTATTCTTTACAATTGTTCTGAGTCCAGAAGATTTTTTTTAATTTTAAATAAGTCAGCCAGATCAATCACGGGCGCTAAAAATTAACATCTCATAATAATTCGTTCTACAAAACATCCGATTCATTTTTTTTTTCAAGATTGCGCACTGAGTAGAATTTCAGGGTCTCTTTCAGATCCCACTATGCTAAAAAAAAAGGCAATCAAGACGCATAATACATAAAAGTTCTTACATTATCCAGCTAATGTTGCCACAGAGATGCAGTTTCGCTCTGGCCTTTTCAGAACTGAAAATAGAAATGCTTATGGTTAGGGTCGTCACAGCTTAACGCCCTCAATTCCATCAGAAGCCGGCAAGGGGTACGCAGTGTACTTGTGACAAAAAAAAAATCACCTTAAAGGAGCGATGCAACAATTTTTATACTGTGCACAAATACCGCTTAAAACGGATCCCTAACGTTAATGACCTATGAAACACGCGTTCGGTTTTCACCCCACGCAATAGAAGTCCCAGAAAAAAAATTAAGAAAAACGAGCAGCGTTCACCCCCTCAACTCGCAGCCAGAACAAGCGGCCACGTGATCAGGAGCCGATTATATGCCGCCAGTGTTGATCATAGCCACGCGCTGGGGTTGGCAAAGCGCAGGACACGCGCTGAGTTCCAGACATTGTTATGGCTCGGCTGTTGTCGTTGCAGCGATTGGACACGGGTCACAACCCGAATGCTTCTCGAGCTAGTAAATATTACGAGCCCAAGTCGAGTGCTTACGCAATGCTCGGGTCCAATCTATGAACCGCATTCAAATACCGTCACTTGGGTGTACTGCGATCCCCCAGTTACGTCATCAAATTTTGCAAAGGAGAGATTGAATGAAAATGATCGCTTTTGTCCTTGAAATTACACCGCAACAAAGGAGTTTCTTGGCCGATGGCCTTGCGTGTGAGTATCCTTGAGTCCCAGGTGTGCCAGCAAGCTCGTGTAGAGAGAAAAACATTCCAGTTGAATATCGCTGCGCAGCTCCTTTAAGTTTCTTCACCCCTTAAATAACGTGCGCGCACCACATAGGGTTAAGATCGTGCAGAAATGTAACCCTACATTGCGCCTCATAAATAGGGTTCAGCGTTTTTGATAAATACCATTAAACCCCGAAAATAAACCTCCGATGTGTTTTTATCAACATCTGGGAAAACCGACAAAACCCCGAAATGGTTCGCCGTCCCTCAATAAGAAATACCCACGCTTCGAGGGAGGAAACCCTTCATCTACCGCTTTAGAGTGTGTTGCCCCGGAATAGAGCCTTCGCTAAAGTGTCTGCGAAGCTGCTTGTTTCTTCCAAACAAAAATCTTTTTTTTTTTTTTCGGTACGGGAAAGTTTTTTCAGCATTCGGATCTCGTGTACATTCCTGAAGGTGGGAGATTCCGTGCCTGTCCCGATGAAACTTAGGTTTTTTTCCGACACCCAATATCAATATCTAAAAACACCAAATCCGCAAGAGAACAACCCCCCCCCCCCCCCCCCCCCCCCGCACACACGCACTCAAACAAAATACCCCCCAGAATTTTAAGAGATATAGACCCGAAAAACTTGGTACCTATAAGCCCTGAGCAGTCTGGAGTAAAGCTCTACCCTGGGAAAAGTGGCGCCATTCACTGTTGCAGAAATGCTCGAGGCACGTGCCGCGCGCCACTTCTGGGAAATTCATGGCGTCTGAAATCTAGCTCAGAGCTGCGCTGTGCCGACAAGACCTTCACAAGGGCTGCACGTTGCCCGTGCCTCGTGCATCGACGCACCTTCCGCTACTTTTGAAACATGAAGGGGCTTTAGTCTGGGGCAGGCACGAGCAGATGGCTTTTGGAACTGAGTCGTGTGTAGTGCTCTCCAAACTTCTGTGATGATATACGGAAGTTGTTTTAATAAGCCGACGTGTGCCACCTGAAGGAGACCTGACAAGTCCTAAAAACCAAGATGATCGAACTAATATTCTTTTCTAGCGTCTATGACTAATCTCCTTGTTATAGGGGGTATTCACTGGACGTCATATTTGAGGGCGATGTTTGGAGCGCATGCTCAGAACGCGCTCACATTAAAAGGATGCTAAGACCGTCAATCCAGATGGTGCGGTATGCACGCTGCAAATAACTGTGGAAGTTCGCCTGCCAGCACGAACTCAGCAGTTGCGCACATAGCTATGACCGCCAGTGAATGCTCCCTATATACAGGGTGAAACAAGGAGACAGCAGGCTCTTTAAATCGACCGCAAAATTAGGTTTCTTGACCTATCGCGCTACGACTTTGTGCAGCGTTGCCCACAGATGGTGCATTTTTTTTTTGTAATATTTGCAAAGAGCGAACTTGTCTGAGGAAAAAGTAAAGAAAGAAAAAGGCTTAGCTCCTATAGGCAGCCGGCAATGGCCAGGCGGCGCCACGATAGTACTGCATTCAGCGCCACAAGCGGCGGCGCCTCTGTTACTGGGGCGGCCTATCTGCCCGCCGGGCCGTTGCGAGCGACGGCGACCCCGATTTCAGCAGTCCCCGTGTGCACCTGCGTGCGTCCCTGGTTTTTTCGTGCGGTTTTTTAAGACCATCGGGAGCCCTGATAGGTCCAAGTGTTTAGAGAATATTCTAGAGTCGTCATCTGGACACCAGTTTGAGTTGTCTTCACTACTTGTGGCCGCCCGATCGGTCTGTGCTTCGCTCGTCTCCCAGGAAGTGACACAATAAAACGAGAAGGCAGCGAATAGGTTTATTGTACATTCCGGTTGCCCGTCTTCGAGAGCCGGCAGTCCGGACCCGCCGACCCTAGTTGTCGCCCGTCGGTCAGAACTCACAGTCGGAGCCCGTGTCCAGGCCTGCGGATCGTCCTTCCCACGCCAGTACGGCGTAGGCTAGCTGTTCCGGGCTATCTCAGTCAGTTTCGCTGCGGAACCACTACGGGATCGTCATGGCCCAGGCCGGTATGGCCAGGGCTCGCCGCTTCCGCCAGTCCTGACCCGAACTTCGCTGGTGGAATGCTCCCGGGAATCGCCATGGGCCAGACCAGCCAGAACAGCTCTATCGTTCCTGCCCGGTCCCAGCCTCGTGCAGCACGCTCTTCCTCTTTCCTCGCCGGCTGGCCCCGCTCGCGCCTTGCTCGGCCGTCCTCTCCTCCCGTCGGCCACACACACTAGAATAAAATTTGGAACTCAGCATGCTACATAACCGTACGCACATAGCAAAGCCTGGTGTAAAAAGGCAACAGGCAACGAAGTGTATACGTGGAAGGATATTTACGCTTCGCGCGAGATTTTTCCAAACAAAAAACATTAGCAGCCTGTTTCTGCACGCCGTCACATTTGTTACTAGACTCAGCATTAAATTTAGTTGCTGAAACAAACAAAACTTTGTGCTACGAAAATCCACTCGCAGGTTTGGAAGGTTTTGGTTGCGACCACGCGTGCCGAACGGCATTAGCGGCGCCGGAACGGGCCGACGGGCCTTTCGCTTGAAGACCTGATCGCCCGATCCTCGACGTCACAGCGAAGCAGCAATCGGCCCAAATGTTCCTATCGTATTTCTCTATGTGGCTGTCAAAGCGACTTGTAATATAACTTGTAATATGTTTTTTTGCCGAGTAGTCTGCAAAACGAGTTTGTCCGACCACTTTCCGAGCCTGCACATATATTTTCGTTCACTTCCCCCCAAAGAGTTTCTGTAAAATTCACTTACTTGATGCGTCGCACTGCAGTAATCCACTTCTGTCGCCGTGTCGCTTCCCAAGATCTCGAAGGGAAGCGATGAAGTTTGACGCTTGAGTCACCTTCGCGACTGTGACCGTGTTTCACGCAGCAGTAGCAGCGTTTATTTTTTGGGGGGAACTCTAAGAGGTAGGCGAGATGTTACAGGAACCCGGTGAGGTCGTAGAGACTTGAAGTTGGGACTTACTTTTACGAAAAACGGTTCCCAAAAAAGCTCACGCCGACTCGGAATGCAACGTTCACACGTGGTTTATGGATGCGCCCGCCCGCTGCACCCGCGACCCGTGCAGGCCTGGCCTACCCAGTTTCTTTATTTTGCAGCCGCTAGATGGCGCAACGTGTAGCGCCAAACTGCATTGCAGGTTGCCTATGGAAACGCAGCGACGCCACCGGTCTGCAAACAACACGGCGCCGTTCCGCACGGGAAACGAGAGATTGCGCAAGCGGTCGCGACGCCAACTGCCCCCAACGAACGAGCAGACGACGCCGAGAGCCGGCCCTTTCGCAGACAAGGAACTGCAGTTTCTTGCTGTTACCGCGCCTGTCTTTTTTTGTTTCTGCAACTGTCGCCGCCTGCGGAACGCGCGCCGCTTTTGAGTCGAAAGATCGTCTGCTAAAAAGGCCTGCCCTCGGCGCCGTATGCTCGTTTGTTAGCGCATCTGTGTTGGCGGCGTTTGTTGCGCCATCTCTTGTCTCCCGTGCGAAACGGCGCCGTGTTCTTTGCAGACCGGTGGCGTCGCTGCGTTTCCGTAGGAGCTAAGCCTTTTTCTTTCTTTACTTCTCCCTCAGGTAAGTTCGCTCTTTGCAAATTTTACAAAAAAAAAAAAAAAAGAAAAAAGCACCATCTGTGGGCAACGCTGCACAAAGTCGTAGCGCGATAGGCTAAGAAACCGAACTTTCCGGTCGATTTAAAGAGCCTGGCGTCTCCTTGTTTCACCCTGTAGAATGTATTCACTGGCGGCCATAACTGAGTGCGTAGCTTCTCAGCTCGTGCTGACGGCGAGCATCCTCAATGTTTTTTGCAACATGCGTTCCACACCAGCAAAATTGCCGGTCTTGGGGAACTTTTAAGTGTGAGCTCGTTCTGGGGATGCCCAGCTAGCAGGGAGCTCAAACATGGCGTTCAACGAACACCCCGTGTTGTCCTTCGCAGGATGCTAACGGCAGGGAGGTTCTTCAGTTGTCCCGCCTCTAGCGCGAGCTTTCGATAACGCTTTGAGGTCTCGTGAACCTCGAGCGTGCACGCGCAGCCCAAGCACGGCGGAAGGCAATGAGCGCTCGGTGGAAACCGGGCAGCATAAAGATACGCCCTTTCTTTCTCATCCGGGCGGTGACTATAGAGTATAAGGGATGTTCACTGGACGCCATATTTTTGAGCGATGTTTAGAGCGCGTACTCAGAACGATCTCACATTAATAGCGTGCTAAGTCCGCCAATATTAAGGGTCAGGAATGCACGTTGCAAAAGAACTGTAGTAGCTCGCCATCAGCACATATCCAGCAGTCATGCACACGGCTATGACCGCCAGTGAATACTCCCTATGGTAAAGGCCCGTTCAGTAGTATTCTGACTTCCTCGTTGTGAGATTGAGCGCAGACGCATTTTCGACACGAGTGCTGCGTGAGCGCTCGGCTGGGCCTCGTGTCCAATTAGCGCGTCGAGGGACGCCCGTCATCGACTTCGCGTCCAGTTGTCGAGTTATCGCACGCGATTGTGATGACTGTATAGACCGACACACCGAGCGGCTCTGTTTACCTACACGGCCGGAAGGCCGAGCATGCGCAGAAGCAATATGTGGGCAGAAACGGTCAGGCTCTCCGTGTTTTCGCCATTGCGTTGTGTGGTGTGCACTCGTTGTTGACGTTGTCGGGACGCTTCTAGATTTATTTGTCCGTCGTATTTCCCCATAACGTATGCCGCATGTTATGCCCGACTGTTTGAGCTCGCTACCCAAGCCTGAACGGTAGCGGTATCGAGACAAACTATCCGTGGACGGGGTTGCCTTCGACGATCCGTACATAGTAAACAAGGCCTGCTGGAGATCCGACGTGAATTTTCTGCCACCGACGTCGACGGCTCACGTCGTCGTTTATTTAGTTTTTTTCGCCAAGTCAGTTCACGGCCGACACGGTGCATGCGTACAAGTTTCTTGGGGCCTACGATCACTTCGAGTCGGTTTCCGCGCTGCCGGCGGGATCAGCAAACTGGGGTCTGAGAAAGTGTATTTATTAATTTATTAAATACACACAGCGTCCTTCAACTCAAGATACAACATTTTCTTACCCTCATGACCACAAGGCACGCAATTGGTAACGCTTTGTCCGTTTTGCCGCCGATATCTTTTCTCTTGGTAGCAAGGGTGTAGCGAGCCACCGACAAGCGCTTCGCCGGTGCTTTGTGCGCGAAAACCGTGGGAACAAAATCTGGGTGGTCTCGATCAGACGACGGTTTCCCTGCATACAAGCAAGGCTCGGAATGGAGATTGAACTAAAAGCCACACTTGACTTCAAGAAAGTGCTTGCCGCACAAACGGTCGTCCTCGCGAGGCGCCATTCTTTTCGATCCACGGATATTATCCAACTTCTGTTCCTTTGTAAGTCCGCCAGGAACTTGTGGAAACTCCCTCCGGCAGTGGCGTACCAACTTGTTTATGAGTGGGGGTGCAAACCAACCAGACCCGACCCGACCTCCTCCCCCCCCCCCCCCCCCCCCCCCCCCCCCCCCGCAGGGCCGGGGGGCGGTGCTCAATTGGTATCCCTTGGGTGCCGCAGGGCAGTGTTTGACCCTGCCCAGTGACGGCTGTTTCAGGGGGGGGGGGGGGGGGGGGGGCAAAACACATGCCTTGCCCCCCTACTTTGAGAACTGGGGAGGGGGGGCCGGCAAGCGCCCTTCTTGCCCCCCCGGTTGGTACGCCCATGTCCTCCGGTACTTTGGTTGTACGTTTCGGTGCAATTAACGGCTACACAGCTTTGGGGCATGCTAAAATGCAATGACGCCCATGCAAAACGTGCGCCCTTCTGCCCACACCACCCGGCTCCGGCGCGATCGCAGCGCCGCCGCAGCTCCGTGACGAAACGCCCGCGTGTCGGTCTATACGTGGAGGCGGGGTAGGCTTTTCATTAGCTGAATATTGTAGGTTGCATTAAGCCGGCACGACTTCGGACTTTAAGGACTTCGTACGAGGGTGTTTAAAAATTTGTCCGGACAAACGTTTAGCTACCCATCTTGCATGACTTTTTTTATATATTTTTTTCTTTTACTTTTAGCAATTTAAGTGTATTATGGATATTTGCAGCCACCGAGGTGTCCGCAATATGGCGTAGGTTTGTTGAGGAGAAGGCTGCGTACAGCCGAGAATTCAGTTGCACGTCAAAAGATTTTCAGGTGGGCAAAATGAATCCTCAGTCATCCGCCGGGGCAGGCCCGATTACCTTCGTTGCTTTGGTAAGTAAAAACCTAAATTTGACATCGTGATTATTTGCGTCGAAATAACCTTGGCTGAATTTTGAATGGTTTGCCGCATAATGCACTACAACTCCTCTATCTAATAGAATCACTTCACGCGCACACTCAGTGTCATCAGTCGCGGAAGTAGACGGGCGTCCGGCTACCTCCTCGTGGCTGGCACACTTGCGTCCTTCCTTGAACATCTGTATCTATTCAAGAACGCTTATTGGCGGCCAAACGATTTCTCCATATTGTGCAAAACGTCTTCGATTAATATTAGCACCAGGCACATCTTCAGACCACAAAAAAAAAAAGCGCGAATCACTGAACGCTGCTGTTCTTTCGTGCAAATCACAAGTGGGGCAGACATCGTTTCTTGAACCGCAGCCACAAACCAGCAGGCGTAGCACGTTCAAACCTACACTTAGCAGTGATTAGAGAGACAGCAACCTCGCACGAGAAGCGTCGATTCGAGAAGACAGAAGTTTCAATATAACCAGAGTGCAGATACTTTATGAACCGCCCTCGTAAACTACCCGAAACTATTAGTGCAAACATGCCTTCGGCGCTTTTCGCGTTTTGCTTCAAAAAGGGCACCCGTGAGCATTAAAATGTACAACTTGTGTTAGTACCCCAACCGTACACTTTCCACCACTGTAATGGTTTTGATGGCAGTCTTTCAGTACTGATAGAAAAACTGAGAAAACCGGCGAAGTCATGTTCGCGCATAGCCTTCTATATACTGACAAAGCTTGGTAAATCGCCACGAGAAGCGGCCGCCGAGATGGGAAAGGTGGAGCGGCAGACAACGGATAAGAGGAGAGCCACGTGACTGGCGCCCCGCTGTGGCGAGGCGCCGAAACACACATCTCTTGAGCGAACAAGGGTGTTTCGGGTCCTCGCCGCTGCAAGAGCGCTGCGCTGACGTCCAGGTTCCCCGAGAAATGGACCTTTCATGCTCAGTGCTACCAGCCGCGCTCAAAATCTCCGACCGGGCACTCTATGGCTCCGTCTTCGAAACGCCAGGCTTTGTGAGGATAGAGGAGGCTATGGTTCGCGCTAACAAGTGCCCCGAGGTGTGTACGTGTACCTTACGGCTTCTTGTGTGACTGCGTATATAAAACGCGTACGCACAGATGTTCCCCGAAGAAGCGCGTGTCTTACTTTTTCCACGCAGCGGCGTCCTTCTCGGCGGGCTTGCACCTCGGTGACGGGACGAAGCCATCTTCGCTGCCCGAATCGGCAAAAAGCATCGGCGTGAACGTCTTGCGCGGAGGGTCGGCCGGGGAACAGTGAGCCGAGGCTTCCTTTCCCCATGTGGACGACGCCGTGTGGCGCTCTGAAACGCAACCACCTGCGATTGTCCGTCAAGTAGGAGAGAACGACATTAAATATGTATATTCATTAAAATGCATGATTTTTTTTATCATTTTCCGACGAAGAATTTAATAGATGTGGTAAAGCAAGTCATGCCTTGTATGTATGTTATTGTTTTCCTTCATTGTGTCTCGAGATTTTAATTATGGCGTTTTCTAGCATACTCGCCTGCATATATTTTCTTCTTCTTTTTAGAGCGCAGCTCTTAGGGGCCCGTTCCCGGCTTGAGCGGCGTCGGCGTCGGCGTCGGCGTAACCAAGGTCATCCCAAGGTCACGTGACCCCTCCCAAGGTCATCTCAAGGTCACGTGACCCCAAGATGACCCCACGTGACCCTTTCAAGGTCACGTGTCCCCTCTGAGGTCACGTGTCCCCTCAGAGGTCACGTGTCCCCTCTGAGGTCACGTGACCCCGAGGTCACGTGGTCTCCTCCCCAAGGTCACGTGACCCCTCCAGGTCACGTGACCCCCAATGCCACGTGACCCCCTGAGGTCACGTGACCCCTCCCAAGGTCACCTCAAGGTCACGTGACCCCAAGGTGACTCCCACGTGACCCCCAAGGTCACGTGACCCCCTGAGGTCACGTGGGGGTCACCTTGTGGGTCACGTGACCTTGAGGTGACCCCCACGTGACACCCAAGGTCACGTGACCCCCAGTTCACGCCCCCCGAGGTCACGTGACCCCCTCCCCGAAGTCACGTGACACCCCCCAGGTCACGTGACCCCCCCCCCCCCCGGAGCATATTAAAGAATAAGGGGAGGAGGAGGAGAAGGAGGAGGGGTCTACCCTCTCCTCAGTACCCTTCACTCCTCCTCCTCAAGAGCTGCGCTCCAATTCGGCGTTACAGGGGTTTGTAAACGGCTTTCACTTTTTTTTGTTTTTCTTGTTCTAGTTAGTCCTTGACTGAAAAACATTTCTAAAAAGCCTGGATGGGACACGTATATAAAAAAAAAACTACTGCGAATAAGAAATTTTGTTTGAGCGATATTTGCGCCGCAAGACGCGATTTAGGTGCAGAAGGGGAAGGTAGCAGCCCGCTAAGCCCCGCCCCGTGCTTTCACGGTACGTACACCTCTCATCGGCTGGAGGAGATGATTGACGTGTGAAATGTTGGTTGTAAACTTGTATCTCAGTGCCGTAATAGTATTTTAATCTACTTTGTTTATTTTTGACAAACAAATAATTAAGATAGAGTCATTAATGTTTTAAATGAATTCTGAGATTGCTTGTCCCGCTTTGGTTTGAAACGTTAACAAACATGGGCGTCTGTAGAGTGCTCAACAAGCGTACATCTCGTTAAACTCGTCAATGTTTATGATTGCGAGTTGTTTTAAGTTCGCACAGTTGTTTAGAGGAAGATATTCACAACCGACGAAAGCAAACAACTGTCGGAAGTATACGCGCCATTGGAAGCACCGAGCGGGTGTTTGTTTTCGTTGCGGGACTGACCTAAGCCTAGAATCCCACATCAACTATTTTGCTTGATCAGGCAGATTTCTTTTTTTGCGCGTGTTGCTGCTGAATAAAGATCTTGGATCCCATAATAGCGGCCCAGCTGCCTTGTTAATTTTGCAACCGTCGTGATTGTGATCGTGGTTTTAAAACTGAGAAGATGTCTACACAGGTAAGATTTTGTGAGCCATTTGGCTGGAGGCAATTGGGCGTCCGGCTCGAGACAAGTTTGTCTAGGTATGTTCCCGTCATTTCGCTTCGAAAGGCAAATAGCTCTAAAGTTTTCCAGTGCAACTGGACTGCCAAAGTGAAAATTTTTCTCACGGGAACATGCAGGTGACGATAGACGGTGGTAGAATAGCAGACGATGCAGAGGCTGCCACTCGTCTGCTCGTACGACTAGCAGGCGCGGTTACAGGCGCCAGGCTAGACGCATGCACCGGATGTCGCGAAAAGGAGACACAAGGCTTGTTAGCGTGTTCGGTCGAGCAACCAGGCCAATCCAGTAGTAATGGGCGGGGCTACTCATTGTAGGCGTGGCTTAGAGCTGGCCGTGACGTCCACCTAAATTGCGTTCAATATTACACAAAATCAATTTTTTTGTGTGGGAAAATTAATAACAAAAATACGTGTTCCATCATGCCGTTGAATTTTTTATTTTTTTTATTTTAGGTTTTTTTAATGGACGCAGGATGTGGCGAGCACCGATTACCTCATTATCGCCCCACAGTCAATCAGATTCCGACATTAGACGATACGAATGCTGAACGACCAATCACGGAGCGAGAAGCGCGAACCTAATCAGCCACAACCTGCGCTCCTTCGTATGTCACTAACTAAATTCTTAACAACGTAGCAGAGAAAGGCTGACGTCCAATATACTTATGACGCAGCATATGTTTTTTTTATTACAATTGTTTCAGCACTCCCAATAACGTAGGGGACTTTAATCCCAACAAGGAAAAATATGGCACATCATTCTGAATTAAAAAAATAATAATTTCCGGAAAGATGGTGAACTTGTTGCGATAGAACAAGACTCCGTTTGACCTTACGGTGGACAGCACCAGGCGCAACGAGCCATCCCAGCCAGTCCAGCGCTGACAACCTTTTATGTGACTATACGTGCTCCACGCGTCTCTACGACTTTCTCGCAGATCCCGTGAAACTCACACGGTATCGGATCAACTCAGAAGACTCGCGGTGTCCTCTCTGGTCTATCATAAGGTGAAACCCTTCCTTCAGGGGCAACGGTCACCACTTTCTGTTACACCTCTTTTCTCCCGTGCACGTATTGTTTTCTTCTTTTTTTTTTTTTATTAAAGTTTAAAAGCGGTATGTCTTCTAGTAGTGCGGCACCACGGGCCTCAGATACGGACCAACGGCATTTCTGTGGTGCTTCAGCCCTTCAGGGTTGATAACGATATTATTATTATTATTATAATTATTAATATTTTACCAGCATCGCCTTCTGCGCGTTGCCACCTTCGTCTTTTGGGTTGTGAAACGCGTACTGCGCATGCGCAATAGCTCGTTCCTGCGTAATGCCAGATGCCACGCATAGGCCCAAAGCCTAGTGACTCAGCAGTTTACATCTGGATGTTAAAGTTGAACTTTACTGTGTAAATGGCCATGTCACTAATATCGCGACCTATCTTCTTTCCAAGTGCTAGAAAGGTGCATAAGAGGACAGTGTGGATTTGTCGGGGACCTGCAGACCGGCGAAATTACTGAAAGTCCATTATTCCGCAAATAATTAAAAAGAAAACGGCGTATTAAACTGAACGAAGCTGTCGATAACGTACCTTCCTGACGCGTCCCACAAAGCTCGCAGGCTTGGCCGAATCGACAGTAGTTCTCTTCGAAGATGATGAGCGGCCGTTTGGGGCACTCGTCCACTTCGCGACAAAAGACTTCCAGCGGAGGAATCATGGACACGAAGTTCATTGACCGGACCGCAGCCGCAATGGCGCGATAAATGCCGGCTCTGCAGAAATGTTGATGCGCATCAATTGACCTTCTTTTTTTTTTTTTTTTTCAGTAAGCTTTTGGACACGCGTACACCCTCTTCTCTGGCCGTGCTTCGCGCTATGGCCGGTTTTGATGGCACCATTCTGCACGACAAACATGTTCAACTATCCTTGCAGGTAATTTGTAGTTATTGACGATTTTTTTTAGATATATATGTATAGATAGTAAGGGGCATAAAAGCAATGAAAACCGATGCAACAGCCTGATGCCAATGGATTCTGACGGATAGACATACTTGGTTGCCCTTCCTTTGTAGTGCGCAGACGACGTCAAGACGGCGCTCGTTGCTAAAAAAAAAAAAAAAAAAAAAAAAAAAAAACTTTTTTTGTATATCTCAAAAGCGCTCTGAAGGAATGGTATTTGTAGATGCTCTGTGACGTCGTGGTGTGACCTGATATCACGAAGTCACGGGACGTGACGTCACATTGTTACGTCATGTTGCCAGTTATTGTTACGCTCTCGTGTGTCGTCGCAGTTTCACTTGACATCACGCGATCAAATCGCACTGAAACCTTTGTCCACCGTTACTCTGATGACCCCACATGATAACCGTCCGCAAAATTTGACGGTGGATGTCACACCGGATCAGTATAGCGGGTCACTGTTTTTGTGACGGTTTCTCCTGACACTATTTCGTGGCGTTACGCTTATCTCGTGGAAACCAATCCCGTGACACGTTCCGTGTTAAAACGTCCTGGGCGTTCAAAACAATGCTTCAATCATACCGTAGCGACACTAAGGGGCCACTTCACACATTTGAGTTTGAGTGTTACTACAGTGGCTTAAAGGGGGTAGTGTGGTTATCGCGTAGCCTCCACCATGCATCGGGAACGGCCACTCCTTGGAAGAGGATGTAGGTGGCGCTTCGATCCGCAGCTCCGTTGGGTGCCTCAATCGGCCGGCAGATAGAGGCACCCTAACACGCTTCATAACTAATATAAATACATCAAAAACAATTACTTGTTTTCAGTGAACTTCCTACGACATGAATTGTGTTTGAAGGTGAATAACAAATGTGAAACTAGCAGACGACAGTGTAGTCGACAGCTGCGAATCGGCCGCAGCTGGCCGGAGCCAAGCTGACCAAGCGGCCAAGCCGGAGCCATAGCCGGAACGACGGTGCTGCAAGCGCCAGCGCCACCCGCGGCCGTCTTCCAACGCTGTGCCGCTTCTCCGGTTTCGCTCGTTACACTACCACCTTTAAGCCACTGTAGTGTTACCGAGTGCGTTACGATGGCTTGTGACCACCTTACACTTAAAGTCCCTTAATACTTCTTTTACAAGAAACGACAACCAATACAAAAGACAAAGCACATTCCGCTGGAACAAAATGGCGGCATTCAATTCAAACCTCTGCTGTGCGCCACCATTCGCTTCCTAAAACCTCTACCGTCCCGCAGTCGGCGCTTCAAAGAAAGTCGCTACTTGTAGGAAGCTCATATCTAGAGACTTTACTTGCGTTGGCGCGCTGGCGCCTTTTACCGGGTAGCCCTGGAAACACTTCCGACCAGTGTACGCACCAACAGGCTGTTTACAAGCATGTACGCGTTTGTCCACATTAGGCGTGGGCACAGCGCATGCGCAGTGCCGTCAGCAGCGCCACCGCAGTAGCGTGGCATCAGAGAATTCAATCCGTCTGTAACAAAGTTTTAAAAATGGCGCCGATCGGAATGTGGTCTAGGGCTTCACGATAGACGGAACACGTGTGTGTCGTCTAGTCGTATAGCAGCCACTAATTAACGGCCACGACGCATTTTATCACACCAAAATGCAAACGTGTGACCCTTCCCACAAGCCCCGGATGTTCATACTTGCTGGTGGGCTTGTTGGACAGGGACGAACAGCGGTTCCTGTCACGGGTAAAGTAGAGTTCTTGGAACAGCTCTGTTTTCCTCCGGAAGTACTCGAAGCAGAGGAAATGCTTCAGACGCGCCCTGCCCACGACCAATCCGATCAATGCTTCCCAGAGAAGCGCGTTGAAGCAGCAGAGCTGGGCTATAGACTGCCGGGCGAAAGAGACGAATTCTTCGGTGGTTTGTAGTTTCTGAGGAGTGGCCGGGAGAAAGAATCGAATCAGTCAGCTTGAAATTCTTTTTTTTTTCTTCTTAACTATTGAGAACATGGGCGACCAAAAACCTTTATGTTTAAACACAATTTCGTTAAAGTTATATTAGTTGGCACATTATAGATTATAAACATTTATGTAGAGGGTGTAAGGCTTCGACAGGGCACAGTTCACAGCACTAACAGACTATTTAAGTGAGCATTAACAAAGTTTTCTTTGACGAAAATGCGAAAAGCAAGGTTGTTTTCGGATAAAAAGTAATAACAGAATTTGATGAGCAATGCTTAATATTTCAATATACTACATATGTTTACAATCATGAAAATAACATCCATTGGTGTTATTTCTAAAGAAAATAACATAAACGGCACTTTCAACTAAAAATAAATTAAGCACAACCTGCTAAAGATTCACGGTGAGAAATCCTCTATATAAATATTTACATTTAAAAAGTTTTTTTTTTTTGATACTGTTGATGGACAAAGTTATATCTATTCTTTTATTTCCGAAATATGAAATTTACATTTTTTTAAATACACCCTTCAGCATGCCATCAATATAGCTTTGAGCGTGCTGAGAGATTTTAGTGATAAATTTAAAAGCTTGTGTACATAAATGTAGAGTGTTAACAATAGTTTAAGACAACTCTACACATGGGATCTAAGTCAAAATTATTTTTATCTCCTTACGCCCGTGTGCCTCGAAGAACTTCAACAATAGCGAATAGTCAATTTCAAGTTGTCACGAATAGCTTTCGTGTAGAACGCTTTGGGCAAGCTACCATAGCAGCATGAAGTTAACAAACAAATATTGAAAAGCTTTCGACGGTTAGTTTTCACGTACCGTTGACGCCGACATCAATTTTGCGAAAGTCGCTTTGGAATCCATTGTTTCTGCGCATTGAAAGAAGCAACCACGGATTGTTCACCAGCGTTTAAAGGTAGCGTAGTAGCATTAATTACAGGCAACTAATTAAAAGTAGCTTCTGAGAGTAATAACAATAAACTCGACCCAGGTGAAAGCAGTGTTAGACGAAAAGTGGAAACTAAAATGTATGCTCGATGTCATGAAAATTACCATACAAAATAATGTGGCTGCCGGCGACTCCCACATCTCAGATTTACTGGTTAAATGCTGCCTAGGTGTTGTAAAGAGATGATAGTTGACCTAAGATGGTCTAGGCAAAATTCGCTTTTATTAATTAAAAATATAGATGTAACAGCGTCACAGGTGAGATTACAAGGAGCAGTCTTCAAGTTGATTCATATCACTTTAACAAACTGCAATGATATCAAATCTAGGCGTAACAATATTCGTTTCTTTCATGACACTCACTGTCGAAATTGTAGGAATTTAGAACCTTTCATAAAGGTGATTTGCTGAATATAATGCTTCCCTCAAAACTAAAAATATAAACAATTTTTTTACCGGTTTTACGATTTTTTGAATTCGATAAATTCTTAGAACAGAATAAACCTTTCGGAAAAATCCCAGAAGACCATGAAACGAGGGAAATTGTATGGTGTTTGGATGTACGGTCGTGCCGGCTCAACCGCTTTGTATATCGTGGTAGCCGCTACGATTCATTTCTTTTTATAATTAGAAGCCCAGAACACATAAAAAATAAAGCGAACGAAAAAGGTCATCCCAAACTATGTTTTGCTCTTTTTTTTTGCCTTTTCTGCGTTTTGAAATCACAAACTGTTAAACCAACGTCAACTTCCGTCTTCGCTTCTTGGATAATTTCACTTGTCGTACATCTGAATGAATGTCAAAGCAAACTGGGGGCACCAGAAAGATACATGCACCAGAAAGATACATATTATGTAAGTAATTTAGACGTAGGAATTGCGAGAAAAAATACAAATATGTTTAAATAGATAGCATACCGTAGTCTGTTTGTTGAGAAGGAAAAAGCAGGTGATGCATTCTAGAAGTGATATCTTGGACGTTACGCAAATTTGTCAACAGAATGTAGCATATCTCCCTGTGGTACGTTTTTCCAACGTGCACTTTCACTTCTGCGTTTTGGTTATTGAGCTGGAATCAATAAATAAATGAATCAATCAATCATCCAGTTAAACAATCCTTTTGGTTTTCTTTTATATAGAAAGATGGTAGCTGGGGCAAAAGGCGGCAGCCAATGCAGCTTGACGAGACCGCGCAGCTCCAAGATGACAATACCGGAAGTATTACGATAATATTATTTATTCAGAACCAATCCACAATCAACAAACCGTAAAGTCGTAGAACATTTCCACAATATTCGTCAGTGCCTCCAGTTACCAGGGCAAGCGGTCTGATTCAAAGGCTTTTACGGAATCAAGTGCTTTCACTTGTTGCCGCAATACCAGATGAGCTTTAGTTACTCAGCTAGAATGACATGCATTAAGAAAGGAAAATACGTACGTCGTCTTCTGTTTTATTCACTAAACTATCTGTATTTTTCCACTAAACTGCTGCATGCCTGGTGACGTCGACCTCGCCTATTTCTTTTCAGTGCTTACATTTTTAGGTTTTTGTTTTTGTTTTTTTATGTAGAACTACGTCTTTTACCGCGCTTGGAAGGGGGTGCAAAGTTGGGAGGTTGATGTCACGAAAACTTGGTCACAGAAGTGGCGTCACACGGATAACACGCGGCGTCTGCTACCAAGAACCAGCAGTGCGCACGCGCGTCCTTTCTTATCTGCTGGCTTGCTCGTTTGCTCGCTTCAACATGACACGCTCCTGTCTGATTAAAACGGCTATAGACGCCACTCTCCGCTCATCGCTCTGGACAGCGGCCGAGCTCGCGTGCTCTGCGGCACGGGGGTAGTTCACGCGACCCTCTCGGGCGACTTGGCGAGGCGTCAAAGGGATGCTGAACCAAGCATATCAGTGTCCAAAATAAGTGCCGCACATTTTTTCCACGAGCCAGCAGCCGCCGGTGTGCGCGAGCACACGCAATGAAATCGACGTCACAGTTTCCCATCCACGCTCAAGATGACAGTGAAATGTGTGGGCTCCAGGGAAAATGAGAATAAAGACAAGCTTTTCATCTCCACAGTCTAGTTTAAAAGGTAAGCGATTTATTGGTCTAACAAGCACGAAGCTTTCAGTTGTGGAGATGAAAAGACTGTCCTTATTCTCCTCTTGTCGGAGCCCATACATTTCACTGTTATCTTAAGCGCAAATGGGGGACTATGGCGTCAAATTCGTTGCGTGTGCTCGAGCATACCGGCGGCTGCTGGGTCGTGGAAAAAACGTGCGGCACTTGTTATGGACACTGAAATGTTTGGTTCGGAATTCTTTTAAAAACAATTTGATGCAATACACCTTCCCGGAAACATGTGGTGCCCCCAACGTCTGCTTTACGCACTGTGACGTTCAAATGTACGACACGATCCAAGAAGCGAAGGCGAAGTTGACGTTGGTTTCACAGTTCGTGATTTCGGAACGCAGAGAAGGCGCAAGAAATGCAAAATAGGTTATGTGATAACCTTCTTTTCCGTTCGCTTAATTTTTGCGTCGTTTCTGACCTCCTAACGACAAGAAAAAATGAATCGTGCAGCTTCCAGGATATACGCAGCGTTCCAGCCGGCACGAGCGTGCACCGAAACAGTCCCAAATTCCCCTCGTTGCAAGGTCTCCTGGGATTTTCCGGAAAGGTTTATTTCACATGTGCGCCTCGGAGATGGCGGTGCGGGTCTGAACATTTGCATTTACCGGACTCAGAACAACGGCCATTCGCTTCTTGCCCGCACCCAGCATCGTCATGCGGTGGGAGCCCGTAGACGTTTCTGTAGCTGCGGCCGTAGTTCTACGGAAATTTCTGAGGCATAATAATAAACCTATGCACAAACCGCTTATTTTTTTTTTGTATTTGCGAATGAGGTCTTTCAGCAATTAACTGTCTACCAGTGAGCCCGCTGGCTCCATCGCCGCCTTTCTACAATATTTTATCTTTTTTTTTTTTTTTTTTTTAATTGCACCCGAATGTTTTGGAGACAGGTCCGCTAACACTTCAGAAAAATCGGGTGAGGTGGCGCAAGCCACCACCCCATTGAAAAAGGAGAGCTGTATGCATCCTTCCGTTCATTCATTCATCCAACCGTCCACCTATACCAGAAGATGAACTGCGCTCGAAGTCCTAGCGTTAAGTATTTAAGTGGTTGCCGTAGGCTCCGTTCTACTTCGTCTCTTGCGAACGAAGACGACCTTTAAAAAATCTTATAAATGGCGTCTCTTCGGTAAGTCGATCAAAACAAAGGGCACCTTACCTCGTCTTGAAATATCATGCTTTCAAATGCGGATGGTCCGCCACAAAACTGGGACAACCTGTATTTAAAAAGAAAAAAAAATAGCAGGAGGTAATTGAGATCTTCGGCGGCTGAGAGGAATACCTTCTTTCATCGTGGCTAAGCTAAATCTTGGATATTCGCGACTCCAGCAAAACGGACGCCACCAAGCGGGAAAACCCGGAACCAGCCGGTCCAGGTCGCCCCGCGCCCCTCCGCGTCTCTGGTGGCTTTCGCGGATACGTGTTGTCGGCGCGGTGGCGAACAATGTAATTTGACGATGGTCCGAAATTTTTTTAAGTTTGCCTGATTGTTCATTAGTCTGGTGAAGCCTCAGTAGATTGTTTCCTTCCATCACGTGTTTGAAAGCCCGTTTACTCCACAATACACGGTGGCGTGCTTTCGATTTCTTGGCTGAGGAGGAATCACGGAAAAACGTTTTGGTTTCTTGTCTGTCTCGAATCACATTCAAAGTTACGACTACTTGGTAATTGATAAGTGGTCTCTTTATAAGGATGCAGAACAGTGGACTGGGGACGACAGACGGGGTGTTTCACTGGAGGGAATACTAACGTTGCAGTCAAGTAAAGGGAAGGTTTGATGGCTGCTTTTCTTGAGTTTGGCTGCGTTCGATTAGCTTCAAGTCTGAGGCACCCAGGCCGGTCGGTGCGTTGGCTATTCATCTTGGCTGCTTTTCGCCGAGAAAGCCTCTGGACCACAACAAAGGAGTTGGACTGTTTTTGCAATTACTTGATTCCGGAAAACCTGCTTGCTGCATACGATTAATGAGGGAAATTGTCTGCTTTAAAAAAAATGGGGGACGCGTCTCGCAAAGTTAGAAGCTGTCACGGCATTATGACCTATCGCGCCTCCAATATTTATATTATACCCCCTTCGAAGCCAGTTGCAATATACGTCTACATTGTTCAGGTTGACCGGCCACAAAAAATACTAATTTTCTCCGACCAGGACTCAAAGTAAAGTTCACTGCAGAGAGGTTCTGCGTAAATCTCCGATGAAGGTTCTCTTCAGTTTGCCCGAATTCGTCTCCGTGCTACCGGCTGCTACCATTTGGCTGAGTTTAAGTAGTATCTCTCTGTCTGTCAAATATACTTTTATTCAGCAGTTCACTTCATAGCTAGTAAACTGAGCCCACATTTAAACCCGAAGAATATACTAATATTGCTTTAGTGGGGCCCATAGTAAGTAATATAATACATAACCCGTATATTCATCAAAATAACTTCTCGATTGCTACTAAGACATGAATTGAAATACGAGTATCAGCTGCTTAGTGGGGCACCAGCGCGTTAATACGCTCTTTGACTCAAGAAGCGCTTGCTTAATTTTCGTGATTTTCCTGCAGCCTGTGTTGTTGACCGAGCAGACGACTGGAGCTGTTTTTTAAACGCGGATACGCGCAAAAGCTCGATTTTGCGGACACATAAGTCGCATGGTCGAGGCATGTGAGTTAGCTGAAGATTACTCTCGGTGGAACAATTTTGTAGGCATCGCCGCTTTCCTTAGCTGATTAAAACTGATTGGAGTCTATTGCCGTCTCTCCGGAGCCCATAGTTTCGGTTTTGAACAAAATCTCTGATTCGAGAGTTTGATATAAAAAGAACAAAAAACACAAGGAAAACAAAACTATGCTCTGCAAGTTTATATGCACCGGCTACACTTAACTGTCGCATTTCAGATACCTATAATATTGGGCATTAAAGAAAAGAAAACCTGTTAAATTCAATGCGCCACCCGTTCAGGCGGCCCGGCCGAGCCGACGCGACCTGGACTCAGCCACCATGTTTGTTTGGTGGTGGCGCCCCCTATTAGCCCCGAGAGCGAGCAGAAGCGTCGCTGCGGTCGCCGCGCCCGGATTGGGTGAGGTGTACTGTGACGTCAGGGGGAGTACTCCGCTCCGCGGTCTCGCATCGGCTCGCCTCCCAGCACCGGTTTCCTGGTTTGGCGTTGTGTGCCGCAAGCTCTTCGAGGAGCTGGACTTCGTTTACCTGGTGTGCAAGACGTTCAGTTAGGCCGGTATTGAAGTGCTTCCGTACATTTTATAAGCCTGCTTGTCCCTTTTACCTTAAAAATTGGGTTACAAATCCCGAAAGCTTTCGGAGGAGAACCTCCCCGTCCGTCCGCACGACACAGGGCAATCTTGCGAGGGGTCGGTGAAGCGATGGCGCAAGCGTTTCAGACGCTGGAATTCTGTTCCTTGCACGTTCATGATTTAAGACGATATTAGATACCGCTTTCAAGGCATTTGAAGTGGCACTTATATCATGGGCCTTTGGGTGGTCGGCAAAATAGCTCGCGACCCTGACTCTGCGCTGCCACTGTGCATGCGCTGGTTCGCAGGTGTTTTAAAGGCCGTGCGTCTGATGATCTTGAAAGTGCTCGTGGAACAGGGTTGTGTTACATAAATGTAGCTTCTTCGCGAATTAATTATATAGTTTATACACGTATGCAGGCATATTTCTTAGAAGATGCACAATTACTGGAAATTAGATTGTATGGTAGCAGCAAAAACGGCCGAGTTGCCCCCAATTGTCTGTATGATATGTATTGAACTGCGAAGCTATGCACGGCAATAGTGCCGTAATATGGAACGTTTATACTTTTTCCTGACGTTCTTTATTCCAGCCTATTCCGAAAATACACCGTTTAGTCTGAATTGTCATTTCCAATTAAAAGAGACGCTGCTGCAGGTCCCCAAAGGCTTCCTCAGCCTCCAAACTCCCTACAGCTGGACTCTCTGACATCAGAGGAAAACAGGAGTAAAAGCAAGCATTCGAACGTCTGTCCAGTGGTAGATGCAGCACCAGCAGCAGAAAATGTGAAACCTGTGAAGGGCGACAGTCTGCGTGAGAAAAGCTTCTGGTATTTTAGCTTCAGGACAATTCGATTTAAGTAAAATCTCAATTTCAGGGCTTAAGGGGCTGATAACGAGCTAGACACCTTCGCTTACCTTTGTTATACATTACTTGAGGGTTGATATAAACAAGTCCACAAATACCACCCGTGTAGTCCATTGAAATACTATCTGAATCCAGCAAAGGTCAAATGCAAGCAATGTATATAATAAATGTTCCTTGTTTTGTTTTTTTTACTTTTCCCCTGCACTTGGGCTGTCTTACTTGTGATTCTTTCTTGGTGGCCCAGACTGTATTTAACATGTTGCTCAAGCAGCATGCAGCTTTTCTGCTTCGGCGATCTTGTTTAAAAACAGAGATACAAAAAAAAACATAACCTGCCAATTCATTCAGACCATCAGCAGCATTCATTGTGCGAGATGTAAATCTATAGTAATGCCCCTGCAATTGTGGCCATATTTCTTTATTTTTATATACCAGCTGCGATTCATGCGTTGCCTGCCCTGTCAACCATGCTTAAAATGTTGGTTGAAGTTTCGCCTGTAGCTACAGGCCATACCTCAATAAAGGTTGATATAAAAATGTCCACTTCCTACAAAAAACACGCCAAAAAAAAATTAAATAGAAACGAGCGCGCCGACAGCTAGCGTCGTCACAGCCTCCACAGGGCGAGCGGGGCGAGCCGGGGAAAAATTCTCTCCTCGCCGTGACGTCACCCCGGTTCGCCGTAAGGGGGCGCCACGCGAACTTCTCGGGGCTAATAGGTCGCTGGAGTCGCGAATATATAGATATATTCTCAGTAAGTGGATTCCCAACCAACTGGAAAGCGGCACTTTGCAAAATCGCTCCTTTTTAGTTGTTTTTAACTTCCTTTTGTGAGTTTACTTTTGTTAAACAACAGTGTTCTTGTTAAACATAGCTCGTTCAAATGCAGAATCGATAAATGTTCAGACTCGTACAAGTACAAATATCGCACCTGCAGCTCATCACCGTCATCTTCTATAGTAAATGACAGGCTAAGAACGGCAGGAAGGTTTTTCAGCCGTCCTGCCTCCAGTACGAACTTCCCATCTTCGATAAAACTTTTGCGTCTCGTGTGAGCTTCAAGCACGAGCACGCGCATCCAATGCACGGCGAAAGGCAGGAAGCGCCTCCTGGAGGAGGGGAATTAAAAGAGACGCTCTGCCGTTCTCATTCTGTCAGTGACTAGATCTGCCAACCAAAATCGTCTAACAAACTGTCAGCCCTTTCACGTTAGGGTGGACCGCAGGCGGCGCTGCGAGCAACTGACAATGGCTAGGTGGCGAAAGTCGCCGCCCTATTTAAAGGGTTTAGCCTCACCCATCCATCGATCCATCTATTCAATCCAATGCTATGTGAGTGTTATGCGACCTTCGGGAGGTGAGCAACGACACGAAGTGTGCGTAGCCTCGTGATACGTTGACTGTGCCGGATTGGCTGAGCTGTAACCGGAAGGATAGCGGGTAGACCTCGATGCTAGATGCCTTGAAGTGTACCCACTCTTTTTTTTTTTTTCGATCAGGCATTAAGAGCTCGGCGTTCTGACGTCAATACAACCCGTGTGCAAGAAGCAGACGAACGTGTGCTAGCTCCGCATAGTCATGGACAACTCATCGCTCCGCAGATAATGAGTTCCCACGACAATGAGAGAATAACGAATTGCGATGCAAGAAGCGTGAACAAATTAAGCCAATATATGCGTTTCTTAAGCTCACAGTGACTGTACACTCTAAAAGAGGTGTCCAGTTTCATACAAAACATGGAGGAAGTCAACCACTGCAATTAGCGGGAGTGGATATCCCATCGAATGACGATGCTCAGAATATACTTATACCTGAAAAATGCGATGTGCGGACAAAGGACACGACGCTTCACTTGAGAATTGACATTGCCCACATTTCCTCTTTTTTCTTTCGATCTAATCATATTCTGAGCTTTGTCACTCGCTAAAATCCATCGGTTGTTCGCCGTGATTGTCTGCCAACGCGTTCTGCAAGAAAGTTTGCCAACGCGTTCTTCAGGAAAGTAAACAGATTTTTGTTTTGTTTAGAAACTCAAGGCTAAAGTTATTATGTCCATGCTTCTTGCGTCGTGATTTATTCTTGGCTATTCTTATCGTTTAGTGCCGCAATCTCGTTTGCTGTTGGGGATTACGAGATGATCGGGGCTCGCCACGCCCCACTTTCCTTAAACTGTAAGTGTCTATACTCCGTTTCACGATAACTTGGCGAACTGTGGAGGCCAGGGCCCCGTGACCCAATTAGAGCGTCGGAACAAGGCACGTGACCCGACGTCACTGGGGCATTTGTGTCACTACGCCAAATGCGAGGCCCGGAGGAACCGGCTGTCGTCTGCTAGCCAGGAGTCGTCTGCTCCGAAACCAACCAGCTCGGAGGAATGGACACCGCAGCAACATTTTCGTACGTTAGAATAGCGAGCACTTCGGCAACGGTTCGTGAGACAACCCTGCGCTCAATTTAGCCTCGAATCTGTGACAGGTGGTGTGATGTTTCGAGCGGAAACGGCCGATTACACGGCTGCGATGGCCGGCGATCGCCAAATGGCAACGGCGCTACCATAGAGTAATTATAATGTGCGCTAGAGGTTCAACTGGCGCTAGTGTGCTGCTGCAAATTGAAGCAGACAGCAACCCGTCGGAAATTGACTTCCGGTAATGCTTTTCTATAGGAAGAAACGAGTACATTTTCTCGCTGCGCACGATTACACTGAGAGCAAATATCACAGATATTTCGTACGTACTAGGCACATTGGGACATTTCTCAGTCGCGCAGACGAAATAATTGGTCAGTTACGGTGTTTTTATTTAAAATTCGTGGCACGAAACACGGTGCTAAGACCGTTTCGTACATGTATTTCTGTGCACTGCCGGACACTGTTAGCGCGAACACGGCGTCGGCGCTTTCCGCCATGGGGGATATACGTGTCAAACGAACGAAGGACATGTGGAAAACCAAGAGCCCTTCAAGAACTACGCAGTAACACTTGATAAGTAACTCCTTGTGCATGTAGGCGGTCAAAATACATTGAAAGCCACGTAATATAGTCCGATTTGCAATAAATAAGTACTCCTTTATTTCTTTTTTTTTTTTTGCCCGTGAATATGTGCGAAGATGCATGTTCTGGGTTCAAATCATCAACAACACGCTCCAAATCTTTACAAATAGGGAGAGGTTAGAGAAGAGGTGCCCGATAAAAACTGCCTGACATAGGAAATAATAAAAAGACACACCTTTTGTAGCCGACGTGCTTTATTTTTTTTACATTCGAATGTTCTTTAACCAATCGTAAAGATGCACCACGTAGTCATATTCATAGAGTGACAGGACGGGCATATTAGCAATATATAATCGGCACCGGAATGCTAGGGAACCTTGAATACACTCTACATTCCTTTCGATCGTTAGTTAGCTCAGAATCGTCACTCGTTTTTGCATACCTGCCATGGAACAGAGGTTTGGGCTTGAAATATAGCGAAGCGTAACATCGTTCAATGGTAAAGAAAAATGCTGCAATTAAAGCAATTACACTTTTACAATATTAATAAAAGTACAGTGGTAATCACACTTGTCTATAACGCGCGAGCGTGCGGCTTTCTCCGGGGAGCGCTAGACTGGTGGCATTCGCGGAAAATAAGCTAGTCACGTGGCGCGACATGGAACGGCCCGCTCGAGGGGTGTCCTGCCCACTCTATCAGCTGGCGGCGAACGCGGAAGGCTGCTCGCACGCTTTTTACAAACATCGTTGCTCGTACAATAAACAAACTAAAGCATGAAGGCGTATCAACGATGTCGTCATCAAAAAAAAAAAATATATGTCATAAAGCACTTTACTTTTATCGCTTATCAAGCTGATAGAGTGGGCAGGACGACCCTCGAGCGGGCTGTTCCATGTTTCGCCACGTGACTAGCTTAGTTTCCGGGAATGCCACCAGTCTAGCGCTCCCCGGAGAAAGCCGCACGCTCGCGCGTTATAGACAAGTATGATTAGCACTGTACATACTATCCGGTACAACCGAAATAATAAAAGTTAATGCTATTTTCCGGCGAAAAGACAAAATTCACGCGCGTTTTCCCATAGGAATGCACAGGAGCACCGCAAATGTAGACTGGTTGCTGTCTGCTTCAATTTGCCTCCCGGAAGTCGCATAGACACTAGCGCCAGTTGAACCTCTACCGTACATTATAATAACTCTATGGGCGCTACAAGGCGAAAAAAAATCGAGCGGATACGGATGTGGCGTCTATTGTTTGGTTTAAATATAATTGAGACTGATAAATTTCTGATTATTTATTTCTTATTCTTTATATCTTCTCGTTATAGACGGAATCGCGTGAGTTCAATTGCCGTTTAAAGAAAAAGAAGCCTAGAACTACATTTTGTCGCGCAGGGCTCAGTTGCTGTGACGGTAACGAAGTTCCGGTGGCCTCAACGATGGAGTGTTATCGCGTGCCGGCGCCCTTATTGGTTCGCGGGGGCCGCAGCCTCCACAGTTTGCCAAGTTATCGTGAAACCAGGTATATACACTATAAAAAATGTCTGTGCGTCTACTTTCCCGCGCAACACTCGGAGAGCCAGTCAGCGCAACTTACGGAGGCAGCTCAGCGAATGACGATGCCGAAACATATGTTTAGGCCAAAAAACGCACTTCGAGTTGTGACATTAAGCAATGCAAGAGTGACGTTTTGCATTGCCTAATGTCACCACTCAGACTGTGTTTTTTGGTTTAAACATATGTTTCGGCATCGTCATCAGCTGAGCTACCTCCGTAAGTTCCGCTGATTGTCTCTCAGTGTGTGGCGTGAAAGTATACGCACATACTTTTTTAGAGTGATATATTGTGTTAACCGTAGTAAAAATAAAATCGCTTCGTAGTAGGTTTTATGGAACTGATCAGTTGGAAGCGTACGTTTACCGTTTTGTCGGGGGACAGACGTACACCAGAAAGGAGAATACTGTCAAATTCAGCAGCGAAAGAGGACTGAAGCCGGTAACTAGTGGAATATGCAGGTACAGTCCCCGTGTCGGATTGAATGTGAAGTCTATCGTCCGGGAGCTTATGGAGTGGAAATTTTCGTAGAAGTCACCCCTGGACGAAAATGTTCAGGAGCTGTTTTGTGGTCGGTCACAACGTTATATTGAAACAACGTATTTTTATAAGTTTTCCATTAAAAATCGACAACAGTATATCGAAAAGATGCTCAGAATGCAGGTGAGCTTGCGTATATTTAACATATTGGTAAAACCTGAGACTGGGATAAAAACGAGTTAAAGCACTAAAGGAAAACCCCGTTGTCTGTCCCCTTTTTTTTTTCTTTCTCTGAATGTGTTTACCTTTTCAACCCCAATCTCAAGGTTGAGAGTCATGTTAAATAAACAATCTATCGAGAGACCGCTAATACGGAAGCTTGGGTGAGCTGGTCATTCATCTTGAGGTTACAGAGCACAAGACAAGGACAAAACGAGAGACACACAAATAGACAAACATAAGGGATTGCGGGTGCTCAGCAGATCTCAAGAAAGTACCATCATAGGTAAGAACCCGCTCACCCGAGAAACAATAGAAGCAGAGATGGTCGCGCGATGACAGAAGATAATTGTGTCAGTAGCCCAAATCTAACGCTCTCTGAAAAGGAATTATAATATGCAGCGCGATGATAGCAAAGGCTTGTGAGAAGACTTTTGAATCTTCCCTTTGTTTTCGTTTATAACCATCTGGTATTTAAACTAGTTTCGTGAAGGTGAAGTAGAAGAAAAATACAAAGGAGTTGTAAGTTTGTGTAAGTCTCTTTGTGTTCCTCTCGTTTTGTCCTGGTCTTGTGCGCTGTAACCTCAAGAAGATATCGAGAGACATGCTTAGTTTAATTATTTTATTCAACTTCCTTCAGAGAATCAGTACACAGCAGTGACTACCTTCGTTGCTAAAGGCGTATACGATTGCTTGACGACAAAGTGGGTCGAATCTATCAGGAAAGGGGGAAAAGTTAAGAAAAGCAAGCTGATTGGGGAACATAGATAAAAACAGAGTTTTTATGCTTTCTTGTTTTATTATTTTAAGCATGAGACTATTGATGCTGATGAAACAAGCACCCACACTTTTAGTCTGTTTTTTTATGTGCGTGTAGCCATTATTTCCCTCTGACCCAGATGAAATAATTAATGCTAATCGAAAGTCCAAATAAGAAGAAATAATAGGGACTTCTAGCAAACCGTTACCATGCTCCGCGTACCGCACTACCAGAACTTCTGGACCATGCTTTAAAGCACGGGCTCGGGTGATACCGTGACGTGGGGCGCGCGCTGAAAACCGTGCTTCGAAGGCTCCAGTAGTGTTGTACGCGGAACACGGTAACGGTTTGATAAAAGTCCCCATTATTTCGCTGCACGAGAAATTCCACAGCAACTCCGGTGGTGGTGGTATCTGCTGCATAATTATTTTACGCAAACTGCAAAGCCTCAGACACTATAACACAATCACGTAGTATCAGTCCGAGAGCAAAAGCATTTAATTATCAAATAAAAAAACTGCAAACACTAATAAATACACGGGAAGATTGGTAAATGCTGAAGGTCTGTACTTTGGAACATCTATACGCCAAAAATCGTGTTAAACCATAAAATACTATCAGTGAAATTCATCCTCACAACGGCTCAATACAAACGTACGTTAGTTAGAGCTAGCGTTCGAATATATAAAACAGAATCGCAAGTAGCGTTATTCGAAACTTTGAATTGTAATTGTTATTATTCCGGTTTTTGTGAAAGGCTACACCGTGATATAATAGTTTCAGAAACTACATGCAGCAATAACCTGTACCAAGAGATAATCCACGCATGGTACTCGGCGGAAGTCTACATCTACCGCACCAAAAAAAATATGTACCGATATTTCGCAGCACCTACTCCAAAACAAATATATATTGAATGTCGATGGACACCGCAAGAGATTAAAAAAAAAAAGAAACGAAACAGCGCCTGTCTTGCCCACCTTAACAACAGCTTCGAAAGTCAAAAGTAACAAGAAAAAGTCTCATAGAGTAAACAAACAAAATATCGTCAATAAGCAAGCAGCCTGTTTGGCGTCAGAAACTGAGTTCCCTCTCCTCGTACCCACCTCCTCAACGTTTTCTCACTTACACTTCCCCAACTTTCTTGCTTCCTCAATTCTACATTTCTTTGATTATTTGTTTTGTTCTTTTGTCTTGCGCGGACAACACGGAAGCCCCATTCAAAATAGAAGACATCTTCCTTTCTTTCTCTGTGTTCTGCTGGAAGCCTTCCCATGTATTTCTTTCATTCTTATTCTTCGTCTTCCAGACCTTCCAAGTTGTAATGTTTGTCCTGCCGAACTCTTCCCAACAATAGAAGACCTCCATATGGTTCCTTCTTGTAATAAACAGAAGTGGACGCTTTAACCCGGCTGAGCCAATCGGAGCCGAGTGTGTGCCCTGTGGTCTTCTGGTTAGGCGCAGCGACACGCTGTGCACAAGATCTCATGACACTCCCTCCGTGTTATATTGGCTGCGACGGCTCGTATGGTCCTCTGCGGTTCACTGTAAGGTGAAACCGAGTGTAGTCCTTCACTCTACCGCACTGTCCCGTGACAAGCAAGGTCCCATGATGGTCAAGGTTCAGAAGCCCCAGATGAGACCGACAGCTCCTCGTTTGCCTTCTTTTTTGTTCCTATTTATTTTGTACGAATACCCGACACCCATCGAACGTTGTCCTTGATTGTACTGCCTTTGTTAGCTGTCTTCTGGTTCAGCGACAAAGGTGCCGTCACTACTGAACAAAACCAAAAGACGACACAGGATGCCACAAGAACAAGAAGTGTGTCCATTGGGAGGTCTTAGAAGAAAGATTATTTTTACTTGATTCGTCTTAGTCAAGTTCTATTTAACGCGATTTCTTTTTAGTCTTCTTTGTGCAATGGCTCTGGTTCAGACTTTGCTCAGGCTTTTGAAAGGAACATGCACGATTTCCTGGCATGGTCGTTTCCGACATGGTCGTTGGATTTTGAATTAAGTCGACTGAACATCATTGGGTACTGTCCGCAAAAACTACCAGGCTATTATTAGGCAGTTTAACAAGTCTACTTAAAATTTCGTAGGTCCACAAAGGTTTTTATGGATCTTTGACGCCATTATTTGATGGCTTGACAGATTGGAGCGTGGTGGTAAGTTACACAAATAAAAAAAAAAAGGCGCAAAGAACAAGGACAGTACAAAACATTTATGTTCTGTTGTCTTGTCTGTTATTTTATTTCGCCGTGTCCCAGGGTTTAGACTAATATGTTTTGTATTAGTTATTTTTTCGTTTTTCGTGTATACTTGTTAATACTGACTTCACTGGTAGCTTTATCAGCAAGTAATAATAATTCAGGCGTTCTTCAAATAAAGTGAATTGTTTGACAGCATCCTGTCTACACGCTTACAATAAAACTGAGTATTTTCTTAATTTGATGCACCCTAGACAAGTTCTAATGTTGTAACGTTCGCGGGGCTTCTCGTATTTAAAATATACGCGCCGATGTTGAAAATCTAGCCATTACGACTTATCTTAGAGCGACTTGACTAAATATCTTCGAAAATAATGTTAGTTCAAAGCAAGCTATCGATTGTGGGAGCGGGTAGAAATATTTATCCCTACTTTAGATAATAAAACTAGAATAACACAAAATTACATTTGAGTCGTTTAGAATAAACAATTAATTAATTTTTCTTTTGGTACTTTTGGCACACTCGCTGCATCAATGAGAAAACATAATAATAATAATAATAATAATAATAATAATAACTTGTTTATTTAAGGGGGGACATGGGTCTTCAGAGCCAAAAACTTCCTAAAACTGCATTCTTTTGAAAATGGCAATGGCTGTTGTTCTTCTGAATCTACCAGGCTTATAATTTCGTGAATGAATATTTGAAATATAAATCAATTTATATTATCTACCTGGGCTGCATGTGCATTGAAGTTGGGCTCTAAAACATTGTTTTCATATAACACAATTTTTGGACTCGTTGAAATATTACAGGAGGGATATCTCAGCACCTAGAGCAGATAGAAATATAACCATTCCTGAAACGTGTAGCTGAATGTGTGAAGCATACAATGTTGAGAGCAGATTTTTTAATAAAAGTCTAGAAAAATTTCTATTTGATCTTTTGCTATATTACTTGTTAGACATGCATTGAGCACTGAGCTTCAATGTGTGGTAAAATCACTAATAATTAGTTTATCTTAAAAGTGCTTCCAACATTGTATTCTATACACTTCATAGCATCTAGCCATATGTTAAAAAGAATATTTTGTTGAGCAGTTTTTTTTCTCTCGTTTTTCCAAACAAAGGCAGGCAAATTTTAATTATTTTGGAGGACAATGCTACTGACTGAGAAAATGACCAGATATATGAAATCAGCACAAAAAGCTGAACAAGCTTGTGCAGTTTCATTAAGTTTGGTCATAAAATAAGAAAAAAAGCTCCAAGACCAGTGTTCCCCCTTAATGTGCCCAAAAACAACCACGTGGGTCTTCACATTGGCGCACACAAAACAAAAAGAAGAAACACAGCACACGCACAGCTTAAAATGTACAAATTAGCATGACAACAAATAGGTCGCACGCTTCACACAAAATGTAATAGTTTCAACTTTTAACTAGACTTGCCAAGTTCCAGTGAAAAACTAGGAGATCTGTGAAGATGTCCAAGCTACACGATGCGATTTTATTAAATGAAATTTGCATACGGGACAGTGGTGAGAGTTTAGACATGAATTTAGTATAAAAGACAGTAAAAGTTCTGGTAACGCGACAAGGAACATGAAAATCGACAGAATTCAAAGGTTGGTTAGCATCAGTCCAAACATTTACCGCCCAGTGCAAAAAAAAACAACATTGTTTTCACTATAGCCATATATTACTCAACATTGTACTTTTTATACCTGCTAGAATGTTGTTTTACACCAATGCGAATCTCAAGTAATATAATCCCCCTTACTATATGTGAAAAATTTTGCCGCTGTTTCTCAGGAACTCAAGCGTATAATTTTCAATATTAAGCCACTCTTTTAGCAGGGAAGACTTATTTATGAGTGTTCTTACCGGCATGGAACAACAGACCGATAAATCTCAATTTTGAAGGAGAACTTGAAGTCTTCCAACGTATAACGAAGCTGGAACGAAATCAGCAGGAAATGAACGCAGCGTTACCATAATCAGATCAAGTACATGTTCTGTACAAAATCCAGTGAACATGTGTTGCTTTTTGTGTTATGCGTGAGTTCTTTTGTGTGTTGAATGACCAGAATGAAGACTGATTTCAAAACATGACGTGCTCTTCATTGTTACGATGGCGGCTGGCTGGTTCTGCAACCAATAGGCCTAACACAACACCAGATCTCTGGTGTCACAACATAGGTGGCGCTAGTTTCCGTTATATATATAAAAGACGTTGAACTTAAAAAATATCGTTTTGATGAACAAAGAATTGGCATTCCTGTAACACTATTTTTTTTTTTTTTTTTTAGAATCATAGTAAGCCTAGCGAGTGAACAGCGTACTGAGCCTTCACTTTGACCGCTGAATAGTTGCATCGCAAAGTTACGATTGAGTAGTGTACCAGATCGTCGCGTCACTGGTGGGAACGTCGTAATTACTGGCGCGTTAAATAAAGGCGGAAAAGCAAAGTAGGCTCTTACTCAGCTCTAGCGTACTTTCCAGCCATTCGTCCTACTTAAAGTCCGGTCGACACGGGTTGGCGAAATGCTACGGCAGTAACATCCGTGAATCTTAATCCTCATTGCCGTTTTGTTTTCTCTTTCATCACCAGGATTGCAGCAATACTGGTCATTACCCAAAAGCCCAGTGACGTAATTTGTGCATTTACGTGAATTACGCTAAAGAGCGGAAGCACAGCAGACTGAGATATATTTCAGGCACTGTGGTGCCAAAGGCGCCTCGCCGGAAAATTCTTCCAGCAAGAATATAATTTTTTTATTTTCAACAAAGTTTGACTGCACTCCCAGCCTACATTTCGCACACCAAGTGTGGACGCAAGCGAGGTGGTGTTAAGTAAACGTTTTTAAGGCTTTCAACACTACTTTTCATATTCAATATTTTCAGAAATACATCGTAATGTTCAAAAGGTTATTGTGACCTAGTGTCACATTGCTTTCACGTTGTATTTTCTGCACTGGCGCTTCTAATATAATCGTGTTTTAATGTGTTTGAGCGTCTGGGAGAGTTGTGAGTTTGAAAAATAAAGTCGTCTCTTGTATATGGCACTAGAAGCACACTGTTACTCGGTGTACTCGGCAAAAATAACGTACATCTTCAGCTAAGCTCTGGAATATTTTCCGTGCCTTGTTTTCTTTTTGTTTGTATTTTCCCTTTTTATCCTAGACTCCGGTTTCGGATTCTCACTCACATTTTGAAAGCTTTCCAAAAGATGAAGTTTGAAGGAGAAGACGTCGCAGAACTGAATTGTTTTTTCGTTTTGTTTGCAAAGGTAGGTCTTGGTTATCCCAGCTCCGGCCCGGGTCCCAGCCGGAAAGGAACATCTATCGGATGCCTCTGAAAAATAGTGAAAAATGCAGAGTTGTCAAAGCCTACCATTGTGTAGCATGAATCTACCGCGCGCTGCGGTGTATCGCAAAATCTCTTATGCGTTCTGCTCAAAAATGCTTGCTTTGCAAAAAAAAAAAAAGAGAATGAATCTTGTAAACAGAACCCGATACCTGTTACGTGTTTTATAAATGTGAGGACCTTTCTAGTCAATCTTAAAACTCACATAAATTTTTAAGAATATATTATATACTCCATTTCACAAATTTCTGCAGTAAAGACAGAGCCACAGGCGGCTCAGCCCAGCTGAACAAAATGCTTATTTGTACGAAAAGTCGTGCATAGGAGGCACTTTCCAAAGTCACGCGCTCGTGCCTGTGGCTTTGTTTGCACATGTTTATGAAATAGAGCTTAATGACCCGTTATAGTTGGTTCCAATATATGTTTCTGGCATGTTTCGTTCCGCACACAATATGAGGTATTTAGATCATGTCATTAGCGCGAGGTGTGCGTACAGCAACTTATTGTCTGTCACGAGCTATAACTTTGACGGCGAGGGAAAAAAATCTTACGGCAGTTGCTTTCTGCCAGCGCAAAGCAGCAGAGTGCACATCAATGGCGGCCAGTGAATACGACCTACAAGAGTCATCAATGACTAATCTACCAATGGAATAAATGTCATTAAAATGTGAGCCTGTGTTCTTGACAGGTTAATGGTATAGGTCGCGAAGTGTGCTGCAGTAGATCTAGTTGCCCCTTGTAAAGATACA
Organism: Ixodes scapularis; assembly: GCF_016920785.2. Lineage (NCBI taxonomy): Eukaryota > Metazoa > Arthropoda > Arachnida > Ixodida > Ixodidae > Ixodes > Ixodes scapularis. The sequence continues at coordinate 35,154,082 of NW_024609883.1, forward strand.
GAGTGCAGTACGTTGCACGCCTATATGTGACCGTTAGAATCTTTCATATGGCAACTGTAGTTAACACTGCCAAACGTAGAGTTAGCAAATTAAATAAACTTTTAAGGTTACCATTGATTTTTTGAACCCTCCTTTACCGGTCATAGTTTTCTTGACCTTTCAAGACAGGTTTCCAAATTCCTACTGTGTGTGCTTGGCACCCATATCTTACAGGAACAGACACAATGGATTTCAAGAAATCGTCTTCTGAAAAACCATAAATTAAGTCTCTAAAAAGCTTTAAATCAATTCAATATTTTCTTATGAAACGTAAACCACGCGACCGTACAAGCAGAATTTCGGGAGGCCTACCTGTCTCCAGTAGAAACGCATCATGGTAGGCGAAAGAGCTTTGCTGCCTTTCGGACTGAGGACTGATGATGGCATTGTAATATCTGTAACATCAATGTAAAACTTAACTTTGCATTTTTTTAACTTGTTGCACGTATATTCTTTAGCAGTTAAGCGGCAGCAGTCACATTGGTATACAACTTTTAACGTTAATAATATATATACCATATCGCGCTATAATATTAAAATTTATCATAATGCTTTTTTTTATATTATTCAGCTTTCAAATCGTAAAAGAAAACTTCTGAGAAATAAATTGCCTTGCCGCTGAAGTTCTTGAAAATACAAAAAAAATGACGCGTCCTGATGTCATTATTTAAGAGGCATTTACTTTACCATCTTTGACCTTTACTTGCCTAACTATCCCGAATACTCAAATTTGCTAGCCCAAAATCATGAAGATAAGTGAAATAAATATTATGATAAACTATTACAACTTACAACTTTGTGCAATTAAGCCATTATCTACTTTAGTAACAGAAAGCATTCAACTAGACATGCTGAAAGTAATTTGGAAGAAGCACTTTTCATGCATTTGAATTCGCTACCGCTTCAAAATCCATTACTTTTGTGCAGACGTCTTAAAATATCATTTGAGTCGTATTTGTTTTATTTGAACAGTTAAACTAATAAGGTCTGGCAATCTATATAAATATATATATATATATATATATACATATATATCAGCAAGGACAAGGACGGGAACAGGACATCTTTGATGTCCTGTTCCCGTCCTCGTCCTCGCTGTTTATATATATATATATATATATATATATATATATACGTTTGTATTTGTAAATTATGCCTTGTTTAGTAGCTGCACAGAAGGCAAAGCGTAGATTTAGAAAAACAAACCTGTTCAGTTATCTTTGGTGAACTGATGGATAAATAATTGTATACAGCAGAACTCTTCTAATTGGTTTTCAGCTTGCGCCATCTAGTCAGTAGACCGTTAAACGAGGGCGCATGGTGGTGGCAAATGCGTGCGGCTATAATCGCTGACAGCTTAGAGGAATTGTGCGATAACATTCTGTCTTTCAGAACACAATAAATTAATTTGTCATTGCTTTTAGGAACATCATTCGCACTATATCCGAATTTTAGCTTCTCCGCCGCACAAGTGATTCAATTTTAAACGCAGTCCAATTGCTCAGATTGCACCTGCAAAACACACAGCGTTTTCGGTGGCAACAGCGAAAGCTTTGCGTAACACCAAGCAAAGACATCACCCTCGGCTGTTAGCGGCGACATGTTTCGATGGCGCCCTCCTATGGTTCCCTCTAGAGTGCTTTCATACATACGCGCGCTTTTGCTTGAGTGATGACATCTGAGCCATTTTTCCGCCCAATCGTTTTTTTTTATGCATTTTGAAATGCACGCAATCCGGTGACACTCAGCTCGAGCGCGTAGTTTTGGCTAATGCATAGACGCCATTTTACTGCCCGAGTCACCCACCGAGTGCGCAAGAGCGTCACGCGCTGGAACATCCAGGACGACAATGGATGTCTTCACCCTGAGACAGACAGACAAGTAGGCGCCCTAGTTCCCTCTCGTGACGTCATTTTCTTGGAAACAACAAGTTCGATAGATATTGTAGTCAGCATGGTAGAAGCCTGAAATCGTTGCACTCTGAAACCAACACTGCCAACACCACCAAAATTAAAGTTCTACAATTACCCTTACTTCCGTCGATGAGAAATCCTTTGCGGACGTCATATTCAGCATTCGGCCAGTCGTGGAAGGCCGACCACAGCGACACTTGTAATTGAGCACGTCGCCAATAGATCTTTCCAAAAAAAGGCTCCTGGCCGCTTCCACTTTTCAGCGTTCGTGCGTATGGTGCGTGATTTGCTCGCTTTCTGATGCGGCGAACATGCGCGTGGTGGGGTGAGGAGATGCTGGTGGTATAACTTTATTCACAAAAAGGTTAGAAAACCAACCAGTCCCGGTCGGACCTCTTAGTCTAGAGCTCCGTTGGCTTCTCCAATCTGGCGGGCAAGCTGAACCAGCCTCACGCTGGTCCCCGAGCTTTGGGCTGGACACGGCCGCCTCCCAGGAGGTTGGTGTAGGGAAAGGAACGGGGATGATGCCCCTGCCCAGAGGGCTAGGGCATTCCCAGACGGTTCGGTAAACCCCGGGGCGGAGATTCACACATTCCGGCCAGGTGCCCGGGTAGCGGGTTGGAAAACAGCGGTGTTTATGAAGGAGATTAGCAAAGGGCAGAGCTTGCATTTGCCTCCAGTCCATCGCCTCGCCCGGGTGAGTTCAGTAAGGGGAGGTGGAAGTGTTCCTCGGCTAGCACGGTAGTATTCCGTGACGAGTGCGTACGTGTCCAGGATGGGGTCTTTATGTGTTGTGAGTGCATTGGGGTCGGTCGTGTCCTTTTTGGTGTTCCGGTTGGGGCCCTCCCACTCCGTCCCCTCCGGCAAAGCCGGGTTCATAGCTGCAGCTCGGGCAAGCGCATGAGCGCTCTCATTGCCCGGTAGACCGGTGTGTGCTGGGGCCCACAGAATTCGGATGTCTGGTGCAGAAGACCAGTCCGTCGGTATTGTGTTCATTATGCGTGCCATGCGTGGTGAGATAGTGTTCCTCGCATACGCACGACAGGCAACTTGGGAATTGGTGATGATCGTAATCTTGTGGGTAGTGTCGATGTTGAATGAAGTGAGAAGATCGCAAGATGGGGCTGAAGACTTGTAAATACTGGAATGGTATATACACATTTTCAAGAAAAGCTCCTATGCACTGCCATGTTGAGCTATGCTGGCGCCGCGTAACGTTTCCACCATAATGTGGTGCTCACAGGGAACGTGATTGGGGTGCGTGATGACGGGATGGCGGCATCTGGTGTATTGCCAACGGCCAGCGTTAGCGACACACTTACTGTTTCGGAACGCAGGAGGAGGTATCCACATAAAATCGTAGCATCAAATATTTTAGAACGGGCATGTTTAAGGAATGGAGCTGACTTTATAACGATTGCAGCCTCTGTTCCAGCACGTCGTGGAAGTCGGAGCTGCAGCGAGCGCAGCCTTCGTGTATGCAATGGCCATGCGGCTTCTGGCGCAATCTAATGAGCACTTTGAGACTTTAGATATTTTTCAAATGGTTCAATTTATTACTCGTTTGGATAGTTTATTTAATTGTTTGTGCTCTTTCGTGATCAAAAACAATACCTATGTTTTTTTTTTCTGTTTTAGTTTCTGCGCTCAGTGCTGTATGCTTCAGCAAGAGGCGCTTGACAACATTGTACGACCAGCAGCGAACGTCCTGGCTGGAGAGTAGGTCCGCCTCACCTCGATGCGCGGTTCGAGGTTAAGCAGGAATCCCGCTTGCAAAAGTAAAATAACTTCGTTCTAAGAAATACAAGATTTACGGTATTGAGAAAAGCTCAATTCTTCGACGAAGATCTTTCTGCGCACCATCAACCATGTTGATCCAAACCGTGAACAAGCAAACGCCCGTGACTCTGACGTTGCAATGCCTGATGTGACGTCACAACACCACCAGCCCTGTATACTTTCAAAATTTGGCCTAAAATTTCGTATTGATGTTTATATTTGATTTAACGAATATTGGTTCGTCTTTTAATGAGACATTATCAGATATGACCATATGTAGGTCCTCTCTACTTGACCAGCAAAAAAACTTCGTAACTTCCGGGTATCACCGGACAATACCTTTAAAGAATCAGGGCGTGGCGAGTATCGAGCATCTTGTTATTGCTCTACAGCCAATTAAATTGCGGCATTAGCCAATAATAAAATCAAAGAACGAATCGTATATTATATCATCACATAATCACCCTCACTAGATGCGGCACCGCGGGCCTCCATGCCTCCATGGTACGGGCTGTTGCCTTTCAGCGGTGCCGCGGCTCTCCTGAGCCAATAAAGATTAAGAATGATGACGATGATGATGATGGTGGTGGTGGTGGGGATGATGATGATGACGATGACGATGATGATGATGATGATTAGGATGTAAGGAAATAATAAGTTGCACACTGCGTCTCTTAACCCTTCAGTGACTATTGTGACCTGCCTCTGCAAGAAGGACTTCAGAAGACTGGGTGGGTCGTTTAAAGACTACTTTTGTTACATGTCGGCGGACAGTGTTCATTTTGTGGCCCCCCTAACGAAGCTAGACCACTATAAATACAACCGCTGAAGCCAAAAGCATGCTACGGCATGACTTACCCATCGCTGCACTCGGTAGCGAACGTAAGGTTGCTTACTTCGAACACAAATTCAACGACGGCTTCCAATTTGGTCATTGGACATTGCTGACAATGGGGGCGAGGGCCCCCACTCGGTACTGCAAGACAAAAACCCACAGCAATTTAAGCAAATTAGAGACAATGTTCACAAGTTCTTGGAGGACATAAAATGTTTGTTTCTCCCGAAGTGTTTTTACAACTATAGTCCGTTGCAACTCTAGAAGGTAGGGAAAGGGAAAGGAAGGCCGGAGAGGAGGAAGCAGACGGACCGCTGGAGAAACGAGGAGGTTTCCCCCTCTCCTCTGTAGCGTTCCGTCTGCTCCCCCCCCCCCCCCTTCCCCAGCTATTATTTCTCCCGCCCTACCTTCTTCAGCTTTAACTTACTATAGCAGCCTATAGTCCGTTGCAACCTAAGAGCGAAGGGCGAGGGTAAGATGGGCCGGGGAGGAGGAAGCAGACGGAACGCTAAAGAAAGAAGGAGGTTTCCCCCTCTCTTCTCCAGCGTTCCGTCTGCTTCCTCCTCCCCGGCCCGTCTTACCCTCGCCCTTCCTTCTTAGGTTGCAACGGACTATAGTAACAAATTTCTGAAAGCGCCGCCCGTCACATATGGCCTTCATGTCGATATCAAACCACATTTATTCTCTCCGTCCACAAAGCGAATACAATAATATGGAATTCTTTGGCAACCATAGTTTTGTGCAATACCGGTTTGCGCATTTTATTTTGCAGAATGCATGACTCACACTGACGTCATCAGCGGCCATTGTGAAAAACCGTGGTGCTGCGCCCGTGCCTACCGCTGCATAAATTTCGCACCGCAGAATTTGTTTCCCTCGGCAAGAACAACTAGGAATGACCATTGGTACAAAGCGATGACGTAATGTGCAAGCTATTTATAATTTAGTCCCATCCGTGTTTCCAATTATTTGAGGTCTATACTCTGAGCGCCGAAACATAATTGAGCACGCGATCACAAGCAATATATCCCCTAGATGTACAAACGACATGTACATGGCTTCCAACGTTATTAGATTAGCTCAGTTACGGAACTGCTCATAGACGCTGGTTGCATGAGCCCCACGGCTCGCCTCCCGTCGCTCGACGCGCCGGACGGCTGCTATGGTAACTGCAGTATACTTAATGGAATACGTACCTTTCGAAGTACAGCTTCTACCTAGATGGCGTTCCACCGTGCTCTATGGAACATACAGTCTTGAAACCAAGATCTAGATGGCGACGATTGGCGGACTGAAGTGAGTGAAACGAAGGGGGCAAGGGGGGGAGGGGGGGGGGGGAATACTCCCAAGACTGAGGTGATCTAGTAGCTTTGACGGCTTGCACTGGTCATCGCACTTTACAAATGGTCATTCGCACTTGTACTTTCTGGAAAAACGAACAGACTACTTCCAGGAATCCCTGCATGCAACGCTGCGCGCGCTGCACTATGGAACCTTTTGGCCAGAGAAAAAAATGGCTTGGTTTCGATTTCGATTGCCCAGTTGACGAGGCCCAGTGCATCTCAGCACTACACGATAACGAAGTTTAACACCCGCTCGCAATGCGCCCATTCATCTTCGTGAGAGCCTCCGCTGAAACACGGACCTCCTGCGGTTGTCAGGACCTCCCTATGTTTAACGAGGAGTAGGAGTTTTGTCGGCCGCGTCCCATGCCTTTCTGACGGCGTGGCCACCACTCCAGAGTGCGTCATGATCCTCCCGGCTTACGAATAATTTAAGAAGCACATTGAGAAGATGAAACAGGGTGACCGGCCAAGTATACTTCTTCCATGTGCCTTCGTAGTCCTGTTTACATGCGCACAAACTGTGGCACGTTGGGAGAGTTTGTGCGCATGTAAACCCCCCCCCCCCCCCAAAAAAAAAAAAAAAAAACGTAACGAAAACGTGGCCCACAGGTTTTTAATTTTTTTTTTTTTTTTTGTATTGGTACGCGACACCTACAGTATTATATATTTAGGGAAAGCCACATATTTGAAAATTTAAGTACTGAGTTTGGTAGTGACGGGATGTCGAACAGTGAGGCTGGCTATACGAAACCGAAACTGAAGCCAAGGGGTTCCCAGGATGCTTTGCACGGCGCTACGCGGCTAGGATTGCTTCTATTTTTTGCAAGATGTCCATTCGGTGACGGAAAATACAGGTTTCCCCCCAAAACAATTTACACAACCTATTTTTATTTTCTTCACCTCTAATTGAAATTATGCATCGCCTTACGCTCATTATCCACCCAAATGTAGCGCCAGAGTTCCGAACCAGATGCCAAAGTTTTAGTGCCAACCGGTATCTTATTCTAAAGTTATAAGTGACTTTCTGAAAATTTCAATGGGAAAACGGCGGCCGACGGAACACATAGAGCTGTATGGCGCAAGAAACCGCAAACGGGCAAAAATTTGCTCCATTTCCCCATTGAAGGTTTTAGAAAATCACTTATAACTTTTGACTAAGATATCGATTCGTGCTGAAACTTACCCATCTGATTCGAACCTCCATCGCTACATTTGCGCGTAGAATGAGTATTCGGCGTAACAAACTTTATTTTCAATACTTAAAAAAAATTTTTTTTTTTTTTGGGGGGGGGTCACGTTCATCATCATCATCATCATCAATGTTTATTCACGTAAAGATGTACAAAGAAATGTCTGATTAGTCATCTGGATCCATAGCCTACATGGCTAGTAATGGATCCATTAAAAAACATTCACATTTAAAACAATCCTATCGGCATTCACACAATCTAACATAGCTGCACAAATAATATAACTACTAGTACGGAGTTAACAGGGTGAGTTGTACACTTCAGATGAAATAAATCGTTTTAATGAGAGTACAAAATTTGTTGCTAGTTTTATATTACATGAAATGTTATTCCATATCTTCGCACCAATGAACGATATTAAGCGGCGCCCGTAAGCATTGTAAGTTATCGGCAAATTAAGGTTATTATAATGTAGTTGTCGGGTTTCACGTTTTGGAAAATTGAATATAGAAGAGTGATATGGAGTATTCTGGGTTAAAATTCTTTGGACTAAAGTGGCAGTCTTATGGTCGCGAGCTAAGTTGATGGGGAGTATGTTTAATTCACTAAAAAGATGCTTAGCTGATGCATGTATAGGTGCTGCTGCTATTATCCTGATTGCCCTTCTTTGCAGAATGGTAACTCTCGCTAGATATGACGCGTAAGTGAAACCCCATGATTCAACACAATAGGTTAAATGAGTATGAAACACACCGAAGTAAATCATGCGTAATGTTTGTTTGCTAAAATGTTTCCGTGCTTTCACTAATGAAAAGCATCCGAAGGTTAATTTTTTACATAGCTCGTCAATGTGGGGAGCCCAGTGTAGTGTTGAATCTAGGGTAATTCCTAGGTATTTATAAGTGATAACTTGATCGATGTGTGAACCTCCTAGATGCAGGTTACATGTAAATGATTGTTGTTTCCGATCAGACGCGAAAACAATGAACTTAGTTTTTTTTAATATTTAGCACCAGCTTGTTCCAATTAAACCAAGTTATCGTATTTTTCAAGTCGTTATTTGCTAATCATTCGGCCTCTTCAAGAGAATGATGTGATACTAGTAAGGCTGTATCATCGGCGTATAAAACTGCTTCGGAATGTCTGAGGCAAGCTGCGTAATCATTGATGAAAAGAGAGAAAAGTATCGGTCCTAACACCGACCCCTGTGGTACACCAGTCTTCGCTATCGCGATTGTAGATTGATTATGGGAAATCTGTACAAATTGGGTGCGGTTTGTTAAGTAGCTACGAAAAAGTTTGCCAGCTGGCCCTCGAAAACCGTAACGCTCAAGTTTTTGTAAAAGAATGTCGTGATTAACACAATCGAAAGCTTTTTTTATATCGAGGAATATGCCTATAGTAGTTCTATTTTTGTTGAGGGAGGAATTGACTATTTCTGATACGGAGTGTACTGCTGTGCCTGTAGAGAAGTTTTTCCGAAAACCATGTTGATTAGCAACCAAACTGTTGTATTTCTCGACAAAGTTCATTATTCTCGCGGCAATTAGATTTCAAATAGTGTATTAATGCAGGACAGAATTGTAACCGGGCGATAATTAGCCAGGTCATTAGGGTCACCACTTTTGTAAATTGGTACTACTCGCCCAATCTTAAGTTTTTCTGGGTAAATTCCCGATAAAAATGCCTGGTTAAACAGTTTTTGTAGTGGGTAGCACAGGATGTCAATGTTGTCTTTCAATAGGTTTACCGAGATTTCGTCGTGGCCCATAGCTTTGTTTGATGACATTTGTCTGGCAACGCCAACAATTTCGGCGGCTGTTATTTCTACGTAAATAAATGTATTAATGCATGGGCTAGGTAGGATAATTTTTGACGTTTCATCTGATACTGCAGCTGAGGATGTACCTATGCTAATTAAAAAGTCATTGAACATTGACACAAGGTGCGCTTGATCACAATTAAGAATGTTCAAATCTGGTAAAATGTTACATTGTTGAGGGGACTTCATTACAAGGTTAATTGTGCGCCATATTTCTTTGGAGCTACCGTTAGCTTTTGCAATACGGCTGCTAAAATATTGCTTTTTACGCTTCCGCATGGTGGATAGCGATAGGTTCCGTGCAACTCTAAACTTTTCCCTGTAATAGTCGTTGTCCTTGTTTTGCTTCATTTTGCTATACCAGTGTTCCTTGAGCCTAATTAACTTCAGTATCTCCTCGTTCATCCAGGGACAAATGGGAGAATAAAGCTGTGCTGCCCGGCGAGATACGAATTTGTGTGCTATACAACAAGATTTGAACAGTGTTGAAAAGGTATCATATGCATTGTTAGTGTCGGTAAAATTGATCTGAGAAAAGTTTGTCTCCTGAAGGGACCTTTTAGTTGCCTCGTAATTCCACCTTGATACACCATGGCCGACTGTGGGTTCTTTTTGAAGGTTCTTTTCTGCATTGGGAGCGACAATAATAGTAGGGAAATGATCTGCGACGTTTTCTGTTATAACCCCAGCTTTTACGGAGCTGTCTTCAAAATTGGAGAGTATATGATCTATTGTTGAACAAGACGTTAGTGTTACTCTTGTTGGATCTGTAATATGGTTCTGGAAGCCGTAAGATAGCAGGAGGTTCCGGTATTCTGTACTTAAGGGGTCTCTTATATTTATGTTGAAGTCACCACAGATAATCGCCTTGTTATTTTTGTTCGCAAGACGGTACAACACATCTTCCAGCTTTTCTAGGAATGCCCGAGTGTTTTATTCTGGCGGTCTGTATATTACACCAACAATGACTCCACAATCCAGTTCCGCAAACAGCATGTCATACAGGCCTGTTTTTGTCTCTGTCAAGTTTGGTAATATCTTATATATGGTTTGTGAAGATATGTATAATGCTACGCCACCACCTCTTGAACTAGCCAATCTTGGCAGGGATAAAAATCTATAATTAGGAATGTTCATAAATTCATCTTTTTTAAGCCACGTCTCCGAGATTGCCACAACGTTGTACCGCTCATCCAGCCGCGTCAACAAAGCGACCAGTGGATACACCAACCCGCGACCCTGACGTCACGCCACTGCGGTGTCGCTATCGTCGCCACGGCGCATGCGCAGAAGCTTCACCTCACGGGAATTTGGTTTCTGCGCATGCGCAGTACCCACACTTGGTAACGCGGGCTTGTTTGGAAACAGCGTGTCGGTCCATATGCTGCAGAAGATTCGCGCGCAGTGGTTAGTCCCTGCGCAATGGCCACTCATGTAACGTCAGTACAAACCAATGACTTGTAATGTAATGGCGTCGCATCAGTTCTTAGAGTGACCTTGCTGCTGAGTGCGTGCCGTTACAGCATGCTTTTGACTCCACATCATTTATCTCTTCAGCAAAACAAGTAAGAATGACAATCGCCCTGGTGCGCTGTCGTCACGCGGAAGACATGTAACGCACACGTCTGGGGAGATACGAGCTGTGCGAAAAACATGGCGCAAAAACCACAAAAACGTAGCTCAAATACCTTGCTACATTCGTGATGTTGACAATGAAGAAATCTTTGGCTCTTCCGCATCAAGACTGCCGTTGAACGACCTCTTAAATGCAGCCAAACTGCTTAAAGGGTGCCTGCGGTGTCACTGTGCCATCCGCCATAACAGCGTTCGTGGTAATATCACGTGAGACGGTATCGTCGTCCTCTTCTTAATTGCTCTACGCTACCAGGAGGATCTCATATGGACCAGCCTATTGTGCCTTCATACACACGCGCACTTTTGCTTGAGCGGTGACATCTAAGCCATTTTTCCGCCCAATCGTTTTTTTTTATGCAACTTGAAGTGCGCGCAATCCGGTGTCACTCAGCTCGACCGCGTAGCTTTGGCTAATAGACGCCTTTTTACCGCCCAAGTCACGCACCAAGTGCGCGAGAGCGTCACGCGCTGGAACATTCAGAGCAACAATGGATGTCATCACCCTGAGACAGACAGACATGTAGGCACCCAAGGCCAGCCCACCGCCCACAATAGCTTAGCGGCAAATTTGGCTGTTCTTTCTTAAACGCACCTGAAGAAACACATATTTCAAATGTGTTTCCTTAATTTTTAGACAACGCGCATATAATCCCCCTTGACATAGGCGGCGTTGTAGAGAGATAATATGCACTCTTTCAAAGTTCGGCGTGTTCTCACTAAAGCCACTGTATATGGCCATATAGAGTACGTGGCTCTAGTTTTCACAGCTTCGCAAATCATTTACAATGACAAACATAAAATGTCATGTCAAACTCTCAAACGTACTCATGCTACTCGACACGATGCCATCGTAGTGGTCCAGCATGACCCAGATTCAACAAACCAAGAGCATTTCGGAACATTTTGGGCAGCAAAAGTGACAGCATATATATGTAAAAATATTTATGGCGTGCCTCAATGACCTGAAAACTCAGCGTCACCTTCTATTTTTGGCTGACAACACGCGTTCCAGGCAAGACAACACGCGTTCCAGGCAAACGCAAAACAAAAAAGCTCGGAATTGTGGTGCGACAGCTTCACATCGCGTTCTTTGGCTAAAAACGAAAGAGAAGGAGAAATTTCCGACTCGTACAGTGGCGAACACATGGGAATTCTACACCCAAGTTGTCGAAGTTGTTTTGTATTGTGAGTCCTTCGTGTCTACTTTGTACTCAGCGCTCGCGCTCTGCGTGAATAGGTATGTGCCATCATTTGTCGAAGCGCACAGAGAGAAAAAGAAAACGACGAAAGTCAAAGACGCGTGCATTCCTGCGCTCGCCATTCTTCACCACAGACGAACCTACGGGGCGGAAATTCCAACGGGGTAAGTTGTATACCATACGACGCAAAGATAACACAGAACACGCGACGAGTGGATAGCAGCGCGACATTTTATTTAGCCATACGAAGGAATGGTGGCTGGGCAGTCCTCGAGAAGAAAACGAAAGGTCTAAATAAGAACATACGAAGGAAAGTATTTATAGAACGTGAGCTGAGATCCCAGTGTGGCCGTTAGGTATGGCCACGGTATGACATGATGCGTAGAACTCTATGACAAGTGATGCGAAATGGGCCCAGTGGAAGATTCGCGTTAACGTGCGTCCGTATTTAAGATACACATATGGGCACCATATCTATTTCTTTTCGCCGACTGTAAGTGGAAGCTCGCTCAGAGATCCCAGGGTATGCAAAATGCGGAAGCATGTAGTAGGTCGCCTGCTGCGTCATTCAGCAATGCCGGTGGTTTTGCTTCTTTCTTACTCGGCTGTGCTCTTTTTACGTATTAAAATTAGCGCGGTAAAGAAAAACCTACAGAAGAAGGTAAACCACCGAAGTGGCAGAATCGCCATCACTTCAGTGTAGTGACTGAGAGCTCAAAAAACGCAGATCGGGTTTTGTCCCGAACATCTCATCACTCCACAGCCAATGGGATTACGGCACAAGCTGATAAGAATGACAAAAGAGCGAATCACAAAGCAAGAAATGTCAACATGATAACCACGCCATGCGTTTTTTAAAGGGGCCCTGCAATCACATTTAAGCGTCTAACTTTTTGCGGTTTCCAGGTCTTTTGGGGTTCGGGCAAGCCAGCGGGCACGGAGAGAGTAGCTAAATATCAGTGCGTCATATTTCAACCGGACGACGCAGAAACCTCTTCCACCTACGGGGGCGACTCGCAGTACCGAAAACGCGCGATTTGTGACTTCTTTGGTCTGGCCTTACTACTGGGCAGAGACGCTAAAAGCTTCTTTTCAGTCGAAATACTAAATATAAGTGGCGCGAAACGTTTCAATTATTCATAAAACTAGTTTTTGTTCAGTATTTTTGATCAGACAAGAAACAAATGCAGTTTAGAAAGTACGGAGACAAGAAATGACCCGTCGACATACCCGCCACCAAGCAGTGGAAAAGGCGGCGCATACTAGAAAGACGTAGTGGGATCAGGCACCGACGAGCGGCGAGTGTAGAAAGGTCCCGGATGTACTTGGCGGCGCTGCGGTCGTATACGGACTCGAGGGTCCGACCGGTTTCGAGCGTTCCGAAGGTCCTCGGCGGGCAGCTTTGGCTGCGATTTGGCCCTTTGGCGGTATGGCAGCGCGAAGTGCCTCCCGTTCTGGAGTGTTCTTTATCCCGTGTTTGCTGCCGTTTGCGGCCAATGAAGTGTCATGCCAAATTAGTGTTTAATCGCGCAGCAAATGTAGGCGAGCCTTCCTGGCCGCCCGCTTCATACAGCCTATCCAACACATGCTTTAGTGGCGACCTCTCGAGCCGTCGACACGGAGTGCGGCAACCGTGAGCGCCTCGCTGAGCTCATTACCTCTCCTTTAGTTCACGGCCACTCAAGCCACGACCAACGACGTCTGAAGGAGTTTAGTTTTTTCCTTGTTTTTGTTATTTTAATTTGCCTAAAACTTTTAAAATACAGCTTAAATCGGGAAAAGAAAGGTTTCATTACGTTAGTACGTTCAGAGCGTTCCGGTTCGGTGCAAATTAAAAACCAGTCAAAAAGTCAAAAAGTTGTTGCAGGGCCCCTTTAAGCCTCAAGCGTGTAGCGCGTTTTTAGATGCGCCTCTACTTTTGACCGTAAACAGGGGAGTGCGTCTAAAGATGCACAACATTTTCTTCGGATGAAAGGAGCGCGCCGCGAAACAGGACCCATTTTTAATGCGGAAGCATTAATCGTCCCATGGAGCGTAAGAGGTCTGTGACCGCGAAAAACGGCACCTAAATTTTATGCGAAAAACAGCAGTTAAATTTCTCTTGGCTGCGAGGCATCATAGTTCCGAGAAACGCCATCCCACAGAGAAGCCCTGTTGCTAGCGCTGCGGCCCGCGCGCCGGAATAAGGGAGAGTGTGGCGCGCGCTCGGCCGCCGCTCTGTTTTCAGCCATGTCGCGCCGCCCGGTCGGCCTCTGCAACGGACAGAGGGACGCGCTGCTTGTAGAATGCGCTGCGTGTACGAATGCTTTCGCATTCCTACACGTAAGCTTAAGTGTCCTCCTGTAATTTCGACAAAGGTTATACGTGCTGCTATGTATCGAACACAATACCAAACACGTTAGCGTTTATTTTCGTTCGCTGGCTTGCGAAAAAAAAATTTAATCGCTCTGGTAGGTCTGTTTCTCTTGTCGTTCTGGATCATGGATGCGCTGAAGCGGCGCAAAGTCTTGGCAGACGCAGAAATCGCGGCGTCGCTTCAGCGAAGTCACGACGATGACTGGGACATGAGTGTATTCTCATTGACGGCAAAACCGCAGGATTATTCGGGAGCCAAGCTTGCTATTTATTTTGCCCAAAACACACTTGTGAAAACACGCGCCTTCATAACTTACATCATATATCAAATGCGCGAAAATTAACAGCGTCTTCCCTACTCTGTACTGCGACACAGCAAGAAGCAACCAGTCATTTCTTTACATTATAAGCAAGATCGATATTTTTAGTGCAAAAATCATTTTCAAGCTTTTTGATTTAATTAAAAAATACTCCCCAAGGCGCGGCGGCGCTCTCAAGAATAACTCACCACTTAAGGGCTTAAGCCTTCATGACCTCCGAGATTCTTGGCATAATAAGCCTGTTGTTGCTGAGGGCGCTGCCACACTCATTAGCAAGAGCCTTCCACGACGCTTCCACGATAAAGGTGGCCGTTCTTGGTATCCGATGTATTAGGGCCCATTTTCAGCTTGCGCTGTTAACGACGTTTTCAAGCTATGGCGTTCAATGAATACCATATATTGTATGTGGAGTACACGTGTGTGAACGAACGTTGTATGCACTCACTGACAGCTTAAAAAACGAGGGGCGGGGCCTGTTATGTTTACACCTTTTTTTGTTTTTGTGTTTTTTTTTTTTTTGTTTCTTTTTTTTTTGCTACGTGATTTGTTCATCGTCGTTACCAGATACAGATTAGACAAGGAGGTTTTGGGAAGAGACTTCCTCCCTTCCTCAGGTGTAAACACACGACAATTGCAAGAAGGTTTATTTTTTTATTTATTTATTTATTTATTTATTGTAGCGGAGTTTTAGAGGAAGAGGGGACAAAAACAACCATGTTGTTTTTAGAAGGCCTACCGTAAAATCCCGGGAGATGTCTCACAATCGAAAGGTAACTCACTCTCATTTTTGGCTTGATTACTTTCTTTTAAGCATTGAGATATAGCTTACCCCTAATCGTAATGCTCGGATCAATGATGCCCTCGGCGTAAATGTGTTTTGTTAACTATGACGCGTTGTAAGCGAACATTGCTGACTGGGAAGTACAGTCATCTCGGCTTCATTGTCACTCGCCACGATAACAAGTGTGGCAGAATCACATGACCTAAATATAGGCATTTTTTCGAAGTTTTCTTGGTTGTACGCCGGTAGTTAGCCCACTTCTTATTTTCACCAAACGTTCGCCTGATTTTAGCCGGGCTATATCTCCGGATATTATGGTATATTAGTGAGAATTTCCGAGTGCTCGATTAGGGTCAGGTGGTTTATGGGTTGCTCTCATGTGCAATACGAGCTGCAAGGATGTGACGAAGGCACTGGTCGTCTGCAAACGCCTCAGCCTTTCCGCTCGCTTTCCCCCTTGCCTCCCAAAATCACAGCGCATGCGCACTCGCGAGCAATTTCTGAAGTAGGCGTCCGCCATTAAATTACCAACGCTCCCCACGGTTTCAGTTAAACCCTCTCTACAATCTAAGCTCCCTAGTTCTCTTTTCTTACTTTTTTTCACTTTTTGGTGGCAAAAACAACACGCTAGTGAACAGAGACACACCGGTTATGTCAACCGCTGGCAGAGTGCTCGTACCCAATCTGCGTACCACATCCGGGCACTGTGTATATACGACCCAACTCAGTGTTCGGTATGTGTTAGATGCCAACTGCCCATATCCAGCATCGTGTGACACCGATATTGTCACCCCGCGTCACGTGACTTAATTATGCTAGAACGAAAATTTGAAGGATAAACACAGCGAGCATAGTCCGTGCTTATTTATTTAGCTTGGAGTTAAGAAACGAACCTTTTTGATTAATTTTAGAATATAGTACGTTTGAATCACACCACACATGGCTAAACACTTTCATTGAATGGCCTAAAAAGACCGATTCCAAAAAGGATAAGGTTACTTAAAGCGTTTATTTTTATTATCATATCGAGACTCTTGAATTCAACATGCGCATATTTTTGTTTCCAGACCAACCATGAAGAATGAAGCCATCATCGACTTCGCGATTGAACTATACAGCTTTTACAATTTCTACGTCGAGTCAGACGGGTACGTAACGCGGGAAACCACAGGCTTGGCAGGCGCTTCCGCTCGAACAACGAAGCTATTCTTTAAAGCCAGGAGGCACTTGTGCTCGCACCGTTGCCACCAAGTGTAAAGGAAAGATTGAGAAGCTGCCGAGCAGTTACACCGTTCACACAAGGCGAACACGAGACAAACACTTCGCTCAAAAACGTTAAATGCTCCTTGTATCATCTTACTTTTTTTTTTCTTTTTTTTTTTTTTTTACGTTTGGGCGGCACCAACTTAAAGCTTCCAGGGCATGCCTCTTTACGTTCAGAATTTATACTTCGTGCTTTGTATAAAAAACTGTCCACCCCCACCCCCACCCCCCCCTTAAAAAGCTAACAAAAAGTTGTTTTTTTTTTCATAAAAAAAAAAAATTAATTTACGCATTCTCCGTCTAAATGTAGCGCTAGCGGTTACGAACCAGATGCCAAAATTACAAACTGTTATCTCATTTAAAAGTTATTTGTGATTTTCTGGAAGTTTCAATTGGAAAATAGAGTACGTTTTTGATTGCTATCGGCAACTGCAGCGCTATTTAGCTTCCTATGCATTCGAGAGACCCGTCGGGCGCCATTTTCCCTTGAAATCTCCAGAAACAGACTTGGAACTTTTCTTAAAGGGGCACTGACACATCAAAATCATTTTTTTTTTATTATCCGAAACGATTGAAAACGATGCCGGGACATTACCCTCAAAATTTGAAATTTGGGAATTCAGTATTCGTGAAGTAAAAAAACAATTTCCAAATGCCGAATTCGAAGTTCCCGCGCGATCGGCGCCGGTGCCTTGACGTCAAAAATTGCGGAGACCTGAGAGTCCCCTTTCTTTCACCCCTCCCTGCTGTTGCCATGGCGACCCAAAGCGAGGGTGAAAGGAGCCAGCGCCGGCGTTCCGGCGGACCGGTTTTGAGCGGTCTCGCCTGTTTCCCGTTGGAGGATACAAATCCAGGAGACGGCACCACAACGAACTCCCGATTTTTGGTATTTCAAAAAGAAGGGCCGTAGTGCGTTCGCAATTGCGTTAAAAAACATGTTTTAGGATTGCCGTAATTAAATGTTATAGAGATGTCGCCTACAAAGCTTCTAAGTTTCATGATTCTTGACCTCACCGATCAAAAGAAGCGAGGAGGCAAGAGGCGGGAAAATCAAACGCCAAAAACAAAAAGGCGCGCGCGCGCGCGGGAAATTTTTTTTTTCGCGATGCGGTTTTTTTTGCGTGTCTATGACTGCAACTTGCATCGTTTTAGAGAATAAAAATAAATACGACCTTTGGGGTGTCAGTGCCCCTTTAATATGATAATGGTTAGGTCTAAAAGCGTCGGCATCTTGTTCGAACTGCTAGCACTACAGTTGGGCGGACACTTGAGCGTCCAGTGGTGCGTGGTTTATTTTTGCAGTAAAAGAAACCATAAAAAACTTGTAATTTTTTAACAACTTGTATTTTGACGTTCTTATAGCCTAATGACTGGCCGCTCAGCGATAACAGGACAATCGAACGTCAAAAAGCCCTACGTTTTTTTGTTTTTTTTTTTCAAACTGTGAGAGGGTCATTTTGCGTACACATCAGCTGTACTACCGAGAGAGAAAAAGATGGAGAAATTAAATGGTGGTTTTGGAGACGGGCATCTCCTACTGAGCTGTTCTATGCATGTGCTCAAATGCATTTCCTATGAGAAACGCGCTCCCTCTTGTTCGAAATACATCGGCGTCACCTCTCTAATATTTTGTTTTATTTCGAAGCTTCGCAAAGCTTTGATGACACGGGGCATATGGAAAGCTACCCTTTGAAATGAAATACAAACAATTCACTTCCACTCGATTCACTGCTAACGAATGCAAATTAAGGACAGAAACAACGTCGCAGCAATCACGGTGTTATCAACTTTAAACGCAATTTTATTTAAATAAAGCACTCAAACAAAAGCCACTTTATAAAAAAATTATAAACGAATGTGCCTTTTTTCGAGGTGTAAATCCAAATTGAAAAATGGTGAATTCAATAATCGTTTATGAGATCAACACCGGACATATCTCTCAAATTCGGACAGACTTCCCTTTTCCTAATTTCTTGTTTGAGCAGCTTGATACCTCTTCATAAATGTCGTATATCACTAAGCTGTTCACTTTCCACGCATAAATCTAAAATATTGTTTAACGTGTTAACAATTATTGCTTCAAGGTTCTACCAGATTCGAGCGTCTATGCAAGCTGATTCGAAGTATTATTCTCAAGTCTACCTAGGTTCCTCAAGCAAGTACTTTAAAAATCCTTAGTTTTTTTTGTGTGTGTGTATGTGTGTTTTTTTATATTATTATTTGAATAGCGTCGTATTTTTCGAAGATCTCGCCTAAAAGTATTTTTAATGGGGAAATGCTGTTGACCCGACCATTTCGAGTGACGGCAACTGTTTCGTATCGTTGATTGACAGTCAAATTAATTTGTAGCACTAGACGAACAAATAAAAAATACGCCGAAGAAGGAATCAGAATGTAAGAACCTTGAAGATTTTAAGCCACACCTTGTGTCTCTTAAATTGTTGTGACTATGATAGACGCGCCACTCGTTCCAACTCTGTAATTGCTTGTCTACAAGGCTTCGGAGACATTTTCCGCTGAACGTGACCCTCACTTCGACTTTCTCTTGTAGTAAAAAAACAATGTAATGCGTTCAATTTTTTCTTTTTTTTTTTCGAAAAGGATACTTGTTTTTGAAAGTTTACTGTGATATTGCCAACATTTATACTACACCCACGGGATGAACATCGCTGTTATATAATTCAGCCGTTTTATTTTACGAGGGAGCTTAAAGTGAGTTCTTTGCTCGGACAGGCGAAAACGGCCTCCGAAACTACGTGCAGATACTCTCGAAAATTCGTTTAGGATATTGTTTGCTTGTAATTTGTACTTTAGCCTAGCGAAAGGCCGGATAATCGTAAATTATATTGAACCCTCCGTGACCCCCCGTTTACGAAACCGTTTAAGACAATAGCCCCCGGTAATTTATTGAAGAGCGCGTATCAACCCATCAAGTTCGTTCCTGAGTGCCATCGCGTCGCCGAGTTTATTGGTTTCCCCGCATCGGAACGGGAGGTCCCTGCACTCATAAAATCGACGCAATGACAACCCTTGATAATACAGTACTTGCCCACAATGACAGACAAAAAGGTCGCGCAACTGCTTTTAGTCTTGTCTTGAAAAACCCAACATTGTCCGTTCTTCGTTCGAACGTGCATTGCTACGGAACAAAAATTTTAATTTTCAGGAAGAGTGCCTAACAAAATTACCTTGAAAATTAGTCATTTTCAAGCCTCAGAGCGGCAACCTACGCTTTGCTAATAGACAGACTTTTTAAGAGGGCCAGCTCATTATGGGTCACGGGAACATCTAAAGTACGGAGTCCCAAGCCGATACCCCATACAGCCCTCTGACCAGTAATAGGATTACAACCTTAAAAAAAAAAACAAAAAAAAAAACAAGTCTCTTAGCGATGCATCGGCTTCCAGGGGATTCCTTTCAAGATCTTCCACTTAGCTTTGACTTTGGGTTGCGAACAATTCAAAAGCAGTAGTGATGCTGCTATGAAGGCTATTTCTATGTAGGTACAAATACAGTCCGCTGTAATGCTCTTGGCTTCATTAGCCTTCAGGGGCTTATAGAAAGGTCGAGAATTCCCATTAGGTTTCCTTTCGAGCAATAGCACTGAACAGAGTTTTTATCTTGCATTATCTTGCCATTTGGAAGACTAATTAAATCAATGGTCCTCTCTGATGAACGTAGGAGTGCCGGACGCTACCTTCGTAAGCAAGTCATTTTACGTGACGCAAACTTGCGAAACCATCCAGACGGAACTGAACGAAACGATCCGCTTCGAGGTACACGCTTTTCTGAAGGATGACGTAAGTGACGGTCACCTTGTAGGTTTTTCTTGTCAAAATGATTAAGCGTCTATAAGTACCACCAATTTATATATGTATGATGCATGCCATTTTGCTTTTGGTAATGAAAATGTATTATGTTTTCCATTGATTTTGGGCGACATATAAGAAAGGAAGTAACGATGAAAAATAGAAACATTATAGGGAAGTAATAGTGTGAGCTTATGACATAAATAACTTAAACGCGAATGGATCTTAAGGTGTTCTTCCAAAACTTGTTACATCTTTAACGGTTCAGTCTTCCAAAATGTCTAGAGATATATAATCCGTGAAAATAAAATAGCCCGTTTGTTTTCGCTCGTTTTATTGTTTCCTTTTCCCAGAGGTTTAGACTGCCACCGCCATAAATGTACTGAGTTATGTAGTATTGCAATGCATGTGAAACATCAGCCTAATGGGTTGTCGAGAAAATTAGCCAGTGGCATCTGTTTCAAAACAGACCTCCGCTGGCTACAAAAAGATATTGGCGCAATTTACTTGTGGTGCTGTGCAAACTCGCTGGTTTTAAACCTCACCAAAACTAAAATTGTTTCTTTTTCCCTCAAGGCAAATGTTGTTGTTCATCCTTACACATTAGAGGGCTCTGAAATTTCAAGATCTTCTGTTGTGCGTGACCTTGACATTTCGGTCGATTCACGCCTGAACTTTTACTCGTATTTCAAAGGTTATTAATCATTCCTTGCGCATCCTGGGCATCATTTCACGCATTACCTGTGACTTCCGGAATTACACCTGTATACTTAGCCTTTTTCGAGCTTTGGTTCTATCACGGCTGGACTTTTGTTCTACGGCATGGAGTTCTTTGGATGTCAGTCAGGCGCTCAGGTTGGAGTGCATAAAGAGACGACTTGTGAGAATTGTCTACGATCGCCACATTGGAAGGAGTGTTTTTTTATGATTGTGTAGTTTTTTTGGACACCCTTGGTATTTCACCTCTTTTAACTAGGCGACTAGTTCCCGACATAATGTTTCTATGTAAGTTTTTTTAATTTTTTTTTTATTCCCCAGTGTTATTGACTAGAATCTCAATTCATGTTCCCCAGCGACAAAATAGGTCTTCTTTTTTTTACTCATCTTATCTAGAGTCCAGTCCTCCGCTGATACGGATTATGCTAATGTACGACAAGTTTTTTAAACCTCACGTGGACTTTTTTCTACCTTTAAAAAAGTACAAGAATAGTATAGTGGTTAAGATGGACGTGTAGTTTGTTTACTTCAGTGCTGTTTTATTATGTCAAGTGTAACCCTAAAAAGGCCCTAAAGCTGTTGGGGAAACAAAATAAAGTTCTTTGATTGATTGATGTATTGATTGATTGATTGATTGATCGAAAACTTGCAGTTTTATGCAGAATCTTTCAACAAAATCAAACATGCACCTTCTTTTCCTAGGGCTTGTGGCAAGCGAGTTAGGTTGTTGTTGTTTTTTTAACTACGGTACTTGTTCTTCCAGTTCGTGCAGGATAGTAGACACCAAATATGAGAATTATATAAACACTTTGAACAAAAACAAGCCCTAGATAGATTTTTAGATGTTTGCAATCGTTCAGCTAAAATCACCAGCTTTCTTGTTTGCAGATTCGATCCCATCTTCAGAATGCAGATTACGACCTTCGCATCGAGTTGTGCACTCCCAAGAGGATTGAGTATAAAATGTTTCAACTCTCTCGAACGACAAATGTTTGATGTCTGACAAAAATATATACAAAAATAGTACACGGCTACACCTGTGATATTCTACTTAAGGTGCATCTAGCCGGTGATTTATTAGAAGAAATTTCACTCCTCTGTGTCACTCCTGAAGAACAAAACCTAGCATATCACTTTCAGAGCACTTTTTTTTTCAAATTTTATTTCGGATGCTCTAATGTAGCAGAACATTAAAATACGGACACAAGTGATATTCGAATCGCAAATCTTGTAGGTGTTATAAACATCGAATGTTAACTAACTATGCACATGTTCTCAGAAATAAGAATAATTATGTGATAAGCTGACATGAAAGCTACATTTAAGAAATGGTGAAAATTTATATGAAAACATGCCGTTATTTCGAGCTACCTAGTTTACTAATCGCACCACCTAATCTAAAATAAAAACCTCAATTGACATAGTATCCACCTTCAGAAAGTTATAACTTGAGCGTAAAGTTGTTTTTCTTTCGATGCAAGAAAATTTAGATTGCAGCTCTAAAAAAATTTTTTTTAATGTAATTTACTTTTCTTGCTTTTTCAATATTATCAATTTCAGCGTTCGAACTAATTTCTTACGAACTCTGAAATGCTATTTTGATCTTAGAAATTCAACATACAATGGATGCCAATAAAACGTGCTCGTGCTGGTTGAAATAATAATACCTCGCAAATTTTAACTTTGTTAAATTTCGACAAAATGTTTATAGCTGCGAGCACTATTTTTTTCAGTTTTTACGTTTATCAAGTCTTTTGCGTACAGTGGACGGTGACATCTTAGGCTCATAGTCAGGTAAAGGTTCGAGTACAAAAATGCTCTATTTTTGCATACGCAACACTTAAACCAGAGACTGCAGTGAAAGGGACAAAAGCAAACATAGAAGGCACAAAACAAAAATCACGCTCAGCGGAATTGTTACTGTTTTTACGATAATCAAACTGCAAGAAGCATAGTTTTTTTTTTTTTTTTGGCATGTCTAGATATACAGGGTGTTTCTTTTCAATTTAACCGGTTTTTCTTTTAAATGCCATGAAAGGTAGATGAATGCAGTCTGCGCAGGTGAGTTCAACGGTCGAGGTGACATAATATAGCGGAATAATCCTCACGAAAAGTCGAGTAAATCACTAAAATTTGTAATTTAACTTTATAAATAGGGAAAATTAACCAAAGGTTCCAATTAGAAACTTGAGACGCGTCAACTAAAACCACCAAATCATTCAATATTTGAAAGGTTTGAAGCATATGTAAGCGCGGGGTGGCTCTAAAGTTTCTGCTCGTGTAACCGGCAAAAGGCTGTGGATGTGAAAACGGAAACGAAAAGAATATCATTCGCGTTTTCGGCACCGCCAGCGTTGCTCCTGCTCCACGAGTGGAAACTTCGGCGTAGCCCCGGACTTACCTCGGGCTTCGAATTTTTCAAATATTGACTGATTTAGAGGTTTTAGACGACGCTCGCCAAGTTTCTAATTAAAACCATGAGTTTATTTCCCCTATTTAAAAATATATATATTTAACAAGCTCTTGTTAATTTTAAGATTAATCGTGAAAATTAGCCCTCTGTATTATGTCCCCCGCGGCCGCATTAGTGCACCTTTCACTGTTTTGCTTTTTTTTTTTTCAAAATATATCTGTTCTAATAAAAATAAAACACCTCGTAATGTGTGGAACGTTTTTGGCGAATGTTTGTACATAACGGCAGTAGGCTGAACCCGAAAGTTCGACGTCAGGAAACGTACCACACTGTATAGTTACTGGCAATTTGACAAACGAAGGGTGTGGCTGCTTATGCATGCCCGCCCTTCGTGCTTCGTGGTTCGCTATTGGACGGTCTCATCGAACGATCCTGCAACCTGATTGGCCGCAGATCCTTTATGAGATTATCGGCACTCTCCACGTTCTGCATTTCATAAGCTGAAAGAGACTATGCGGAATGCGAGTTCGTTGGCTTCTTGCGCAGGGGTTGCAGTGACGTCAAAACGGCGAGCTTTGATTGGCTCTGATTGGAAGGACAGTGGGTAGACCTCGATGCTGGCTGCCTCGAGGTCTACCCACTATCCTTCCGATCCAAGCCAATGAGAGCTCGGCGTTCTGACGTCGCTGCAACCCCTAGCAAGAAGCAGACGAACTTGCGCTCCGCCGAGCCATATTAGCCCTGAAGTAAGTTGGAAAACGTAATAATAATGTAATTTCACGCCGAGGTAATATCTAAGGAAACTGCAAAATAGTCTCCTCATAAAACACCGAAGGAAAACAAAAATTCTGGAGCGCTACTTGCCGCTTGAATTCCACTATTAAAGATAAGAAAAAAAAAAGATCAAGAAACTCTAGGCGCTAAAAGCTAATTTAATGACACGTCGTTCCACGAGAGACCTGCTCTTCGTCTGCACCTGACAAAACGCAGGGCCGGCAAAATTGTGGCTTGCTTTCTCACACAAAACGTTATGTGTTTCTTTACGTGCATTTACTTGAAATACTAAACAACGACATGGTGCCACATTATAAGCACTTAAAAGAACGATAAAGCGCTATTACTTTAAATTTTACTAACAGCCTACCACTTAGCGGTATACAAGGAAGCCAGCGCATGATTTTTGGGGGAGCCAAATACAACAGTTTGACTGCGATTTTTTTTTTTTTTTTTTAGAATAAGACAGGGCTTTTTTTTTATCTTTCCAAAAGCTTTCAGAAGATTTCAAAATGTAACGCGCGTGCGCCACGGCACTATTTTATGTTTTCCAGCTTCTACGAAAAAAAAAACGTTATTTATTATTGTTATACTGTTCAGTAAAAGTTCATGATCGCTTTAAAGTGTCCACAATATATGTGGGTCGATATCACGGTATACTATGTCACTGACAAGGTAAAAACGACACGGCTCCCCCGTGTAGTTTCGGTTTTCTCGCCTCCAGGGTGAGCTTCCTTCTTTTGGCAGCGCTTCTGCGTCTCTTGCAGTTTGAGTGCGCGAGCGCAGTTAACGCACGGATGAAGGCATGGAGTGGGCGCTGGGGGCCATGCGTTCGAAAGACACGCCCAGTCGTTTTCACTCTCTCACTGATTCTAGAAGTAATTACACTTATTAGTCAGCGGTGGTTGCCGTCCTTACAATGAAACAACCTCCCACGAGCTTCTTTCGTTTTAACAGACAAAAACCATTAACTGGCACTTTTTTTTATTTTTAGGTCGCTTGTTTTAAGTGATTTTGTGCTTCTCGCGCATACTCGAGTGAAATAAAATTGAAGGTATTCAGCGGGTTCGATCAGGAGCTGGGATATTCTAAAATTTGTCAAATAAAGCGCCGTTCCCACATATGCAATCGACTAAGACCGAGAGAGACCAGACCGGTTTCTAAGCCTCTAGCGACGTCTTCAGACCAGCTCCGCTGCAGCGCATCCGGTCCTAAAGGGCCATACGCACATTCGCGTTTGAACGCGTTTGAGTGCGTTGCGGAGTCCTTGCGGCCAGGCGCGGTCGCTTGCAGAGCGAGGCGCGCCTCCCCGCAACGCTCGGTAGCGCGACGCAAGCGAGTAGAGACTCGTTCAACTTTCCGAAGCGTTGCGGTGCGTTCGGGTGCGTTCGACCAATCAGAAACCGAAAGAGGAGAGGGGGTGACGTGTTCGCTCGCCCCACCCGGCCGACTCGGCGAGACGTATCCGGTTCGGCGGTCGCAGTGCTTGCTTTTTCGTTTTGGGGAGCGGTGGGGGCTGTATTTTCCAAGGCTGCGATGGTTCAAGCTTGACAAAACGTCGGGGAAGCCGGCGAGATTGTCCCAAGATCGAACACCGACGCCGTCGCCGTGCGCCGCCATGTTGCCTTGGATTTCGCTTACTATTGGTGAGCCACTAGCGACGATAGCGCGTTCTTATTGGCTCTTGACTGCGGTTGACTGCGTGTCAACGCAACTGTGCGTACAAGTTTGGCGCAAGCGGTCTTCGCAACGCAACGCGTCCGCTTGCCGCTACGGAACGCACCGCGCTCAAACGCGAATGTGCGTATGGGCCTTAAGACGTCGCAAGAGGCTTAAAAACCGTTCTGGTCTCTCTCGGTCTTAAGGCCCGTTCACACTCTTGCAACCGAGTACGACCGAGAGAGACCAAACCGGTTTTTAAGCCTCTTGCGATCTCTTAGGACCAGCTCCGCTCAGCGCATCCGGTCTCAAGAAGTCTTTCTCGGTCGTACTCGGTTGCAAGAGTGTGAACGCGCCTTTACTCGGTCGCATATGTGTGAAAGGCACCTAACGATTGGCTGACAGGTTCTCTTAGGGTTAAACGATATCCCCGGTGTATTTTGAAGAAGACTATGGGGAGGATTCACTGGCGGCCACAGCTGAGTCCGCGGCTGCTGGGTCCATGCTGTCGGTAAGCTTCCACGGTTCTCTTGTAATGTGTAACACAATTAACATTATAGGTCTTAGCAGTCTATAAGGTCGAGCTCAGCTCGGGCATGCACTGTGGACAGTGCGCTCGAAGATGGTGTTCAACGAATAACCTCTATATTGGAACGTCTCGTCAGAATCATAACGATGTTAAATACACCGAGCGTAAGCGTAATCTAAGCCAGTGATAAATTTAAAATAGGTCATTTATGAAATGAAGCTATCGGATATATCGACTAATTTCCATGGGCACACTCTCGTGTTTCTCCACAGAGGAGTACCGCCCAACCCTCGAGACGTCTTTGTTCCGGCCGCCTTCCGAGTTCTGACGCTGTCGTTCGACCCAGCGCACGGCCTACATCACTTCCTGCCTCTCGTGTTCGGGGTCGCCCACCTGAGCGTGCTCACGCTGGCAGTCCATGCTTCGCTGGTCACCATCTGCGTGCCCGACGGCAGGTGCATATTCTGTTATTATTTATTTCTTTTATTTTCTCTACAATTGACTGTTTTCTTTTTTTATCTATCGATGAATTAAGTAAACAAGGTGATCAAAAGCGTTTTATTATACACAATATTTATATGCATAGGGTTGCTATATCTCCGCGTAATCCCCGTACAACCTTAGGCAGTTATAAAGACATGGCACTAGCTTTTGAATGCCCTCCTCAATGAAGGCTACAGCCTGAGTTCTCTGTCATTTCATCACGCGCTGACAAGATCGTCAGTCGTCACATTCTTGTTATAGTATAGAGAAAACTCTATGAAGTTTCGGGAACGTCGAGCAGACGTCCATATTAGGAAGTTTTCGTAGGTCGTCTTCGCCGTCCAGTAACCCGCTACGATACCCACAACTCAACAGTCAAGGCCATCGGCGCGCAGGCGCAGTAGCGACTTCGTTGCGGACGGCTTAGCGAAGGGGGAAACGCGGTTTACGAATACTCCCTAATTATATGAGTTAGCCTATAACGTCCGTGGAAACTAGCCGTCTTGTTCATTCGTGTGGAATGACTGCGAAACCAGGCGGCAACTTTCTTTGAAAGGGACATCCGAAAGCTTGTGACATGTCAGCATAAGTGCTTAAACCTGTGCGGTACTTTTTTTTTTTGGAGAGGTTGCTACAGTTTCTATGTCATTTCTGCGCGTATTAAAACATTTCAATCGCTCTTGTTTCACTTAACCAGCTCATCCGATGCTGAAAGAAAAATAACCATCGTTTAATAAGCTGGCTGTGTAGAAAACAACGAACACCAAAAAAAAAAAAAAGAGACACAGAGAACGGCTCAAATGAAAAAGCAACGTTAAAGAGGTTTCATCAACATCACGTGCACGAACACGTCACGTGATGCGGTTTCGTACATTTTGGTTTCTTACAGGTTTTGTACTACAACGCTACTCGATTAGCTCAGTTACAGAACTGCCAATAGACGCTGCTTGCACGAGCAGCACCTCTCCTCTCGCCCCACGGCTCACCTCCTGTCACTCGACCGTCAACATGGTGTAGCGAACAAGCGGGCGACACCATCTACACCGTAGAGCAACGTGCACCAACGCACGCACTGCGAACGAGACAGGAGCCTCGCACCACGAGCGACACGCACACGAGACAGAGCTCCGATGGAATACGCCGGCTGGAACCCAGGCTCGTCTCATCCGAAATAGACATAACCTCGGACTGGCCCGTTTGTAAATATCTATCTGTAAATTTTGTAAATAACAAGTGTGTCAGCAAAGAATGCCTCTCGATATGTTGACCACAAATTGGTGACCCGGACTGCCAAGTACCTTGGACTACGTGCCTCCAACTCCGAGATGTCCCACCCCGATGGCCACGGAACATCAGATGGCGATGCAGCGGCCGGGTCTGGAACCTCCCCTTCACACGCTGCCGCCATCCACCTGAAGCTTCCCGATTTTTGGACAAAAGATGCAGAACTTTGGTTCCTTCACGCGGACGCCTTTTTCCGCAACAACCGCATCAATTCTCAGCGAGCCAAATTTGATTATGTCGTGACAGCCCTGCCCCAGGCGACCACATCAATCGTAAGAGATCTCCTCCGCACTCCTCCGGAAAATCCTTACGATGGCCTAAGGGATGCGTTGATCCAGCGTACTACCGCCTCCGAGCAGAAACGGCTGCAACAGTTGCTGACCGCCGAAGAACTAGGCGACCGCAAGCCGTCCCAACTTCTTCGCCGCATGCAGCAGCTACTAGGAGATAGAGCCGACAACCTGGATAATTCACTCATCCGCGAGCTCTTTCTCCAAAGACTTCCCAATAACGTGCGCATGATACTTACAACATCCGACACAACGTCCTTGGAAGCGCTAGCACGCATGGCGGACAAGATCATGGAGGTTGGTTCCCCAGCTCTCTACGCCACCCAACAAGTGCTTCCCATGCAGCAGGATCCACCTCTCCCCACCGACATCAAGCTTTTTGACATCATCCATCGTCTCTCATCAAAAGTCGATCAACTATCGGTGCAGGTTGCCGAACTACGAGCGTCGACCACCTTTCGTCCTCGGTCTCGCTCCTCCAGTTTCCACCGAACCACTGGACGCAGAAGCTCTCCAAACCCAACACACCGCATCTGCTGGTACCACCAAAAGTTCGGTGATGCGGCAAACAACTGCTCGCCACCCTGCTCTACGGGAAACGCGAGAACACCGCGTTAAAGACGGCCAATGTGGTGATCCCAGAAAAGAGCCGTCTTTTCTTCATCACTGACAAAACCACCAAAATTCGATACCTCGTGGACACCGGCGCGGAAAACTGCGTTTATCCTTCAACTCCGGAGGACCGCCGACACCGTCAGCCTTTGACATCTCTAGCAGCGGCCAATGGCTCAGCTATTAACACCTATGGCGAGAAATCCATCACTCTCGATCTCGGATTAAGACGGACTTTCCGCTGGATATTCATAGTCGCGGATGTCAAGTACCCTATTCTTGGCGCGGACTTCTTACAGTTCTTCAACCTAACCGTAGACATGCGTCAGTACCAGCTTCGCGATGGTGAGACGCATCTACACGTCCAGGGAATAGAAGTCCGAGATCAAAAGCTTCAACTTCACCAACCATGTCCCCCAGCCTCGACACAATGGGAAGCCCTTCTCTATCACTTCCCAAGACTAACGCGACCATCGTTCCATGCTGCATCCACGCAGCACACCATTACCCACTTTATCGAAACTACCGGACCACCCGTTTTCGCACGACTCCGGCGACTAGCTCCCGAGAAGCTAACAATCGCAAAGAACGAGTTCGAACACATGATCGAGCTTGGTATTGTCCGGCCTTCATCGAGCAGCTGGTCGTCCCCCTTACACATGGTCCAAAAGAAAACTGGAGATTGGAGGCCATGCGGCGACTACCGTGCACTGAACAAGGTCACGGTACCAGACCGGTATCCCATCCCTCATATTCAGGATTTCTCCGGGGCCATTGCAGGGGCATGCAGCAATCTTCACCAAGCTGGATCTCGTGAAGGCCTACCATCACATCCCAATTGCGCCAGAAGACATTCCTAAGACAGCGATTGTGACACCTTTTGGATTGTTCGAATATGTGCGGATGCCATTCGGCCTAAGAAACGCCGCTCAAACATTCCAGCGTTTTATGGACCAAGTACTGCGAAACCTTCCATTCTGTTTCGCATATTTGGATGACATTTTGGTGTTTAGCAAGACATCTGAAGAGCACCAATGTCATCTCCGAACGATCTTCGAACGTCTAGACGAATTCGGTGTCACCATCAATGTTCAAAAATGCACATTCGGCGTGTCCGAACTGGACTTTCTCGGACATCACCTCGACAAGGACGGCATTCAACCTCTGTCGTCGAAAGTCCAAGCGATCCAGGATTTTCCACGACCGACCAATGTGCGCCAACTCAGAGAATTCCTGGGACTTATCAATTTCTACCGTCGCTTTCTCCCAGGATGCGCTGCTGTACTTCGCCCACTGAATGCTTTCCTCGCGGGAGTCAAGGCGAAGACTTCACCCCTAGCCTGGAACCCCGCAGCCGAGGAAGCCTTCGTCAGAATCAAGAACCAGTTAGCCAACGTGGTACTCCTGACACATCCCAGATCGGATGCTCAAACTTCCATCATGGTCGATGCCTCGGACACAGCGATCGGCGCAGTTTGTCAGCAGTTGATTGATGGATGCTGGTGCCCCATCGCATTCTACTCGAAATCACTGTCCTCTACAGAAGTGAAGTACAGTACCTTTGGACGTGAGTTACTTGCCACCTACTCCGCTGTCAAGCACTTTCGTCACTTTCTGGAAGGGAGACAATTCTTCATACTCACAGATCACAAGCCGCTGACGTACGCCATTGCCTCTCGCAGTGCTGCGCACTCCCCGAGAGAAATTCGTCAGCTGGCATTCATATCAGAATTTACAACGGACATCAGGTTTATCAAAGGACAAGAAAACATTTTAGCCGATACTCTTTCCCGCGTTCACATCGATGCATCTTTTCTGGAACATCCACCTCTGGACTACTCGGCCCTCTCAGCTTCCCAGAAAAATGACTCTGAACTCCAGACGCTGCTCAGCTCCTCCTGTTCACTGGAGCTCCAGGAAGTTCAGACAGACATATCATCGCCAACACTCGTATGCGACGTTTCAACCGGTCAGCCACGTCCTTACCTCACTAGAGATTTTCGACGCCAAGCCTTCAACATACTTCATTCCCTGGCACACCCTGGTATCAAGTCAGCACAAAGACTTGTTTCATCTCGGTATGTATGGCCTGGCATGAACTCTGACGTCCGACGTTGGACACGTGCCTGCATCAACTGCCAGAGAACCAAAGTCCATCGCCATACTGTCTCACCGTCTGCGACATTTCAGCTTCCCCACGGACGATTCAGCCACCTCCACATGGACATCGTTGGCCCCCTTCCACCATCACAAGGTTATCGGTACATCTTCACCGTCATCGATCGCTTCACCAGATGGCCTGAGGCGGTACCACTAACAGATATCACTGCTGAAACCGTTGCACACGCATTCCTCACTTCGTGGGTTGCAAGATTCGGAATTCCTACCACTGTAACCACAGACCGCGGAAGACAGTTTTAATCCAACCTGTTCGCAACCCTATCAAAACTGCTTAGTTTCCATCACATCTCAACGACGTCATACCATCCGAGCGCGAATGGACTCGTCGAGAGATTTCATCGGCAGCTCAAAACAGCTATCACTGCCACGACGCCATCCACATGGAGTGAGTATCTTCCGCTCGCCATGCTGGGAACGAGAGCTGCGCTTAAGATCGACCTTGGATGCAGCGCAGCAGAGCTGGTTTAAGGTACCCCGCTTCGCCTACCAAGCGACTTCTTCTGTGCTTCACCATCCAGCTCTCTGCCTGACCCCCTCGACTACGTGGAAAGGCTCCGTTCCCACATGGCCACCCTCCGTCCTTCACCCACACGTCGAACCCGGCAACAAAATCTCTTCGTGAGCCCCGACCTTTCGACTGCCACGCACGTCTTCGTGCGCCACGATGCTGCGCGACGCTCCCTACAACCAGCATACGACGGTCCGTACAAGGTCCTTGGAAGAGCTGAAAAGCACTTTACGCTGGCCTACCCGAACCGCGAAGACCATGTCTCAATCGACCGACTCAAGCCTGCGTACATCTTGAGCTCCGACGACACGGACAACCTCACAACGTGCACTGCGAATGTGGGATGCTCTGCCACGATGGACATCACGCATCGAACTCAACCCGATCAAGCCTGTCCCCGCAACGTCCGCTTCACTCTCCAAAACACTACCAACTAGCGCGCAAACAGCGTCTTTCACCGCTATTCCGCTAGGGGGGGAGCCCATGTAGCGAACAAGCGGGCGACACCATCTACACCGTAGAGCAACGTGCACCAACGCACGCACTGCGAACGAGACAGGAGCCTCGCACCACGAGCGACACGCACACGAGACAGAGCTCCGATGGAATACGCCTGCTGGAACCCAGGCTCGTCTCATCCGACATAGACATAACCTCGGACTGGCCCGTTTGTAAATATCTATCTGTAAATTTTGTAAATAACAAGTGTGTCAGCAAAGAATGCCTCTCGGTATGTTGACCACAATGGCACCGTTTTCGGAGGACGGCTGCTACGGTAACTGCAGAGCCGTGTATAGAGAGAGTTTGGTCAATGGGAGGCGCGGGCAAAGCCAGGGTCTACACCAGACGCAGAAAGTGGGCTTGACATGCTCCCTTGGCCAAACAGAAGCCTAAGAATATCCCCTAGCGGTGGTAGCAAGAAACTGTTTTCATCAAAGATATATGTTCGTATATAGTTTTAGTAAGCGCGTCAGAGTGAAGTGTAGTAAACCTTTGTGGTTGAAAAAAGGTTCACGTGATGTATCAATCATGATCATGCAGAAAGATGTATGAAACAAATGCGCCACTCAACTCTGTTTTGCTCGGTCAGAGTGTGACCGAACGCTCGGACGGCAGATTCCCGGCCCTCAGCGCTTGGCGTACGGATTATGGCGATCGCTCCGCTAGTCACACTCTTCTACCATGGTTTTGGATGACCATGATGGAAACATCACGCGCGCCAAATTTTCAGGCACCGAGAGTTACTTCGACGCACTTATCAAGTTTGTTTCTCGCGACCACCGTTAGGGTATTATTTACGGCTTTTGGCTGTCCTCATTCGAATTTCTGAAGACGCCCTGAAACACGGCCAGTCCTTTTTGGGCCCCAATGGCGCCTTCTCATTTCTCTCCTATACTTCCCAACGAATGGCAACTGTAGTGTATTCCATGGAATACGTACAGTCGGGAGCAAAAGTTTGCGGGGCACGGGAGCGCCAGCCGAAAAGACTGGCTGCGCCTTCTCACGGCGCGTTGCCGTTCTCAAGACTCACGCTTTGGGCATGCGCTTCCTTTCTTGTTTGTGGTCATGCTTTTTTCGCTCTCTTCCGTTCGACACGCACAAGATAACAGGGACTGGCGCAAGGTGCCGCGAAATATTATCTGTAGCATGCGCGAGCTCCGACACCCATCACGGTGGCTGAGGCAGACGCGCGGCGTGATGGCTGTCACAGTGGCACCATGCGCCGGTCCCGGCTATCTCGAGCATCTCGAGCAGGTCGGGCGGAAGCGAGCAAAAAAGACATGCTTTCGAGCACGAAAGGAAGCACATTCTCGAAGCGGGAATCTTGAGAGCGGCCGCGCGCCGTCAGAAGGCGCAACCAGTCATTTCGGCTGACGCTCCCGCGCCCCGCAAACTTTTGCTCCCGACTGTACGTTTTGAAGCACAGTGATTATAACTCTGTTCACCCTTAAGCTAAAACTGCACCCACTATACTCCGTTTCGCCTGATGTTGTACCGCAGCAAAGGCTAGAAGCGCGAGCTCATAGCGTTGACAGCTGCCCTTAATGCACGAGAACTTGTGCCGCCGGAATGTGCCCTAGAGCAAGGAGCTCGCGCCTGTAGCCTTTTCTGCGGTACATCATAAGGTGAAGAAGAGTATAGGGAGTATTCACTGGCGGCCATATTCGTGTGCGCTGCTGCTGAGCGCGTGCTGACGGCTAGCTTCCGCAGTCCTTTTGGAGCGTGCATTTAGCACCATCAAGGTTGCCGGTCTTTAGCAGGCTATTAATGTGAGCTCGTTCTGAGCATGCGCTCTAAACATCTCCCTCAAATATGGCGTCCAGTGAATACCTCCTATACAAAAGCACGAGTGCTCGGGGTTGCACATCTTTGAAGCATTCTTCCGCAGAGCAAGCGCCCGCGCTAGAAATGTACGTGCCAAAGTCTGGAGCGCGGGCTAGCTCGCGCTTGTAGGTTTGGCTGCAGTTTCAACTTAAAGGGAAGCTGAAAAAAATTCGTGAAAAAAAACGAGGTAGAGGTAAATTCTAGAGTATTTTTATCCTGCGAATTTAAATACCGCGTTCGTTTTCCCCGGAGGTGTAACTAAACGCAAGGAAACACGAAAAACCTTCGACCAGTCGTTACGTCATAAAAGGATATTTCAGCCACCAAGCGCGTGTCACTCGTGTGGGCACCGCGTGCAACTGCAAACCTGCCAAGTATATTCCCTCTTACTACAGTGTAGAACTCTGTACCCTCACTGACCCCAGTCATGACGTCTTTTTCTGGCGTTTTTTTGAAAATAGCAAGAGTGCGAGTGCTTTGATGGGCCCTGAAGATGGCCGACAGCGGAAACTCCGATAACTTCTTTTATGATGCAACGCTCCGGGAAGGAGGGGCTTCAGCAATACTTTGAAAATTAATTTCTGCAGCCTCCGTGCAAAAAAAAAAAAAAAAAAAATCACGATATCCCAGATTTTGGAGGCCAGATGAAGACGATTTAAGTGTTTCTACTCAAATACAAAACCGCTTCAGCTTCCCTTTAAGAGTGAACGGAGATGGCGTTTCGCCGTACTCTACGAAAGACAGTTCTGAAACGAAAATCTCGATGGTGCTTTAAAGGAAGGTGGGCGGACTGAAGATATTGAGGAGGGTACCACCTCCACGGGAGTTCTACATCTGAGGTAATCTGGTAACGTTGTGTTACGTGACGTGTCACGTGATCATGTTGCGTAACTTGATGCAACGCGAGTATGTCTGGCATCAAGGCATACATGCGTGCTATGTGGCCGCGCGCATCCAGCTTCGGCGCCAAGAACACCAACGAAGCAGGCCGTGTAACAGATGTAATCCGCAGCATCGCTGAGTATGTTTTACAATGTGCACTGTGCAACACATGCAATACACGAGTTCCGCTAGGGTGACCAACAAAAAAAACCCACCAACACCGACAAGCCTCCAGCACGCTGCAGCATTCACGCGAAGGTACTTTAGCGGACTTGAGGTCTTTCGGTCCCCTTGAAGTATAAGCACGAGTGTTGGCAATTTTGCCGAAGATACCCTCGCATGCATGTCGCGCGTCTTCAGGGCTGATCGGTGTCGGCTGTTTTAATGCGAAAGCATTAAATATCCCATGGAGTGAAGCCGGGGGAAAACGACACCTAAATTCCCATTGGCTGTTTGTAACGGCACCTAAATTCCTATTGGCTGAGACGCGTCACTCATAACAGATGATTCGTCGCGGAAGCCGGCGGGGCCACTCAAGCTCAAAGCGGACGTGCCTCAGAAATAAAACACAAAGAAAAGCACATTAACGCAGATGCATCGTCACGGAAGCCGGCGGGGCCGCTCAAGGTCAAAGCGGACGCGCGCACAGAAAGAAAACAAAGAAAAGCACAGCACCGCAGCTGCGTCGTCACGAAAGCCATGGAGCCGGCGAGGTTCGCCGCGCCTGCGCAGTGGGGGAGCGTGATGTCACTGCCGGAGCGTCGTGTGAAAAAGGAAGACGTGGCGCGCTAATGTAGGAATAAGCTGCGTGTAGGAATGCTTTCGCATTCTTATACGTAAGCAATCTTAAGCGTTTCTGTTGAAATCTTTTTTCTTTGTTGCCCTCGTTGAACTCGCGAAATAGCGCGAACACGACATTGACGCTCTGTCGCATTTTACTTCGAAAGGGTACGTGTCTCTGTGTGTAGGGGAGGGGGAGGGGGGCTTGAGGGGGAGGGGGAGGGGGTTGCACCAAATTATATCGCTTTGTAGCAGACGCTGCAAGAATGAGCTCTGGACTTTCGAGACCCTGCCGAGTACCTGTTATCGCTCAGTGCGTGCATCGTTCCAGGCAACAGCCTCGCGCTTGAAGCTTCGGCTTCTCTCGCACCTAAATCGGGCGAGGCGCTGACTTAGCGTGCTTGCTGGTGTCCTTTTAGCTTTAAAAGCGGCTTCGAAAGCTAAAAGCTTGTGCCCCGAAATTCACCTGTGTTCAACGTCCCTGGTGTGGATGCTTAAACCCCACTGCTGTGTGATCACAAGTCGACATGTGACATATAAAACCATAAAAATTAAAAATTGCGTTACCACACAGTCAAAACTAGCACCCGAGACCAATTTACTGGCGAAATTGAGTTCGCCATTTTGTTGTTGTAAGCTGTATGGCGTGTATCTAAGGGGAGCATTCCAAGGCTCCCCTTCGGCACGAGCGAAGACATGGCGGCGGCCCGTCGTCCCGCTTGGAATCGACTAAAATAAAGCATCGCGTGAGCGGCAGAAATTCACTAAAAAAAGGAACGAGCAACGCGTGTAAGTTTTGTTTTTGTTTCTGTGCGTTTTTTTTTTTTCAACTACAACTAATGGAATGGAACCACCTGTCACAATCAAATGACCGAGTTTCAATATGTGTTAGCGAAAACGTAGTGCGGTTGCTTTGCAGCTGACGTTCAAATTACGTGTAGTTTTGTTGTCATGTACAAACAAGTAATTAAATTTCTTATTGTTCAAGCCCAAGTTATTCCAGATCACACTTTTATATTTTATTTTGAGAGAACGTTTAGAAGTCTGGATTTCTTAATGAATTGCGTTCTTCTTTTGCAGGCGGCTAAGCCGAACTACGGCGTCACGCTTGTTCGGCCAGTTCTGCTTGTGCGAGAACCAGGTGCGTTTTGTTTTATGTATGATTCTTCAGAAGTCCTTCGCTATCTGGGTACGAAGCGATTTATAACGGCCTACAAAAAAAAATATATCAACGTAACTATTTTCGGGAAATATCGTTTCAATGTTTTCCCAAGTATCAGGGCCTCGCTACCTTGCCTCACTGCACGTATTTTCATTTATGATTACGCTTCTATGGCATTGCAACCACGACCGCACCTCTTGTGGACCCAAGAGGTGCGGTCGTGGTTGCAATATCATAGAAGCGTAATCATAAATGAAGATACGTGCAGTGAGGCAAGGTGGCGAGGCAAGGTAGTGAGGCAACGTAGCAACATTGAAACGATGCTGCGAAGGGTGCGTCTCAATCGCACAATTTTACCAGCAGCTCTGGAAGGATATACACAAAAATATGCATCGTCCGATTGTGAACTGAAAAGTTATACCCGCATATTTTCTTTCTTTTTCCGAATGTATCACGTAATTATAATTGGCGTTTCCGTGTTCTAGAGAGGGGAGAGGGGCGTTATTTCTGAAAATTC
The DNA here is from genome assembly GCF_016920785.2 of Ixodes scapularis. Taxonomy (NCBI): domain Eukaryota; kingdom Metazoa; phylum Arthropoda; class Arachnida; order Ixodida; family Ixodidae; genus Ixodes; species Ixodes scapularis. The sequence continues at coordinate 35,191,484 of NW_024609883.1, forward strand.
GAAGAGTATTTTTCCGGTGTTTATTTCTAACACATGTGTGCTGTTTTTATCGGCATTTCTTTTCGGTGTCAAACTGAAAAATCTGCCTTTATCGGGCATATGCCGAAAGGAAACAAGACACCAGGCATAGAAGTCCCAATCCTCTGCAGGAACTATGCGCGAGACCCGAATACTTCTAAAACGTCCTGGTACCAATAGAATCAGAAAGCGGGACAAAGGTTTGGTTCCCAAAGAAATGAGTAGCATCAGGGGACAGTTCAGCGCGGGCTGTGCACTAGATAAACATATTATTGCCGCGTGCATGGCCGAGAGGAAACGCTTCTCTATACATCTAGAAGATCCGCGTTTTCTCTTGCCCCAAATGTTCGCCGCCCGAAGATTCTAGGCTGAACAATAGAGATACCGAGGGTAATAGAGAAGCAGACCAGCATGGACCTTGGCAACTCACTCTCGCTCTAGCCGGCTCTCACGCCGACACTGCGACGCTCGCTGCTTTCTTGACGACGGTGCTTTCTCGAGCTCGTTCTTCCTTTTGTTTCTGGCACAACTTTGCCGATTAAAACTTCATTCTCAGTTTTGCGCCTGTCTATCCTTTTACGTCCGCGTCAATCTAAAGTCGTAGATAAATCGAGATCGTTCTTCCCTTGAAGCATGCGTTTTTCTTATCGAAGGACATGCTCCGATTAGGGAATTTTTGAGTTTTTCTATATTTGGGACAAAATCAACTCAGGGTTAATTTTCGGTGTTTTTTTTTTCTTTTTCGGTGTTTATTTGTATACAAAACAAAAAAGAGCAATACTTATAATTCGCTTTCTTCCAGAGTACCTGTTGCTACAGTGCCACAACAGATAAGTCTAATCAGGGGGAAATTAATGTGTTCCTGGCAATCACCGCCAATCACCTTAGGAAGAGGCTAGACGACTTCGCTAACTCATCGCATTCAACAGCGAAGCACAAGAGTAAGTCGCGGAGCGTCAGGTCTTTTTCACGCATTGGTGTTGCAGTGTTATCGACTCCGTAGCAACTGCGTCTCACCGATTACGACAAAAAACGCACGGCCGTTATCGATCGAGTTGCCTTGGAATACACTCATTCTGTCGCCATGTGCTTGAAATAAGGTGGACTCTTATCAGCTACCATTTTTCATAGTCAGTGTGTAAATTTGATCTTGCATACACTAAGAAACTCACAGCACAGTTGTAAGCAGATTGAAATTGTTCCAATGATACCTGATAGGTTGCGCCAGCGTGCCAGTGTGTTATCTCGTCTTGAGCGGTTACAAGTGATTGCAAAACAGTGGATCACACTCAAACGTAAATGCGTGGACTAACCTTCACGCCAAACTTCATTGTCAAACCTGTCTAGGCAAGTTTTCATGTTTCATATTTATGACTGAACAAAATTTAGCTTGATTTTTAATGAGTTCATTTCGCTGTTAGCCTCTGAACGAGACGTTGACACTGTGAGTCGATCAAATATATATACTTGCGAGATTATTGTTTGGAAAGCAATCAGGCTCGATTTTCAAATGTGTCTGATGTCAACCCAAGACGCATAAGCATAATTTTAAAGAATCGAGCCAGCGAATGCATCTTAAGATTGGTAAATATCCTCATCAGGAAAAAATGGGTAATCTTTTAATGTACCTTAAAAAACTGATATAAAAAAGTCCTGTAATTGCTTAGATGGGACACATATTGTTTGTGTAAATATTTCCAGGAAAAAAACATTTTTTAGCAATATTTACGTTGTTAGACTCAATTTAGGTGGGGACAGCCCTACTCTAGGTCCCGCCCGGTGCTTACAAAACTAAGCATCTTTTCTCGTCTCTGATTTGTTGAAGAGATTATTGACGTGTGAAATGTCGCAAAAGTTGTACCTCCGTATCATAAGAGTGTATATATTAATCGTCAATACCTTTATGTTTAAGAAACAAATAATATAAATAGAGTCATTATTGTTTTTTTTTTCTTTTTTATATATATATATATATATATATCCCGAGATTGTTTTTCCGCTTTGGTTTCAAACGATAACAGACATGGCTGCCGGCGTTCGCGGAGTGATCACCGAGCGCGGCTCGTCGAGCTCGTATATTTTAATGAGTCCGAGTCGCTTTACGTTCACCGAGGTGTTTAGATGAAGATCTCCTCAACCGACCTAGTTTACAGCGAACAACTGTCGCAAGTACGTGGCTTTGGAGATGTGCGGGTGCTTGTTTTCGTATCGGGACTGACCTATGCCTAGCGTCCCACATCAACCTATTTTTCCTGATATGGCTTGATTTCTTCGTTTGCGCGTGTTGGTGGCGAATAAATATGTCGGTCCCCGTAAAAGTGGCCCCGCTGCTCTGTCAATCGTGCGACCGTAGTGATTACAACCATGATTTCAATATCGAGAAGATACCTACAGAGGTGAAAATTTGCGAGCAATTTAGCTGGAGGGAATCGGGCGTTCGGCTCGCATCAAGTTTGTCTAGGTCTGTTCCCGTCTCTTAACTTCGAAAAAAAAATAGCTCTCAAGTTTTGCAGTGCATCTGGCTTGCCAATGCGAATATTTTTAGGTCGCGTTTTAGTTGTGCATCATGACGCTCACCCATCTTGCTCGCGGATGCAATGCGAAAAAATAGCAAGAACAGAAAACTAAAAAAAACTACATATTTATTTTGTAGATTTTTTTGTCCTCTCGGCCGCACATCGACAGACGCCGACAGATGCTTGTATTGAAGTGTGAGGAAAGATGTTCTTTCTTCGAGATTGCGCCGGGACCCGACGACGGAGGCAGCTGATGGTCGCTGACGGAAGAATAAACCAGACAGGACTTCGAATGTCTTGCAAAAGGTTACAGCACGTGCTGTCCTCGTCTTCTTCTCTTCTCAAAACGTCCCCTGCCCCAGCTCGCACGAGCGTCGCCAGTTCACCCACACACAGGGGCACACGTGCAAACGCCAACACGCAATGAAAAAAAAAAAGAAGCTCGGTCCTGTTCCCGCGTCCACTCACGGTGATGGCGGGGCCGATTCTCACACCTCCCGACTAAGTATATTTTTTAGACCGGAAATATCAAAAATAATATATAACAACTAAACTCAAACGCGTACGCGTATCAGTCACACTTTGCACAGAGTTAGTGACTCAACCCATAAGAATCCAAACTATAGAAGAAATTTACACCAAATGCAAATTCCATGCTAGTAAAGTGATTCTTACTGTGCCCGCCACGGCTCCAAAGGAGTGACAAATGTCGCGCTAAAACTAGCGTAGCATCTAGCCTCCTAGCCTCGGTCTCTTTGCTGACAGGTTATTCAAGCCATCCAGATATCGAGGGGGCTTGAATCGGATGTTGCATAGCCGGTTCCGGAACATCCCCGCGCAAGAGCGACGACAGTTTATGCTCTGTCCCGACTTACGAATCGGGAATGCGCCTCGCAGGCGGTCGTCGTTGTTGATGTCTTCTGCAATCTCAGCTCTCTCACACGTGGCCGGCTGGTAGGAGGTCGAGTTTTCATCGGTGTCCTTAGCTATTATCTGGGACGACTTCATCTCGAAGACCGCGTCCTCGTCGCTGTCCCCGCTTCCCCTGACATCTTCACCGGCCCGCTGTGTCGTCAGCCGCTCTAACAAGTTGTCCGACTTCTTGTCAACGCCCACGTCCTTGCCGTGGTCGTCATCAGCTTGCCAGAACGTCTGCCACCAAAGCAAAATATCCGGTTTTTTTTTTTCGTCGTCGACGTTCACGTTCTCGTCATGGTCATCCCGCCGCCCAGGCGATAAGTTCGGTCCTTCGCCGTCGTCCACGTTCTCGCCGTCGTCGTCCTCGGCTTGCCGGAACGCCCACCTTCCAGGAGAAACTCTAGGTTCTTCCTTGCAACCGACGCCCATGTTCTCAACTTGGTCGTCATTGGCTTGCCGGAACTTGTGCAACCCAGGTAAGATGTCGGGACCGGCCTTGACGTTGTCGAAGTTCACACATGGGTCGTCCTCAGATTGCCGGGACGCCTGCCGCCCAGGCAAAGTGTACGGCCTTTCGTCGTCGACGTTGACCTGCTTGTCGTGGTCGTCCTGGGCTCGCTGGGACGTCCTCCAGGTACGCGAGACGTTCAGCTCATTTCTGTCGTCAACATGCGCCTGCACAGACACGCAGCTGCGATTGTTCTTTGACGACCGCTTCGTGTCGTCGGCTTGTAACAGAATCTGAGGCGCCTCACGGACCGATGGGTGCAGCCTCTTCTGGCTTTGGAGGTTCAAGTTGCTACCGTCGCTCTTGCCCACATCGGTCGTCACCTTGTCGGGCTCACGGCTGGAGTCTTGCTCCACAGTGACATTCTTGGCGTCTACTCTTTTCTCGTGAAACTGAAGTTCTTCGTCTGGTGTCTTCGTCCGGGGACATTCGCGGGAAAGGTGCCCCAATTCCTTGCATTTAAAACACTTCACCCAATAATATTCAGGTAAAATGCCCTGCCTTGGGTTCTCGTGTTTTTCCTTGAGAGAAGTGGTGGTTTCAATAAAGGGCCTCAAGATCTCAGCTCGCGACACTCCAAGCTCTAACAAGACCGACTCTTTGACCGCACCATACCCACTTCTCTCACCCATGTTCAGCCTATTCACTAGTGCACGCAAGCTCTCTGTGAAATAAGGTCGCACAAGATATCCTCTGAGCCGCTCAGGGACTTCATATGTCTTGAAGACGTTTTCTACGCCATCAAACCAGCTCGGAACTAATAAGTCGGACGACGTCATGGGAGTCAGCACTCTCTTCATCAATCTCGAAAAGCGAAAAACTTCATCTCGGAGGTTGAACTCCATGCCGCCTCCACTGGCTCGCCTTCGGTTTTCTGGGCGTATATGTTCTAGTTCTAGCTCGAGGCGTAACAGCCGTTCTTTCTCCCTCACTAGTTCTATCTCCTTTTCAATTAAGCTGTCTGATCGGAATCCTCCGTTCCCTTCCCCTTGTGTCTGCGAGTTTGCCCTTAATCCACTCGAAGGTGACGATTCACCTGGCCCGTCAACATTCTATTCCGACCCCTATTCTGCTCGGGCGTTAGAACCGGCATTCGCCGCTCTGCACTGTCTGTATCCATGGCGGGCACACGTCAAAGAATCACCTTACCGTAAGGTCAACGACTGCCGCTGGATCACAGACGGAGGCCGCTGCTCAGAATAGTCAGGCACGAAAATGATGTCCGAGCTGTAGACTCGGGCGTTCCTCGCTGGAGTGGAACGGCATCTGGTCCGAGGTAGCTCTGTCACCACGAAGTAGCTCGGTGGTCCAATCTTCAAGGAGCTCGGTGGTCCAGTCTTCTCTTTAGAAGGCTCCACCAGTGCCGCGTCAAGTCGCTGTCCGCCGATTCCGTTGTGAAGATCACGCCGCCGGGGTCCGCTGACGCAATCCTGTCGACTGCGCCAGTAAAGATGTTCTTTCTTCGAGATTGCGCCGGGACCCGACGACGGAGGCAGCTGATGGTCGCTGACGGAAGAATAAACCAGACAGGACTCCGCGGGTATGGGGAAGAAAAAAAAAAACACGTGTATTTACAAGTGAAGCTAATTTTCGAATGTCTTGCAAAAGGTTACAGCACGTGCTGTCCTCGTCTTCTTCTCTTCTCAAAACGTCCCCTGCCCCAGCTCGCACGAGCGTCGCCAGTTCACCCACACACAGGGGCACACGTGCAAACGCCAACACGCAATGGAAAGAAAAGAAAAGCTCGGTCCTGTTCCCGCGTCCACTCACGGTGATGGCGGGGCCGATTCTCACAGTGTGGCTCGTGCATGATAGAACGATAGAACGCCGCTTCCTTGGTCGCGTCTTGCGAGCGTTGGAGAAGTTTTTAGACGGGATGGAATAGCAGACGGGCGAAGGGAGAAAGCGGACGCCGACGCGGAGCTTTCATGTCCACGTCTGGGCATAGCAGACGACGATAGACGGTGGCGTAATAGCAGACGATGGCGGAGGCTGCTGTGCGTCTGCTCGCACGACTAGCCGGCGTGCGAGCAGACGCACACTAGACGCACCGGATGTCGCGAAATATAGACAGTATGCTTCAGAGCGTGACCGGCCGAGCAGCCAAGCCAATCCAATAGTAATGGGCGGGTCCACTGATCTGTGAGCGGGGCTTAGAACGGTCCGTGACCTCCACCTAAATTGCGTTTAATGGCGTAAATATTGCACCAACAAAATTATTGTTCTTCGTGAAAAAATTATGAAAACAATAGTGTGCCCTTTAAAAAACCTTGTATTCATTTCAGTTTTTTTTTGTTCGTTTGTTTGTTTGTTTAAGCCGAAGTCTTGAATTTAGCTTTAGCGACGTTGAAACGCAAAGACCGATTGTGAGTTACAGATGTAGTTATCGTAAAATATATCTGTTGGGAAGTGACGATGCGGCAGCAGAGTAATTGCTGACAGTGACGCGATAGCACGAGCATTGTCAGCACCGCCCGCACGTGTCGGTGTCCCCCTCCCCTACCTCCCCCCCCCCCCTCATTTCTGCTCTCTTCTTTTAGTCAAACCTTCACTTCTGGCAATAAACCTTCAGTTGTCATCGTGCTGCTACACGGGCCGCTCGTGTCCACTTAATAGCATTATCCGTATCAGTAAATAAAGAGTAGTATTTTAACCAATATACATATATCCATATTAAAATAGCTAAATATTTTTACCCAAAAAAGAATAGGTCATCTTTGGTTCAAAACTAAACATACGGGACGAAAATATACTGATCTTTTCTTGCGGCTTGATAATCTGGAAGTTTAAACAATCTGTAAAGCTTAGGAGACTCTTTGTAATAAGAGACACCCTGGCAAGGCAGACAGTTATAAAGGGCATCCACTATAACATATTAAAATGATGGATTATGTTCTCAGCCTCAGAGGGGAGAACATCACACAAGTTTACGAAATACGAATAGTTCTTCATGCCAAGAAAAATGAAAAGGTATCAAGAATTAAAAGTCAAAATTATCTACACCGTGCAATTAAAAAAAAAAAAAGCTCGCAAACATTTTTAAAGGTGGAAAAATCGGATGGCTCCAATTCATATCTTACTTTTTAAATTGCACTTAAAAAAATCCCGAATTTAGTAAACCCAGAGATGGTAGGATCGTGTTATTTAACATGGTGCCACAAACAAGCACTAAAGCTTTTTTAAAAGCTACTAGCTCGAAGAAAATATCTTCGAGAAGATCAGTAACACTGGTTGCACATTTTGGGATGAATAGTAATGAGTAATGATGCGTAATTTTATGGTGCTTAACTACGATGCGTAGCACTGGTTACGCACCCTAGTGTTATGCCTCACAATATACTTATAGGACAGAAATCTAGCAAAATCTAGACTCATTAGTTATACACTTCATTGAATGTGGCCCAAATCCTTCTGCAATCAGCAGCACGCCGTATAAATTTCACAATAATTTCCTTCAATTCAACCCATGACCAAAAACGCAGATTGCACGGGGACGCAATAAAAACGTGCTGTTTCAAATTTAAGAAAAATAATTCCACCGGAAAAAAACAAAAGTTGAATTAACGTTTCCAGTTGTTTATTCCGTAAAAGACGATCACGATGTTAAAATATTATAACCACTTTTGCAGGCAGCGCGGTCATGGGCGCTGGAAACAACACCCACTCCGAAAGGGTAAGATAACACAATTTCTTTGAACCTGCCTCTACCACAGAAAGAAATGCTGCTCCATGAGTGCCTGCACACTAAAACTGCTATTAACACCCCAAAGGTGTTAGTAGCGTGCTGGTGAACTATCCAAAAATAAGACGTTGCCAATCTTAGCAGTTTAACAACAGGATTGTCTCAAGATAGCAAGCAGCCGACGCTACTCAAAAACTGCCGTTACATTTCTGTATGGAAGAGTTTGAGGCTTTACTATTTGATCTACTTGTTCTTGCAAGGCTCGGTCACGCGTGAGTCGGTACACGACCTCGGACAAGGACGGCGCCGTACGGTTCAACGACGATGAGACATGCAAGATGAGCATCATCCTGGTGGTTCTTTGGGAACAGTTTCTGGACGCTGTCCTTGGCAAAGACACGTTGGCCTGTATCCTCTACGAACCGCTGCAGATAGCGCGTATGCGGCGCATGTGCGAGGCCTACGTCATCATCAGCAAAGAACCTTCCGCTGCCCTCTACGATCCTGCCATCGGGTAAAGCCATTTCGCGAGAATCTATTAGCGCCGAGATGTTTCGGTGGCACCCTCTTATGGTTTCCATCCTTGACGTCACGACTGGGATTTGCTTCGCCGTGACGTCACCAGTGTTTATCCTGGCTACTTACCATCAGGTGCGACGACGAGTTCGGTGGTGTGTTTAAAAAGCCCAGAGGAAGCTAGGAGCCATCGCAATCCGAAACTAACCCCGTCAAAGTTGGCAACCTGGCAATGCTCATATGCCCATGGTTTGGCCAATCGTGGAAAGCTGACCGCAGCGACGCTTTTGGTCGCGCACATCGCTAATAGACCACTCCGGAAGTGTGTGGCGTCTCCGCCGCCTGCTTGACGCATATTGACAATCGAATGTATCCTTAACTTCCAACTATGGTGGTACCGCGGTGTGACAATCACGTGCCCTTCGAGGGTGGCAGACTTCAACATAAAGAATGTCGCAAGCGTTTCTCTCAGATGAAATAATAGTGCTAAGGTTTTAAGGACGCCCATATTTTCCAAACTTTGGATTACTTGGGCATCCCTAACCTGGCCGCATTTCGCCGTTCCGCGTTGATCATCCACCAAAACAACCATTTTGATAGGTGCCGACGCGACCCCTTTGGGCCGTGAAAGTTGCGGATTCCACGTGAAAGATTATCAAAGAAAAAAATAAGACAAAGTTTAACGTTTTGTCGATCCGAACGAAAAAATTAAAACAAGACAAAAGGAAAGCAATTTAGTTTCTGATTACCTTGTTTTGGAGTTTGCTTTATTTTGTGTGTTCCGAACTCGTAACAATCAAAAAAAGATTGTGCGCTTTTGTGGGGTATGCGAAGCGTCCCAGTCGGCCCGAGCACATTGAAACAGCTCCACCATACTCCTTGCAGCGTAGTGCGATGCGGGACATTGTCGCGAGGTCTCCTGAAATTTCCCCAAAAAACGTCTATTGGTGATGAGATTGGACCGCAGAACGCTCGCAGCTGCGGTGAACAGTGAGAATATGCGTCGTTTTATCATTAATTCGAGCGCCGTCGAAAGCTTGAACAGATACGAACACCAACACGCATACTAAGAACAGAAGTTATCGAGCATTCTTTGCGCTCGATTCGTTTTGCAGATGATGGAACTCAAAGAGAAAGATGACGAATGTCGTGACGCTGCGCTTGTGATGCTGTTTGATTAGTTGCATCGGCTCGTAGCGTTGTATCCTGCCTTCCTTCAAAAGCGCTGACCCCGCGTTCTGGCTTGCGTTGTAGAAGTATAGAGCTTTCAATGAGTGCCCGCTCTTCCAGCGTCCTTTATTTGCTCCCAGTCCATGGTGCGAATGCCCCTTCGTCACATGTGGTTAGAATACCTGAAAAACTACGCATATCTTCGAGAAAAAGTGTATAAACCATAGTGGGTCTCTGAGATTCTGTCTGGGTCATTGGAAGCAGAAAGACTTTTCAGCTTAATGAGAGGCTTTCAAGTCAGTTTAGTTTTTATTATTGGTTAAAGTTCCCCTGAACAAAACACCAAAACAATACTATACAGTGTTAACGTCCATCACAACTGTTTTATTAGGCGCGTTAAATATCCCAGGTTTGTAGTCGTAATGCCCTGGTCATATTGTCCACCCAAAGCAGATTTCTTAAAGGTATACGGAAACAAAAGTTCCAGCGCTCATTTTTTAGCTTTAATGCGTTCCATGTTGCAGCATGTGGGAGCCACTGGTTTCCCTCCCCCGAGAAGGCGTAAGCCGCGGACGTGCCGGCCGGAGTTGTCTGGCTTCGAGTTGGCTCGTCCCGTATCGTGTTGGAGAGGGTGCGCCACGTTGCTGGCCTACTCTCTCGCACTCCTCCGCGCGTCTCCCCGATTTCGGGGGAACAGCGACATCGCGCGGGAGAGAGTCGGGCCTGCCCTCCGAGTGGACGGCCGTCTGGCCGCCCTAGTAAAAAAAATCATTTGTATGAGAAATTTCTTGTGTCCAATAAACACATATGAATCATACAAGATATATAAGAACATACAAGAACATATAAGAATTATATGAGAACTATATAAGAATTATATAAGATATATAAGAACCCCATAAGAAACTTATAAGAAAGTTCCCACTAGTTTCTCATATGGTGCTTGTGTGTCCTCATATATCTTATATAGTTCTTATATAGTTCTTATATGGTTCTTATACGGTTCTTATATGTTCTTATATATCTTCTATGATTCATATGTGTTTATTGGACACAAGAAATTTCTTATACAAATGAGAATTTTCAGTAGGGCGGGGAGTCCTGGATCGGACTCCGGGCAACGGGTCGAGTCGCGGCGCGAGCTCGTCCGACCGGCGATGACTCCACGCTAGTGATTCCCCGGGCTCTGAGAGTCGGCGTCCGCACTACCTGTGGACGTCCGTCTGCCGAGAGCCCTGGCCCCGAACTCCTGCGACGACGGGTAGCGGCGTGAGCTCGCCCGACCGGCGCTGACTCCGCTCGCAATTACCCCTTTGGCTCTCAGGTCGGCGGGCGATGCGGGCACACTGTGCCCGCGGCGGCTCGCTTGACCGCAGTGTCTTGTTGGGGACCCCTGGTACTCAATAAACGCTGCTGGATACCGGCACCTATCGTTGTTGGCATGGCGTTGGCCGAACCCGGCGCGGCGACCGCCCTCGCTGGTAGCCGTCGGCCGCGCGGTGGGGCGGGCATCGGATTTCCCCTTTGAGCACCGGACCGATCTCCAGACGTAAAGGTGCGTGATCCTCCCTCCCTTTTATTCCCACAAAATGGCGCCCAACGTGGGGCCATGGCACCTATTGTCGTGGCACTGCTGCGCCGCGCCATGCCAAGATGGCGGAGCCTCCCTGAGGAGGCCGGCTCCCTTTGTGTGCCGCCATGATGCGAATCCCGTGGGTGCCCGGATTTGGTAACCACATTCAAGAGCCAGCCCAGAAACCTGAGTGAGTCACGATTTGTTCATTCTTTTTTCGTGTCTTGCCGCAGGAGACGTTTTATCGTACCTGTCGCCTCTGGTGATGGGCGTCGCTAGCAACAGTCCCCCCACTGCCTGACAGTTGCCAACTCCGCTGCCAACCCCCACCTAGTTAGAGGGTCGTCACCTCTGGCGGCGTCCTCAGAGCCTCCGTGCCACGGAAATCACGTTGCATTGACCCCCGTGGGCCTAGCGACGAATGTTGTTAGCAGCAAAGAGCTTCTCACGGGTCAGCGGGAAAATCTGGGTTTGTAAATACGCACGTTTCTTTGACACTGAGTTGTCGGACTCTCCGGGAGAGTCGGGCGGTGCGTCTGCCATTAACGTCGCCAAGTAGCTCGTAATGCTACCGACGGGCTCCGGGAGCCGTAGGCCACGCATCCGCCGGCGTCCAGAAGCAGTTCTCACACTGTGGACGCGCGCGCTGTATGCCACTTGTATTGTGGTTGGCGCGAGGGTTTTCTTCGGGATAGATTGGTTTTGCTGACACCTTTGAGCTTCTGCTGATTTCCGAGAGTAATGGCTTTGCGTTATAAGAATGGCACAACGCACTAGAAACGGGGCGGCTTTTTAGCTACCCCGTTCCGTGCGCTTCGCTAGGGATGCGTACAGCTCGAAGACTCTACGGAGTTAGTTGTTTTCGTAGTCCCCGGCCCGGCTCCTGGTGCAGCCACCGCTGGCAGCGGAGAGTCGCCGGCTCAGTTCCCGGCGACTTCAGTTTGCGTACGCAGGGTGCCCTCTAATTCTGTTAGTAGCACCGCGTGGCCTGCCTTCCAACTTGAGCCTCCCACCCTGCGGTAGGCCGGTTAATGTACGCAGGCAGCCGAGTCCAGATACAATGAGGACCCGGCCAAAACCTGTTTTTGGGGACCATTGCCTCCCCTCGGTGGCAGTGTGTCGACCGAGAACAACGATCTCTCCCTTCGACCTTGCCATACTGCGGGTCTGGAGAGGGCGAAGAGCTGTTTGCGGGGTGCTGCGTGGGCTCTTCTTTCCGTCATTCAGGAAGATGCTCGTGCCCCCGTTCCCTGCCATCCCCCACTACATGCGACGGCGGGGGACACGCCGAGCGGCTGGGCGGGACCTGCCGGATGTGCGTCATCGCTAACGCTGCCGGGAGTTTGCGCAGCCGACGGCGGCCAGCAGCAGCAGACGGGGGAGGCTGACTTCCGGCCCATGCAAGATGGCCGCTGTCGTTCTTCAGTCGTCGGACCTTGCCGAGCCGCCCAGCTGAACCCGGCTTCCTGATACGGACCTGGTCACATCACCTGATGCCGTCCCCGAGGTGCGCTTTTGACTTCAGTGGCCGGCGTTTCCCCTTGCCGCTGGTCTCCTGTACCCATGTCCTGGGAGTGACCATGGGCGAACTTCTACGCGTGTCACCGTGCCCGCTTCGACGGAGGTCGGCCCACACCGAGTCGACGACAAGCAGCGTGAGCCGAGCAACGTCCCCAGTGAGTGCCGCTCTGGGTTGCGGAAGTACTTCGTGTCTGAGCCTTCGTTCGTCCGACATCCAGGAACTTTTCTTGGATTTATTCTACGGCACCGGAGTGCGTCGCCCCAGTAGAGCGTCGTGAACTCCGGTATGTTGAACATTTACGGCAGCAGTTCCGGGGACTGCCGAGGCCCCCGATTCAAGTTGTTTTATTTGTAAGCGCGACTGGCACTCGTGCTGTCAGCGCGCAGGCCTTGTATTTTGGGGGTTTGAGAGCCGGCGCCCCTTTCTCTGAAAGGGGTGCCAAATGTTTTAAGGAGGGGGGGATTGTGGGAGCCACTGGTTTCCCTCCCCCGAGAAGGCGTAAGCCGCGGACGTGCCGGCCGGAGTTGTCTGGCTTCGAGTTGGCTCGTCCCGTATCGTGTTGGAGAGGGTGCGCCACCTTGCTGGCCTACTCTCTCGCACTCCTCCGCGCGTCTCCCCGATTTCGGGGGAACAGCGACATCGCGCGGGAGAGAGTCGGGCCTGCCCTCCGAGTGGACGGCCGTCTGGCCGGGGAGTCCTGGATCGGACTCCGGGCAACGGGTCGAGTCGCGGCGCGAGCTCGTCCGACCGGCGATGACTCCACGCTAGTGATTCCCCGGGCTCTGAGAGTCGGCGTCCGCACTACCTGTGGACGTCCGTCTGCCGAGAGCCCTGGCCCCGAACTCCTGCGACGACGGGTAGCGGCGTGAGCTCGCCCGACCGGCGCTGACTCCGCTCGCAATTACCCCTTTGGCTCTCAGGTCGGCGGGCGATGCGGGCACACTGTGCCCGCGGCGGCTCGCTTGACCGCAGTGTCTTGTTGGGGACCCCTGGTACTCAATAAACGCTGCTGGATACCGGCACCTATCGTTGTTGGCATGGCGTTGGCCGAACCCGGCGCGGCGACCGCCCTCGCTGGTAGCCGTCGGCCGCGCGGTGGGGCGGGCATCGGATTTCCCCTTTGAGCACCGGACCGATCTCCAGACGTAAAGGTGCGTGATCCTCCCTCCCTTTTATTCCCACAAGCATAACCTCAAAGATACCAACCAGTCTTTCGTTGAAAGGCACAACAAAACTAATTTTAAAGCTAATTAAACGATCTTTCAATGTGCACGTGGTGGATGCATGTTGAGCCTATTTGGGAGGTAATCTAGCAACGTTGGGTCACTTGCTACGTAGTCATGACGTAGCAAGTTCCATCGGAGCGGCGCCGCTCTTTGGAATTCAACATTTTCCCTTTATAGCTTTCCTCAACTCACAAATCGCGCACTGTACCAAACCCTCTTTTGTGCACCCGGAAACAACCATTCTCTCCCTAAAAGATAAGCCGGTCAGTCAAAATTTGGACAAGACTTGCTTCCCTCACGCCGTTCACCCTTAATCTGACAGTGCTGTAGAAGCTATGTGCTCCTTAGGCCAGCCTTACGCTCGTCACCCCACGGGTACTTCGAACGGCTCGGTTGTAACGCTTTGACGCTATTGACACCACCACAACGCTGACAACGCCAGCAAAGGAAAAGCTCATAACCACGCCAGCCTTGCTACGTCACAAATGCAAGATTTTTTTTTTTTTTCGTTGGATATTTTATGAGGCATCACGCTCTCCGTTCGCTTCTCTTCGAGCGCTTGCTCGAGTGCACCGTTTGGAACGAAAAATATAGCCAGTCATTTAAAATACAAACGGGCGATTATATATTTACGGTTATTATCCGTCGTGCTTGACTCATTTCCGAACGAAATTTGAATATTTAAATTTTTGTTTGCGCACCCCTTTAAGGCAGACTAACATACCGGTCATAAAATCTTCGTCCCACGGGTTCGACTCTTAGGCTTTCATGAAGGCAGCAGACAGGAAGATTCATCTTCGTATTAATCCCAAGATATACAACTTTAAAGTGGCGCGTAAGACAAAAAGACTAGGTAATACAAGCACATATTTTTCTCTTTGCAACGTGGTCGCAGGACCTCCCATGACTCTTTCGCGGAGTTTTCATGTTTACTTCACTCGCGCGTTTCCCTTTCCTTTTTCTGCCTTGCTGCTCACCGACGGACACAACCCTTCCGCGGGACACGCCCTTTGTAGGGTTTGTTCGAACTTGGTTAATTTAGCGAATGCCGATTCCAAAACGTTTTGCTTATTTAAGAAAGCAAAGCTACGCTCATCCGGGAGTTGACCACTGGCGAGAAGACTGAACTATAGTGTTGCTTTCTGCTGACCTTGTTTTGCACAGAGGTCTATGTTTACCCACTAGAAGACCTTTACTTCGTGTTTCTTGACCGAGTGCGGGGCACAAATTGGACAAGAGTACAACGTCCGTGTTCGGCTGGAACTTGTCCTCAACTGAAGGTTCACTGATCGAGCGCGAGGCTATGTTAGTCGAATACTGCGTCAGGAATGAATAATTATTTTTTTCCTCGTGGGTTTCCTTTATAATTTAGCCGCTAGGGACGCGACAGTTGGATCGCCTCCCCACTGAGGTTTTACTGAAAGTTCGTGACCTCCCCTTTTCCAGAGAAGAAACCTTTACCAGGATTAGCAAGCAAATCTGGAAATCCCAGTACCTCAAGCGACTGCCCTCTCTCGAAGTCCAATGTCAAGCCCTCGACGGCGACGCCGCCAACATACCAATCATATTTGAAGAACGTCTCTCCGAGGATGAGAGCCCTTCCAGCTACAGAAGCGGTAAGATACTCGAATTATCTATTTCGTTTGGTAAAGCATAAAGCGATCTCTAACTGTACTCGCCTCTGCATTCGGCGCCAACGAAGCGTTCGGAAAAGAGTTTCGAAAACGGTAGTTGCCGCGGAGTTGGCCAGCTGCCAAGTTGATTTCGCCTCTCGGTCTAGCTAAAGTCTCTCGATAAACTCTTTGTTAAGAGCGACAGCAATTGATGTGTCGACGCGCTCTCCCATTGGTCCATGCCCGCGTTCAGTTTCCGATAACGTCACTAGAACAACTGGGTTGGACACTGCGCCATAGAGCCTGCTCTGAAAAAGTGGCACCGATCCGTACTCGAGAACCGAACTAATGGCGATCACAAAGCCACCATTTCTCCCGCAGCAGCCACTCTGGGAACTGCACGGCTTCTCGTATTGGCTTGGGAGTATCGCATTCCATTTGATGATGTCCGCTGTGACAGCTTTATTTTGGCTTTAATCGACCATTTTGGCGCCGAAACATATACGATGGAGGGGTTTCAGTGAATGCCAACCACCGTCTCCCAAATGGACGTGACGCGTATTACTACCGAAGTTAGGACGCGCCCAGGTCGGGACGCGCTACCTGAAATCACCAGAGAGAGGTGGTTGTATAAAAACAATATTAATTGTGCCGCAAAAACCTTGTAGACTAAAGAATTTAAAAACATCCCCTCTCATTCTGTACCTAACTCTAATAAAAACTCCCACAAAAAGAATTTTTTCCGTTTGTTTTTACCAAAACATACTCTCTAAAAGCTCATAATGACGACAGTAAAAAAAATGACCGCATCTCCACGTGGTGAATGATGTTGATTGGGGCGAAGCTCTGGCAAGCCGCAGCATGCCGAGCTTTTCGTTCGTTTCCATCCATGTTAGAAAGAAAATGTATAGTATGGAACGTGGTTATATACGCATTTGAGCATTTTACCGCAGCGCCCTCTCGTCTATAAACGTTGAGCCAA
Source organism: Ixodes scapularis (assembly GCF_016920785.2). NCBI lineage: Eukaryota > Metazoa > Arthropoda > Arachnida > Ixodida > Ixodidae > Ixodes > Ixodes scapularis. The sequence continues at coordinate 35,207,728 of NW_024609883.1, forward strand.
TGCATGCAAAGTTTATCGCGATTATATACGCATTTGACCGCAGCGCCTTCTCCTGTATAGACGTTGAGCGGCTACATGCAACGTTTCATCCATGACATCCCCAGCTCTTGAGTTACTACCACATCTCAGAGCCCCCTACTCGTCCCGCAGTCGTGGCCGAGTGGTTAAGGCGATGGACTAGAAATCCATTGGGGTCTCCCCGCACAGGTTCGAATCCTGTCAACTGCGCAAACATTTCTGTTTAGGGGCGAAGCTCCTTAGGGGCTAGCCATGTCCGTATGTCCGCCCGATGTCCGGCGTCGGGGGCTCGTGCTCCTGCTCATGAGCTCACGTGCTCACGAGCACGTGAGCACGTGCTCCCATACTCGTGTAGGGCGAAAAATTACACCATCTTCCCGAGGGGAACCATGGGGTGATGCGGAGTATCGCGGATCGTTATTAACGGTGTTAGTAACGTTGTTGAACTTCACGGTCCCGAACCTCAGGTTCTGCTGCTCGACGTTCACGAACCAACGCGGCTTCCCGTTCTCGAAGGTCGGGTTCCGCCACTCGCTTCGTACGTTTACGTTGAACTTCCCCGTCCCGAACCTCAGGTTCTGCTGCTCGACGTTCTCGAACCGCCGCTGCTTCACGTTGTCGTAGTTCAGCATCCGCCGCTCGACGTTGACGAATGGACGTCGCTTCTCGTTGCCGTACTTCAGGGTCTGCCGCTCGCTTCAAGCGTTTGCAGCGCGCTACCACTGCTTATATTCACACTTGAAGGAGAGGAGATTAGAGGAGGAGAGTTGCGCATGCGCGCGCGGTGTGAGTAGAAGCGAACGCACGCGAAGTGCACGCAGCTGGTGGAGAGAGAGAGCGGAAAGAGTAACGCGCAGACGTTGGAGAGAGGGAAGGAGGAGAGTTGCGCATGCGTAGTGTGAGTGCGGACAACGACGCCGCGGGACATAGACCCGAGCAAGAGATGCTCCGCATCTAAAAGAAAACCACCGCATCTCCACATAGTGAATGATGTTGATTGGGGCGAAGCTCTGGTGGTGCTTGTCTGCGTAGACGGTGAGCCGCAGCATGCCGAGCCTTTCGTTCGTTTTCATCCATGTCAGAAAGAGAATATGTGGTACGGAACGTGGTTATATACGCATTTGAGCATTTGACCGCAGCGTGACATGCAGTGCCGGATTAAGGCATTTGGGGGCCCTGGACTGAGGCTGTTAGGAGGCCTCTACCTATGATAATGGTGGTGGTGATGATGGTGGTGTTGGAGGTAACGATCATGACGGGAATATGTATATTTTTGAACTTGTTAAATCTCGGTATGTTTCATCGTGTGATTATTGTCGAGCCTTGTTTAGATCCGTAGATTTGATGGAATTCAAGTTTTCCTTGTTGGCATTGAGGCGGATGCGATTGTTTATAAGCTATTTCGCAAATAATCAACCTCTCTAGCAGTTTACAATATTGTAATTTTGAGGTACAAAAATGAAATCAAATAAACATTGCGGAAAATATTAGGTTTTGTCGTTCACATCCAGCAACTTAACCACAAAAACAACAACAAAAAACACTAAATTGCTTCCGTTTAAAATGTTGACTCCGTTCATGAATTTGTTTGACTAGAATTACAGCAAGATTCATCGAGTACACGCCCCGGGCCAGTTGAGACAAATTGGTCACGATTTCGACTTGTAGCACAGGTGACCCTCTTGCTAACATGTCTAGTGACATCATTAATCACACATGAATTGAGTTATGCAGCAACCGAAAAGGTACCTGCAAATTTCCCATTCTAATTTCGCTTCCACTAAATGGCATGCCTCGCAAATCGACAACTGCCACGAAAATCAAGAGCCCTTACTCTTGTAATTGTTGTTTTAACTTCTAACCAGCCCTCAGTTAATTAATTACTGGTGTGAACAGTGAAGGAAGTGACATAGGCAAGAAAGAAATTTCGTTGGCTGAAGCAGTCTTTATCGGGATAAAACTACTTCGTAAACGCTCTTTTAATAACTGAACCCTCGTTTCGCAAACAAACACAGACTTCCACATTTAAAGCATAGGAGAGACTGCGTGCGATTCTAAGACATCGACCGCTGTCGTTCGGGCACATTAGCATTTGAAGAATTTATCATGAGAATTGAGAAGATGTTTTCTTTTGGTATCTACACGCTGTCTTTTTGAATGGGGAAAATGTTTCGCATCAGATTTAGTACTAATCTTATTCTTTTTAAATGCAGTAATTTAAACTTCGGCGGCCGTTTTGTTCTGTGACTCAAGGTTAAAAAATAAGAGGTTATACCTCAAAGGTTGGTGAAACCATTGCAGTATTCGTATCAGTCGCTGGAAGGAAGAGTGTTCAGTTGCACTGCCAGACCAGATATGAACTCTACAGCACTTCCTTGCAGTCAGTACCCATCGAAAACTGTTGAGGGGCGTCTTAAGAGCCGGCTCCTTGAAACGCCTCTTTGTTGGTGGCTATAGAGACGGTGTCCGGAAGATTTACGGGCACCTTTTCGCTTGTTCCAAACTTATCGTGCTGGAATAAACTACATATGGAGTTTCGCGAAAAGGTTTATAACAACATGTGTGAACCATCTGCGTTGCTTGCTTAACGCTTGCTTAACTTCCTGCCACCAATTGTCCGTAAAACACGCTAAGGGGGCCCCAGTATAAAAGAAAGCTCCATAACCGTCCTTCCATCAAGATCCAATTAAAAAAAAAATCTAGCAAGGGGCATGGGAGGCCGCGTTAAATTTTGTTGTTCTGGTACGCTCTTGTACAACGAGCTCAAAAACGCCAGCTGATCTAGAGACGGGAACTTTATGGCATCCTTGCTTCCTTGCTGAGGAAAAGAGAACGAGAAGGCTATTGCGCCAGAGGCCCTTCGGAGTGTTTCTTCCGCTTTCGGCCTAAACTTTCACAAAAATTAAAAAAAAAAAAAAAGATTAACATTTTTAAATTTTGAGGGGCCAGTATGGGGCCCCTTGACAGCCTGGGGCCCAGGGCTGCAGCCCCCTTAGCTTGTACCTTAATCAGGCCCTGGTGACATGAATGAAAACGAACGAAAGGCTCGGCATGCTGCGGCTCAGCGTCTACGCAGACAAGCACCACCAGAGCTTCGCCCCAATCAACATCATTCACCACGTGGAGATGCGGTTGTTTTGTTGTTCTTTTTAGTTTTTTTTTTGCCCTACACGAGCACGTGAGCACGTGAGCTCACGAGCACGAGCACGAGCAAGATCGATGTGAGCACGGATGCCGGACGGACAAAGCTAAACCCTAAAAAGCTTCGCCCTTAAAAAAAAAAAAATTGAGCCGCCATTTTGGCACTTTGAGGCTGGGAGTTTACGTACTCTGGCGGCATTCAGTGACCAGCAGTCCCCATATAAAGCATACTTCATGTTTCGACTCGTCGCTAAAGGGTGGCGCTGTTATCGTATTTAGCTCGGTTTCGGTGGACGCCAGTCAACGCCAGTGACCCAGGTTGTAAGGACAAATTTCCCAACTGAGTGTTTTAGTAACGCTGGTTTCCGGTTAGGAAGAACATGGCGGATTCGACACGACTTGCACTCTCGAGAAACGGTTTGGTACCTTGGCGTTCAAAAAACTACCCGCGTACAGCGTGTTTAAATCTGGATTGTCATGTGACATTACCCGCCTGAGTAACTCGGAAGATTTCGAACAGAGTGACGGTGGGCAAGTTAGGAAGAACATGGACGACCGCGCGCTAGGAGACGACAGGAGCGAGGGTAGGAAGGCGGGGTAGGAGGACTTGTCGCTACCTCACATAGCGTTATCTAGGGACGTTAGTAGGGAGTTGTAGTAGACCGTTTTTCTCCTCCGCTACGGTATCCGTAAAAAAAACGCCGCAGCTGCTCATGCGCGCCGCCAGCCTTGTCTGCATAGTTCAAGGTCTTGTGGCGGATTACGGAGCGCTATCCGCGTGCTTAGCGGGCGGCGGAAATGATCTACTACAATTCGCTAATGGCGCCTTGTCAAGGACACGCTTCCGCGTCGCGTTTCGCTGCAGCTGCGCCACCAGCAGCGCCAGGACTGCTTCTGTGACGTTTTTAATGAAACCATTTTATGCTTTCGGCGTATCTCGGTGTCCGATAAAGGGCTGTGGCTATCAAAAACCTCAGTTTCGCTGCAGGCTGGCGGAATTAGTTTTGTTCATAAAGAGAACATGTCCCGCTTTTCTTAATCTACAACATATATACCTTATTCGACTACCTTGAAATAAAACATCAGTCTCAACTTTCTTTCATTTCACACGGTCTCACAACTATATAGCTCTGTTATCGCTGCAACGTAACGTAGAAGGTGGAGTACGAAAATCACGGTACCCCTTAAAACGTGCGACGTTAACATGCAGCGAGCTCCTCGTCACCGATGAGGGACCCTACTCCAGAGAAGAGGTCTCATTCGTTGTATTCGGCCACCGCGTCCGTCTCCAGTGGCAGCATGGAACTTCTGGCGCTCCCTGCACATCGGGAGAGCGAGGTTTGCAACTGTCGCCGACAGTTCCGAGTGGTCGACTTCTACCAGCCCAGCGCCTCGCAGATTGAGCACTCCACGGGCCTGATGAACTTGTACAAGACTTACTGCTACGGTCAGGTTGAGGTTCCCGAAGAAGAGAGGTGAGTTGAGCTGCTTCCAAATGTGTCCTCTAGATTTTTTTTTTTGTCTGTATTGCAGATACCTCAATGTCTTTCTTGGGTTGGTGGTACTCGTTGTGTACTCGATGATGACAGCACCTGATGACTGGTAAAATACAAAAAAAAGCACTACAGCTTTTCACGACAGTATGTGAAGGTGTAACAGCCAGAACTGTTATTGCGCGTAGCAACACCCACCTTTACGCATGTCCGTTTTTTAGATACTCGATCACACGGAACACAACCTTGGGGTCACTGAAGTATGCAGGAAAAAAAAACTGCACACATGCGTCAACATCTCCGCCTAAACGCCGGTTTACACGGCACCGTTTCCTGCATTGCATTATGTTACGAACGCTTACGTCGGCTTGCGTCGGGAGTCACCGAGACATTTTTGATTCGAATCAAGCGTGGCAACCAGTTCAAGGAGTAGTCTGAGACACGACATTCGAGGCATCGGCGTTGCGAAGACCTATACGTAACGTAATAACATGTAAGAAACTTTCTGTGTGAGCGGCAGTCTTAAAGTGTAAATACGGTACATTTTCTAGATTTTAGGGTTACGAATGGTTTTAATGAAGAAAGTGTCCCTGAAGTGCGAGGTGTAATTTCTTTAAAATGTCTTGTGTATAGTTTTCTAAATATCCTATCTTTAAAGTTTTGTTTCGGGGGCCTGCGGCGAAACGGAAACTATCGGCTCGAGCGTGATGGCAACGCCTGTGATCAGCTGCATGACCATTGTGTGCGCAAAGTTCCTACCGCGGTGTCGCAAAACGTACGACTGCCCTAGTCGCAAGAACAGCTCCGATCAGTCAAGTAAGATACTGATTTCCTTCGTACATTTCAAACATCTGCAGCAAATATTAATACACATTCATAAAGTTTCCAGCCGGATCGTTCTGGAAAGTAGCGCGCGCCCTCAAGCGGCGCGCGTGAGGCTCTATGGGAATAGTGAGGGTCGCTGCTCTGTCGTCTGCTACTACAGCCGTACCGCCTGTGAGAAACACGTTGCCCATGTTCGCGTTGGGCCCACATATGTACGGCAGACGGCAATCTTTGCAGCGCCCCGTGCTGCGCTGCGTTGTCCACATAAGGTGAGAAACCCTTAACCACAGCATGTCTGTCTGTCCACTTACCTTTCCTGGATTGGTCATTGTTCTAGACAGGCCACCGTTCTTTTCTTTGTTTTTTTTAATGGGCCGTCGCGCGTAGGCCACGTGCCAAAAGAGCGAGGTTTCACTCACGCATCCAACCCTCGCCAATAAAAAAAAAAGCGCAGTTTGTTTTCACAAATGTTCCCAGGACGTTATTTCGACTGAATGCATGAATGGATTAAGAATGCTCTTGCATTTCGGGCGGTAGCGTGCGCCACCTAGCATGCAAAAGTTCTACTAGGCTAGTCTTGGCTTTGCTAAAAGGACGCAACGCCCCTCACAGTTTTCATAATGCCCCGGAGCGCTCACTCGTGGCACTGGTGTCTGCAGAAAGGTCCATTCAGCGCAGGAGTGAGTGTGAAAACGTATTTATTAAAGGAATGGGATACATCACGATTTCTTGATAAAGTCATCCAATCGTGACGGGGGAAGGGGATTGTGAGCTCAGGCTCAGGACAAGTCCCCACTTATCTTCAGAGACGAGCTACAATCTTGGTGGTGTGCAATGCACGTCGCAGGAACGTTGTGAATGTTAATCATAAGCTCGCGTTGAGAAAGAACAGACCAAACTATGGCCAACTCGGAATGCCACCTTCGCCACCCCAACACGCTTGAGCCCCCTCCCCCCCCCCCCCCCCCCCCCCCCTTCCCTCGAGCAGGGAGTCAATTACCTTCCTACGCGATGGCTGAGGAGCACTTGCAAACTACGGCCGCTAAAACACAACAAAACGAGCAGAAATCGCCCGCTGGGAAATTTGAAAACGCAGCAGAGAAACACGATAAGAGAAGTGCCAGTACTAACATGTAACCTCCTTGAGTGCAAAGATGGCATCGGGGCCCAAGGTTGCTTGACAAACAGCCAACCCGCTGAACGCCCCTTGAGAAGCTTGAGGTAGCATTTTCATATCGGTTTTAGATCGCGGTTTCCCCTTAGTGCATTATTTGGCAGTGTTCGTATATAGTCTCCATAAATCGATATCAGTCATTTATTTTGGTTCGACTTTTAACCGGAGTTGCCCTTTATATTTATTTATTTATTTATTTACATTACGTTACGAGTCAACGGTACCCTCATGCTTCGAATGCGGCGTGTGAAGTTACTGCTTGAATTTTATTTTCCACGAATCATACGAAGCACGGATGTCCAGGAAATTTTCGATTTAAGCAGGCGTAAGTAAGGCCTTGAAACATAACGCAACCTAAGAAAACCGTACTGGCGACGTGCGCCATCGAAAGCGTCGCTGCAGTCGGCCTTCCCCGATTGGCCGGAGGCTGACTATGACGTCAGCAAAGGATCTCTCATCGACGGAAATAGGAGGAATGTAAGAACTTCAATTTTGACGGTGTTGGCAGTGTTGGTTTCAGAGCGCTATCATGCTCTTTACAAACACCATAGAACTTGTTCGCAAGGTAATGACGTCACGAGAGGGGGCCATACGACGGCGCCACCGAAAAATCTCGCCGCTATAATAGCGCGGGTTCTAAAATCTAACACGTTTTCAGGTTCCTGCGACTGAAGCGAGAACTCTTCGATACAATCAAGCTTCCAGTAATGTGGCAGACGTGAGTTACCAACACTAAGTCAAGTACGAACAGCGACCGCTTTTAGGCTAGACGCCCGTCGAGTTCCCGCAAAATGTCACATTCCCGTTGGAATTCCTGGACGTAAGGGTGGAAGAGATTATATCGATTCCGATGTGACCAATCGCCAAAAGTCTCCCACCTGTAAAACCCTACATCGATTATTCTTGAAGGATTTCCTAGGACAACTAAGCAGTTCTTTCTTGCGAGTTGTGAATGCGAAAGCATGAATATCGTTCTTTGCGCCGCGGCCGCTTCTGATACTCTTGGCGCCTCGGCTGTTTCTGCTCCTCTCGGCGGGGGCCGCAGCGCCATGGAGTGTAGGGTGGCGTTCCTTGGAACCACGCCGAGCGCGCTGCCAATAGGAGTTATCCATCAACTTGCTGCTAAAAACTACGGGCTTCGCTACAGGAGAATTTAGGTGCCGTTTGGCGCGGCTTCAAAAGCTGATAACGTCGGTTCGCTCCGCGGGACAGTTAATGCATTAAAATACCGTATCACAGTTGAACAAAAATAGAACACCAGCTATACTCTGTTTTACCTTACGATGGACCGCAAAGGCTGCTACGAGTCATCTAGGCCAATATAATGCTGGGTGAGTGTCACGTGACCTTTGAAATAAAAAGGGTGGGGAGCAGCGACGCGAAGGGAGCATAGTCACGTGATAAGTCACGCGCTGGATTGGTTGGGACGGCTTATGCAGAGCGCAAGTTCTTCTGCTTCTTGCGCAGGAGTTGTGGGGACGTCAGATTGCCGATCTCTGATTGGCTCTAATTGGAAGGATAGCCGCCTTGAGGTCAACCCACTATCCTGCCAATCAGAGCCAATCAGAGCTCGGCTTACTGACGTCACCGCAGCCCCTAGCTGCGCGAGAAGCAGACGAACTTGCGCTCCAGGGTCCGCTGTGGTTCATCGTAAAGTGAAATGGAGTACCGCATTTTCCGGGGCTGTGGTGCGCAGGTTATATATGTTTAAAGCCAGGGTCACGCTTCTCATGCATCATACAAAAAGACGGTCTGCAAACACGAATCACTGCAATTTCCGTGGTTCGAATGCCGCGTGCGAAGCGGCATTTGAATCACGGATATTGTGGTGACTCCCGTTCGAATCTGTTTGCAGACAGTCTTTTTCGCGGTCCACAGTTTAGGAGTTAAAATTGTACGCGGTGCGGACAATCAACAGGTGCGGATACAAGGATTTTTTTTTTTATCGCTTGTTATGACGAGGCGTGGTAGAGTTCGCGAATGACAGAGAATAGTAATGATGATATTGTATGATACAAGCTTCTTTGTGAGCTAATTAAACAGGCACTTGTCAAGGTGTGTTGTGTATAAGAGTATTTTATATTCGAACTAGGCAACAGGTAAAGACGTTGCCCCCCCCCCCCCCCCCCCCCCGGAATATTTATCGAGCACGGAGTATGACTCAAAAAATACGGTTAAACGAGCATAAAATCGACCGGGCCTATCCTCCTGAATTGTCTAAACGCCAGACGCGCCGAAGTCGCACGCTCACATTGGCAGCACGTGCGTGAAAGGTCGGTTGTACGGTTTAAAATTCAAGTATTTTATATTACGGCTTGTCGAAGTTTTTGTCGCGAGGAATATTGGTGAGGAAGGGAATGTGACGCAAAGTGGATGACGCCAAAAATTGCACCAACGATCTTCAACGGCAAGCAATGCAAATCGACAGTCGGTGATTTTCAGCCCAGACACTGCCGGACTTCAGGCTGTAACCTTCCCGAAGCTCTTCAAGGCCCCAGCTTCGGACAGCTTGCACCTTATCGTCATGGTAAACGGTCTGTACGGTGAGTCTATGGTTCGATGATGCATAGAACCAGTGAGCAAACCTAAAAGGGCATCGTCACGCGCTCGTTGTCTTTGTGGGCCGGCAATCATCGGTTACACCATGCAGGCACTGAAAACAAAAAGCACAGTATAGCGGCGCATTTACTGTGCGTGATTGATTCCGTCAGTGATATAGAAAGCGCACAAAGGCGATTAACGCCGTGACGATGTCCCTTTTGGCGCATCTTGATTGACAACATTTTCACCGCACCGTTTCTTTTATTTTGTTTCCTTTTTTTTATTATTATTAGTTCAGAAATTTGAACACAACTAACAACTCGGGTGACACAGCGCCGCCTACTCCGCATTTTCAACAGATCATGGTTTCGGGGATTAACTGGCTATTTCGATAATCGCCTTCTGCGCTGCCATCTTTGATTCCTGGGCTGTGGAACGCGTTCTGAGCATGCGCAGTCGCTTTCGTCAGCAAAAGATTAGACGCTACGCACGCGTCCGCCGAAGCCAGATGACTGGTCATTTTTTTTTGCCTGGGTGATAAGTGCTGTAAAGGTGTATAGACGTTTCAAAGTACGGCCTCTGGGCGCCACCATCTTGCTACTGGCGTCTGTAAGACGCAACGAGATAGAGAGAGAACGATAAAACAGGGCCCCGGTCTGTACTCGTGACCCACACAAGGCCGCTGCCATTGTACGAAAATGAGACCACTCGTCACGTGACCAAGCCAAATACGTGACGTCACAGGAAAGATGGCAGCGCCCAGGCAGCGGCTGGCCCCAGCTGGGCCAAAGCATTTGCCGGAGCTTGTCGGATGTTTTGTTCGTTGTCGTTCGTATCAGCGAGTTGATTACAGATGAGGAAGCCGTCATATTAGGCCGGTCGAAAGCGACTTTAGAGTTCAGCGTGGTGTCTCACGCACATATAGCGTTAAAATGCAAAAAAAAAAAAAAAACGGTGTGCATTTCGCAGGTGATCGACAGGGATATTGCCACGAAATAGACAATCGGCCCTGCGTTGCTCGGACCTCAGATTGATTTGGATATCTCTATAGGATAAATTTTAAGGTGGCTTTTCTGTGCCCTCGTTGACCATTGGCATCTTCAAAATCTCCAGTGAAGCGTGTGCAATGTGTTTGGATACACAGTTTTGATATGGAAATTGCGTGAGTCGGGCTTGGCAGTGTGCAATCGTGGTGCCACTTCGTTCAAACAACCGGAGATTCACTTTGGTTGTGCGGCGCACCGAAGAGCTGCCTTGAAGCTGGTAGTTCCTGTACCGTGCTAAATGATGGTGTGCTGCTTTCTGAATTGTTCCAGCGTAAATGTGCACTTTCACGGAGCACAGGTGTGCGGCGCACCGGAGAGCTGCCTTCAGGGTGGTAGTTCCTGTGCCGTGCTTTAGGTGATGCTGTGCTGCATCCTAAATTGTTCTGGCGTAGACGTGCATTTTCACAGAGCGCATGTGTTGCAGTTGTTATGGATTCCGCTGATATGTCGCACGTTTCGTCGATACAAACGTTTCATCAACACCCCTTATACGAATTGCAAGCTGTATGGACATATCATCGTCAGTCTGCAGCGGCTCATTACCAGAAAAGTGCTCCCACATCCATTTTATTTCAGCTTGTCCACGGTAGTCGCCAAACCCTGAAGGAGAGGATTTATTCAGACAGAATGACAATAAAGCAGTGCAGCTTCTTTATTGGTCAGGATACACTTCCTTCTGTCAGTTTTGTTATATTGTCACGGATGCTTGCTCTAGAGCTATCTTCTACAAATATTTACTATTCTGGAAAATCTCAGGCCATGCTCGACTGTCATTGTATGTTCTGGCGGAGGTACTTTACCCACAGCCCTTCACTCTGTGCGCAACCTGGCGGCTCCTCAGCCGACTTGCCCTATAACGGGACATGGGTGGCGGACTATTCCGCGTCTTAAACCCCCGGCGAGCCGTGAACCAAATCCTGTCCCGAGCCCGGCAGACAACCTGCAAGGCGAGCGAGTACCGCAAGAACGCACCTCGAAAATACACAAAGAAGTACCTGAAATCCGAGCCAGTCGCTGCTACAGAAAGAACCACCAGAATTCGGTTTCCTGCTCCAAAAACCGAAGCTGGCCAAGCCAACAATGACAAACCTGTAGCAGCAAACCGCGCCCGCTCCTGTCATTGTTTGCATACCCGTCACACTTCACACTCCGACTCCCTTTCACACAAGGTGTATGAAGACGTCGAGGACTGGATTGAACAATATGTACGTGTCGCCCGCCACAGTGGGTAGATGGACAACCAGCTCCTGCAGAACCTGTACTTCTCGTGGACGAAACTGCGAGGCACTGGTTTGAGAACCACGAATCCTCCTTAACGGTGTGGGAAGGGAAATATGAAAGATCGAGCTAAAGCGCACGTTCGCCAGCCAACATCGACGAGAGAGAGCCGAATTCCTGATTCTGACCAGGACACAGCCCCAACGAGAGCGTCACCGCCTTCGTGGAGGATGTTTTGCGCCTGATCGAGCACCCACACCGACCCTGATGCTACAGAAGACAAGAAGCTAAGAATCCCATGTCCCTCATCTGAAGGACAACACCTTTGGCAGCCTTGTCCGCAACCCCCGACAACAGTCGAAGGGTACATATTTCTCAAGCTTCCAAAATTGAACATGAACTGCATGCCAGAGCCTGTCACTATCAATAACTCCCCGGCGTTTCGACACTCGAGTCCTCCAGCTGCAACTTCGACGCGAGCCCCCCAGGCATCCGTGACATCATCCACGACGTTGTCTGGGAGGAGATCAGGAAGCTACTTCCTGCCATCAGTAACCCGGCTTTTATTTTGATATCCGAGATTGTTCCGAAACGAATTCGACAGGAATTTCAACCGAAGACTTCTGCGAGCGAGGCGGCATCTGACGAACCGAGGGCGACTTACGCCACAATGGCAGGACGACCGCCACCGGATACCCGTTAGTATTCAATGCAAATTCAACGAGACACCCCGACGCCGAAGCATTCCCGACATCGGGAAGAGCCAGAGTAAGTCCACGCTGAACAAAGTACACCGAGGAAAATGGAGGTGTTGCGAATGGCCAACCGAAAACCACTCTGCTACCACTGCATGAGGCTGACCATGTCTACCGCAGGTGCCCGTACCAATGAATTGGCCTGCGAGGGTTCGTGCCGAACGGCCATTGACCACGTCTCGAGGAGCGACCGCGGGACATTGAGGATTATCTTCGGCGGCCTTTTGTCCCTGGTGCCGGCATTACCCCAAAACCTCTGATCCCCATCACCTCGACGGGAGGTAAACACGACAAAGCAGATGAGCGGCAATACAGTGACAGTTGATTTGGTGTCGGTTGTCATCCAAGAACAAGGCCTAATATTTTGCTGACACCAATTATCTGTGTCCACTTCACGAAGCACGCAGTTTCCAACTTAGAGAGAGAATGGCCGCTGAGTGACTTAAAGAAATAGAATGGTTGGTTGTTCCCAGAAGTGGACACCGAGCATCACCCGACTTGACTCTGCCACACGAGACTTTCACGAGTTGCACTGGCCGCGGGATGCAAAAGGAATCGCCATTACGGAACGGAGGTGAAATGGCTTGGATAGCAAACAAACGTTGTTGCCAGCCATCAAGTCAACGACACAGCAAATGCCTCAGCCACGTAAGCAGTACATGCCCGAGCTTGCTGCACCTAACGCAGAAAACTACCAGAAAAATTTGCGGATTAGAAGCCAGCCCTGCAGCTTCAGTGCATCAGATGTCAGTGGCGGCACATGACGTACAAGACAGCATCAGTCAGTCAAAGTTACCACTCGACCAAACTGAACACTGACCTGCCAGGAGCGTTATCCGACAACAAGGAGCACAGGTACTACGACTGAACGCCTGACACGAGACGGACGCAAAAAGAACTCGTTATGGAACCATATGCTAAGAATCCATAATTATGTTATCAATTGGAAATAAACATTTGATACGCTAACCAAAAAAACATATTTCCGCTCGCCTTTACGCCTTCAGAGTATACACCAAGAAATGTTTTCACTGCACGCGCTGGACGTTTTGAGGACACTCGCATCTCTGACCCCTCAATATTAATTGATGGGACGTAACATACTGGCAGACTTGTTGCATGCGGCTGCACTCGTCCCACCTCTACTGAACATGCGGTGCATCCGACAACCAACTCCACTGATGTGAAAATGTTATTTATTAACTTATTCTCTCTAATGGCCTTTGTAGGCATTGCAGATAGGATACTTAAAAGTACACACGATAATAGCATCATAGCACACTGACATTAATGAGCACAAATCGGGCCCAGCTACCGAAAATAAATATTACACTCGTAAGAAATAATTATTGCTGTAGCCATTATTGCTGTAGCCGTAAGAAATAATTATTGCTGTACAAACACACTTTTCAGCATTTAGTATAATAGTATGTGTTGATGCATTGTTATATAGCAGGACATTTTCTATACGTATGACACAATAGACCCTTTGCAAAACACGATCAAGCAACATGACTGTCACCATTTTTGTTCGGCGTAAAGCACACAATTGGGCCCCAGTTCACGTCGAACGCTTTTATTTATTTATTTATTTATCAATACTACCAGCCCAATATAGGGCCAAGGCAGGAGTGGGGTGATACAGTGTCACACATGCACATTATAAACACAACAGTTCTAAACAAAAAGCAATCTTAGCACCGAAAATTAATATCTACGACATATTCGAAAGAAGAGAAACAATACAGTAACCAAATGTAATACTAGTAATAACAATAACAGTATAGCAGTAAATGTAACAGCAGTAATAAAAAATAAAGACAGTAAAATAATTTCATAAGAGCAATAAAAGCAATCTTGGCACTGAAAAATATTATCTACGGCTTTTTCGAAAGAACAGAGTGAATCAATATCGACAACATCCCCGGGAAGGCTGTTCCACAAATCAATTGTATGCACAAAAAAAGATTGTTTATAGCTATTTATTCGAGCTTTAATAGGGGCTACGGTCTTTGTGTGATGCAAGCGTTCCGAGTAAAAACTTTTTGGTTTTAAGTAAACGGAGCCATCAATTTTTATACAGTTCTTGAAAATCTGGAAGAACAGCTTCAACCGTTGGCTCTCTCTTCTGTTTGACAGAGGGCTTATATTGGCTCTCCTTTTAAGTTCGGTCACAGACGTAGTTCGTCTGAAATCTGAAAAAACTATACGCACAGCTAGCGACTGAATATCTTCGAGTTCTCTGACCAGAGAGCTCTGCCATGGGCTCCACACTGCAGACGCGTATTCTAACACAGGTCTAATAATTGTCTTATACGCTTATGCAGCATTTGAGTCCAATAGGCGCTGAGTCGAGTTCACATTGATTGCTGACATAACATTCTTGTCGAACAGATGCCCAAAGTATGAGGGCCTTGGGTAATTAGAGTAGTACCTACTGTGATTCGTTTCATCAGAATTTGGCAAACGGCGAAGGCTACAGTCTCAGTGAACCAATATGCCTGTTGGAGAGACGCACATGGCAACATATCATCAGAGAGCTCATCTCCACAGATTTGTCACATACCATCACTCCGTCTCCCTGCTTGGCTGGAGGGCGTTGTGGCGGTTGCCCTTTTCTCATTTATGGTGAAACAAAATATAGGCAGCCCAAACTTTTGAAAAAAAGTCTATTGAAGAGACTGAAAAGAATGGTAGTCCAGATTTTTCAACAAGACTGCTCTTCGGGCAAGGTATGAACACAAATATGAGTCATCTTGTCCAGGTAATTAGAACAAGTAAATGATTGACCTACTAATAGAATGCACTCTTGATGATAAACATTACCCTGCCAAAACTCCTACGAAAGTGAAAAATGTGCAGTTAGTCTTCTATTTCCAAGTTGCATTACATTGAACGAATCAATGATATGTGTGGTTTAATTTCTGGACCTCCAAAGAGTGGGGCTGCATTTTTTTTTAAAGATTCTGTGTGTTAGAATGATGAATTAGACAACCATCTAAGAGGAGTCTGATCATGCAGATGGTGGTTACTGTGAACTATTGATACCGATTGCCACGGTAAAGAGCCTACTAATACTAATTTTTAAGGGACACGGGATGCAACATTTGGTGCACTAATAATGAAAAAATGTGAAGACTTGCGTTGTTCTCAGTTCCAAGAGGACAAATAAACTGTTTCATAAACATAAGTAATTAGCATTTTTTTCCGAATGATTGGTTCGAATGCTTTGTAAGAGTTCGCGTGCACGTCATTTAAGCAAACGCCAGCTTTTCACCTCAAAAAAGTATTGCGATCAAATGTAGAATCCTCAATTGGCACAAAAGGTTAAAGATCGCAGGAGCTTCCTCGCTAAAAGTTGCTCTGGTTATTCGGTGACGCAGGGCTGAAACAACTTCCCCTAGGTCCTAATGCAACGTATACCTTTCGCTTCAATACTCAGAGATTCCAACCGTCAAACGAAGCTAGAAAAATGAGAATATTTTACGCTAAAAGTTATATCGCAAAAATAGTGGATTAGTACGTACAAAACGTAAAGATCGCAGGAGCTTTCTCTCTAAAAGTTGCTGTGATTATGCGGTTACCTAAAGCTGAAACAAACTCTCCTAGGCCCTAAGTCCGACGCATACATTTCGCGCCGATTTGCAGACATTCCAACGTTCAGACAAAACTAAGGGAATCCGAAAATTTCAAGCTAAAAGCACTCAAAGTTCCATCGATCCTCGAACACATTTGGGAATCCGAGCACCGGTACGGCGATACGGCTGATGCTGTCTCACATGTGTTTATATTTAGATGATCAAGAGGGATCTTGCGCAAAAAGAATATAAAATGTAATTCCTTCATACATTCACATTATACCTTCGTCAGCGAGCTCGAAGAAGCCCGAAATCGTCGGACAGCAGCGGAACATCACGGCTACAGCGCACCGAACAAACTCGCATCCGCCAGCTCTGGGCGCTGCCATCTTACCGGTGACGTCACGGCTCTTGTGAGGTCACGTGACGAGTGGTCACTTTGGCGTACAACATGGCGGCAACCGGGGGGGGGGGGGGGGGGGAGTCAGCCACTTTCGAACTTCCGGTTTATTACTCTAAGCCCCTCTACCTCGTTGATAAGACGTCTGATAGAAGCTGCATTCGATTTACCTGCACCCTCTGCACCGGTGCAGAAGATGCAGGTGAATCAAACGTAGCTAGAGAAGCCTTGCTGTCCATGGCTGCCAAACTATAACAACAAAACTTTTTTTATCCACAGTGGCTAGACGAGCTTTTGGAAAGTGGCTGCTGGCCAACGTCTATAGTAACAAGTGGTTGCGTAACTCCGTAAATATAAGACTACGGGTCTTAGACAATAAGAAGCGCAGTCCTTGTGTCACCGGCAACACGTACGCCATAAAGTCAGTTCAGCGTTAAGATCTGATCCCCGAACCAGTCCAATCAATACGTGGAACGTAAACTATGGCCAGAGCAAGAGACGCCAATTTGTCTGGAGCACGGCACAAAGGCGTATCGCTTCCATCTCCAGACAAACACGTCGGCGATACCAGCTATATTTGATGTATAGGGAGCAAAGGAGACACGTCCCAAAAGCATTTCTTCCAAGCTTGCAACCGAGTCAACGTCCGATCGAGCTATATAAGAATGGCGTTGTTTCCGCTTGGATCAATCTCGCGAAGCAATTGATTCGGGCAGACATTTCGCCATTATTGAACCAACATAATGCCGCCGTTTGGTGAGGAGAACAACAGTTTCTTTGTTTTCTTTAGGATAAGCCTGACGTCACTCCATCGCAGCCGTAATATAGGGATCGTTCATTGTCGTTTTCTGAGGGTGGACTCATCCAAAGCACTAATACCGAAAAAAAAATCTGAAGCAAAAAGAAAAAAACGGTATTGCACTCGTTTTGTGTCATCAAAGGCCACGCAGATAATCTACTATACCGAGCACGGGACACAATGTGTACTTAGCGAATAAGAAGATATCTGTAGCAAGCTCCTATTGGGCTTATTCTTGCCAACGTGCCCAAGGGTGTCTCAAGATGATGTCTACTTTTCCCTGGGTAAACATACCAGGTGAACTCCAACGATGCACATGTTATTTGAATTATTTCCTAGCTTTACTCATGATCAAACCTCTGTAGGCACTATTCGGCCAAAAAATGAGAAGCTGTCCAAGGAGGCCATCCTCATGATTCGCCTTTCCAAATCGAAATCTTGGGTTGCGTGGTGGGCAGTTTACATAATACTCGAGTGAAGGCTTGGGTCTTGCTTGGAGATGTCAAAACTCCGTTTCTGCTTAACCAATAAGAGGCCACGAGTGGTGTGACAAAATCTAGGTGCAAATTGCAGGATATGAAGATTGTTCACATTCCCGTCCTTTGGATAACAACGACCTAGCAAAGTAACGTCTTTTTATACTTCTTTTTTTTTTGTGAAACGATTCGCAGGATGCTCGACTGACCTGAGACTCTTCCGCACGTTCCTGGAGCTTTCCCAGCCTTGCGCCAATCTTCGCTTCCTCATGTCCAGAGTAAACGAGGTGAACATAATTTCATAGCCAAAGAATTCCTTACGCTGTTGCACCCAGTACAACTCTTTTCATAATCTCTATTAAAGGGATTGTCCGGTGAAAACCGAAAGTTCTTAAGATCTTGTGATGGTAACGTGGCGGGAGCTTAATGATTAACATAGGTCATTTTTATTCCATTAAACGACACCCAACTTTAGTGTAAATAATGACGGATAATTATACGAAACGCCATGCCAAATTTTGCAATGGTCAATGACTGCGCTTCCCGGCCTGCATCTGATGTCACACCAGGCTCGCAATTGTCACATCCGATGCCTCACTCCTCCCCGGAAAAACAGTGCTCCCAAAGCACCGCAGCGTTCCATTTGAAATTACTCGGTTAGGGAATCACACGAAATTCAGATTTGTCGTGGAAGATACTCCTACAGCCATTGCCAATGAGGTATAAATGTTTTCTTGAATACAAAATTTGACCATACAATCCCTTTAAGATAATTTTTTCCTTGGAAGTACTGTGCAGTAGAGATGTCGAGAATCTGCCAATGGTTCGAGTTCGACCAAGTTCGACCTTTTTGAAGTTTTCTCGTGAAGCTTGTCTGTCTGTTGTGTACGTACGCGAGAAGTGACAATGAACCAATGCCACCTAAGGAGATTCATATTAAAAATAGCGCAAAAGAGACGGGACAAAAACTTTTGCGCTATTTTTAATATGAATGTCCATTACCAACTTGCCCAGCAGACCAAGCTTTTACAACACCTAAGGAGGAGGGGTATAATATTTATCGGATGTAGCTTCGCATTAGCGAACTAACTAAATCATTGATATTTTTTGCCTTTATATTGTGTACAATGTAAAAGTACTGCATAAATATTTTTTTACATAATTTTAAATTTTTGTGTAGAATTTGGGGGACACTGTTAAAATGCTGTTGCCAGCTGTTGCCAGCCATACAAACTGCAGGCAGCAGTCGGATTTCTGTTGAAAGTTCATTTCGCAAAGCCAACGAGATAAGCGCGTTAGGACCGAAACCTCTCAATAAAAACGTCAAATTATATACCTATTCCTACAGCTGAAAAGGCTGGCCCGGAATTAATTGAATTATAGGTTCCACGAGCTTTCCATGTCAAGCACCGTATATGTAAATCACTTGAGCAAGGCTGCCCACATTTGTGTGTGTGCGTGCGTGCGTGTACAGTGGTGGGAAATAGGTACCCGTTAGGCGCGCAGTCTTAAAGGGACACTAAACTCCCTCCAGAAAATCTTTTTAGGTGCCTTAATACTCCAACTCCGCCCGAAAAAAATAGTGTAACATTGACGTCGCGAGACGGATTTTGGATATGAAGCTAATCCAAAATATGCTCACACTTCGAGGGGGTAACCCCAAAATGAAATATGGGGAAGTCTCCCAAACTCCCCAAAACATTTTGTCGAGTGCCTGGATGGGGAACGTATGTAAAAGAATACCCCCCCCCCCCCGGCCAAGAAAAAAAAAAAGAAAAACGCTCCGTGTTATTTTTTTTTTATATACTCCAAATATTCGGGTCTACCAATGTTTGGGCACGTTGTCAGAGCATGCATTGGACACGAATGCTGCTCCTGCGTTCGGCGTAGACTCGGGTCCAATCACGTGCTTCGTGCCCAAGAAATGGCGTCCACCATTGTTGCTTGATGGTGTTTTGAAAGGAGTCGATTACGTCTTTGAGACTCATCTTAAGTTAGACAAGAATCCGAAAAATACATATATTTCAAAACGTCGATCCCGAAATAAAAGAATATTTCGGAGTCATTCAAATAAGTCTCGTGATCTACTTTTTTTCTCAAGAAAGTTTGTTTTGTGGCATACGTGTCCTGTCCAGACGCATCAAAAAAGTATTTTTTTTTATTCCAGTGTTTGTGTGAAACGAATTAATAATAGTCATCTTTCCCAGCGCGAGGAGACATTCAATGACTTCGACACCCTCGGCATGAGGCTCGCCAGCGAAGTGGCGGACCACGTCCGTGTACACTCCAGAAAGCCATCCAGAATCAGGTATGCTCCACGCGACAAACAATAGAATGAGTGTCATCACTTGCATCAAGATGACATTTAATTAATTTATGTGTTTATTTATTTTAATACCTTCAAGGCCCAAAGGCGTCAAAGAAGGGAGTAAGGCTCCTTAAAGACCGGAGAAGCCGTCGTTTTATACACTGGCGAAATTCATCATACATAATGTAAGATAGGGTTTCTCGACATCACAGTGACGTTCCTTCTTACCATCTTAACCACATTTCTTTACGGCAGGCACCATCATACAAATACTTGGAGGTTCATATTTCATCTAACTTGACTTCGGAAATTCATATTCAATATACATAACAAGTAATGGCAATCGTATGTTAGGATTCATAAAAGGAAACTTTCCGTCCATCCCCCATGTCTCTAAGTCTACTTCTCTACAAAACTCTCGTTTGCTCCAAACTGGAATATGCCCCCTCCATTCAGGACCCCGGTACTGACATGCAGTTGAGGGAATTCAAAAAAGATATGTTCGCTTTATACTTACTAACTATCATCGCACTGCCAGCGTAACATCGATGAAATGTATAGTTCGAACAACCTCGCATCACGTAGAGAACTTTCTCATTCGTGTTTATTTTACAAAATCTATCATTATCCTCGTTTGCGTGAAAGTCTACCAATACCGCCCCTCTACATATCACCGCGTCTCGATCAGCAACACACGATAGGCTTACCATCGCGTAAAACTTCAACTTTTCACAATTCATTTAAGTACCGAACCCCTTCCAGCGTCGGTGGTAACTTCATTTTATGGCGTCGATTTTAAATCTGTCTTAACAATGTCAATTTTGTAATAACTTATTCGCATATAATTACTGCATTCTCATATATTTTTTTTGTTGTAGTTCTTGTATGTTCACCTGTAACCCACTCCCTACTGCAGTGCGCCCATGGCTTTGAGGGATTTGAAATAAATAAATAAATAAATACAGCTTTGACACCAGAGCCCAGACGCCCATTGTGGACGACTAACTGCCTGCTATTCGAACATATACAAATCAAATTTCTTGAGCCTGCGTGTTCCGTTTTGTTCTGGAGAACTTGAAGCGTATTTTAGGCCCACCTCACATAGTGACATAATACTTAGCAATGGCGCGGAACAATTATTTCAGCAACAGCGTGGCCACAGGATTGGTGTTGTCGGGAATTACTTCTACCAAGTATGGCTATAACGTAGTGATAATACATATCTATTTGAGTATACAAGACATGTCAGCGTTAGGTGGTTCGCGTTAGATGAGATCGCCAAACTCTGCGTGTCGTTCGAATCTTGTCCAGCGTGCCACTTCATTTCATCGGATGCATCGATACGCAGAACAAGTCGCAGTTAACGCGGGGCTCAACAACAACTACGAATACTTTGACGAAAATAATCCCTGGAGAAGGGGAACAAGAGGGACAAAGGACAAACATATGTCTGTCCTTTGTCCCGCTTGTTTCCCTTCTCCAGGAATTATTTTCGTTATTATTGTCCAGCTCGCTTGCACCTTGCATATTAATTGAATTATAATTATAACGAATACTTTATTTGATGTTTCCCTACCATATGAACGCGAATGATTGAAACCACGTTGTTCTCTTCACGAAACTGACTGTTTAATATCATATAAACAAATTGAAACGATCTTTTCTTAAATATTGTTTCATGCATCATAGGCGGGGTTACGTGTTTTCGAAGTAGAATTTTTTTTTTAATTCCGGGGTGAGTTTCGGTGTTTATTTCTGTTTTCCAAAATATTCGGTGCTTTTAGGTGTTCACTTTTGTCTTTCAACATATTCGGTGCTTTTCTTGCTCATTTTTGTTTTCAACGTATTCGGTATTTTTTAGTGTTCATTTTTGTTTCCCACCATACATATTCAGTACTTTTCCATGTTTATTTTTGTTTTCGAATATATTCGGTTTAACAATAATAATCTCTGGAGAAAGGGAAAAAGGGGGGCGGGAGGGCAAACTGCTGCGCGACTGAAAAAATCCACCTGGTCCTGTTATCGAACCAAAGGACCTCTCCATCCCAGAAGAACGCTCTACCAACTGAGCTAACCAGGAGTTAGACGTCAGTAGAGCAAATGGGTTTCAATAGGCGCCACCAGTCCAACACCAACAAGGGTGAACGGTCTGCATTTTAAGCTTACGATGATAATGCAATTAATGCAAAGGTGCAAGTAAACTGGACAAGAATGACGATAATAATCCCTGGAAAAGGGATTATTATCGTTATTCTTGTCCAGCTCACTTGCACCTTTGCATTAATTGCATTATCATCATATTGGGTGCTTTGCAGTGTTTATTTTTTATGCCGGACTAAAAATCGGGGATTATCTGGGTTTATGTTCAAGAAAATAGGACATGGGAGTAGGATTCCCCAAATTCCAGGGAACATAGGCATGAATCGAATACTTACAAAAAACGTCCCTGTACTGATAAACAAAAATGACAGGAGATAGGATTTGGTGTTCCGAAGCATGAAGCCTCGTGGACAGTGCGTACTGACTAACTTCCGGCTGTGTATAAACATACACGCGACATGATTACTTTTATTGCCAGGGTGTAAATTTTCGAAGATTACCGGTGTTTACCGAAAACGCGGACACCTAGAAGACTTTAGAGACAGGGGTCACTCCCCGCTTTCTTCTTGGCCCACGTCTACTGCGTTCATTTTTTTTTTTCAGTTTTGTCGGCTTCTCGATGGGGAATATCATCGTCCGAGCCGCCCTGATGAAGACGGAGCTCCAACCGTTGCACCGCTACCTCCACACGTTTCTGTCGCTGAGCGGGCCCCACATGGGAACCGTCTACAACACTTCCATGATCATCAATCTAGGTACGTATAAGTTATTTATCGTTGGCTTTTGGTGCTTAAATGGAAGACGCCGTAAAGCGTACGTCGATTATCATCTACTAGCTCGAATCAGTGAGAGAAATAGCAACAAAAGCTATTCACTTTTTGTTTGTTTTCTTGTTTGCTTTCAAATCTCCGATAGCTCGTACGACGTCACTATATACAAGGTTGATTTTGTCGCAGACACCGATAACGTTCGTGCTATTTTGAGAGCGAACGATTGTAATGCGCCTCTGAATGGACGAAAGAATGTACATTTTGTACAGTACACTTCCGAACGTTCGCTTGGATTTAGAGCGTCACTGCTTGCTTTTCCAGGCGATCCTTTCACAAGTTGTGGTCGTTGGAGCAGAATAGATACAATGAAAAAGATGATTGGAACTGGACTCCAACTGGACCGATTTACTAAACTGAATGCTCGTCGATGCACTGGGTGCCGCATGTCCGAATTGAGTGCTTACGCAGTACTTGTGTCCAACCTTTCCACTATTGTCCCCATGAATTAATCTCCCCCCCCCCCCCCCCCCATGACTCTGTTAACAGGGTAATATCTGTGACTACGTTTTTAAGTCTTGCGGAAGGGAGACTGAAAGAAAAGTTCTCTTCTATATTTGAAACTAAGACCGCGGCCAAGAAGCTTCTTGGTCAGTGGCGTTGCGTGAGATTAAACTTGGGTCACAAATGCCAATTTGCTTGTGTAAAGTGAAAAGGAAAATTAAACCCAATCATTACTGCGTGGTCTTTTTAGGCTGATCAGAAAAGTATCCTTTAGAAAGGGTAATTAAACACTCAGATGCTCGACATTGGCTCTTCTATTTACCACTTAGAAATCGTCTAATAATCTTTATACATTAAATTCTTGCCTCGTTTCTCCCTCCTTCTTACAGGCATGTGGTACCTTCGAAGGTATGACAACACAGATTCCATCAAGCAGATGGCCCTCAAGGACAGCGATAACATCCGAAACACTTTCCTGTACCGTCTCAGCCAGGACAGAGGTCAGTCATTTATTTCGAGTAACCCTTTTTTTTTTTCCGGGTGCTTTATAGCTTCGTGGTGTTTGCAAGGACTGACAAAATTCAAGAACGTGCTGCTCCTCGGGTCCGCTGAGGACTACATCGTGCCGCTGCACTCTGCCCATGTCAAGCTCACCAAAGCTATCGTGAAAGACAACACACCAATGGGTAAGTTACTTTGGCTGGAGAAGAGCATGGACTTCGTTCATCGATTACAAAGATACTGACAATCCAATTCAGTCCAGAAAAAAGAAGATTACCAATTATTCGATTATATTTGTAAAGCGTGGGCACCTTCAAAAGCGAGGAATCTGTGCTCAACCGGCCAACTTCAGCTTTTTACGCGAATTTTACATCAGTGCTTCCGTGGCTTCAGCTCCCTCGTTTTTAAACATGCGGAAGATACATAAAAAGGGGGGACGGACTATGAAGACTTCCAACTAGCAACAACATTTATTGACCCGAAGTTTGAATATATAGGTGAAGGAGGGGAGGGTGAAAGTCGCCAGACTGGAAAGGGGGAAAGGCGATGGGAGAGGGTGTAGAGGCAAGGGAGTGAAGGACGATCCCGTGAGGTTGACATCTAATCGCTTGGAGCCACAGAAACGAGGGACGTCAGCTCTGGCCCCAGGAAGTTTATCTCCCTCCTGGATAAGCCTATGGACGGGGACCCGAAGTTGCTGTGACTGTGGTGCATGGCGAAGGCCTCCATGATCTCTTGTCCGTATCTTGAGACGTGACCTCCAATCCTGGTGGTCGAGGGAAGGTCGGCCGAACAGGGTTCGCTGCACTCAGAGGTGTGTTTGGAAATCGGGTGCTGTAACCTTCCCTCGACCACCAGGATTGGAGGTCACGCCTCAAGATACGAACGAGAGATCATTAGGTATGGATGTATGTAATGTTTGCAATAATACTTAAAAAACAAGCGAGCTGGTGTTGATTCATGGTAATAAAACCCGAGACTCAGGAACACAGAAGGGGACGAACACAACACAACGTCTCAGTGTTTGCAATTTTAGGACGCTTATAGCTCATAGATAGAGTTATAATCATATATAGGCTATCGCAGAAAGTGGTTTAGGGCCCTGTAGTTGTTATGCCCTCTCCGAATGAATGACGAACGTCACAGGCGCAGCCTACCGGGAGATGAGTCGCAACATTCTCAAGCCTCTGCTCGAGAAGCAAGGGACGACAGTCATCCGCTACCTGGTGCACTTGCCGTTCAAGAGCTCCATCTTGTCTTCCAACATTCACACCGCTCCTCTGGACAACGAGATCCTGGTACAGAAGTTGGTGTTCATCGCATGTGTCAAGCATCTTATCTGAGATAAAGACGGACTGCGCACGTCGGTGTTCCGTGGCAAATCTATAGGGTGATTACTCTCGAACAGTAGCTAAGATTAAAAGTAATGGCTATCGTAGCAGCAAATAACTTTAATCGAGGTGATGTTTTAATCTCCACTTTACACGCTGCTTATGTGGTTTCGGTAACGCATGACCGTCTATAAAGGAGGATGGGAACGTAGGTAAATTCAAACTTAAAACCCTTTGAACTCCCGTTGTCTCGTAGCTGCTCGTTCGTTCCAGTTGTGTCCAGTTCCAGCAGATTATAGCTGTGACGGGTTCTAGAGTTCGTTCCAGTCAAAACTGGCTTAATGTTTTTTTTTTTTTTTTTTTTTTTGCGGTTGCCGAGGTTGGTTTTAGTTTAACTTATTTAGGCATGTATGTTGCCAGGGCTAGAGTGGTTCGAGGACTGCGGCCTCGCATTAATGCAGAAAATGTGGCCATAACGTGGTTTCGTACTTGCATCTCAATGATCTCATTCGCGCGCACTTTCGTGTGGTGGAGTAGCCAAAGGAAGCGACGCGCTCGCGTTAGTAGCTTTGTCCAGCGTTACTAGATCAAAGTCGGTTGACAAGCTTCCTAAAATGCCTCGCACCTTCTCGTGGAGCTCGCTATACATTATCAGCCTAAGGGAACTTATAATCAGCCCGCCGTATAGACAGACGGGGAGTTGGATGCACATTACCTACGGTGCAAAATGATTATATTGTGCTTTTACGGCAATAGCCGTTGTGGTTCTCCTCACAACTGGAAATGACGTCCGTTGTTGATGTTGCACAGTAGGCAGTCGTTGATGTTGTAGTTGGCGATGTGGAACGTCCGTCGTCGATGTTGCAAAATCCTCGAAAAAGATGGCCCGCCCCCGCGGGAAACGAACCATGGTTCCGCTCCATGAGAAGTGAAGGCGTTACCACCGAGGTACGCCGTAGCGTTAACCCGCTTGAAACTTGAGGCGGGTTCACATAAGGCCTTAGGTTCACAGATTTGCGTCGACCGCTTTGTGCTGCGTTGCGACGTGCAGCACAGCGCCTCCCCATTGGCTCGTCGTGCGTGTCGCCATAGCAACAGCTCGGTGCAAGCTGTCCTAACGAGGCGCAAGTGGTTGCAGGCGCACTCGAACGCAACTGTGTGAACAAACCTTTAGGGGGTTTGTGGCAGGCTTGTGCTCGTTACTTGAAAAAAATTAATGGATCAATTACAAATTACCGAGCCTCGAACGTAATGGTTTACCGTTACAAATTACTTTTGCTGAAAAGTAACGGATTACTTTACTCGTTACGTTACAAATTACTTACATGTTACTTTTTCCGTACACTTATCCAAAAAAACAATAGAAAAATTTTTGATATTTTTCAAACATGTTCTGCAACATTACTTTTAATTTCCCATATGCCCGTATCATGGTAGTCCTTGTAAAAAATAAAACATAGTATTTAAGAAAAAGAGTGTAGGTGCACTGCGTTCACCTGTTAGCTGACAAGGCACCGAAAGCTGCAACCCCACCCGCCATCCTAAAAGCTTACGGCCTCCGGAAATGATCCCTGGAATTGTGCAGAAAAGCTAGCGGTGCGCATGCTCACTAGCAGCGTCTACCTCCGCTGCGGGATTCGGAGCTAAAGAAGAGATCTACGACAGCTCCCTTTTGACTCCGGTGTTTTGCCTGTTATTAATAAGAAAAGAAAAATTTGGATGTAACGTTACAATGTATAGGCAATGCAGAATGCAGGTGTTCTAGCTTACCTTGATGTGTTCTTGTAGATTCGAGTTTGCTGTTCTAGCTGATAACAATGTGAGTTTTTTTGGCAAGCAAAGTATGCACTGAAACTCTAGGTTTCGATACAACTTAATGCCTTGAATTTTGAACATCTCATTAGGAGATGGCCATGGAGACGACGGACGCTCCATGACCGAAAACTCGACCAGTCAGAGAAAAAGTGACGGTTACGGGTTATCGATCGTTTATAGGTGCTCACTTTCACACCAGTACTCGTGGAGGCCAGTGGAGGGGAGGGCATAGAGAGCGAAAGAAGCAGTGGCCATCAGTCTCACAAAACAATAGAGGATCACACCTCTTTGGCACGTTCTCTCTCTCTCTCTGTCAGCACTCCTTAGATGTCCTGACCACCACCCCCTTTTACGTTGACAGTTGACTGTAAAGTGACGAGTGGACTCGACCACCATGCCCAGGCAAGTGAACCAAAAAAAGTATTGTCCTCGAAGACGATGCTCTCAGCCTCGCGCCGGGCGTTTTTCAGTCGTGCCTCGAGGGTGTACTAGAATCAAGGAGCGCACATCAAAGACAAAAAGAATTCGACCCCCCCCCCCCCGCCCGAGGCTACATCGCCTGTTACGCGAGTTATTAACCCGCGAATTGAGGGGGTACGGACCCGCGTTTGAAGTCTGTGCAGGTGGCGGGAGACGTCGAAGAAGTTGGAAGGGGTGAAACGGTGTAAAAGTCAAAAACAAATGAACACGAAGGACTTTTTCCCGCCCGGAAGAAGAATTAAAACACGATGGAAGCCGATGAAGAGCCTATTCGGCATTGTCTTACCTGATATTTGTCTTTCGTATGTTTGTACATGCCTTGCCCATTTTTCTAGCGGTTCTATAGTGGCCGGGTCATACAAAAAAAAAATCGTGTTTCTTTTCGGCTATTCTCCCCTTCCTGATGCTTTCTATTTTGTTGAACTTGCTTTTTTTACGCTGCTGAATGATCTGCTCGTATTGCTTCAGTTACTATATTATGCTCATATTTTTAAAAAGTAACGAGTAATTAAAGTAATCCGTTACCCATATTTTGTAACGATATCACGTTACAAATTACTTCTGAAGGAAAGTAACGCGGCAATTACAAAATTACTTGAAAAAGTAGCGGATTACAGGAAGTCCGTTACTTGTAGCAGATTACTTTCCAAGTCTGGTTTGTGGTACCCGGTGCCCACTGCACGCGCCCTCCGGAAAGAATAAATCGAGCAGCCTTGTGTTTATCCATGATGCGGTCAGATAACGGCCAGAGCGATAGCTGCGACACGCGTCACGGAGAAATCGTTGGGCATCGGCGTCGCGTTCACCCACCGTGAACAGAAGCGTTCCAAACAAATTAGACATCTGTTTTGTTCCGAACGCTTGTGTTTCTTCTTCTTTTTTTTTTTTATCCGGAGCACGTGAAAGCGCGTGAAAGCTGCTTTTAAGATTAACAATGTTTCTTTCTTTCTTTTTTTTTGAGCGCGCGCAGTTGGCAGTGGGTACTAGAAATCGCCTAAGTTCAGAGCGGGTTTTGCGGAGCGCAAGTTCGTCTGCTTCTTGCAGAGGGTTGCAGTGGGTTGATGGAATGCCATTTCATCGAAGCATGTTTTAGAGAATGGGCACGTTTTATCGAAGCACGGTTTAGAGAAAGCAGAGCCTCAGTTTAGAGAAACTCCGTTTATCGAAAAGGGGACGCTTTAAAAAAAAGGCTTTCCTACTTTTCGCGTGTATCACTGGTGCACATGCCCCCCGCTGCGCTCCCGCCGCTTCGCGGCGGCAGTCTGCGGCGGCTCATTACAAAAATGTTAACTCACCTGATCTACCCGTACACGCCGTTTCGCGGCGGCCGAATTCGTTAAAAGGAGGCTCATCGCCATTTTCTCTAAACTGGGTTCTCTATAAACGCATTCGATAAACCGGGGTCGGTAAAACGGCGTTCGCTAAAACGAGCTTCACTAAACCGCATGCCTCCGGGTTGCAGTGACTTCGGAACGCCGAGTTCTCATTGGCTTTGATTCGAAAGATAGTGGGTGGACCTCAATGCAAGCTTCGTTGAGGTCTACCCACTATCCTTCCAATCGGAGCCAATCAGGGTTCGATGTTCCGACATCGCCGGAACCCCTGCTCAAGAAGCAGACGAACTTTCGCTCCGCATTAACGCTGTGGCGTGGGGATTTGATGCTTCAAACGCGCACTAATATTGTCTGCGTGCAGGAAACAAAGCTTGAGACAGTGGAGCAGGGTGAAGTGACGTAAGAACTGTTCAGGGGCAATTTTCAGTTTTCTTAGCGCTATCTTGTTTTGCCGCGGATCTTTTATTAGGAAATGCCCTTATATACACGTTTGCAAGCACGACCTCAGGACGCCGCCACCTTGCTCAGTTGGGGTGAGCTTGGGAACGTCATAATCCGATTGCGACGCCTTGGTAAGGCGTCGCTATCGCATTATGGCCGCGCCTATAGCGCACTCCGACTGAGCGAAATGGCGGCGCCCTGAGACCGGACGTGCAAACGTGTGTAGGGAAGGATAACGCGGGAACAGTTGCCTTTGTGAACTCTATAATTGCTAATACGACGGCACGCATTGTCTGCCCGTACGCGCCTTGTGCGACGACTGACACAAAATATTTGTTTCGGTCTCTTAGCCCAGTCTTTTACACGTCCGCCAATTAATAGTTCTGTGCGGGGACTTCAACTGTGTTTGGTTTTAATGACAGAACTCCCAAACGAACGGCTGCCGACGCTAGCATAGAGGCAAGCGAACTCTGATTACAGAAAATAACCTGATCGACGTCACAGACACGGTGTCATCTGCAGGACGCTGCGGTATACGCACTGGCAAGGGCAGTCGTGTGCCCGCCTGTGTCGAATTTACGTGTCGGATGAGCTTGATATCGCGACTTCACGGTACACAGTGAGTCCTGTGACATTTTTTAATCTCGCGTTCGTAATGTATTCGTGGAGGGTGAAAAGGAAGACATTAGTTGATCCAAAAAGTGACATTCGGAAACTGAATAAGAACATTCGATACTGTGAGGATTTCGTTAAAGAATTAAAGGGTCTGCTGCAATCGGCGGAAGGAAACCCAAGCTTTGACGCGGCATGGGAGGCACTGAAAGATGAAGTGTGACAGAGAGCAGAAAGGCGTTGCAGAGGAAAAAGGGGAGTAAAGAGGTTACGGAGAGACAGCTTCTGACGAATCTTAGGACGCTCATCGAGGCTAATAAAGAGTGCCCTGAGAACGTTTTAGGAGATATGAAAGCTCTAAGGAAAGATGTGCTCGATGTCACAAAGGACCTTTACAAACGAGCCGTAGTGAGGTCCCGTTGAAGATTCTCGGAAGGGACAAAGTTCCCTCCAAGCATCTAGAAAGCGGAGATAAATAAGGGACAATACAGACTGTATCGTTCCTTATGAACCTCCACTTTCTAAATGCTTAAAAGCACCAACACGCTCAAATAATGCAAGTTTACCCTCCGATGTTTAGTTTTGAAAAAAAAAACGGGTGAAGGGCAAAGCCATCTTTCGAGTTTCTGACAGGTACGGGAACGTATAGTGAGCTCACAGGAACAGGTTAAAGAGGTGTTCCGGCGAGGAATACACCCACTTGTTGGCGGGTAGTGCCAACACAGGCACAAGTTTTGCGGGCACCTACTTGGACTCACTTCCAAGAATCAAAGATGATGTGCGGGAAAGCATTAATGCGGAAATCACGGTAGCGGAGGTTCATTAGGTAATCAAAAGACTGTCATGGGACAAGTCACCGGGAGCCGATTACATCGACGCGGCTTTTTGCAAGAAGTTTGCCCGTGAAACTGTACCGTTTTTGCTAAAGTTATTTAAAGACATAAAGCGTGGAAAACTTATGCCGCTCTGGGAGGCCTTAACAGTTCTGATATCGAAGCAACGCGCAGCAGACGAAGTGGCCTGTTGCGCCACTTCGCCTGCGGCGCCCCTACAGACTAATTAATGGGTCTGTAGGGAGCCACAGACCCATTAGTTTGTTTTGTACCGACTATGAGGTACTGACTTGGGTTTTGGCTATGAGAATCGACAGAGGCCTGAGTGAGGTAATCATCAGGCCTACACTTTGAAGGTTAGAAGCATCAAACAACGTGTACGCGATGCGTACCGCCTGTGAAGCGGCACGGGTGTTGGACACGCCGCTGGCTGTGTTGCAGACTGGCCTGAGTCAGGCTTTCGATCCCATAAAGCATGGATCCTTGTTAAATTTATTCGAAATCGTAAGTCTTGTAGATTTTTTGACGGAATAGGTTCGCGTATGCAATTCCGTCAAAAAATCTGCAAGACCTGCGATTTCGAATAAATTGAACGGGTAGCCAAGCTCTATGCGATCGAAAGCCTGACTCAGGTGAACTTGCGACACAGCCAGTTCGTGTATGCTACCGAGAAGTAACGACCACTCTGATGATCAATGGTCGAAAGACGGAAAAGATCTAAGTTAACTCCTCCAATTATGGCTGTCCGTTTTCCCAGCTGCTTTTTGCCACCTACTTGGAACTATTGTGCATGACTAATATCGCCGACAAGATCTGGGGCCATGAACACACAAATAGAGACCAGAAGCTGTAGGGTGTTTTCAACGACGTAATTTTGTCCACCACTTTGTTGTTCTGAGCTGTCTAGCGTGTGTCGAAGGCGAGCATTCGAAGGATTTACATGATTCCTCATATGCGTAGAGCATAAAACTTATAAGTCTTACCATGTTAACAAGTTGCGATGTAATCTCTCAAACTAGTAAATTTGTTTGACAAAAAGAAACTAACAACAAAATGATGGATTGACGTCATGTGAAAACACCTTATTGGCTCATGCGGACATGGCCATAATCATGTCGAACGAAACGAAGATTTTTGGAGCTTTGAAACGATTCGAGGAGTTCTGCGACATTTCAGGAGCAAAATTAAATATCAAAAGGTCGACAGGAGCCTGGCAAGACAACTGGTACTGCAAGCCAGTGGAGGTTATGGGCATGGCATGGACTCAATTTTTGTACAAGTATTTGGGGGTGCCACTATACCCGGCCAGAACAACGCAGGACGTTTGGACAAAGCGGACCCAGTTAACAAAAGCCTCACTGCTGCTGTGAAAAAAAAAATCAACTTTATGCGGTGAAGTTTTGTTTGCACCACGGTAACCCCCCCCCCCCCCCCCCCCCCCCTACCCAAGGTTTCTCTATCTTGCTCAGGCCATCCCCGTAGATAAAGGATCTCTAAACAGGGTCTTTCAACTGTTCGCCACGTTCGTATGGTCATCGCCTATTAAGAAGATGCGTTGCTCCAATCTCTTTTTCAACCTGATTCAGGGGGTGATTTGGCTTGAATGAACGACATCAATCTGAAGGTGCAGCGATTCTGTTTTTGAGACTCCGAAGACGACACGACTGTCTCGTCATTCCAACGAATGGAAGCTGCTCATCTGGGCCAGTGGCTGGTGGTCAGCAAAAAACGTTCCTGCAAAGTCAAGATTCAAGAGCCCTGACGTTTTACAAGGAAGTGCGCGAGACAATCGCTTTCTTCACAGCGCGATTCTCATGCGAGTACTTGATGAGCGTAAAAAGGAACTGCATCGCGATACCATGAGCGTCACCGACCAGGACGTTCAGAAGCAGACTAGAGCAGGAGTCTCCAAACCCCTGCCTGCAAGCCAGACCCGGCCCTCGGGAGTCTTCCAACCGGCCCGCGCCTGGCCACGGTCCTTCCAATGAAGCCCGACCCGCAGCCCGCTTCCAGCAGACCCGCTGCTACCGGCGCAAAAGTGAAACGCACGTAAAGGAACGGTGTTACAACGTGCTCTAAATGCGCAAACGAAGATACTAAAAAGAACCAGAGAAACTGCATTGTAAAGCGGGTCCTCTAGTTATAATATTAATTGAGCATCGTTATCACGAACGTCACCAGTCTTAGTCCCCTGCTTCATGCCTCTGTAACTATGTTAAAATTTATTTAGGTTCTCATGTACTTCACTGCGCTTAGTTGCCTTTGTCGCAAGTATTGCATATTGTCGGCATTCGTTTCATCATTCTCACTAGTCTTTTGCACTGAGCGAATATGCTAAATTTCCCATGCGTTTCGATTTATGCCTGATGAATTTTCTTGGTCACAATTTTTGTGTATGGTTATAATAAGCTAAATATTAAATTTAAAATTGAAGGATTGAAGCATACGCATTCATCCACCATGGGGAGCTGTATTTATTGCTTACTATAACAATACTTTTTGTGTTAAAATGCTTATCTAGGATTGCTTATTTAGTGTTTCCTCTTTTATAATCACCCTTTTTTTTCGGCCCTCGAGGTTACGACAGATCCCTAATCCCGCCCCTTAGTCAAAACGTTTAGAGTGGACTAGAACAAACCCCTGGACAAGACGTCTTTAAACGCCTGCGAAAATTTCCCGTTTCGCCGGCGATAAAAAGGTTCTTGAGTTTTCATACTGGGATCTTGGCCGGTTAAAACATGGCTGCTTACCAAGGGCTTCTACGTGCCATAGGGGGACCGCTGTGGTTTCTGTGGGCAGAGGGAAATTCTTAATGCACATCTTTCTAGACTGCAGGAATTCGCCTTGCTTCTGGGCGCGCTTCCGCTTCGCACTGGAGGAGAGTTTCGCACCCCACGTGGCAGTCAATCAAGTTCTTGAACGCTGGTTCAAACTAAAGCCCCCTGATAAAGGCGTTCTTGACAAGTACCGTCAACCATTGTTGTGCAAACGCGCAAGACACGTGCCACGATCGGGTGACCCGCCGCCATTCGCTTCCCAAGGCTGCTCATTTCAGTGCTGCGCCGATAACTGTTTCCTAAGGCCGCTCGAGAAAGGGGCATCGTGCACTGGCGCATATATATACTTGCAATACAAACGCAAACATATCGAGGGGCTTTAATCCAGTCAGTGCGCCACTACTTGAGTCACTTGTTGAAATGGCTCTTGATGCCATATTTGGTTCTGTAGAACGCTCTATGTTGAAGCGGTTCCGAAACCGAAAACGGCATGGACTCTGTTCACTGAGCGAGTGCAGTGGACCCCGAGACTGAGTATTGTCACCTCAAAGCCAGACCAGTGTTTGACTAAGGCTGGATGGATGTGAGGAAGAAAATTGCAGAGTGCTTGCTGTGAAATGTGTGTAACTACTGCGTGACGCACGTTAAAGCGGTTGTACTGTACTGGCTAACCCGCATGCACAGTGGCCATTACAGTGGACAAAGTTAATTATTTTTTTAAATAAATTGCCAGGCGATACAATACCCATACGCATGGTGTCCACTTCAGTGGACATACGTGTTTTCAGTTACCACTCATAGATGGCGCCACAATTTCACTGGTGTTGACATATTCAGCATCCAGGATGGCAGCTTCTACAATTTCCAGGTAAAGCACGAGCATCCTCGCAAAAGCGTCGTAAACTGTTGCAAAAGCTTAGTACTCCTCTGTTCAAGGGCAACTCCGGCCAAAACTCAAAAGGAAATAAATTACTGGTATCGCTGTAGGGACACAAAATACGACCCCAGCCAAAATATTACGTCCGTGGGACTCCGCATTTTCAACTAATGCCGATAATAAAAATGCGACCCGCCGCGAGCCGCTGCTCCTTAGCGGGCGGCCAGCGGGTTGACGATCGCTAAAGCAACATTGGACCATGACGTCAGTATCGTTCTCTTTTTTTTTTTTTTTCCGGTCCGGGCGTTGAGCGGAGTGCGCTTCTTTGAGCCGCTACCACCGATACTCCGGCTTGTGATTGGCGTGTTTAGCCATTGCTCTTATCTGTAGCCCGTATAGCTGCGGTATAGTCTTTTGTTTATTTGCTTGTGAGGACTCCAAGACTCTTTTTAGCGAGCAACTCGGTGCGCCCAAGACTGCCCAGCTGTTCCTCGAAAGATGCCGAGTGCAACTTGTAGCACTGTGGGCTGCTCAAACAACCCGCCGCGCAACACGGAGATGCTTTTTCAAAAGTTTCCAACGCACCGGAAATTAGAGAAGGTGTGGGTGAACGCTGTTCCACGAGTGGGCTTTGGAATTCGGCTTTTACGCGCCCGAAGGAAAAAGAACAAAGAAAAGGACGTGTACAGCCCAGCAGACGTGTGTTTGGGCGCCGCGGCCCACGTCGGAGAGCCTCAAAGCTTCGTGTCTGGGACTGACCCGCAGGGCGAAAGCGAGAGGACCCCCAGTACTGTACGTCGCTGGCTGCTCGGCATATAGAGCAACACCCCTCTATCCTCAAAGCCCCGATGACAATTTAGGCCTAGCGACGAGTACGGAAGACCGCACACACGGCAACAGCCGCCGAGTACGGCACCGAACGAGTTCACTCGTTTTCCAGTCGCTAGCTTTTGGGTATACAAGCGACAAGTACGGCATAGCGCATGCACGGCGGCGGCCGCCGAGTACGACACCGTACGAGTTCACGGGTTTTCCAGTCGCTAGCTTTTGGGTATACGCACTAACTCTTGCTACATATGCTCGATAACTACCACGTATACCGAATTAAAACAAGATCAGCTTACCTCCTATCTTTAGACGGCTAGCGCAACAGATGTAGGTGCCGCTCGGCCTGCGTACTCGTTGAACGAGAACGATCCTGACGTCACGTTCACATAGCGGCTGATTTCCAGTGTTGCTGGGCCTCGAGCGGCTAATTTCGGTTTTGTTGGCCGCGCCCCAAACAAAACTTTGAGGCGTCGATATCTTTAAAACTACGCACAGTAACGAGAAAAAAAAAATGCAAGCCGTTTACAATTCCCTGTAACGCCGGTTAGAGCGCAGCTCTTGAGGAGGAGGAGGGAAGGGTACTGAGGTTCACGTGTTATGGGGGGGAGGGGTGGTCACGTGACCTTGGAGGGGTCACATAACCCCCTCGCCAAGGTCACGTGGGGGTCACGTGACCTGTGGGTGTCACGTGACCACGGGGGTCACCTGACCTGAAGAGAAATTTTTCCGCTAGATTTAGCGGGGAAATTTTTCCGCTAGATTTAGGGGGCAATTATTCCGCTAGATTTAGCGGGGAAATTTTTCCACTAGATTTAGCGGGGAAATTTTTCCGCTAGATTTAGCGTGGAAATTATTCCGCTAGATTTAGCGGGAAAATTTTTCCGCTAGATTTAGCGGGGAAATTTTTCCGCTAGATTTAGCAGGGAAATTATTCCGCTAGATTTAGAGGGGGGAATTTTTCCGCTAGATTTAGCGGGGAAATTATTCCGCTAGATTTAGCGGGGAAATTTTTCCGCTAGATTTAGCGGGGAAATTTTTCCGCTAGATTTAGCGGGGAAATTTTTCCGCTAGATTTAGCGGGGAAAATATTCCGCTAGATTTAGCGGAGAAATTTTTCCGCTAAATTTAGCGGGAAAATTTTTCCGCTAGATTTAGCGGGGAAAATATTTCGCTAGATTTAGTGGGGAAATTTTTCCGCTAGATTTAGCGGGGAAAATATTCCGCTAGATTTAGCGGAGAAATTTTTTCGCTAGATTTAGCGGGGAAATTTTTCCGCTAGATTTAGCGGGGAAGTTTTTCCGCTAGATTTAGCGGGGAAATTTTTCCGCTAAATTTAGCGGGAAAATATTTCCGCTAGATTTAGTGGGGAAATTTTTCCGCTAGATTTAGCGGGAAAATTTTTCCGCTAAATTTAGCGGGAAAATTTTTCCGCCAGATTTAGCGGGGAAATTTACCCATAATATACCGCGCGGTTACGCCGACGGCGACGACGACGGTGACGGCGACGCCAACGCCGCTCAAGCCGGAAACGGGCGCCTAAGAGCTGCGCTCTAAAATTACACCTTGCAATTCAGGGACGCCGACTGTACTAAAAAGTCATAATCCCAAAATCGAAAGTATGGACCGGAGTTACCCTTTAAACGTTTTCATGCCTTCGGGTAAGTCTTGAGGTGTAATCTTTATAAATATGAGTGTCCAGTAAGTCTTCATTGTTCAGTAAGTGATCTATTTGTGGCTTGTCCACTCTGGTGGACACAACGAACAGCAGCATTACGGGGCCATGAGCTATGCATAAATTGTATTTGCCCTGCAATTATACTGGAATGGTCCAATTTTCTGTTGTAATGAATAATGCGCCATAATTCTACATATTCCAAGAAAAAAATACTATATATATATATATATATATACAGGGTGAAACAAGGAGACGGTAGGCTTTTTAAATCGACCGGAAAATTCGGTTTCTTAACCTATCGCGCTACGGCTTTGTGCAAGCGTTGCCCACAGATGGTGCTTTTTTTTTTTTTTTTTTTTTGTAAAATTTGCAAAGAGCGAACTTACTTGAGGAAAAAGTAAAGAAAGAAAAAGGCTTAGCTCCTATGGAAACTCAGCGACGCCACCGGTCTTCAAACAACACGGCGCCGTTTCGCACGGGACACAAGAGATGGCGCAACGAACGCCGCCAACGAACGAGCATACGGCGCTGAGAGTCGGCGTATTTAGCAGACAAGGAACTGCAGTTCCTCGTTGTTACCGCGCCTGTTTTTGTTTCTGCGACTGTCGCCGCCTGCGGAACGCGCGTCGCTTTTGAGTCGAAAAGATTGTCTGCTAAAGACGCTGGCTCTCGGCGCCGTATGCTCGTTCGTTGGCGGCGTTCGTTGCGCCATCTCTTGTGTCCCGTGCGAAACGGCGCCGTGTTGTTTGAAGACCGGTGGCGTCGCTGAGTTTCCATAGGAGCTAAGCCTTTTTCTTTCTTTACTTTTTCCTCAGGTAAGTTCGCTCTTTGCAAATTTTAAAAAAAAATGCACAATCTGTGGGCAACGCTGCACTAAGTCGTAGCGCGATAGGTTAAGAAACCGAATTTTCCGGTCGATTTAAAGAGCCTACCGTCTCCTTGTTTCACCCAGTATATATATATATATATATATACTTTTTTTTTTAGAGACAAATGATCTGCTGCCAAATCACCTTTGAGAGAAGCAGGCATCGATGATTTAAAGGGGTACTCAACCGGTTTTTTCATTGTCTCCGATTTGCTTGAAATTTTGCTAAACTAACCAACAAACATTGCTAAAATAGTATCCCAAACATTAGGTCAAAATATTGTTTTTTCGCGAAGGTATTGAATTTACAGTTTTGGTCTTCACCATGTTTTTCAAACTGAAAGTCTCTACTGGCAACAACAACAAAGTGACGTCAGTGGAAGGCAGGGGTTAACTTTTTGGACTACAGAAGTTGTTCCCAACGGATTTGAAGCAGTTTCTTGGTGTCAAATAAGTGCTTTGGAAGCTCGCTCCCGTATCCGCGCTCCAGCACGGAACAAATGATTGGCATATTCTATTTTTAGACTACTTGCTCGACTGGCAAGCCTGCCTGCCACTGACGTCACGGCACTGAAAAGTGCGCGAATATTTGAATATTGGTTTTTGCACCATTTTCATTTGCCGATTTCACAATACCTATTATGAATTTCGCGATGCAGAATGGCATACCGGAAAGGCTAAAGGTCGGGGAGTCAGAAAATATCGTTAGTTGAGGTAGCTCAAAAAATCGGTGGAGTACCCCTTTACAGGATATTCCACTATCTGACTCAGAAATCAGAGTCCTACTAAGACGAACTGCCGTCAGGAAGTGATGATGATCTCTTAGAGAGCGAGGATGATGACATATATTATGCCATAAAGGATGATCCAGGCAGGTGTGATTATTGCTGGGAAGATGCCAGTCAAATGTATGAGAGTGATGAAGAGGATCGCGACACAAGGCTTCAAGCTCCACCACAAAAAAAAAAAAGTTATTGTCATGGGACCAAAAGGATCTTGTGCCCCCAGTGCATGCTGTTCACTGTAGTGGACGTTCGGTAATTAATTAACTAAATTTCTGAAAGCTAAGAAAAAACATCCTGGGTCTCAACTCAACACCAATAGTTGCAAAAACGCAAAATTTTACCGCCGAATTCAGAAACCTCACTCAAACTACACTCAAACTGAAGGGCCCCTCCACTTCCTCGAGGAAGGCGCGAGTGCCGGCGCTGACCAATCGCGAGGACGGATCCGTCCTCGCGATTGGCCAGCGCCGGCCCTCGCGCCTTCCTCGAGGAAGTGGAGGGGCCCTTCAGTTTGAGTGTAGTTTGAGTGAGGTTTCTGAATTCGGCGGTTACGATTTGCACGGACGCTTTTGAAGTATGATCGGTGACCGAGTGGGCTAAAGCGCACACCCACCTCGACGCGCGTGGAGCGAAAGCTCGCGCTGCAGAACCCAGGAATCCTGGGTTCGAGCCTCACCCCTGCCCGTTTCGATCTGGATGAGCATCGTACCGGCGTGCGGTCGTGTATCACTACTGCGTGGTGCACGTTAAAGACCCCAGGCTAGCGGTTGTACTGCACTGGCTAAATTGCTCATCTACAGCGTGTGACTCGTCGCAACTTTAATGGCGGACCAACTACACGCTGTATAAATATCCCCATAATCTAATTTTTTTATGCAACAAAGGGCTAAATTTCTCATCTAAAGCTGAGACAAGTCGTCCGTTGAGGAAGACTAAGGTCAGGCTGTGTAAACATACACCCTAATTAATGAAAAGACAAAGGGAGATTCCTGTTGCGCTAGAAAACGTTAAAACAATCGTTGGCGTTTGGATCGTGCATGAGTAATGCATGGGGCTCACTGCAATAACGGTCGGCAGATTTTTTTTTTTTTTTCAGTAAGGGTGTTTGGGGTGAAAAGAAAATGTATTCATGGCGCGCTGACATGGCCGGCCGAGCGGAGGAAAAGGCCTCATACGAAATTTTATTAACCTGGTTTACCTTTGTTGTGCTTGGGAAAGTGTGCAATCCGCTGTAACTTTCTAGTTGCTACTAGTCCACAAATTTCTTACTACTGTATAAACCAACTGAGAGTAAAGTACACTTGTAAATAACAAGTAAATAAATCAATTCGTTAAAAAAAAACTGCAGTATTGCGTTTGTTTCAGACCCAAGTTCGATTCCGGCGGGCGATTTTTTCTCTAGGATTTGGCAACATCGACGACGGACGCCCTACATCGTGAACTACAACGACATCAACGGACGTCATTTCCAGTGGTGGGAAGAAATAGCATATAAGTCTAGGGTTCGGAGTTTTCGGTTTAAACCGATAAAAACCGATAAAAGTACGCCGAATCCATTTTCGGAAATTCGGTTTTAACCGAAAAAGGTCAGTTTTTAGGTACGGCATCTTTTATTTCAACCGATAAAAAGCGATAAAAGTACGTCGAATCCATTTTCTAGAATTCAGTTTTAACCGGAAAAGGTCACTTTGACCTTCCAATCGTATCGCAGAGCCGTGGCGAAAAAAGTGGAACGACAGTATCTATCGAAACGTGTCCGAATGTATGGGGTACACGGGTGCCATCACGACGTTCTGGTTTAATGTGTGCATCATCGATCGGAACGTGAAGTCCGAAATGCCCCATAACTTCGTCATGTACGAGCGTGTTTTCAAACTCGTTGTAAGGAACACTGACTTGATGCAAGCTTTGCGTGTTGTTTGGAATACATTTTAGCGCTCAAAAAACAGGGACAAAGAGGCGAGAAACAGACAGCACAGTGCGCTACTAACAACTAACAACACGCAGTATAGGCGGTTGTTGGCAGCTGGCTTCCCGAAGAATGTAGTGGTCTCAGTTGCAGAGATCGTATTAAAAAGATTGCGTAGTGAAGATCGCCCTTGCCCAATGGCTCTCAGAGATAAACAGAAGGTCGCGGTGATACCGTACATTCACAAAACGGCGCATGGCTTGAAAAAGGTGGCCAATAGATCAAACGTGAACGTAGTGTTTTCCGCACCAAACAAACTTAGTAGATTATGTAGGATGACAGATCCTTTTCGTAAGGCCCCTTCTGGCTGCGCGGTAAAACACAGGGATCCCTTCGTTGAATGTGCGGAGGGAGTAGTATATCAGATCCCCTTATCATGCGGAAACAAGTATATAGGTCAGACAGGTAGGTGTGTTAATGATAGGCTGAGGGAGCACAAACTTAAAGTAGGAAATTATCGGGACGGTCATCTGTCTGATCATTGTGAAAAGTGCAAGTGTATGCCGTTGTTT
This sequence comes from Ixodes scapularis, assembly GCF_016920785.2. Classification (NCBI taxonomy): domain Eukaryota; kingdom Metazoa; phylum Arthropoda; class Arachnida; order Ixodida; family Ixodidae; genus Ixodes; species Ixodes scapularis. The sequence goes on from NW_024609883.1 coordinate 35,248,509, forward strand.
TCCGAGAGCAAGATTCTGGCACGGCACAAGGGAAAAAACTGTGAGGGAGATAATCGAGGCAGATGAGATTAGGAAGGGTGGTGCAGCATGTGTCAGCGTGGCCTCAATTGATTTACTGGACAAGGAGCGTGCGTTCCTCAATGACGCGGCCTGGCACCGGGTTGGCTAGTGGTGGAGCAAAATCAGAAACTTGGATGGTATAAAAGTGTTGTTTCACGTAATAAAATCAGTTGTTAGTAGCGCACTGTGCTGTCTGTTTCTCGCCTCTTTGTCCCTGTTTTTTGAGCGCTAAAATGTATTCCAAATTCCAAAACCAACTAGCCCAACAATCGACTCTATTGCGTGTTGTGTTGAGCTTCAAAAAGTCGCACCGTGTCTCTTTTAGTGGTCACAATTGGTTGATTGGCCGATTTTGGCTCAGGCAGCGCTTCATATCCTCAGCCTGCCAGTGTCCAGTATTAGTGTTGAGAGGGCATTCTCAAAGCTCAGGGCCATATTAACAGGAAAGAAAGAGTGCGGATCAACGAGGAGAACCTGGGAACGTACTTGTGTGTGTAAATATAATAAGATAACGTAATCCTGATGTGCAGAAGGTGAAGTTCCGTGTTTTTTGGGCATAGGCTTCATATCTGACTTGTTTGTGCTTCTCAAGTTTTTCTTGTTTCTTTTACAGTTGCACACATTTTCCAAATAAAGTGTCCATTTCTTTTTCAATGTATCTGTTACGCTATACTTTCAGTAATCACAAATATCAGAGCAACAGGGATCGTCTGATCCGGTGTCCGTTGGTGTTTCTTTGATATCCACCGAAAATAGCCGATAAACTTTTGTGGGCATAAATATACGCCGAAAGAAACCGAAAATTTAATTTTAAAATAAACACCGAAAAAAGTACGCCGAATTTAAAAAAAATAGAAACCGAAAACGCAGAACCCTACATATAACGGATGCCGTCGTAGCACTGTCGATGCAAAGAGCTGGTGCCGGGAGACGCGCTTTAATTCACAAGCTCAGAAAAAAAAAAAAAAACGTTCGGAACGAAATGGAACGAAACTGGGTCCGGACATTTAATCGAACGCCGTTTCATCGAACGCCGTTTCATCGAAGCCGTTTCATCGAACACCGTTTCATCGGACGCCGTTTCATCGAACGCCGTTTCATCGAGCGCCGTTTCATCGAAGCTGTTTCATCGAACGCCTTTTCATTGAACGCTGTTACAGCCTGCAATATTTTTGCAATTTATTTTGATTTTTATACACGTCATCTAACTCTCCCTCTTTTTAAATCACAGTATGCAGTGACGAGATAAGTTCCATTGTGAACATGTCCTGCTTCGAGAAGAAAGCCTCCTTGAAACAATGACCCCTCTCCATGTCACATAAAACAATTAAAAATGAAAAAAAAAAAAAAAAAAAAAACCAGAAAGCACGATGTGCTTTCTGGGAAGCAGGTAGGTTTTATTGTTTGACAGCGTGTACCTGTAACCTTGGGTTATGTGAGGATACGAAAGGGTTCTGTCTTCTTGGGTGACAGAGTACACCCTTCACTATTGTCTGGTGCGGGTCGGCCTTCCTAAGAAAGCGTCCTGAAGATGATTCATAGGCAAAAGGGTCGGTAATAAAGTTGACAGTGAAGGGGAGGTGGTTCCAGTCCAGGTGTAGCCCGAAACCATGTTGGCTGACACTTGGTGCAGCTTTTGACTCTGCAGAGTTTGAAAACTAAAAAAAAAAAAAGCAGAAACGTTTAATCTGAGCATAAAGCTGATAATCAGAGTATCATTATATTTTATTTCGTGTGCTCTCCTGGCAGAGGATCGTTTTATTATAAGCGTGCTGCCCTGGCAGTTAAACGCTTTTCGTGAATAAACCTTCAACTAAGCGTAAGTGTGCAACTGAGCTCGTGTGAATGGCACATTACCGAAACCCCCGGACAGCCGGTAAAAAAAAACGACACAGACATTCAAAAGTGTTTTAAGTGTCGGTCCTTTACCTCCAGTGTCATGTTTTCTGACAGGTACACGGGTAAAACTTTTCAGTAAGTCACATACCCATTTGCTTTTATACCAATGGTTTTTATTTCTAGTAATTTGGCTCCACCCTAAAGACACTTTCACAAGTGACTACCTTAGTCTTAACAAATGTAAGGTAAAACATCTATAAAGCACTGTTATGCCCCAAAACTCGATACAAAGAAATTCATTGAAACGGCCCTTAGCGATTCGATGAAACGGCGTTCGATGAAATGTCCATTCATTCGATGACACGGCGTTCGATGAAACGGCGTTCAATGAAATGTCCGCTACCCGTACAAAACAGGTGTCAATTTTGTTCCGAACGGTTTTATTCACGCACTCCACGGTGCGTGAACACGAAGCCGATTTCCAACGACTTCGCCGACTTTCGCGTCTCGTTATGGATTAACTGTGGATTAACACAAGACTTCTCTGTTTTTTGGAAGCAACGTTTGCGCTAAAGTTGGTTCAAAAAGAGCATCGTTCAAACAAAAAGTTTAGCACTGTGTGTGTTGGGTTGTCCTTAGTCTTTTCCCCCGTCTCGGGGGTTTGTCTAAAAAGAATCATTCAAATATGGTCCTCGTTGCCCGTGGAAGCGTTGACGCTGGAGGCAGTACGAACGCTATCCGCCTAAAGCCCCTCGATGAGTTTGCGTTTATTTTGTAAGCAGCGTCAAATGCATCAGTGCACGAGGTCAGTGTCTCGAGCGGCCCGTTGAAGCAAATGGCGGCGCAGCACGGAAATGAGTGGCCCTTGGAAGCGAATGGCTGCGGAGAACTCGCTCGTGACACGTGTCAATTGCACGTTTCCACACGTGAATTTTATCGAGGGCCCGTACCTGCACGCAGGTGTCCAGTCTTTTTTCTTCGACCAAGTTTCCCAGCTTTTACTACAGTCTCGGGTAGTCTAAATCATAATCAACATCCACCAGCTCGCCTGCGCACTCACTGTTTTCTTCATTAGCAAAGAAAATTTTCCGACACCGCTCTTCCCTTGAGCTTGTCAACTGATAGATCTGAGAAGGTTGGCTTTGGCAGCTTTGGAGCACTGGTTTTGGTTGCGGCTGTTTCCATACAGCTGTGGTCAGTTCCGGTTGAGGCTACGGAGGTTGAATGTGGTGCCCATGAGATTCTCTGCAATGCCGATGCCAACACAATCGCGATCTTAAAACTGGGAATCTATTCATTTTAGCACAAGCTCTGAACTACCATCGCGTGTTCACTAAGGCTTCGATCCCACTTTGGATGGTCCACAAAAATTGGTTTTTCAATTTATCGCGCTGGGATTTACTACAGAGGTGCCCGAAGGTGGTGCACTCATTGAGAGTATGAACACGTGAAACCTCCGGAGTCAAATTAAGAATGAAAATAAAAACTGATTTTGTGTATAAAAAAAATATTGCCAAACCTTTTTTTTTTGCAAAATCATAAAAAAAATTGCTGTGGGCTATTCTAGCATTTATGACGACTGAAAAATCGGTGAAATGGAAAGAAAATACAATTTGCTTATATATTCTTCACTTTATTTGGTCCAAATAAGTGCCACAGCGACACAAAATATTACTTAAGTGTACATGCAAAGTATAGAAAAAATAGTTTGATTTTTTTATGATTTACTCAGGTGAGCCAATCTTTCTACGATTTTAGTGAAAGCTTCCACCACTTTCGGGCACCTCTGTAGTAAATCCTAGCGCGATACGTTAAAACCCCAATTTATGCGGACCGTCCAATGTGGGATCGAATAGTTAGTGTACACACTGTACACCAAATTCAGTTGCCAAGAAATTAAATAAACTAGCAACTTTGCTAGTGGTTGCTAGGATCAGTAATGGCTAACTTAACAAAAAATACTTAGTTCCTTTTTAATACTGTTATGCTGAAATTATTTTTCACATAGGTAATTGCAATTTTAATCACCCTCTTTCTGCTTAACACAAACAAGTCAAATATGAGGAATTGTTTGTGTTGCTTCATTGAATCATTGCAGATCAGCTATAGTTCAGCTGCTGCACCATTCAGAAACGTAAGGAAGTACTAACAAACAAACCAAATAGGTTAAATATATATTCTTGCATTGAAACTTTTTTTTTAGATTCCCATTATCGGCAACATGAGCAGAAATGTGCATGTGAGTAACCCAAGGATGTCTTCTTTAATTACAAGGGACTGCTACTACATCGATGGGACACCAAACAGTGTTCAGTTTCAACAGAGTGAATAGTACATACAAGAAACCTTCACAGCAGCTGTCTCCCTGGAACAATCACAACAAATCGTGTCGGTGAGTAGAAACAACAGTTGATGTGCAGGACTGCACATGCGACTTCTGTACACAGTAGAGTGAGCGCACACACACGGGGCAACTGCGCACACATTGCGGAATGACATGATGGCCGTAAAGAGTAGACGTTGACAATGCCGATGAGGCAGACACAGTTTGTAGTTTCTATCCCTCTTGACGATGCTAGAAAAGAATGTTTTCCCAAGAGTTCTGTCACAAGACACGCTCACTGCACAACCACGGGATGCGTAAGATCACGAAGGCGTTCCACATGGGGAACGTCAGAGAGACTCGAGACGTGGAAAACAAACACCACCAAACAGTTTCGACATCACGCAAGTGGCAAACATTCCAGAGAAAGCAAGCATAGTGATTTACATGACTCATTGTCGACCTTTCGTCCTTAGAACTAAAACACCAAATCAAATATATCTTCATTTTGCCATCATCAAGAATCACTCGAGGCATGCTTGCCTGTCTTGTGATGAGGTACAACCGACTCATTCGACGTTTCTTTCTCAAATAATTCTTACCACCTGACTCCACCTGACTCATGCTGACTTCAGCCAGACAGATTGCTTGCGAGACCTTCCTACATTTAATCAGACATCACGCAGGCACACCCAAGAGCCTCAAAACTACGAAAAAATGGTGGACAGATCGGTCTCGTACAATACAGAAAGAATCTTTCATTTACAAAGGTTAGTGCAAACAATAGGCTTCACAAAGTGTCGCATAAGAAACGGCTACCAAAAGGTTTCCTTAGAAGACAAGAAAGAAGTGGCAGCTGCTTTTGAAGTGATGTGGTACACAACCGTTCCGGAACAGACTTGACCCAAAGTGCTGTCATGAACTGTGTGGTTAGTAGTACTTTTATCAGGAATGGTTGGTGATTGTTGCCATTTTCACAAACAATTAACTAGAACACGAAGCAGATTGAAAACCTCCACCTGGGCTCCCCACACGTGTGAAGTTGCCACATGGCAAAGACATTCAAACAAAGCTATGCCGAGGTTGATAAAATTATATCCAGACTACATTGAGCAGTTCATTACCAAATGAACTTACTGAATGGATTGCAGGTACAAAATACTTGATAGTGTGGCCTCCTGAGTATATATTAGACTTTTGTTTTCTGGGAATATATGTCATATGCCAATAGGCTTCAGCTAGTACAAACCCTGAAATATCAGACACTGATGTTGGCAGTAGAGATAATTTTCTTGTGAAACAACCACCTCTGCCTATTTATTATGCGCAGCAGTGTAAAGCTCCTGATATAGTATAATCATTCATAAAAAAGCATCAGCATGTAAGAAAGTTGGGATCAAAAAAGACCAAGGACCATGAAACAGTATTAAACTAACAACACTGACCTGTGAGGCAGAAACATAACCAAAAAGTCACACAAACATTAGCACAAAAAATGTGTTCACTTGTAACTAGGTACAATAATTACCACACTATCTTTTGGCAGCTAATAAAGTTTGCTTTCACGAAAGCATGCTTACCACCAATGGCACATATGATGGAGCATCACTGAAATCATGGCAAATCACTTGTATCGTAACACAATGGTACATATAAAAAATGCATTTTGTCCATGCAAAATTCAATTTGTTCAAATCCCGTATCAACAACCTCATTGAGTATTCACAGCGCAAAAAAATAACAGAAAGGAAAGATTCGACACCAGTATGTCACACTATTGCTAATGAATCATTTCAATGAAAAGCAATGACTGTTCTGAGCCTGTAACATCACACTAAACTGACTTATCATAATACTGACCACACAGTGGAACCCATATACATATAATAAACTCTGGTATATTCTACTAAATATGTCATTGCATGAAGTGAAATTTAAAATACAATTTAGACCCCAGGTACAAGCTTCTTCAAAATGAATTGTAGGAATTTGCTACCTGTTAGTTGAAAATTGCAGGGCATGACAAGTGCTGAGCTCTTGAACATAACAAGAATGAAAGACACAAATACAGTCTGAACTAAATAAATAGATGAAAATATCTTGACTTAATAAATAAGCTGCTAAACAGGACAGCCTTACAAACAAATTGCCACGATTGATAAAAGTAATGCATTGACCAGAGGATGCATTTAGCCTCCGGGATTGCTTTAAAGACATGTTCAAACATCTCGCATTCTGAAGTGCATTCAGACTTTCACTAGCATGGTGATAGAATGGCTGAAAGTGCAGTAACTAGTTAGAGTGCATGAAGGATCCTTAAAAAAAAACAATTGGCTTTGAACAAAGAGTAAGATGCTTCATCGCTTTGGTACTAACTAGCTACCATGAAACAGCACACAAAAAAAAAAATTTATATAAATATAACAAGCAGGAAAGAGCCAAATTTGGGAGTTGACATGTCAAATCAACAACAGGCCTCTGTCAAATTGTGCACACCCCAACTGGGATAAAAAAGAATATAGCGTTAGAGTTTAAAATTAAGGAAAAGAAAAACATTATTAAGAATCTCAAAATAAATATTTCCAGATACACTAATGCGCCACTTCCTTAAAGTGTGAGTTTCGTCTAGACATTCCAGGACAAAACACTCGCATTCTTGTGTTTTGCATAAATTTCCAGATATGAGGAATGCCCGAATGCCATCATTGCACGACAACGTGTTTCTGCGTCATCCTACTCAATAAAAGCTGAGCTCCAGAATTGTGACCTAACACATGAACACAATATATCAACCCAAGCAATGAAAGAGTTCTAACGTATGTCAAAGTGCAAAACAGACTACTCAGCCTTTAGGATTTTGTAGCCTAAACTGAACTGCATTATTGGCAGCCAGAAAAAAAATTCTACTTCAAAGCCCCTGCTCACGCAAAACCTGACATGCACAAAAGAAAATCGGAAAGATAGCGTTAGGGCACTGAAAATGGCTACTGTTGGTGCCAAAATCCCCAGATAATCCTTATAAAAAGATGACGGTAGGCCGTAAACAACCTAAACAAACTTGGCCACGAAAACAATTGTAAACATCATCTCTCTGCCTGAGAGAATATGGCAAGTTACTAGCTAAGCTCAGAACAATCCAGCCCAATGGTGAAACAATAATAAACAATCCAAAGCACCTCTTGCATGAGTAGATAAGCTCGACAGCAAACAAACATTTGTTTTCTGGTCTCACACAAGGATCAGATCTGGTATATGCAATCGGTCCAACACAAACATCTTAACAGAAAAACTGAGGTTCGCACCAAAGTGGATGCAAACAAAAAGATGTCTTCAATAAATAACAAGGAAAGCACCTAAAATCGGGTGTCAATGCTTCTCTGGTATAACCTATACTCCCTGTACATATTGCATCACGTATCCGTCGTAATACGGAATATATGCTCTGCCGCGGGATGGGTGTAAAGTCCACACAGAATTGCATGCTTGTAACCAGCACCCAGCAGGTGCCACTCGGTAAAAAATAGAGAATTAAATGTTTCCTAGAAAATGGAACCTAAGGAGGTAGTAGCTAAGCACCCAAAAGAAAACACGTCACTTCTCATCGGGTACAAGTTAAGCCCAAGTTTAAAACAACAGACTAATCAATAATTAGTACATTTTACCCCCGCCAAAGTGCCCAATACCTGCAGAAGAGCAAATAATGAAACGAGGTGTGCACTAAACTTGAAACCATTTCATCACTCCCGATCTTCCATGCAACCATTATATCAGCAGCCTATATTACTAGCAGTACGTAAAAAATTTAATGCTGCTTTTGCGTGAAAAGTTTCCATTAGAGTGTCATCTGAATTTAAATCAAAAAGGTCCGACGTTTGAATGAAGTGGCGAGTTGCACACTTTGTGCTTCCATTTTAGAGTCGCGTAACCTCGACCAAGCCGATATCTACTGCGCCTCATCAGTACCTATTTTGCTTCATCTTAAAGGACAATGCAAAGGAAAAAAAAAAATGTTTTTTTTAAACAGGCTAGATGGAAAAAGAATATTATGGAACAAATTTACAATGAAGAAAAAAAAATTAGAGCTATATTTACGGCGCAAAACGACTTTGTAGTTGGCACCTGCAGGAGCCGTGCTGGTCACGTGGTAGGCCCGCGCGCCGCCGCGCTGCGTCGCTGCTGCCGCACGCTGAGCGTTGTGCGCCACCGCTTCGACGCGTTTCTCCACGCCGCTGTCATTGCACAAGTTCGTCTGCTTCGAGGCGCCTCCGCCGTCATCTGATCGGCGCACAAGTCTATCACGTCTACTTGCGCTTTTTCAGGAGTTTCCTTTGGGCTCTAAAAGTTACTTATTAATCTTAGTGTTTTGTTATACTTCAAACAAAGATGAATAAGCTACTTTTAGATGCCATAGGAAGCTTCGGAAAGAGCGCAAGCACCATGTAATAAATAAGGGCCAGTCACATGATAAATAACGGCCACTTTTCCGCAGTGCCCGCGGGCACCAACTACAAATTCGTATGGCGCCGTAAATATAGCCCTAAATATTTTTTTTCTTTGTTGTAAAATTGATTTATGACGTCCTTTTTTCATCTAAGCTGTTTAAAAAAAATGTTTTTTTTCCTTTGCATGTGTCCTTCAAGCAGAACTGCAGCGAATGCTAAAAGCCATCTAAGCAAATCCAATGCCTGCAAGGGATTGGATTTGGGTGCAGCGACGTATGGGGCACGTGGTCACGTGATGCGTTCATGGCGGTGGATTGGCTGAGGCGAATTGTAGCATCCGTCGCGGTCCGTCGTAGGGTGAGATGGAGCGTACATATGGTAATCTGATAATGCTTTCCGACAGGAACAAATTTCACCGATTATTACAAAACCAGATGTAAAAATAGTGACCCAAAACATGAGGCGTTAGCGGAGAAAACAAGAAACTCGGTGTCGGCACTTGGAAAAAGCGGGGCTCAGACAAAGTACTTGAGTCCGGTGACGACCATGAACTTCTCTATGAACAGTTCAGAGTCGAGCACGGCAATGTGGGCGGCGCGGCCGATGAGGGAATTGGCAGAGCTTGGCAGGGCGTGGTGGACGTCGTAGCGCACGAGGCTAATGTCCGTCTTGCTGGCCAGCGGCCGCAGAAGATGATGCACCATCTCGCGGTACGCCGCACCTGTTGCCCACCCCCCAAACCAAAAGAATAAATAATCGAGGCTTGGGGCCTGATGACAATGCAAGATACAGAGTAGACCAGATATAGCATATGATGCGGGAGTCGCGAAAATCCGCACTCTAAGCGGTACAGCGTTATAACCAAAACATCAATTTTTCAGGCCAAAATATATGCCATGAGACAACTTACCTTTGTAAAAGAATTTATTTTATGTTAGATGAAAAATAAAGCTTACTTTGAGGAAAGTCTTTATTTTACCAGACTAGTACGCTTCTCTCAAGTGTGTCACACATTTTGAAAGAAATGAGCGACTTCTGCCTGGCGCAGCCTTTAGACGGCGTCGCGGGTTGCGGACGGACGTTGCGAGCGTTCAAGATTGCTAGCCCTAATCACTTTTCTCCGATGATGAAAACGCATAAAAATTTGCATCCTTTATATGGTACGCGCCAGTAATACCTTCAACTTAAGCGCAGGCATGAAATGCTCCAAATAAGAAATCCGGGCGATGTTCGAAAACACAAATGTTTAAAAAGCACCACTGTAGTCGAAGTAAACAAACATGACGACACGGGCGTTTCTGCCGTCTTCAGAGTGCCGCCACGACATCGCTGCACGAGTAGGTGGATCTTCCCTTCTCGTATGTGCTGGGTTATCGTAGCGACACACGACGAAAATTCACAGTCAAGGATAGCGCTTCTACGCAGAACGATGAGCTTCCACCACGCCGTCTACGTCGACGATCACAACTGACGCCATGTTTGCGGATAGAAGAAGCCGGTCCGCCACTGGCATGCAACGCGCGCAAACACTTCTCCTCAACCTGCGATTGGTCTGTCGTTGTGGTTGTTTCCAACGCAGCGGAGGAACGCACGCACGTGAACACGTGCGTGCGTCCCTCCGTTGCTATGGCAACTGAAGCCTCTCTCTTCGCTTCTCCCCGCTTCTTCGAGCAACCTCCTTGCCCTGCAAGTACCGCTTGCGGCTAGCCAGGCCAGCGCCGGTATCTAGTGTCGCACAGGGAAGCGTGCTCGCTGCGCCGGTCGGTTGGCGCAGTTGGCGCGCTGTTCCAGAAACCGCACTATAACTGGTCTTTCCCTTCGCGCGCCTGGATTTTAAGCGGTATGTGATTACATGGAGTTCTATGGGAGGCGAACCGGTGGTTTAAAAAAGCCGCATTATACCCGGTCCTGCACTATAAGCGGTTACGTTGTAAATGGTCTATACTGTATATGTTACCGAGTGTTTCGGCAAAGGATTTAAGGAATCCCTAAAAATAAGGTGGTTGAGAAAAAAATGAAAGCCGTTTACAACTCCCTGTAACGCCGAATTAGAGCGCAGATCTTGAGGAGGAGGAGGGGAAGGTACGGAGAAGAGGCTATGCCCCTCATCCTCTCCTGCTCGCCTCCCACTTAGGGGAAATTTTAACGCTTAATTTAGTGGGAAAATATTTTTGCTAAACTTAGCGGGAAAATTTTTCCGCTAAATTTAGAGGGGAAATTTACCCATAATGCACCCCGCAATTACGGCGATGGCGATGCCGCTCAAGCCAAAAACGGGCGCCTAAGAGCTGCACTCTGAAAAGAATCTTTCTGTGAACAAATTACCAGCCATGGCAAATGCCAAGAATTACAAAAAAAAAAAGAGATATATACTAATAAGCTAAAATAAAGGTTTGCAACCATTGATGTTTTGTGGACCCCTTGGGGATTGGGGGAGATAATGGAGCACCCCGTTCGTGGTGAGGGAAAGGGAAAGGTATAAGTTAATTATGATAATGATTTAATAAATAAATATACCGCAGAATACCGCGCATCCAGCCATTCCACATTAAGCGCCCATTTCCCAATTTGTAAGATCTGAGAAAATACGCACAGTACATTTATATGTAAAATTGATGACCGGACAAGCGCCCACCCCCATTTTTTGCGATTGTCTGAAGGTTGAGTGGGCGCATGACTGGTATTTTACGGTAACTAAGGACTAGCGTGGAGTAGACTACTCTTATTGACATATACACGAGAAAACTCAACTGAAAATTGGAATGTTTCTTCTCAGTCTGAAAAAAGAAAACTTTTATTGCCGGACTTGACTGTTGAGGATGGGCTTCGCGAACCACTAAAATGCTTTCGCAGACTCTTTCGGGTCCACGGACCCCCATTCGAGAACCTCTGCGCTAAAGATTTAACTAAAATTGACTAATAACTAGGGCTGAGCGTCTATTAAAACTTTTAATCCGATTAATCTACCCCTTTTATTCGACTAATCAATCGATTAATCTGTCTCATTCATTTCCATGCATAATACTTTTTAAAGTCAAAATACCATTCTTTTTTTATTTGCCTCTGCTGACTATGTGAGAAAAGGCGCAATATACAATTTCGATTATGAATCAACTTCGATACATAGTTGAGAACCGTTAAAAAGCACTCCCACTCAAGGATTATTACTTCAGCTGCATGATGCAAAGAGGTTTGTTGATGTTCTCCAGCAAGAGCAGCCTCCCAAAGGGGTCATGAAATGATATCAGGTTGGAATGTTTTTGACTTTGCAGAGGCGTACTGGACTTGTCTGGCCCTAGTATACTTGTACAGACTGCCACTGATTAAGAAGCTTCTTAGTTACAGTGAAATTGCGAAGGTAAAAGGAGACTATTTCTTTCAGTCTTGCCTTCGCAAAACTTGATGACATAATTGTGGGATCGAAACCACCCGCCTGACGACAATCGAGCGCGGCTCATAGATTGGACACGAGAACTGCCCGAGAACTCGACTTCAGCTCGTGATAATCAATGTCTCGGCACAGACTCTGGCAGTGGCTCGTGTCCAACCCCTGCGGTGATGAGAATAGTCTCAGCTGCGCTGAACGGACACTCGCACAGCGTTGAAGTGGCCGGGACACGTGTAACCTTCTGTACTTGTCTCGATTCACAAATCTCGCCCTAAGAGTTTACTTTTAAAATTTCACATAAAGTTTGCCCTTCACTATGGTGTACTCGTCCATGTCCGCATGGGGAAAACATTCATTTTTACTTTCTTTTGGTTTCATAAATTTTTATTCATTAACTGGTTAAAAAAGATTATTCGCGATTAAAGCATTCATTGATTAATCAGTAGGTTAATCGATCCATTGCCCACCCCTACTAATAACCTTCTTAATTAGTCAAAATAAACATAGGGTTAAAATGAGAAACTTGGTAAGCATCATAAGAAACCACTAAATAAACTCCTTTTAGAACTACAGTTGAATCTCATTTTTATAAAACCCAATTTTACGAATTTTCCAATTTAACAAACAAATTCGGATTCCCCACACAACCTATGAGCGAGGTCTCCCTCCATGATTTTACGAAGTTCCCGATATAACGAAATAATTAGCGGGTCCCGGTGACTTCATTAAATCGAGGTTCAACGGCATATAAGAAAGACACTGAATTTGGACACGTTTCTAACTTTCGGTTTCTTATTGGAGTGCATTTTCGCGCCAGAGGTACCACTCCCCAATGGCTGAGGCGCGAAGCCACCACCTCACCTCCCTTGTAAAATGGAGGGATGTATAGAAAAAAAGGTGTTGCGCATCTTGGCCACTGGGGAGCAGGACCACTGGCACTAAGACGCGCTCCGACAGGAAACCGAAACTGGAAAAGCGTACGAACTGGGCGTTTCTTCGAAACGCCATAAAATGCTGACCCTGCCTTACACCTTTATTAAATCAGCTGATTTAGCAGTTTACGAAAATGCTTAACAAGATTTTTTTATTGGAATCATACTTGTATTCCCACTAGCTAAAAAGCTAATTAGTAAATTTTAGTCAATCACTGATCTAACTAGTATGGGTTTTTTTCAATTCCCGAGGTCTGCCGTGGCTGCTAGCTTGTTCCCGAAAAAAGTTTTTTTTTTTCTTTTTCTTGACCATCCATTTTTTTTTAGATATTTGAAATGCCTTCGCTGAAACACCCTGTATACAGGTGTGGCCACACAGCATGGTGAACACTGTGATGCGATCGCCCACATAAAGCCCTCTTGGTGCGCGCCCCAATAGCCTATTTCAACGGCATCTCTGCCGGCCGGATGGCGCAGCTAAAAAAAAAAAAGTGCTTTATTGCAATGGCACTTGTGCGCGTGCGCTTTCCGCTCGGTGCACGTGCTCTGACCTTGACGAACACTGGCTTGAAAACCGCGCCAGAGATCTTTCCGCTTCAATGTGTTCATAAAACTATCCTTGCAGTTCCTGGGGCGCAAAGTTAGGTTAAATAATGAAGCTGTGTCTAAGCGACACGTGTAGCGCAACTCCCAAGTTCCACATAATGCAGAGCTCTAAAAAAAAAAAAAAAACTTAAAAAAAAAAAAAAAAAAAAAAAAATGACCACATTTTTACGTGGTGAATGATGTTGATTGGGGCAAAGATCTGGTGGTGCTGATGATACTGATTTTATTGTTCACAGGTAGTGCTGAGTTCCGGGTTGCGTTTCGACTTCATTATTACTGCTTTATGGTTGGTGAAATGCAGAGCCAGTGGTTTTTTCTAGCGGATCAGCTTGGATCCGCTAGAAGCCGTGGGAACGCATTTCCACCGCTTAAGTCAATGGTCCATGTCAGAAAGAAAATGTGTGGTATGGATCGTGGTTATATACGCATTTGAGCATTTGACTGCAGCGCTCTCTCGTCTATAAACGTTGAGCCAATGCATGCAAAGTTTAACGTGATTATATACGGATTTGACCGCAGTGCCCTCTCCTGCATAGACATTGAGCGGCTACATGCAACATTTCAACCATGACATCCCCAGCTCTTGAGTTACTACCACATCTCAGAGCCCCCTACTCGTCCCGCAGTCGTGACCGAGTGGTTAAGGCGATGGACTATAAATCCATTGGGGTCTCCCCGCACAGGTTTGAATCCTGTTGACTACGCAAACATTTTTTTCTTTTTTTAAGAAGACAGATGGGATGGCAATCGATGTGAGCACGGACGCCGGATGAACAAGGCTAGACATTAAGGAGCTATGCCCCTAAAAAAGCATGTCCCCCACAGAGCCGTATATGAGGAGAATTTGGCCAGTCTATGATCTTGCTGCTGTAACGCCCCCCTCCCAAGTGAGCCAATCAGCCTGCGACGCAGAGCAGGGGGCGTGAGCACATGCGCCTGAACTCCTGGCTGATCCCTGCTGAACGGGGAGAGCCGCCATTTTCATTCATTCGCCCGGCGGAATACATGGGATCGACATCCAAATTTCGGTTCTTTACTTTTATTTGGCAGGCACTGGAAAGAAAATGATATAGTGTTATTCCTCGGTGGCTTAAAAAGCTAATGAACGAAGTTTCTCCACATTTGAACGCAAACTTTGATTCAGGCGAAAAAGAAATAAGCCCGTAGCAGATAACGCGTAGCCTCAACAGTGCTCTGCGCAGACATCGTTACGTCAAAACGGCGGTTGTCTCCTCTTTGCTCCCTTCTTGCTCCTTCGGCGCTCTCCTCCCTTTCCTTCACTCTTCCCCTCTCTGGCACCTTCATCGCCACACCCACTGGCCGGACTCTCCCAATATATGGCTCTGGTCCCCCACAGAGAAGCGTGGGAAACCGGGCTTCGTGACAGGAAACTGCTAACCGATTATCGAACAGTCATCTGGCGACCCTGTTTGCAACCAAGGTAAGGAGAGATCTTTATCTGGCAGCTGCGACAAGGACAGTGTCCACACCTACCTATATCCTCTACTATGGGCCTGATCCACAGTGAACAATTTCTTCTGGCAAACTTCTGCCTCGACGCGCACACAATCCGTAAATGCAGCGTCGACTCAAACTGGCAAACACGTGCATTGCGTGTGTCGCGACCAAGTCAACCGCAGTACAGCCAAAGCTACAGGGTAGAGTGTGTATCCCGACCCGTTCAAAAGGAGGGAAAAGGAGGAACGGGAGAGTCCCAGCCCCCCACTCTCGTTCCTCCTTTATCTCCACTTTTTTTTTAATGACTTGGGACAATGCTTTTAAAGAGGTGGGTGCCAGCAGGGGAAGTGCTTCCCCGACTTGATTCCGACGAGACCTGGGCACCGGGCCACGGGCATCACGGGCACCACGGGCACAGTGTGAAGTATCGGAACTGTTACAAAACACGCTGCCGACGCTGTCGCATTCCTCTGCGCGCACAGAGCTCCCGAAGGGGCAATCTCCCCCCTTTTTTGCTCCCTTGATTCGACAGGTCGTAACCGCGTATATTGGCGCTGGGCAACGGGCAGGTGCGTCCGGGCTCGGTGGGCGCGGCATGAGCTCCGCGCTCCTTGTGCATTTATAGCGGCAAAAGACGATATACCTTTTGCAGGTACTGGCTTTTTGCACGCCTCTTCGAAAGGTTGTGCTGGCTTACATACTGCTCTTTCACTGGATCGTCCTTCATAATAAGCATGTCCGCCGTCGATACACTTCGAATGATCCGGTTCAAACTGCATGTGTTGCGACAGAGACCGCGTCTAACTTAGAAAAATGCAATTATTCGTAGAATAACGATTTAGTCATAACGAGGGATTACTGTACACTTCTTTTGTGCGTGCTCCCTTATCCCTGCACTCTGCTAATACGTGTTGTATCACATTGAACCAGTACTGAAGCTTGCTGCAGTCACAATGCATGCAGTACATGTTGTTTCTTACTCTAAGCCGTCCATCAATGCTTTCGGCACACAGGATCACTTCGTCTTTTGGGCTTCCTGATGTAAACTGAACACAAACTTGAGTTTAACTCTTTTGGAATGACCCTCAGCCTTTTTCAAGCCCTCTTTAAGAAGGCAACAAAAAAAACGTGCCCACCTGTTGACGTGTTATCCTTGATCGCAGCCTTGCAAGGCTCTATCCGAGCAGAGTGGATGGGAACGTAGCGGTCCTGGGACGAGCCGAATAAGAGGATGTGCTTGAAGAACTCCAGACCTGGGTGTGAAGGAAACCGGGGAAATCCTCTCTGTATCTGACGTGCCAGAACCAACTCAATCCCACTAACCCTAGGGCGACTGTCGTCACTCTCTGCCTGCCACGGCATCACTGACATTGGCTCAAAGCCCACATAATACCACTGGAAACTCGTTAATTCAAACTCTCTTAGTTCAAGCTCGTGGATAATTCAAACTAACATGCAGGTCCCATCCTATGAGTTTCTAGGAAGGAAACTCCCAGTAATTCAAACTTTGCATTATTCAAACAAAGTTTCGGTCCCCCTCCTGTTCAAATTAACGAGATTCCACTGTACTGTGAGCTTCCACCGTTGCCCGCTCGGCCTGTAGGGTATCTTAGAAAAGCCCATGCTACGTAACACCGTATAAACCGGACTATAGGTCGAAAATGCACTCGAGAAAGTCGACCCTCGTCTTATATACCGGTCAATAGCAGAAAAACAAAACAAGTCTGGCAACTGTGAGTGTCTGACGCCACCATTTTTTTTTTCTTGTGCTACTGTGCTACCTTGCTACTTTCGCTTGTTCATCGCATCGCGATCGTTGTCACTGCTTGCGAATATGAGTATAAGTAGACGGCAGTTTACAATAGCCTCCAAGAGAAAAGCGATCGCATAAGCAGAAACACAGAAAAATCTGGCGGCGCAACGGGAGTTTGGCGTATCAGAGAAGAGCGTACGGTACTGGCGGGGCCAGAAACAAAAACTGTCGGCCTGCAGTAATGCCAAAACAACCTCTTTCCGTGGACAAACTGTGCTGTTCCTTGACTTGGAGGAAGAGATAGGAGAGTTTGTTCGGCAGCTGCGTGCCAGATTGCTACCCCAAGACCATCCGAATCCGAATGCATCCGCATAAAAGTCGTTGAGGTTGCGCATGCTTCCAGAATTTCCAGGGAACAATTCAAGGGGACAGCATTGTGGGTGTGACACTTTATGAAGCGAAAGGGCTTTGCTCTTCGGCGGCATACTTCCATCTGCCAGAAACTGCCCAAAGAATACGAGCAGAAGCTCACTGACTCCCAGCAGTATGTTATTAAACTTCGCCAGAAGCGTCCCTACATGGTGGAAGAAGGTGGAAATGCCAACGAGACACTTGTGTGGTTCGACACATGCCATCCAACTGCACTGTTTCTGAGAAAGGAGTGAAGCAAGTGAAGCTTTTTACAACGAGGGACGAACACTCATGCTTTACGATAATACTCGCATGTACTGCTGACGGTAGAAAGTTGAAGCCCTTTCATCATTTTTAAAAGGAAAACCCGGCCGAAAAAGGACTTCCCGCGCGACGTCATAGTACGAGTGAACGAGAAAGCCTTTATGAATGAATCGTTGATGTTGGAGTGCATCCGACTTGTGTGGCATAGATGTCTTTTGGGAGACCAAGCATGCTGGTCTTCGATTCGTTTAGAGACCATCTGACTGCTCCTGTAAAGCAGGCCTAGTGCGATGGCAGGACAGACTTGGTGGTCATCCCCAGTGGCATGACATCTATGGTACAGCCACTGGACGTTGCACTCAATAAACCATTCGAGGATCGACTGGGGAACTTTAGAACGAGTGGATGATGGGCGATAACCCAAGGACTGCCCCTTCCCACAATCTGTGCTTGGGTGTCATCGGCGTGGAAGTTGCGCCCGGACGAAATGCTGGGCAAGTCATTCCGCAAGTGTAGAATTAGCAACTCGATTGACGGCACACGGCATGACGCGTTCTGGGACGTAGACAGCCACAAGCAGTCGTCATCAGACGAAAGTTCGGAAGAATCTGAGTAACGCTCACGTGCATTTCGTTGCGTGCAAATGCAGAGCAGTCAACAGAGCAGAGGAAATAAATGTGCCGTGACCTCTCGCCGGCTCTATTCCTCGTCATAGTTTTTTCTAGGTAAGATCCTGATTTTTTGCTTGAAAACTTTTTTTAGATTTTTACAATTTGTAAATTGGGGGATAAGGCTACCGTGTCTAAAGAAAAAAAAAAAGAAACACTTTAGGGCTGCATTTTACAGCGAGGCACCCCTTTCAAAAGCCCGGCCTCCAGCGTGCACTTGATGCCTTCTTGCGCGCTTTGGCTGCGCATGCACACGCGAAATGCACAAGGTACCCATTCGTTATCGAAGCTAGGAAGCTTGCACTGGAGGCGGGACAACTGAAGCTGCTCTCTGTCATTCTCATTCTGCCTGCTACTAGAGACTATGATTCGTCCGCACTAATGCTGTCATTCCCATCGTCATCACTGCTTCATTCTCAAAGCACGTCGTCGGCCTCGTCCAGCGAAATCTGGAACTTCGCAAATAACCGCACAAACTGCATCTTACACGTTTGCTCGGTGATCGCGTCGCACGTCACGGGTAGGGATCGATTGCGCATTTCTGCAAAGTACAATGCAAGCCTGACCGCCTGACCTCGAACTCCGGAAGGCATCCAGACCGATCCAGACTTTGGCCCGTGGAAGCCTTTTATAGCTTACAGTCGCAGCTAAGATCCTGCGCCGTTGTAGATGCCACCGAAGCACCACCTGCTCCGACAAGTCCAACTCGCGTCCAGCAGTTCTTGGTTGTATTTGGATAAGAATGGCCGAAACGTGCAGAGAAAACCTCAACTGCCCAGATCAGCGTGTCAATACAGAGAAACGTAGTTGGCACTCCAGCATGATTTTGACCCTCGATCAAACGATGCGCGACCGTGAATCATTCTGCAAAAAAAAAAAAAAAGCAGCAGCAGCGAGGCTGGGTGAGGCTGTTCCAGCGGCCATTCCGGAGTGGCTCTTGCAGCAAGTACCGCCACCCCGGGAGTCGGGTGCGCCGTGCACCATTCACCGCTGTACATTTGGGCTGATTTGCAAATTGCTACCAGAGGTACTTGCTCGCACAGATAAAAAAAAGAAAAAAAAAACTTCCAGCCTTTCTGTTGTGTATTGTGTGCATGTTCGCCACGCATGGCGAACACAACCTTTGACACAGGCAACGGCGGGCTGATATAACCGGAGACGCCGGCGGGGGAGAGCGAGCCGCGGAGAAGAAGGTGACGCCTGCGTGAAAGAACAGACTGGGCGCGGTCACAGACCGAAGAAGACGAGGGTCATAGTGCAGGATATATTTATTTAACTGTTGGATTACATTCGTTTGAGAAGAGTCTTCGTCAGTCTGCGACCGCGCCCAGTCTCTTCTTTCGCGCAGGCGTCACGTTCTTCTACACGACTCATTCCCCCCCGCCGGCATCTCCGGTTATATCAGCCCGCTGTTGCCAGAGTCGAGGGTCGTGTTTGCTATGCGCACAATACACGGCACTGTCCATTTTGGTGAAGAAGGAAGACCAGTGAAGCTGTACTATGGTAAGAATGAAGCAATGGCCGGCCACAAGTCGGCAAGCCAGAGTGAAAAGGCCCGAAAGGCTGCCGCCATCTATGAGCGACGGCCACAACCAGACAATCGGAAGCCGGTTGTCTGGTTGCCGCAGTCACTCATAAATGGCGGTAGCTGTCCAGAGTTTTGTGTCATCATTTGTTTGCTGACAGACATGATCCTGGGGAAACTAGCCCTTAACGGCTCTGCTGTAAAAGAATTTTGCAAAATGAGCTTACAGAAGGGCACAATGCTACAGGCATAGCCAGCTTAACTCATACAAGAGGTGTTCCTGACATCACAACTGTTTCATGTTTGTCGGCGGTGGAACGCTTTGGTTTAATTATTATAAGTTGACCCCCCACCCACTTCAGATTTTCATAAATTGAAAAATGGGTCGACCTACATTCGTGTAAATACGGTATATTCCAACTCGACATATGTTCCGGTTTTTACGGTAACCCATTTTGTATGTATCTTAAGCAGCTGAAAAGTTTTATTAAGATATGTGCAGTGTAAAATACAGGCAACAGTCCTGGTGATCGAACAAGTGCAATAATTCTACACTCTTGCATTCAGACGAGTTTGACTACACTGAGAAATGAACTTCTTCCAAACTTTTTTTTACCTAACACTATTATATTGCAAGATTGCTTGGATAAGACCTGCATTATATTTACAAAGGGCCACACTCATGGCTGCCGATTCAGTGGCATTATCAGCGATTCACCACGTCTCTGCCAAATTCGCCGACAACAGACTCTTCAAAAGTCCGTGCCAACGCCTGCCCGCCATTGCTTGATCACCTACTCTGAGCATGCATTGGACAAGGGGGCTGCGTCGGCGCTCGGCGTGAACTTGACTCGGATAGTATTGAAAACAAGCGCAGCATTGGCATTTGGCGAGGACTAGAATCTGATCATGCGCTTTGTGTACGACCAATGGCAGGCTCGTCGAAATTCCTCCACAGCTTTACATTTCTCAAGCTTCCCCTGTCGGTGAGAAAGGGCCTGCTTAAAGAAGAACAAACAACAAAGGTGATCGTACCTGGCTTCTGACTCAGCTTGTAGAGGAAAGACTGCCGCACGTCCGCTGTGTCTTTCATGGACAGCTGGAGGAGAGATCCCGACTTTTTCCACTTCTGCATGAACCACATTCCTGGAGAACGGGAACAAGAGAAAAGCCATGTTTCATAAAACAAACATCATATTATTTGGCACAGGACGGCAATCATAAGTTGTCCAGCACTTGAATCCGGATGCACGGTTGTAACCATCCCACTCGTGCTATTTAAAAAGCAACTCCAGTTCATTTTCAATATGAAACAAAACAAAACAATACAGTAATCTTTAGTACTGCCTAAAAAAAACCACACGCCATATATTTCGACCTACCTAATTCCGCCTAAAAATTGATGAAACTGGCAAACAAAGTTTGAGCTGCGCGAAATTAGCAATATCTGCTAATCCTGGTGGGCAAGGTGCAGCGTAACCAACAGCGCAGTAAATACCACCATGCCGGCGCAGTCCACCCTGCGTTACCTACATCACGCTCAGGAAGATTTGTTTGCTAGCTTAGCACTTTTTCAAGCAAAGCCTACAGGCAGCACGAGCCGCGCACTCATTGTTGGCCACGTGATTTGCGGAACGCACGCGCGTGTGTGTGCTCTTCTGTGATCATGTGTCCTCGCCAGCAGCATCTGTCATTTGCTAGAGCCAGTTTGCAACGTTGAGCACGGCACACTTCTACAAACCAGTCAGAACACGTTTATGCGGGGTTTACAAGACTTCACTTTCTACTAATGTTTTCAAGACAAGCCCTTAGGAAAACTTCTTTTTTTCTGTGCTAAGACACAAGCTGCGGCCACGGTAGTGCAAGCGTTGTCGGGCGTAGCAGACTGCCCATCGTAGCAGAAGACACTTTCGCCAGCCTGGTGACCTTGTATGTGACATCAAGATTTGTACCACATGGTTAGAGCACATGGGTGACAACACAAGAGCTAACGTTGCCCTCTGCAAGCAAGGTTTCGGTTTGTGATAAACTTTAAATGAAAATTGCGCAAAAATCATTACACTTTTTTAAAAAGAAATTACGTACCATTTAATACTGCCTTGGAATATATAATAAACCAATAACTAAACTTTCTAGGAATTGACTGGAGTTGCCCTTTAAACATGGCTACCAAGTTACATTGTTCCTACAAATCATTTATTGCAACATTGAAGTTGTCTATGGCATGCCATGGTCAACGCTTTTGTGGTGTTTCCTCTGTTAGGCCCAGCCATAAATTTTCGTAACCATATCATATTTATAGAAAATTAATGCTAAACACAGGGGCACCCGGTCCAAACCACGCGGCACGGGAACTGATATCACGGACCGCGGACACGGTAAATTTCTGTTTCACAACACTATAAACGCGCGGGAATTCGCTGCAAACTCCAGTGTCACGGGAAAGTATACCGGCACTGCGGATGCAGCAGATTCCTGTTTCACAGTGCGATGAACACATGGAAAATGGCTACAAACTTGCATACTGCGGGAACCGATATTGCGTGCGCAGATCACAGACAAAAACACGAGAACCTGCTGCAAACTTGCTTTTCACACGTACCGGTACCGCTGATTTCGCAACTGAAGTAATTCCCGTCAAACATCATGCGACGTCCAATGGGAATCGGGGCCTGGGCGATGTTTCAGTATTTTTATGTTAGATATTTGGCCAGCGAAACCGGATTGGCAATCTCTCGGGGGACGATGCCCTTACGGGATTTTACGCTAAGTTTAATCACATCTCAAGCCACCTGGTTACTTTGAAATACCACCAAACAAACCTTCAGTCAAACTCTGAAGATAGCAAGCGCATATAAATCGGGAGTAAGCACCTGCTCAAGCTATACCATACTTACCTAATTCTTATGTGCACCTTTTTTTGAGAAAAATATACTGCTGCCTGCATATTACTATCGGATACAAAAGCGAAACTGCGCTAGCAACAGCAGCTACAAAAGTACTAAAAGGGCCAGGGAACAGGGACTAGAAAGAAGACAGACAGTGCTGCAAACAGTTACTAATCATGCACCGTTTGTCTTCTTTCTACCCATTGTTCCCCATGTGCGTTCAGTATTCCTGAAACACACCACCTGGCCCTTTTTTAAATCTACAGCTACAACAGACCCATCGCCATCGTCAGCACAAAACGGCGGCTTAGCCTTTGAGCGTAGCAACCTCAAAACTCACAGGAGCTCCTCCTTTTGCCTTTTGCTTCGCTATCGGTCATCCCATACTTTGGATTTTGTGGATGTCTATAGTAAAGTTCATCACGATCGAAATGCAGGATCTCAAACACAGTACCGAGAAAGACATGCTGTCGCATGTGGAGAGTGACAAGGAACTGTACGAGACTGAAGATAAAAGAGAGTTGTTTATGAGTAAATAAACTTTGCTTCATCCTTGTGCATAAAACCTGTTATTATTTTATTTTTATCCAGTATAAAAACTCGGTGCGCATTAAAATGGGGGGCACAATAGATTTGGGCAAATACGATATGTCCGCTTACTTTATATACTGGAGGGCATGACACAGCTGGACCAAGCGTAGACACCAGTTTCTGCCAGTTTTCCCACATCACTAAAAGGCGGCTACTCACGTTTCGACTGCGGTGGAATATGTGCGCGTACAGATTCAGGCTAGGGAAGACAATCTGAGTCCAAAGTTAACAACTTGAAGAAGTTGTCATGTGACAGCATGACAATACATGTACATGTACAGGGTGTTCGTGGAAAAACTTTCAAACATCCCTAAAAATAAAAAGGATGTCTTAGAAAAAAAAAAATAAGAAAAAAAGATTTCTTGAGAACAGACTGCCTGTCACGGCAGATGTCAGGGATTGCATAATGGACATACTAATTAGCAAAATAACCTATAATTTCCTACTTACTTTTTAATTAGCGAAAATAAACATATGGTTCTGATTAGAAACGTGCCGAGCGTCATCGGAAGATCGGTCAATTTTAGGACGACTCGAAGCACGCTGGAAGTGAGAGTTGTGCGCTGAAGTTACCACTCAAACAACAGACACAAGGCTGGCAAAGTGAAAGGCAAATAATAAGAACATCCTCAGAGTTTTTGCGTCGTTAGCCTTGCGCCTGCTGCAAAAGTTGTAACTTCAGCGTACCCCCGTGCTTTGAGTCATTTTAAAACTCACTGATGTAGGGGTTTTCGATGAGGCTCAGCAAAATTATAATTGGAACCCTGTTTATTTTCACCTGTGAAAACATTATTTAGTCAATTATAGGTAATTATTTTGCTAGTTACGGTTGCCAACGAATTTTTCAAACTTTGCAGGAACCGAAAATACGTCCAAATAGTAGAGCAGTCCGAAAAATTTGCTGATGAAAGAAACATTCCTTTATTACGTCTAAGCGGGCTTAAAGGGGTTATGACACGAAAATTAAAGATAGATTATTCTTGCAATGGAATGCTCATACGCTACTTAGTATACACACCAAGTTACGTGATTTTTAGAGCTCTGGTAATTGCAATATTCAATTTACAAATTTTTATAATTTTCATCTTGCGACCATGCAACACTGCCCAAGTTAGTCACACCATGGTGTCCATAAACCACGTGACCATAAATGCTCTCTCCTTCTAGGCGCCCCCGTGATCGCCCAAGCTCTCCTCGCCACGGTACGATCAAAACCGCTCACGTAACTCGGTTACCCGAATGCTCTTCTTGCTCTCGCCCCCGGCCCGCTGACCTTCTACCCTGCATGCGCCTGCGAGATATTCCCGGACGACGGTGACCACGGCGAGTTCGTCCGTAACTCGCCGTCACTGTTACTGGTCGCCAGCGGGTCGCAGTCAAAATGAACAGCTTCCAACATCTCTTGATAGCAATCACTCTCATCGCTGCTGCGATCAATGTCGAACACTTTGACAAGGCGAGCGATGAGTAGACGTAATCGTCACGGACCGCATGCTCGAAACGTGGAAGGTAAACGAGGAAGCTGAGGCTCGAGACGCCAGGAGAGCCAAGTCTGTGAATACCGTGCTGGAGGCTGGCTACGTAGCCAGTAGTCGGCGGGGTGTAGCCGGGCTCCACCCGGATCTGCCCCTCCGAAGGACCCGCATTTAAATCGATTTATCCACAAAACTATCGCGCCATTTTCAAGACAAATTTAGCAGGATTATAGGAACATACAATGGGACCTAACAGTATAGTTATATCATATTTTATTTTTGGCGTGTCATAACCCCTTTACATGAGCCGTTGATAGCGCCTGGGTTCAGGTTACGTCTCCGCTTGCATTTGGCCACTCTCTATTAGCATGAGACTCGCTGCTTTCTTTTCTAACATTATGGTTGAGTACTTTCCACGCTTCTTAGTGACACTTCGCAGCGGCAGAAGAACAGACGGGGCCATGACGTCCAAGTCCAAGCCAGCGTACTCCGAAAACATAATTCACCAAGAATAGATGAGGAAGATGAGAGGCGCAAGTCCACGATTGCAGAATGGTGAATGAACAAAGCAAAATGGTAACAATGATGATAATAATAACGTGCAGCTAGAGCAAAAAAAAAAAATGTTTGTAGCATAGCGTCCCCTAGGGCAGGGGTTCTCAAACTGAGTTCAGGGGAACACAGGGGTTCCACGAGCTGGTCTCATGGGTTCCACGAACACCCAAATTGCAACACCCCCCCCCCCCCCCCCCCGCCCCCCACGCCGCAGGCTGCACGGCAGGACCATGCAAAGCGCCTTCATCTCATTCTGTACTGACATTGCGATTGATATGGTGTAAATACTATATGGGAAGCAACACAAGCAAAATTGCCTACAATTGTGCATCTGTTGCTTCTCGGTCGCCATGTGGAGGGTGGATTGGGGGGGGAGGGTTCCGCGGCAGTCTTTGAGGCTTCCTGGGGTTCCGCGAGACCAAAAAGTTCGAGAACCCCTGCCCTAGGGCATTACCTAGCGGTAGGACTTAGCAGTACTCAAGTAGCGCAGCCAAACCAAGCCAATCCATGTGCAGCCAACATAGAACCTAAAATGGCGGCTTCTCAGTGGTGTTTCCTGCTGATCGCTCGCAACAATTTTGTCTGAAAAATCAAACTTGCAGACTCTCAGCTGTTTGAAACACCGGTCATGAATATGCACCACATCTTTTGGGTAGGGCACGCTTCCTTCTGTAAGTCCGAAATATCAAACAAGTTTGAATTATCGGTGTCCGAAAAACTGGTAGGCGACTGTGATGTGTCCTTTGCAATATCCTGATGTTCGCCGTGGCTGGCAACCCAATCCCGAAAAGAGTTTTTTTTTTTTCAACCACCCAGTTTTAGGAATTTTCGCGAGTCTTTACAGAAACACTGGGAGCACTAATAAAATGTGCCTTGAAGTCTACTTGAGTGCTAGTGCTGTTACTTTGACAATTGCATATGTGCTCACCCATGTTGACTAGACCGCTGTTGTTGAAGAGCGTGCCCAGGTGTGGACCTGAGAGGGACAGGAAGGTGCAGAGGCAGCCCAGGTACGGCTTCATCTCAGGCCGCGTGAGCGCCGAACGGATTATGATGTTCCCCAAGGAGTGCCCGATGAAACTGCAAGAGACGTCCCGGCCAATTAAACCCTTCTGCACATCTCGAGAAACATCAAATGTATGCAAGGCTAGCATTGGCATCACGTCGGCAGCCATTGTGGTGGCTTTGTCATACCTTCTGCCGTATGTCAGCATTGTGCAATGACATCATGTGCAAGCCATACACCTATTCACTTGTGCACGTCTGCACAATGTATACCTAATTTTGCATGTCTCTAAGTGCCCAGATAATTTCCAC
Source organism: Ixodes scapularis (assembly GCF_016920785.2). NCBI lineage: Eukaryota > Metazoa > Arthropoda > Arachnida > Ixodida > Ixodidae > Ixodes > Ixodes scapularis. The sequence continues at coordinate 35,275,004 of NW_024609883.1, forward strand.
AAACATTCTCAAGCTAATTAGGAAGAAAAACACATATAAAGCTATCAATAATGTTGCTGTTGTTGATGCTTGAAAACACTGGTAATAAGAATAATGTTCTTATTGAGTTTGAAACGATAATAATGTTTAAAGCTCGCCAAAAATACTAAAATTCTGAGCTAAAAAGAAAAAAAAAAATTTATGCTTGGAGGTTTTAGTGGTGCCTGTATGATTACAGATCAAACTAGCGACACACTAAAATGCTACGGTAGCAAGTTGTCAGCATATGAAACAATGAAAGTAAAAGGCTACAGTTGCATGTTTTGAGCATACAAGTCAATGAAAGTGTGTTTTTCAGGATACCATCATTTATTTAATTATCCCTCAACTCTCACAACGACGTAGGAAGCAAAATGTTCGCTCAAGTGCTTTTCCAAGCAGTTCCTCGTAGCGCGTCTGTCACTAAGTGGACACAGTTATGGAAGTCAGAAACCACCTAGGCAAACCAAATCATCACCTTGGAAAAAGAAAACTCAATATTTGGAAACTGCCAAGATCAAGCAATACCGGAGCTTCAGCTTTTTTATACTGTTTTTTGCTGTGGTCCAGCTGCGACTCTCACCTAATCTTGGCTGGCTTGAGAGCGAACACCTCAATGTGGTAGCTGATTTCGGAGACTAGTCGATCGGTCATGGTTTCAAAGTCTTCGAAAGTTTCTCCCTGGAGAAAACCAAAAATAAAAAAAACTCTTAAAGAAGCGCACTTCGTTAAAATGACCAAATCCCATAAAAAAAAAAAAGACATCCCAATAAATGTCCTCACTTGATTACGTTCCGACATCAAGAACTCGAAGTTCACCATGGGAAGTCCAAGTTCGAGGTACGTACGAACCAACCTCAAATCTGCACTGTTGCCTGAAAACACAAAAAAAGAGTCATAAGTGCCCACATCTAAATGAAATGGTGCACAGATTGCTGAACCACAAGAATTTGCTGCAGTCTCCCACTGCACTACATAAGAGCCAATGTCTTGAGAGCTCACAAGTGAGGATATACAGGGTGTTTCACAAAAGGTGGACAAATACGATATTGCGAAAACTATGCATCGCACCAAAAAAAAGGCTTGTGTACTTTTGGTCCTAGGCCAGGGGCCTATTTAGGAAAATATTAATGTTTGGGATAATTAGGTCCTTTATTTTCACGTAATTATTTTTATAAATATTGAGTGGGCATGGCTTAAATTAGAATCCTGCAGAGCATCATTGAAAAACACTAATTCAACAAATTACAAACTGATGGAATGCACGTGTGGAATTTTACGGCTTTCTTAAAACTGCACAATTTCGAGAAGTTTTTAAGTATTGGTTTGCAATCGGAGCGCTTCTTGGCACCGACGGCACCGCAACCCGTGGAGGAAAAGTGCAACCAAGCTCTGCTGCACTGTCCTCGCTCAACTCAGCAGAGACTTGTTGTACTGGTGGTTGCCCCTCCGAACCAGGCAGTCATTCTTTTTTTTTATAAAGTTGTGGACCACCTGGGGATTCCAAGCGTTTGGCCCAGGTTGCCCCTCCGACAATCATGAGTGGTCATCTTCACCGCGAGGAGGCCAAGGGAAACTGGCCACACCAGCGGCGCTCCGCTGCTGGTAAAGGGCAGTTGCAGCGTATGCGCAGAGGCTGTCGGAATTGCGGCGCAGGCGATAGCGGTCATTAAATGTTTACGTGTTATTGAACCGGTGTGCTGTGTCATTGCCCGAGACGGGAAATCCCACGAAGTGTAGCGGCATGTATGAGCAAGCAATGAAAACAATGTTTTATCCTGCAATGTTACTTCTTAATAATAATGCAATTTGTTTTTTTAGACGACTTTTGTTTCGGTATACTTTTTCATTGTTACCGAAAGGCAAATTTATGTCGTTCAACCTCGCACTTCATGGCAAACACCGAGATCTGAAAATGACCAATTAACTTGGTATTTGGCAACAGTGAAAACAAGGAAGTTACCGTATTTACACGATTGTTAGTTGACTCAATTGCAAGTCAACCCACCCACATTGCACGTCAACAATAGAAAGTAAAAAAAAAATATACTTTAGGGGCTCATTATACAGTGAACATATGAGAACGGCGTGGTGTCTCTTTCAAAAGCATTGCCTCCGGCTCGCGCTCCACGCCCTCTGGCGTGCTTTGGCTGCGCATGCACGTGCAAGGTGCATGAGATGTTTAAACGTTATTGAAGTTAAAAAGCTCGCGCTAAAGCGAAACAACTGAAGCTGCTTTCTGGCGTTCTCACTGAATCTACAACTAGAGACTATGATTCATCCGCACTGAGGCTGTCGTTCCTCTCGACATCGCTGCTACGTTCTCAAAGCTTGCCGTTGGCATCGTCCAATGGAATCTCGCATTTCGCAAATGACCGCATGAACCACATCTTCTGCGCTTGCTCGGTGATTGTGTCACATGCAACAGGTAGGGACCGATCACGCTCTTCTGCGACGCACGTGCAAGCCTGACTTCTAACTCCGGAAAGCATCCAAACCTATCCAGGCCCACGGAAGCTGCTTAGCTTGCCGTCACAGTTAGGGTCCTGCATAGTTGCAGAAGTCACTGCAGCACACCCGCTGCAACGGATCGAACTTTGCCATTGTTGGTTGCTTTCGGACGAAGAATGGCCATTAAGCGAGCACCGAAAACCGAAACGCCCATACAGAGAAAAGTAGTTCGCACTTCAGCATGATCTCGACCCTCTATCAAACGACGTGCGATTTTGAATTGTGCGAAAAGAAGCAGTGGGGTGTGAGGAGCTTCTAGCGGCCATACAGGGGTGGTTCTTACATCAAGTGCCGCCAACTCCGGGAGCTGGGTGCGCCGTGCACCCATTCGTCGCCATACATTTGGGTTGATTAGCGAATTGCTATCAGTGGTACTCGCTCGCGCAGATAAAAAAATAAAAAACAAAAAATCTTGTAAAAAGAGGGCAGAGGAATGCGCTATGCTACAGTTACAGCCGGCTGAACTTGTAACAAGCCGAGGAGTCCTTGATATCGCTATTGTTTTGTTTATGTCGGTGGTGGAATGTTTTGGTTCGATTTTTAGCCCAACCCACTCCAGATTTTCAAAACTTTTAAAATGGGTTGACCTACATTTGTGTAAATACGGTACAGTTACAAGTAAACAAAGGCAGAGTAAGGCCGCTCAAAGGCAGAGTAAGGCCGCTCAAAAAAGTGACCTCAGCGTGCGAGGTCAAGGTGCTGTCGCATAGTACCACATCTCGAAAAGTACGATATGAGAAAAATGCCATAGGTTGAACGCACGCAGACATCAATCAACTTTTTGACCATAATGTAGTCCATCTCTTATAAATAAATGCTCTTTGCAGAGCACACCACAGTGTTACCGAGACCAAAATTTGAGTTGGACATGAGGGGAAAAAAAACGAAAAGAAAACGGCACGCTAAGGGTGAACTTTCCTAGTTTCATAAAAAGAATGAGTCTGTCTGCATTCCATTTCGCCACTTTGAAAATCGACCGTGCAAGCTGGTAGCTCAAGAAATGCCCACTGCCGTGCGACGAGACCACGAAAGAAAAGATTCGGGTTTGCAAGCTGACAAAGAAATTACGTTCTTTTGTCCCGGCAGGCAATAGCCCGACGCTTGTACGACATCGTCGGATGGAAACCATGGAACCAGGAATGAGGAAGCGGTAAACACGCCAGGTGGAAATGCATTCTGGGCACTATGCCAAGGGAAAGAGTTTGACGAGGCCTCCACTCACCGTCCAGCCCATGCACGCATATCACAAGATGCAGTCCCTCGGGACTGAATGCCCTCAGGTCGTTATCACACTGGAAGTAGGGAACTGTCGACGCCAACACTGGAAAGTCGCTGCAAGGCAAGGATTCTTGATAAGACGACCTACCAGCACAATGCCTCATGCTTAAGGGGGGACATGGCCTCGGAATTCAAAATTTTCAGAAAAAACGTTTTTTTCAAAAATAATATGTTTATAATTATTAACTTCCAAAGAATGGTTTCAGAAACTTTCATTTATAAACATGCAGGATTTATCTCAGAATAAATTATTTTCGACATGTCGGCAGCCCTCCAAGTCAGCAGGAAGCAAGTTTTTTGTTTTTTATTTAGCACTGCTTCATACTCGTTTAACCTAGCCAGAACATCTCACCCTCATTGGAAGTGCCATTTACTCTAGATATAGGAGGTAGAAGCTTTCGAAGTTTACAAGTATCAATGGCCAGGAGGACCCAATACATCCAAAAAGAAAAAATTCTGAAAATTTGGTATGAGCAATTTTATTGGTTGACACCTGAAACAGGGTTTACGATTGGTCCATCCCGGTGACGTGATATTTTGTTGTCTTCATTAACGCCCCTTTACAGTATCTTCCACTTCAGATCCTATTCCTGCTTTGCTGCTCTTTCTCAGTGTGATTTGCCTTTTAGCTCCTGCCAGCTTATCTGTCAGGGAATGCCTGCTACAAAAGTTAGTGAGCCTACAAACAACACAAACTGGTAGCTATTGCCAGGGGAACAGGGAAGTCTCAAAGAGGAAGGTTCTAACAATGTGCCAAGTGAATTTTGCCTAACTGGGACCCCCAGAAAAGAAAGAAACCTAAAGTTGGAACTTCAAATGCATTTTTCTCAGTTTCACTTTTTGGCAGGAAATGTGGTATGAGGAAATGTATCATTGGACATTTTGAAAGTGTAAAGATTTCATTCAGTGTTGTCCTTGACTCAAATTTCTTGAGGAACAAGTTAAAATACTCATAATCCGAAAAAGCTAAATTCTTCATGACAAAAACTGAATATTTTAAAACTCACAAATTTGTTAAAATCGTTCGCTCTTTATGGGTGTTATTGTATTTCTCTAGAATCACATTTTCTACAGTTAATTTTCACCTTAACTTGCACTATAGGTATTCTACTTCACATTAAACCAAACATTTTGTGGATTGCAATTATTATTTTTCTTAAATACATTTCCTAATAAAGTAACTTTTTTCTGGAGCTTGTTAATCATAGTATGCTGTAGTGTTGGCCGATAAGACTGAAACTGTAGCTGTCATCAATCCTAATGGGGTTCAATTCACGCTGAAAGTTTGAATCAATTTGAGACATTGGTTCAAAAGTTGACTCTCCCAGGCCATATCCCCCCTTAAGGCCGACCGATGCGGAATGGGGTTTGTGTCGACCCGTTTGTACAGTATACTTTAGTTAAATCGACCCCGACGGGACCTTGAAATTGGGTCGAATTATCCAAATGATTGAATTAAAAAAAGGACAGAAAAACGGTTAAAATAAAACTTCCTTTTATTGTGCAAAGTGCTCACGGATGGTCTGCTGCCGTCTGCGCTTAAAACGCGAGTCCAAAAGCATGCTCCGAAGAACAGCGTAACTTAACGTCACGTCCTCAAAAAATTGCATTAAAAAAAGAAAAAAAGAAACAAGTTTTACGAGCCGACTTTGGCGCCAAGCAGCCAGACCGTCAGCAACAAAAAAAAGAAAAAAAGTAAAAGAATTTGCGCTTTTTGATGCGCAAGATGGACCACACACGATGCTAAAGAAAAGCGTTTCGAGAGTCATGCTGTCTCCACGCCCGACCACGTGCTATGTTCTCCGCGCTACTCCACGCCAGATTGGTTGCGCTGGCTCGTGTCATTCGCTACAGTCCATCTCAACGGCATAGACAAGCAGGCGCATGTTTGCGCACGTTCGGCCTTGCAGCAAAGGGCCCGTGTTTCGACGTACGTTAGCGGTTTTTCTGCCGTGGTGCCGTGCCATGTGAGCCTGCGCGCATTTGCTTGGGACAAATTATCCCATGTGGAGTCGTCCCGAGTTCAAACTATCTAACTTTTCCTCCCATAGAAATGTATGGGCGCTCGCCGGGACTTCTGAACAGGATTGAATTAAACGAAAAGTCTAATTAACCGAGGTCAAACTAACGAAAGTTTACTGTATCTGTTGCATCCATTTTGCCCGTTAGTTTTTTGGGGAAATCTTATTAAGGAAAGAGATGAATGCACCGTGCATTCCGCACCGCTTGACTTTGCATGAAGTATCGAGGCACCGTAAGTTGTAATTTCTTTTCTCCTTCCTACGCTTACGGAAAGCTTTGAGAGGTTCGCAACCCACCTCTGTCCTAAATGCCGTGCTTTGCACCCACCCGAGTATGTGTAAAGCGGCTGTAATGAAGCGTTTTAAAAGCTTCTCCAGTAGCATAAAGCGCCGGACTGCTGGCCAAGAGTCTGTTGGTTTGATTCTTGCCGGAGACAAAGTGATTTTGGCAAAGAAACCTGGTCGTGTTATTATGCATTTGGTCACAACCTTTTGCAATGCTCTACACTTAGAAATCAGCCCTAAAATACATTCTGAATTAATACATAAAAACAAAATTAACATTCAAAGAGCAACCAAAATGCTAATTGGGCAACCACTGCTGATAGTAGTTACCATTTACTCTTATCGTAAAATACCGGGCAAGCGCCCACTCAAACTTTGGAGATAATTGCAAAAAATGGGGGAGGGGCGCTTGTCCGATCATCAATTTTACATGTACATTTAGTGTGCGTATTTTCTCAGATCTTACAAATTTGGAAATGGGCACGTAATGTGGAATGGGCAGATGCACGGTATTCTACGGTAAGCAGGAAATGCTGCAAGGACTATGAGTACGAGCTTCTTGCCTTGAACTGTGCATATCACACTCAAATGCCGAAAGAACCAAAGCGACTCCCTAACGTGCCCCCCCCCCCCCCCCCCCCCCGTTTCAGTACTGTCAGTTTGTAAGCACATCGGAAAGAAAATTTTTTCTGGATGTAGGCTGAACCCCTTGTGGTCCCTAGCCTTGGCATCCCTCGGTGCCATCAGAGAATTATATCCCTCCAAAAAAATTATATCCTTCCAAAAAAAGAACTTGGATTTTAAAAATAGGGAGTGAATTAAAAAAGTCAATTGGAGACCCGTACATGGAGATATCTCAAAAGACTGAAATGCCACATCCAAAGGACTAATATCCTTGAAAAAAACAAAGTTTGATCGGGAAAGGAAAGAAAAAACTCAGTACTGACCTGTACCAAAGCCAAGGCATATTGAGACGTGACCGGAATTCCTCCTTTGCCTTTACAAAACTGGAGAACAAAGAAAGAACTTCTACATGTCAGCATGATTCAAGGCTTGCACCAACATGCACGAACGAAACCTATGCTATGTACTGGCTGTGTCAATCTTTTTCCTGTTTTGCTACTACTTCAGAGGTTTATTACCTGTGTTCAACTTGCGGTGAGCACTACAGGTGCATTATTTGACACCCAGATAAACCTTTTCCTCGATTGTTTTGTTACTGGGCAGTGCTGTCGAACTAGTAGCAAAACAGAAAATAGCGGAAGAAAATAAATGTGAGCCTTACAAATAAATTTTCTGCAAACACAAACGCGGCATGGATTCATGTTCGGTGCTTCACAAATGTCATGCGCTTATTCTCACAATAAGTTACCGAAGCAAAATAATTGTTCCATGGACCCTTTATAACCACTTTTGTAGCCCTCCATTAACCGCATCTACACAAACTAATGATAGAACCCATTAGGCCAGACATAAAACAATACTTAACAAAATTCACCCAAATGACCAGCAAGCATGCCAACATGTCCACACAGAGCAACAAAATTGGCATTCAGCATTGTGTGCAATGCTACAGACATTGCCCGTAGTTGCAAACTTCTATCTCCTTCCTCATTAACAACGACAAACAATCACCTGAATAAAAGCTTGCAACATCCATCAAAAACATAAAATGCTTTCAGCCTTTCCTCTCTAGCGAAGAACGAAGACCAGCAAAGCTGTACTATGGTGGGAATGAGGTAATGGCCGGCCGCAAGTCGGCAAAGCCAGAGTGAAAAGGCTCGAAAGGTTGCCGCCATCTATGAGCATAGCGGCAACCAGACAACCGGCAAGGCAGCAGTCTGGTTGCCAACGTCAATCATAGATGGTGGTAGCTGTACAGAGTTCTGTGTCATCAGGTCATTTGAGGACGGACACGATCCTGGGGAAACTAGCCCTTAACAGCTTCGCTGTAAAAATATCAACCAGCAATAGAAAGTTTCAAGATCAAGCTAAAGCGAGCAACGTACAAAGACAATAAGAAACAGCCAACCTCACAATATCCGCGTTGACCGCAGATGCCCTTCGCACGCTGACGCTGCCCTCCTCACACTCCCCCTCCCCGTCCCTGCTGCCGAGGTTGGGCCGAGGTTGGCCAGTCTCCTTGCTGTCGTACTCGTCCCTAAAATCCGTCAGCATCTCCAGAATGGTGCACTTGGTCTCCAGGTACGCCCTCCGGTCCTCGTACCTCCTCCGCACTTCTCCGGCCGCCGGATCCAGACAGACTTCCCGTTCCACTCCGTTCTGGATCATGTTCGGATCTTCGGGAGGCTCCTCCTCACTCTCTTCCTTTGACTCGAGCCGAGCTTCCGACTCCTGAACTGTCGTCTCACTCGCAAACTGCGCGGGTGGCTTCGGGAAAAACATGGTCCCTTCGCAGGCCATCGTCGGTGCGTTCGGCGGTCCGCCGCCGCCGTTCTCAACGGCCACTTTGGGTTTCGCCGGCGGAGAACGAGATGCGTCACCGCCGTAGGATCTCGACGCTTCTTTCGACTTCCTCTCGTGTGCTCCGTCGTCGTTCCTCGCGTTCCCGTTCCGCCTTTCACCCTCCGTCGGTTCATCTCGGAACTCTGGTGGCGGAAGCGGCGGAACCGTGCCCCCTCCTGCCTCGCTCGGCGAGGGCAGCGGCTTCTCGGAGACGTCGCCGGGCAGAGCAAGCCGGACCACGTCGGACGACGCGTCGGCGCTCTCGTAACCCGATGTCGACTTGCTGGACCCACCCGTCGGACAGAAGAACACCTCGTCCAACGAGTCTCGCCTCGAATCCTGCGCTGCAGTTGTGCGGCACACCTCCAACGCGACTTGGCACGACGAAGTCGACCTCCTGTGTTTTGCGCCTCCGCACGTGCTTCCGCGCCCCCTTCCACTTCCGGTTCCTAGTCGGGGCCCCAAAAGCAATGCTCCGACGCACGAACACGACTCAGAGACTGCCTTACGCGTCACCGCCGCAGAGGCTCCCACAGCCGGCGGATCTGTCACGGAGAGGTTGTCGAAAACGAAGTTTACTCCGTCAACTCCGTCGCTCGCAAACCGGGCTCGCGCGGGAGGTGGCGGCGGCACCGGCGGAACGCTGCCGCGCTGCGTCAGGTCTGGCATGGACTCGCTGTTGAGCAGCGATGGGGGTAGGCTGCCGGCACGCACCGGAGGCGGCGGTGCCGCGTTCGTGACCGCCACCGTGCTCTGCGAGTGGCGCATTCGGACGCTCGCGGCGATGCCGGCGTCGAGCGCGCGGTGGTGGTTCCGAAGGGCATCGAGCCGCTTGAAGGCGAGGAGGGTCACCGAGGAGTGGTTGAGGTGTGGGCGCTTCAGCTGACGCAAAAGGCTCGCCGTGCGTGCTTTTAATTTGACCTTGGCACGCGTCGAGGAGGTCTTGCCGAGGCGGAGGAAGGCCTCGCGGTCTTGGGTGTCGGCGGAGGAGGTCGAAGACGTCGACGTGGGCGAGCCCAGCTCGGCGTCGACGGAGAGGGTGGGAGACGCGCGGCCGCGCACTGAGGCACACTTTTGGGCGAACAGCTTGGAAGCCGAGGAAGTCGACAGGGTCTTCTCCGAGGTCCTGGCACCACTGCCGGCGCAGCCGTGCGCGACGCCCGAGGGACGCCGGTCTTCCAGCCTGAGGGAGATGTCGCTCAGGTTGAGGCAGGACTCTGCGAAATGCGAAATAAAAGACAGAAGACAGATATTTTGTTTCAATGCAAAATCTATTATGCATGTCTTGCACTTCTAACAATTTTCAGTGTAGCACTCCTGAAACAGACGAAAAAAAACTTGTTGCTTCAGCGTTCGTCTGAAAGTCGTGTCCTCTCTCTTGCCGATTCAACATTAGTACCAGCCAGACGCTGATGCAACACTGGTGCCCAATTTGCACCTTGCACCAACTTCCAATCCTAAACAAAATCCAGCACTACGGACTTGTTGAAGCCCATCTGCACAGCAGCGTTCTGTTAGGGTGGCCGTTCCAAATTTTACTCGAGTAGATCAGAGTTACTCCCACAAGTCACATTGTGCAATAACACAGAAAGAGCTACACTGAACGCAAGTGTAGGTTTTCAAATGCAGGGATACAAAGCTTTGTTTTAATGCATTAGCATTAGAATGCTCGTTTTGACGAAAACCTGGCAATGTCTTTCATTTGTCAGTGCCGGGGAGAGAGAGAGAGAAGGATGGGGAGAGGGTGACCCATTGGTCAGAAGCACTGACATCAGCATGTGCTAACCTCTCCCTCTCTCCCTGGTGGTGACAAACTGATGGACACCACCAAGTTTTTGTCAAAACGAACCCTTTTGTTTTCGTCAGTCACGTGCACAGCTGGCACGGAGCCAGAGAGGAGGAGGTGTTGCACAACACCTAGGTAACAAAGCCGTAGTGCTGAATGAGATGGTGTATTCTGAGAAGGCCAACGCTGAACACAGACTGGATACAAGTGCTGCATCAGCGCTCAGCTTCGAGTCAAGTTTGAGCTGAACGTCGACGCAATGGTCGTGTCCAACCTGTGCCCAGCATTGGCCCTCTCTGATGACGCCATCTCACTCAGCACTACGGCTTTGTTACCTAAGAGGTGTTGAGCCGTGACACGGTAAAATATGGGCATGCTCAGTTGCTGCTTTGCTGTCGCCGGTTGTTCTTCACTCTGGGTTTCCGTAGTAGCGGTGCGTGGGCTGTGATGTGCGTCTAGTTAAAACGATGGATGCGGTTCCCTACACGAGTGATATGATGCAGTTCCTTCCACGACGGTATAGATGTGGTTCTTTCCACGAGTGATATGGGTGACCGTATCCAAAGATGTCGGCATCCGTAAAGTTCCAAAAGAATGCCCTCCAAAATTGAAGAGATAAATGGTGAAAAACATAAGATGGGCTATCATTGGATATGCCATAGCAAAACTTAATAAAAAATTAAAGATAAATACCCTGGCGCTGGCTACAAAACCATGTGACGTGGGAACTGATACCACAGATCGCGGACACTGCGAGTTCGCGTTTCACGATGCAATAAACACGCAGGAATTCGCGACAAGCTCCTGTGTGACGGGAAACGATACCGCAGGTTGAGGATGCAGCAGATTCGCATTTCAAGGTGCGAAGGACCTGCGGAAACCATCCGAGAACTTGGATCTCACGGGAACGAATGCCACAAATCGCAGACGCAGCAGGTTAAGTTTTATAGTGCAATAAACACGCTGGAACCCGCTATAAACTTGCCCGTCATGGGAACCGATATCGCACGCGCTGATCGCGGACAAAAATGCGAGACTCCGCTAGAAACTCGTATGTTATGGGAAAAAATACCACAGATTGCGAACGCAGCAGAATCGTATTTGACTATGCAATACATACACGCGGGACCAACTTAGGTGGAATCGAGATCACATGCGCAGATTGCGAACCAAAACGTAAGAATCCAATACAACCTTTATGTGACGGGAACGGATACTGCAGATTGCAAATGCAGCAGATTCGCATTTCACGGTGCAACATACACGCGGGAACAACTCGCGTGTTACGGAAGCCGATATCGCGCGCAAAGATCACAAACAAAAATGCGGGAGCCCGCTACGAACTCGCTTATCAGACATGCCGGTACAGCAAACTGCGCAGTTGATGCAAATCCCACCAGACGTCGCGTGACGTCCGACGGGAACCGGGGGGTGGTCATTGTTTGGGAATTTTAGGGGCGAAGCTCCTCAGGGTCTAGCCTTGTCCGTCCGGCGTCCATGCTCACATCGATTTTGCTGGTGCTCGTGCTCGTGAGCTCACGTGCTCGTGTAGGGAAAAAAAAAAAAAAAATAAAAAATAATGAAAAAAAAAAATTGTTTGCGCAGTCGACAGGATTCGAACCTGTCCAGGGAGACCCCAATGGATTTCTAGTCCATCGCCTTAACCACTCGGCCACGACTGCGGGACGAGTAGGGGGCTCTGAGATGTGGTAGTAACTCAAGAGCTGGGGATGTCATGAATGAAACGTTGCATGTAGCCGCTCAACGTCTATACAGGAGAGGGCGCTGCGGTCAAATGCGTATATATGATCACATTAAACTTTGCATGCATTGGCTCAATGTTTATAGATAAGAGGGCGCTGTGGTCAAATGCTCAAATGCATATATAACCCCGTTCCATACAACACATCCTTTTTCCGACATGGATGAAAATGAACGAAAGACTCGACATGCTGCGGTTCAGCGCCTACGCAGACAAGCAGCACCAGAGCTTCGCCCAATCAACATCATTTACCATGTGGAGATGCGGTCAATTTTATTGTACTACGACTACTACTACTAATAATAATAATAATAATCTTTATTAGCACAAAGAGCCAATTGTGTCCTGGGGGGCGTACAAGGCGAAGCAGACAGGCGAAAACCCGTACGCGAGAGCGTCTGCTGGCCGACCCCCCAGGAAACAAACAATAAAAACAGAAAACAAGCAATCAGAGAAACAACAATCAAGCAGCCGGAAAAACAAACAATCACAAATTCTAAAAAAATTCCCAAGCAATCTTAATGCCCGACCTGCAGAACACTCTCCAGGGACACTGACCATAAAGCAGTAATAATGAAGTCGAAATGCAACCCAGAACTCAGCACTACCTGTGAGCAAACAAAAAAAATCAACACCATCAGCACTACCTATGCAATCAGTATCATCAGCACCACCGGAGCTTCGCCCCAATCAACATCATTTGCTACGTGGAGATGCTGTGATTTTTTTTTATTTTGCCCAACTGTTTCGCTATTTCACCTGAAAGCAGGGTGTCGAACCAAAACTCTTTCTTTTTCGGTTCAGGTTACGGTTCACATATTTTGGTTCGGTTCAGGTCCAGCTTTGGAGTGGAAGAAATAACGGTTCGAACCGGTTCCTGTTTATGTAACGGTTCAAGAAAAAGTGAAAAATTTTACCAAATATTCGCATACCTCTACGGCCATGAAGTGGATTACTACGGCATAAAATAAACCCTCATTTATTGATTTTTTGTACTCCATCTGTCTATTGGGAAAAATTTAAAGACGTGACATGCGACTGAGTACCAACCTTTCATTCACCAAACACAAAACTAAATACAGTAATCCCTCGTTATAATGAAGTCAACGGGACGGGGAAAAAATTCGCAAAAAGCGGTAATTCGATAAAAACTTGGGAGCCATAAAAAGATTAAAAGTAACCTTGAAAGTACACAGGAACTGTGTGGAAGGCTTTTACAAATATACAGTATAGACCACTTACAACGTAACCGCTTATAGTGCAGGACCGGGTGTAACGCGGCTTTTTTAAACCACCGGTTCGTCTCCCATAGAACTCCATGTATTTACATACCGCTTAAAATGCAGGCGCGCGAAGGGAAATACCGTTTATAGTGCGGTTTCTGAAAGAGCCCGGCGGCCGTGCCGACTCACCGGCGCAGCGAGCACGCTTCCCTTTACGGCGCTAGATAACGGCGCGAGCCGCGAGCGGCACTCGCGGGGCAAGGAGGTTGCTCGAAGAAACCGGGAGATGCGAAGAGAGAGGCTGCAGTTGCCATAGCGACGGAGGGACGCATGCACGTGTCGTTCTCGCGCGCGCGTCCCTCCGCTGCGATGGTTGGAAACAACTCCAACGACAGACCCACAGGACAGACCAAACGCAGGTCGAGGAGAAGGGTTCGCGCGCGTTGCATGCCGATCGCGGGCCGGCCCGGCTGCGTCTATCCACAAACATGGCGTTGGTTTTGATCTTCGACGTAGATTGCGTGATGGAGGCTCATCGTTTCGCGTAAAAGCGCTACCCTTGACTGTGAATTTTCGTTGTGTGTCGTTATGATAACCCAGCACGTACTAGAAGGGAAGATCCACCTACTCGTGCGGCGATGTCGTGGCGGCACTCTCAAGACGGCAGAAACGCTCGTGTCGTCGTGTTTGTTTACTTCGACTACAGTGGTGCTTTCTGTGTTTTCGAACATCGCCCGGATTTCTGATTTGGAGCATTTCATGCCTGTGCTCAAGTTGAAGGTATTACTGGCGCGTATCGTATAAATGATGCGAATTTTCACGCGTTTTCATCGCCGGAGAAAAGTGATTAGGGTTAGCAATCCTGAACGCTCGCAACGTCCGTCCGCAACCCGCGACGTTGTTAAAAGGCTGCGCCAGGCAAAAGTCGCTGATTTCTTTCAAAATATGTGACACACTTGAGACAGAACTGTTCTAGTCTGGTGAAATAAAGACTTTCCTCAAACTAAGCTTTACTTTTCACCTAACATAAAGTAAATTCTTTTACAAAGGTAAGTAGTCTCATGGCATGTATTTTGGCCTGAAAAATTGATGTTTTGGTTATAACGCGGTACCGCTTATAGTGCGGATTTTTGCGACTCCCGCGACATACGTTATATGGGGTCTACACTGTATATTCAATGAAACAAACCTTGCTTATTATCCAGTCTTGCTGAAACATGAAAAAAGACGGGCGAGCAATTTGCCGGGCGTTTTTGCCAGGCATTAAAAAAACCTCTTCCAACTGCCTCAAGTACCACATGAGGCTGTCATCGCCGCTGCCGCACTCCACCTTGTTGCGTTGTTGCGAAGAAGACGAAGTATGTTTCACATTTCTCCAATCATGGGTACCTCTCGGAGTTCCTCATCCAACGGCTCTTCCATCTTTGCCCTGGCCACACACAAGGCCCACGATCTCGGCATCCATGACGGCAGCGACAACCGGGATGTCCGCATCCACAAGCGCAAAGGACTCGAAGTCGTCTTCGGGAGGTGCACCGACGATCCCATGCACGGTTCTGTAAAGGTCGCCACAGATCTCGGTGTCATCCGCTGGCGCACCAAGCTTGCCTGTACAGGAAAAGCTGTCGACAGAGTCGATGCCAGGATGTTGAATTCTTTCGCAATTTCCAACTTCTTCGGTCGACCACCTTCCTCCAGTTCTTCTGTTCCGGAGTCAAACACTTCCGCGCAGGCTTCAGTGAAGCAGGTTGCACGCAGCTACTGTACACGCGGCAGACGGGCTGAGGTGCCTTCGCAACGCAGAACACGATATCGAAGACGCTGCCTCGACGCGCACGTGATCCGTAAATGCAGCCTCGACCAGCTGGCAAACACATACATTGCGTGCGTCGCGACGACCAAGTACAGCCAAAGCTACAGAGGAGAGGAGAGCATACGCTCTCTCCCCTGTAGCTTTGGCTGTACTAAACGGTTTTAGTGAGACAGAGTTTTTCTTTTTTATTTTTATAGATAACTTGGGACGGTGCTTCCAAAGAGGTGGGCGCCGGCAAGGGATACGCTTCCCTGACTTGATTCCGTCGAGCGCCGGGCCGCGGGCACCACGGGCACCGTGTGAAGTGTCGGAACTGTCACTCAACACGCTGCCGCATTCCTCTGCGCGCACAGAGCTCAAGAAGTGGCGATCTCCCGCCTTCTTTGCTCCCTTGACTTGACAAGTCGGAGTCGAGGGGTAAGTGCGTCGCGACAGACACTCTGCAAGCAAGGCACGTGCTCCTCGCGCATTTATAGCAGCAAGACTACTGTATTTACTCCCACAATGAACGCACTCGCGTAATGAACGCACCCCCCAAGTCAGCTCTCAAAATTCCGACTTTTTTTTTCACTCGCCTAACAAACGCACCCCCAACTGGGACGTCAAAATTTTGACCCCCTCCCCCCACGCGCGCGAAATGAACGCACTTTTCTATCCTGGTGCAGCGAGGTCGCGAATGCATGGGCAGCGTGGGCGAACAAAACGCCTTGCAAAAGACGTTAAAAAAATTCGCAAAGATCCAAGGGAAGCAAAAAAAAAAAAACATAAAAAAAAGCTTTTTTTTTTTCTTTTTTTTTTTTTTTAGCACAGCGCAGTCTGGACTTTGGGTTCGCGCGCCGCCGCTCGCAAAAAGGTAAGAAAGAGAAGCGGAGAAGCGCTCTAAGCGAACAAAACAGCTTGCGAAAGGCGGCAAAAAGAAAAAAAAAAAAAAAAAAAACACGGAGCTAAGAGAAGACAAAAACAAAAATAGCTTTTCTTTTTTTTTTTTTTGTTTTTTTCACAGCTCAGTTTGGTTACGGGGAGCCGCGCGCAAGGAGGTAAGAAAGAGGAGCGGAGAAGCCCTCTAAGCAAACGAAACTGCTTGCGAAAGCCGGCAAAAAGAAAAAAAAAACAACAAAACAACCCACTGAACTGAGAAAGAAACAAAAGAAAAAGAGGAGCTTTTTTTTTTCTTTTTGCACAGCGCAGTTCGGTTACAGGGGTCGTGCCAAGGAGATAAAAAAGATAAGCGGAGAGCCCTCGCCTAAGCAAAGCCAAAGAAGTTACTTCGATTTTTCAGGATAAAAGGTCCGTTCATTATGCGAGTAAATACGGACGCAAAAATTTTACTTCGCGTATTGAACGCCCCCCCCCCCCCCCCCCCCCCCCCAACTTTGCATCGATTTTTCGGAAAAAAAGTGCGTTCATTCTGCGAGTAAATACGGTATATATATTCCGCAGCTAATGGCTTTTTGCGCACATCTTGGATGGCTGGCAACAAAAAGAATCAAACAAACTGCGGATAAGGGACAACGAACATTTCTTTTTCTTGCACTGGCTTAAATATAGTACTTTCGACGGATCGTCTTTCGTATCAAGCATGTCCGGCCGTCGATACACTTCGAATAATCCGGTTCAAAATGCATGCGTTGGGATCGGGACCGCGTCAAACTTTGAAAAATGCGATAATTTGCGAGGATCGTCTTTAGTAGTAAGCATGTCCGGCCGTCGATACACTGCGGATAATCCGGTTCAAAATGCACACGTTGCGATCGGGACCGCATCAAACTTCGAAAAATGTGATAATTCGCAAAAAGCGATTCGTTATAACCAGGGATTACTGTATATCTACTGCAAGAATGGACGAGTGCCTCCCCAAAATTGTTACATGCACATGCCATATTAATTTGACAGATGTGTACGCTCTGCCTTGTACATGCACATGTGCGAAGTGGGTGATCCTTTCTCTTAAACAGCGACCCTTTTTCGATAAACAGCATTTCTCTAAGCCGAGGCTCTGCTTCCCCTAAACCAAACTTCGATAAAACGAGCTCGTTCTCTAAAACGTGTTTCGATGAAATGGCGTTCAAACAGGGTGTATCTCAAAACGTCCTATTCGCATTTCGCCCTTTCTTGTTTTGCACCATTCTTGTTTGAGACCTTTTCGTTTGAACCTTCTCAAAACATCCAAACCAGTTTTTTCGCACTACGATCAAATAACGCGAGCTACGTTCTCAGCCCTTGATTGGCTCCAACAGCTCGCAGTGTGTGCTGCAAGTCCACTTTAAGGAAAAACAGAGTATGGAATGGAGGTTAGCCCTTCCGAGTGCACCCTCCCACGGCCGGGAGAAAGGAAGACTACGAAGCCCTGCTTTGACACAAAGGAGCAGTTCGGTGTCTTATGGCCCAGCGCCTGGTACCACTTCCGGATAATTCATTGAGGGAGTCCTGACCTTTGCTGCATCTTTCAAGAGCAGAATGGACCTATTCCAGGAACCGTTAGCCAAACCGTGAAACCAAAGCGTGTATGTAAGTGCGTGCATGCAGGTGAGTTGGCAGGGGAGAGGGGTGGACTTGAAGCTTCTTCGGGAATATATGCGGTGACCAAGGCACAAAACCAGCACCTCAAAATGTCCCACTTGATTTTTTTTTCTAGGAGGATAAAACACACCGGATGTAACGAAAATGGACCAAATGCAACCGGCCCAGCCAAGGAGGACGTTTTGAGAATCGTCCTTCTGAGAAGGTCCTAACGAGAGGGTTGAAACAAGAATGGGCTCAAAAGATAACCGCCCGTTCAATCAACCGTAGTAAACCCGAATTCGATCCTGCATTGTTGTTTCTGCAGTGGCTCGATGCGTCGTTTCGCCAACACATGGCGGCGGCCTTTTGCCGGGCGCGTAAGTGCGATGAATTTGAGCGGCTCGGGCGGATTTTGTGACAGTCAGTAACAGCGGTTATTGAACTTCATTTTCGTAAAATATGCCTACAAAAATATTTGCATAAGCGGAAACAACTTGCCCCGCAGTGCTAACTAAGCCTCTCAAAATTTCCAACGCACAGCACACGGCATAGTACATAGTGCAAATGCGCATTTGAACCAAAAGGCAAACCGGTTCGAAACGATTCTTTTGTTTTGCTCCAGTTCAGATTCAGCTCCAAAACGGTATCAAACATTTCGGTTCGTGTTCTATTCCAGTTCAGGAAAAATAAGCGGTTCACTTCCGGTTACGTTTCGACACCCTGCTTGCAAGCAGACCCCTTCTAAAAGCAAAGCACTAAACTAGGGGACCATAAAAAAACCTTAAACTGGCAACTGCCTGCGTTCGTCGATATCACACAAAACATAGGCACTACTTCTGCAAAGCAAAAATTCCATCAGTACCACCCTGAACAATGAGTCAGCACCTGTGCTCACTGTTCACATAGAGATGCCAAAAGGCATCATCAATATTCACCACAGGTCTTCACAGTGTCCAACTAACTGCAGAAAGGACTATCTACTCTCCTCTTTGGTGCAATGATTTTTGCACTAAATGCCGGTTAGAATTAATTCCCAACGTCTCTACTATAACCTAAGATACATGCATTAGCTTTTCTCCCCACGCAGTGATAGTCGTAGAAAAAAGTTTTAAGAAAAACAAGCCGCACCCGCCCCAGAAACTTGCAGCCAGAACAAAGGACCGCGTGGTCCGGAACCGATTATATGCACCCAATGTTTAAGGGGGGACACTACCCAGAGAAAAAAAAATTCTGCAAAAAACATTGATTTTTAACAATTACATATTTACATCCATCTACATCCAGAGAGTATTCCCAGAAATTTTCACTAGTTTACACTGCATAGTTAATTTTTTTTTTTTTTTATAAATTATTTTCTGCCATTGAAGCTAAAGAAAGAGTAATGTTTAGAGCACTTTGAACACATTTTTCTCCGTTCCACTTTTTGGTATAAATTCTATTCAGTCAAAGCTATCGTTTGATAATGGCAATACCGGAAAGGCCCGTTCTTATCTTTTCCTGACTGAAATTTAATAAGGCATGCGCCTATGGAGTTTGTTTGTCACTTTACAGATGTCTTTTATAAAAAATGTTGAAATTTTGTCTAGACACAGAAGACCAAAAACTTGACCAATTTTGCAGAAGAGAAAATTGATAGAAATCAATGACATTTTGCAAAAAACTTTCCATAGGCACACCTCCTAGGCATTCTGCTACATATGTAGCGAATAAAAATCTTGAATATTGTGATAGTTTTCCGACGATAGATTAACTAAACAATGTAGGGGTGTGGCTGATAGAAGCTGCCCTAATTTTCTTCCCACTTAACCGACAGACCAGAAATTTTGTTATGCACCCTCTAGCATGACCACCAGTTTACCCTGTAAATTTAATTAATTTTAAGCCAAGGGTTCAAAAGTTGACCCTCCCAGGGGGTGTCTCCCCTTAACATAATTACAAGCTGGGGTTGGCAAAACACAGGGCATACGCTGACCTCCAATGTTAGGGTTTGGATATTGTCGTCATTGCAGCGATTGGACATGGGCCACTACTCAAATGCTTCTCGTGCTATTGATTATCACGAGCCCAGATCAAGTGCTTGTGCAATGCACAAGTCCAATTTATAAGCCGCACTCAAATATCATCACACAGGGAACTATGATAACACTGTGACCTACGAGCTACGCTGTCAAGTTTTGCGAAGGAGAGATTGAAAGAAAGCACTCACTTTTATCCTTCAAATTACACAGCAAAAAAAAAATATTTCTTGGTTGGTGACGTCGCATGCGAGTGTAATTGGGTCTCACTAGTGCCAGTAAGCTCGTGTAAAAGGAAAAACATTTTCAGTGAATACAGTCGAACCCCGTTATAACGAAATAGTACCAAAGGCAGAAAGACATCTGTTCGCCATATGCAATGTTCGTTATAAAAGTACACACCAAAACTGACGCAAACGTTTCCGCAATTGAGCCCGTGCAAGAGTGTGCACAGTACTACGATATAAAAACGCACCATCGCGGAGATCCTTACCTGTCACTAAGCAGCATTAAGGGGAGACACTGCTCTTTGAGGCAAAAATATGCTAAGAAAACACATTTTTGAAATTGTGTTTCTTGAAGATTGGCAGGCACCTATCATCTTGTCCTGAAAAATTTTCTTTAAATAAACCTCTCTCATCTTGAAATATTCTCTTAGAAACAAAGTAAAATGAGTGTCAGGATGTTTTTTTATATTATTTCTGAGTGAACTATTTACACCCTTTACTATTTTATAGAAGCCATATCTCCACTTGCACGTGTCTAACCTTCATATTTCTTTTTTCTTTGTCTGGTAGGTGTATGTGTGACATGTGCAATAAGGGGTACAAATATATTAAATAGGCTTTTTTTATGTGCCTTTTAGGTATCTTGCAACAAATCATTTTGAAACTGAAAAGTTCAAAAATGTCCTAAAAAGCTAATAAAGAATCCTAGAGCTTTCATTTATACCTTATTGGATTCCACATACTTTTTAGTTCACTGATATATGTTTATTTTTTTTAATTTTGGTAATTCAATTTGTCTTAGTCCTTCTCTTTGCAAATGAAATTTTCAATATTAACAAAACTAATTAGGTTACATCAAAACCAAGTACATACTTGTAGTCAGATTGTAATGGGAAATAAGCTATGTAAATTTCATTTGATTTGAATCACAAGTTATATAAAAAAAAGCTCTCGAAGCAGTGTTGCCCCTTAAAAAAATAGATCGGAACATGAGGATATCAATTTGAACGCGAGAAACGACGTTAGCTGGATCTATCATTACGTTTATTTGAAGATGTGATTTTGGGCTGGTGCCTCTTCACCTGGAACCACCGCACTGGAGCTAACTGCTGTTGTTGATCAAATCATCAAGCCCTAACAGACACGCCAGACTTATTGCTCTTGTCTGAAAAAGCAGACAAGACACCGGCAGATTTTGTGCCTTTACGTCCTATGAGAACAGACCCTCTTACATGTCCGGGCCGAGGCAAGGCCTAAACTCTTTTGGTCAGTCTTGATGGTGTTGCTCGCATACCAGTCTTTTATGTTCTTCCTTGCACTCCAGATGGTAAATATTGTGCTTGGTGCAAGCTCAAAGTCTGCAGTGATGTCTTTTTTCTTTTGTCCGCTGTCCACCGCCCTCAAAACCTTCACTTTTGTCTCCAGAGAGCCGGCTTTTTGCTTTGTCACCATTTGCAGCTCCGCTAAGAGTGGCGTGGTTAGTGGTTGGCTTTAGTCTGCACTGGTTCTTGATGCCTTGCATGGAGGCCAGCAGCGGCACAACCGCCGTAATTCGCTCGGTTCATAGGTGGCGCTACCTCCCGAAACGCACATTTTTGCACATCGGGTAATTTAATCTTTCCAAATTTTTCATTTAAAAATTACTTTTTGTATTTTTTCTACCTTTTAATAAGCTTCATAGTATTTTGTGATTCAAGAAAAGCAGAAATTGTTTTGCTATAACCGATGGCGCGTCAGATTTCACGGTTTCGGTTTTGTTATGTAACTAGAACTCCCAACCAAATAAAGCATGACCAACCAAATTTTGTGATTAGTTTGCTACATCTGATAATTCGCTATATCAGTGTTCATAATAAAGAGGTTCAACTGTATTGTAGCATTGCCCCTTTAAGGATTAACACATGTAGACCAAAGCCACATAACATGTCCCTTTCGTACGAGGAGGAGAATGCTCACGTGAGCCGCAGCCGAGGGGCGTAGTCCTGAAGTCCTGGTAGTGCTCTTCGTAGATGACCGGTAGATTGTTGCTGTCGCCGTCCAGCTCGGCACACTCCACTTCCAACGGCGGGAGCAAGGCAAGGTACCGGGACCTCCGCAGAGCCTCAGTCACCTCGTGAAATAGTTGGGTGCTGTGCGGGAGTTTCATGCGCGTTGTAGTCGTGCTCACAATTACGCACGATTAATAGTAATTAGCAAGATTTACTAAGTGGCACAACGGAAACCTAACCCCAGGCCATGGTTTGGAGCTATGAGGAGGAAGTAAACGGGAGTACAAGCAGCTGAACTAAGTACGACTCATGGGAGCCTGTGGTGGTAGGCAACCGTCGGCGCATGCGGCCGGCTCCCGAGTGGCGAGCTGTAGCTTTCCACGTGATCTCACGAGGTTACAGGGCACGTTACGACGCACCAACAAAGTGACGCAGCGGACATACAATGTCACCATTTCACACAGCAGCCAACAGATAAGGCAGCGAGAGCAATAAACCTCTTCCTCATACGACAAAGGCATCACGTGACATAGATGACGTCACCAACTGCAGCGTGAAACACCCCGCGTCAAGCGAAGTGGTCAACTATTATGCAAAAACGTTCAAAACCACCCAAAGCACATCGCAACGGAGCATAACAAATCGTAATGCAAGCATAATGCTGATGCATGATATGCTCTGTGCTGCCCCAGTTTATGAGAGTGATAGAGACAAGTTTAAATATTTTTTGAAGCTGTTTTAGTCTGCGTTTTCTGCGTGAATTCCAAACACAACTCGCACCTATTCTCGCTGTCAACTATTTTGTGCTAAGTTCTCGAGGCACAACATAGCTTCCGCAGTGCTAGGCAGCAATGCAGAAGCTACATTAGCCTTGATGACGTGGCACAAAACAGATGAAATTGAGTATAAAGTGCAAACACTCCGTAAGCGTTGGTACTCGGAAAGAAACCAAAGCAGTCTCGTACAGTGACTCTAATGCCACACAATACTTTTCAAATAAATTGCAACATTTATTACTTTACTGTTCATACACACCAAACACACATACACACAAAAAAAGAAAGGAATCAAAGTTCTGCATCGTCACGCAAGCATGACATCGCGCAAAGAAAAAGTATGATGTCAAAGCGTGGCAACACTCTGAGCAGGGTGTGCCTGTTTGTTGTCTTAATTTTTCTTTTTCTCCCCGACATCCTTATCTGTTTGTGCCACTGTTTCACTCTCTCTCTCTCTCTCCCACTCAACATTACCTCCCACTCTTCTTTTTTTTTGGGGGGGGGGGGGTTTTTTGGCTTTTCTTTTTTACCTGCTTCCTTATCTCATCTTTTGAGTGTTGCTTGCTGATAATTTTGTTGCACTCATTTTGTTCTCCTCATGATGCTGCATGTCTGCAATTGTCAAGTCAATTGGTGCAATTGTTGGAAGGGTTCCAGTCACACAATGAGCAAAATGAGTGATCAGTGCAATGAAAATTCAGTACCACGCAGTTCTTGAAACTCCGCATATCTCAAATATCTTTCTAGTTCTTATGACTGAGTTAATGAGGGTTTACTGTACGTAGGAAAGGAAACACACACCACACATGAGTCAACATCCCTGCCTAAGACTAAATCGAGATAGGTACTGTTAGGAGTGGTGAGTTGCCTTACATCTGATGGTACATACAAACAAAGGCGGATTTAGAGAGGGGGTCCGGATGTCCTAACCCCCCTCTTGATTTCTGCACGTGTAAAAGTTAGGGCGTAAAACGAAGGAGAGGGAGAGGGGGTTCCTAAACATATGGTATGCTGACCAACACCACACAACCCTCTCAGGAAATTCCTGCATCCGCCCCTGCACGTAAACCGAGTTTTATGATGAGGAATATAGTGGCGTCCCCCTCCAACCAAAGAAGACAAAGCCACCTGGCAAGAGCCACGTATATGCACTTTGCCTCATGTCACAAGGCAGTGCACACGCGAAAGCATGAAATTAAGATTTCTGCCTAGCACAACGCCGACGCCGCAAGTGCAGCTGGCGAAGTCCCTGCAATGGCTATTGCTGAATATTGAAGAACACCTTCCGTCCCAGCATAGCAGGCCAAACCTCACCTGGCGTCACTGGCAGAGAGGACCGAAAAGCGGGGCTTCTCGATGATGAAGTAGGCCTCTGCGAAGCGCTTCACCCTCTGGAAGTGTCGCTGACGGGACAGCTGCTGGCGCACTTTCTCCTGGCCAAGGACCACCTCCAAGAACTGCTTCCAGAGTACGATGAGGGCACCGCACAGCTGGGCCACGTCGCTGTTTGCCACCGCCAGAAAGTCCTCTTCATTGTCCACCTTCTGGTAAGAGGACGAAAGCCGTACGGCAAGCAAGTTAGTCTGCTTCTTGAGCAGTGCGTACAGTAATGTCACAGTGCTAAGCTCCAATTGGAAGAATAGTGAGTGAACACAAAGGGTAGCTAGAGGAAGTTCTCTTTGTTATCCACTTCTGGTAAGAAGATGAAAGCCATAGCAAGCTCATCTGCTACCTGCACAGGGGTACAGCGATGTAACAGCCCCGAGCTCTGAATAGACAGATAGTGGGTAAACACAAAGGCTAACTAGTAGGGGTGCACGAATACCGAATAGTCTAAGCTCATTACAACAGACCTTGTTACAACAGAGATTTGGATATAACATACCAATCTGTGAAGTTCGGTTGGTTTTCCTCAATGTACTAGTATTGACTCAACTTCATATCTGCATACAACATACTCCTCTTACAACAAATATTGAAATCTTGGTAAAAATCAATGTCAGTTATAACGAGCTTAGACTGTAGTAGTTTTCGAATCGAATACCGAATCGAATCAAGAAAAAAAAGCTGAATATTGAATTGAATATTGAATAGTGATTTTATTTGTAGAAATTTTTCGAAGTGTGCAGCAAATGAGATTATTATATGTGCAGAGTATGCGCCTGTTGCAGAATATGCATCTTGTACAGAACAAAAGCTCAAATGTAAAAAAATTCTGGTGAAAAAAGAATACAAAAAATAAAAGCAGTTGCTGTTGGATGTTGGGCACTAAAGATCCAATTTTATGGCACAAATATAATCTATCTACCCTAAACGTCACAAAAATACCAAAGTTACAGCCACACATGTCTTGTTTTCTTGTTAAAAGCGGAACCTAACACCGCGACTTTTTTTTAATAAATATTTGTATATCTCAGAAAAGGGGCATTTTGCGATATTTGGTTTCCATTTTAAGGAAGAAAAAGGGCACCCGGGATTTTATTTCACATAAATAAACAGATAGGTGTTAAATCTGAGTAAACAATATAATCTGAAGTAAGAAAAAAAACGTGGTTAGGTGGCGCAAGACATTGTCCAACTGCCGCTATGCATCTATTTTTCCGTTTATCTATCCCGTCTTAGAGCCTTGATTTAAAAAGAGGGAGCAAGTGAAACTGAAATCACGAAGACGGCTCCAGTGCAAATTGGTCGTAAGTGCGCATGTGTTGTGTTGTCGCGTGGAAGAAGGCGAGCAAGCAGAAGGGCGACAACGCCTGCCCTCCCTGCCCTGCCTGCCCGATCCCGATTGACGCCTTCGTCTTTTCGTCACCTTCTAGCAGTTCGTAATTCAAACGCGGCTATTGAACGGCAAGCACTCTTGGTCAAACAATTCTAGTTACTCTTAGCCAGTAGGAGCCTATGAGAAATTGTGAGTATACTGTGAGAGGAAAGTTACCGTGATCTGAGCAAAGACTTTCTCCCACGGAGGAGGGGCTGGGTCCTTGCTCTTAATGTGGAGAAAGCAATCCTGGGGAGTGGGAAGAGAGGGGAGAAGAAAAAGCAGAGGGAAGAAGAAATGCCAAAAGACCACAGGCCAAATGCCAGATTGAAACACCAGTCACCGTTAAAGTGTGTCCATACTCTCACCTCAGCTTAATCTCTGACTGCCGAAAACGTCACAACGTGAGTGGGTAGCCTAGATGAACTCTCGCGGTGCATAGGAACTTATGCTCCCAAGCAATACTTAAAAAAGTAATGAGCTTGTGCTCATAACCTTTCCTACCGTACATGCTAAGATGAAACATGCTACAACCTCATAGTTTGCAGAAAACACAAGATTTTATAGTAATAGTAGTCAGACACAGCACCGACAGCGCTGCGTCTATGCACTTCTCTCTCGTCCTTTGTCAATTTTTTTGCGCTGTTTCCACTTTTGCAGTATTAGTAACGTTGTCAAATATCTTTTCCATGTGTTCGGTTAGGCGTAAGTATGATTTCCTTGGTTAGCACCTCAAACGTGTGGGCTCTGCACTAACTTGTTCAAAATGCACAAGGTTGCCAACAAAACTTTAGCCAGACTCAAATTGAGAACACACTAGAGGTCCGCAGAATAAGGTTAGTCCTCAAAGAAAGACTACCTACTTCACGCACAATGCTCTGAATGTTGGATGCTCAAGTGAGGTGAAGCCCAGTGTTGAAAGTTGAGGTCATACAAAACAACTTGAAAAACAAGAAAATACAAAAGTGTACGAAAGGAGTACCACTTAGAAGTGATATTGTTAAAGAAGGAAAAGCATGAGGTTCTCGTCACTAGGAGAAAAGCAGAATCATGCATTGGTATGCCTTCAGTTGCTTTTAAACTGATGCTGACTTCTTTTTTTTTTTTTTCTCGGACAAATCTGAATCTGCGTTGGTATAGCTAATATTCCTTGGGTGCATTTTGTTTTCGGCCTCTCAGAAGGATACCAAGGAGCCGACGGCAAAACCTTGAGTGAAATGAAAGGCAAACTCCCCACCTTGGCAATGTCACTGAGGCCTTCCAGGCAAGAAGCCAGGTCTAGTGAGTCTGGAATAAACGGGACATAGGTTGCAACTCAACAACTTGGACAAAAAAAGTTAGTGCAGAGTTGCGGCACAACTACCCTCGGAACAAAGCAACCATCAATACCGCGTAATGCACATAGGACATAGGCATCTGTGCACGTAGACCAGTACCTTCACCTCAAACAAAAACCAATGTACAGTAACTTACTACCAACTTTTAGCGAAAGGAAGGAGCAAAAAAACAAATCAAGTGCAAGGTTTTTGATGGTTTGCAGAGATTAGGATTCGAGAGTGAGCAGGGCTAAAGGAATTACGAAATGATTTATCTTTAGCCAAATAATACTTTCAAGGGTACTTCGATGTGTACTATAAATACAGACGTCCCATCAGTTTTTGCCTTGCGCTTTAAGGCCGGATTACACAGCACCGTTTTCTTATATAGCGTTACATTACGGAAGCTTACGTCTCCTTGTGTCAAGAGTCGTTGGAACATCTGCGCTTCGCACAAAGCGTTGTAACCAACTGAGGGAGCGGCGCACATGCGACACGAAGCGCAGGTGTCTAGGCGACTCGCACTTCACGCAAGGAAACGTGAGCAAACGCCCCTGTGGGAATGGGACTTTATTTTGAAAGAAGGTGAAAACAGTTTTCTCTTTTAACTCGGTTTGGAAGAGAAATGTACGTGTGTGCACCGAAACGGGCGTCGTGGCACGGAACGATGCACTCTGCTGACACAAGTCGCACCCCCTAATTCGGGAGACCCTTGGCTGCTACACCGTGTAGTGAGAAGATAGGAGGATCGGGTGTGGGATGGTACACGAAACTAAGATCCGAAGAATCGGTTTCGATATCCACCCCCGTTTGTTCCGACCCGGACGATCATTGCGTACCACCACCATGCATCGCCACTTTGTGCGTCACTAGTGAGCGATACACGTTAAAGACTTCCGCCGGCGGCCGTACCACGCCGGCCGAATCTCTCGTCTACGGTGCAATCTGCTCGTAACGACGCCAAGTGTAACGTTGCGCTGCTCAAGACAATCATCGGTTTCTTAAATCTCGAGACTAGAAGCGCTCGGCTTCTAGTCCGGATACGACGACTGAATTTTTAGGTTTCCTCCTCGTCGTCACGAACTGACTGCACTATATGGCGTAAACCAGTCGCGCCGTACCTAGAAGGCCGACCTACCTCACGCCGTCTGTAGACGCTGACAAGGTGAGAACGGCGGGGGAGGAACTTCGACTGCCCCGCCTCCGGTGCAAGCTTTCTATCTTCGACAACGCTTCAACGTTTTGTACACCTCAAACACGCACACGCGGCCGAGGCATGGAGAGCGCGCACAAGTACGGGCGTTCGAAGGAAATGCCCTGCTGTACTCTTTCTGTCAGTAAACACAAACAAGAAAAACGTTTGATTTCTTTTTAAAATCGGTAGCTGCATAGTCACAAGACACCCATTTCGAGCTACAAGAGGTGTAAACGATGCTTGTCGAGTTGGCAGATAGCCTCCTTTTGCAGTTTAGATTGGTCAGCAGAGACGAAGCCTTTGACTGAAACGGTAGTTTAATGTTAATGTGAAACATTCTTTGGCTAGTTCGTCTGGATTTCGTGAAGCCATGTTTCGCGAAGACGTGGCCTGTGTCACGTCACGCGACCTGAACACCGGTTCAGTTTCCCCGCCGAGCTCAGCGGGAAAAATGATTTTGCGTGACTTTGTGTCACGTGACCTGTACAGAAATTCAGTTGTTTCTCCGCTAGATTTAGCGGGAAAATTGTTGCCACGGGACGTCGACGCCAGTTCGGTTTCCCCGCTAAATTTAATGAAGAAATTGAAGACGCGTGACATGATGTCACATAAACTCAAATTCAGTTTCCCCACTAGATTTTAGCGGGAAAATTTACGTTGCGTGACCTACACATAAATCCAGTTTATCCGCTAAATTTAGCGGGAAAAATGACACGTATCTGGCTGCAGCTTGCCATTCGCCATTCTATGTGGACGCAGGCCGACCCGACGGTGAAAGTCAATGGGGTGGACAGGAGAGGGGACACCTCTCCTGTCCACCCTTGGAAGTTACTACCGCTAAACACAGAGCATTTCACATAGCAACATAAATGAAGGGCAACCTGTCCTGCAAAGTTTGCCTTGCACTTCCATAGTGAGCTAAGAGGAATTAGTGGTAGCTCTAGGATGCCGTTAAAAGACGGAAGACTCCTTTCAATGACAGACAAGGTCAGGCACTTTGTCGGACTTTGCAACCCGGTCCCTCACCGAGCTGCAGCTGCTGCCAGGGGGGCAGAAGGCGCAAGCACTCCTTGAGGCGCCGCTGGAGACTGCCGTAGGCCGTCAGCAGCAACGAGCACAGTTCCCAGTGCACCAGGCAGGCACGCTGAAGGCGGGCAAGCAGACGCCCGGGCGTCTGCGAGAGGCCAACACATGCCCCGTCATCGCAGAAGAATCCTTCTCGAAAAAAACACTTAAGGGGACACACCCCCTAGGAGGGTCAACTTTTGAACCCTTGGCTTAACATTAATGAAATTTACAGGGTAGGCTGGTGGTCATGCTAGAGGGTGCATAACAAAATTTCATGTCTGTCGGTTAAGTGGGAAGGAAATTAGGACAGCTTTTATCAGCAACACGCCTACATTGTTTAGTTAATCTATCATTGGAAAACTATTACAATATTCAAGATTTTTATTTGCTAGATATGTAGCAGAATGCCTAGGAGGTGTGGCTATGGAAAGCTTTTTGTAAAAAGTCATTTATTTTTATAAATTTTCTCTTCCGCAAAATTGGTCAATTTTTGGTCTTCTGTGTCTTTGACAAAATGTCAACATTTTTTTATAAAAGACATCTGTAAAGTGACAAAAACATTCCATAGCCGCATTCCTTATTAAATTTCAGTCAGGAAAAGTGAAGACCGAGCCTTCCCTGTATTGCCATTATCAAACGATAGGTTGACTAAAATGGAATTTACACTAAAAAGTGGAACGGTGAAAAATGTGTTCAAAGTGCTCCAAACCCTACCTTTTCTTTAGCTTCGGTGGACACAAAATAATTTATAAAAAATTAACTATGCAGTGTAAACTAGTGAAACTTTCTGAAAATATTCTCTAGATGTTGGTGGATGTAAATATGTAATTTTTCAAAATCAATGTTTTTTTCTGATTTTTTTCTTCTGGGTAGTGTCCCCCCTTAACTCATAAATAACATGTATATCACAAAAGAAATCCCCACCCACTCAAAAAAGAAAAAAAATTTAGTGAAATATTTGTTGCAAAAACTGCTGAGCTATAAGAGATTCTAAGGCATGTTTCTAAGGCATAGACTTTGAAATAAATGCATGTTTCAGAATGGACCTTTTCCAAATACCGACGGCACCAGGCGGTGGCTGCACGAACTAAAAATTGAGGAAGTGACCTACCTGCGCTACCAATCGATAATGGGAGCTACGCTACCAGTTGCCTCGCTCTCTGAGCAGCGTCGCGTGCCCAACGCGACTTTAATGAGGGAAATCCGTAGCGTCCACCCAAACGTCGTGTTTTTCTTTCCGTCCACTTTCTTTTTTTGTGTAACACAATTATATATATGCTGCAATTACGTGTTCTACTCATCGATCTACAGCCTCATTCCGAATTTCCTCGATTTTTCGTGCCGACTTCCACCGCTTGGCATCGGGCGCTCGCGCGTGCGCAGAACACTTCTCGGAAAAGGTCCATTGCTCAGATGAGTCTGGCAACACAAACAAAGCACTACTACCATAAAATCCCAAGAGATGCCTTACCCCCAAAGGTAACCCGCCCCCTACTGCTCGCTCGATTTCTTTTTTTTTTTTAAACACCGAAAGATAGCCCCCTCCTAGTAATCGCAGTGTTGGGATCAATGATGACCTCGGCGTAAATGCATCTAGTTAGCTTCGGTGAGAAAGCGAACATTGCTGACTGGTAAGTACAGTCATCTTTGCTTTGTTGCCCCACAGTGATTACAAATTTGGCAGGGACATATGATCTTAAGATAGCATTTTTTAATGTTTTCTTGATTGCACACCGAAAGTTGGCCCACTCCTTATTATTACCCAATTTTTTTCTCGATTTTAGCTAAACTATCTTTTAAAATATTATGGTGATTTTTTTTTTTTTTTACTTTTTTTTTTATTTAGTTTATTTTGTGTCATTAGGTGTCCTATCTAGGTACTGAAACAAAACGTCTTCTGGGAGTTCAGTGTTTGTCTAAGTCACATTTATATTTTTCGCCACATCATTTAATCTAGTACTAGTTTTTAAAACATGGACGCTGATAATTATAGAGTCGAATGCAAAACCCACATTTCTTGCCTTCCCGTGAATGGAGGAAAAATCCTGAACGAACGTGTAATCCCAAAGACACCCCCCCCTCTGATCCATCGTCCTTAACGGCTGTCTGCAGAAACAAAAGAAAATCACCGAAACACTGACCACCACGTCAAATTCACGCGACATCCGACAAAATTCCCTCGGTTGTCACGCCCCCTTAAAAAAAATAGTCCTGGGGTTGCTCACTGGATAGATCAGAGGGTAACGCTCGGCCATGCTCCTGACAGGATTAAGCATGCCTTACTGCAATCACGGCATAACTGTAAGATGAATTAAGATGCACTAAAAATACGCGAAACAAATAACTGCTACAAGAGGGTTTCTGAAATTTCGTATTTACTGTTTCTTACGTCAACCCATTATGCTCAAAATATAAAAAGTTGAACTAGGTAGTAGAGAAAAAAGATCCGACGTGTAACCGTCAATGCGCTCATGCAACAGAGAAACCGCAATTGTTGATACAATAGTTGAAAATTTTATTCTGCATCAGCAGGTAAAGGCTTTCAAGATAAGAAGTACAGCACCATGGAAAGTTCTCCATGCCCTTGATTTGCCACACTAGTTCCTGTGCCGTGTGATTTCGTAGCACATGTCCACATATTGGATGTTTCACTTCCATCTAAATGTTAACTGCCGTTTCCCGATAAACACTTTCCCCGAGATTGTTCATCTTCACCGTGAATGGGTATCGGTTTGAAACTTCTATTTCTTTGATACTTCTATCAAAATACAGAAAAACATTCCTGGTTCCTTGCCATGCCCAGAAAGCGAACTCCAGCAACAGCCGGGGCACCGCACACAGACTAAACGCAATTACACTGCACACTAACCACGTGACAATTACGGAGAAATTCTCACTCTAAATTTGGTAGTTGAGAAACTTTTTCGCGAAATTTTGTGGAGAAATTGTTCTGCTAAGTATGGCCATACCTGCCAACCTGTGGACTTTCAAATTCGTAAAAGTCGCGTGGCTGCGGCAAGGGGTGGGGGGGGGGGGGGGGGGGTGACGCGAAGCAATGTGCAGCTTAATGTCAGCCTGGGCAGCGTGCAAAACGCTTACATCACACGTGCACGTGCTACACAATCCAAACTTCTCTCGCTTTTTGGGCGGCACAAAGCACGGAAATTTCGACAAGTAGGACTTTGGAACACCTGAAAGTACCTCTTTTGAGGTTTCGAGTTTGGCATTGCGCCGCGAAGCCAGAGTGACCAGGAGAATGCTACAGTTCTACGTGCAACAAACACAGACGCCATACTTCTCGCCTCGAACTGGCCGAAGCAACAAGGCCCAACAACGTCTGAACACGCCGAACCAACGTGCACCTGTGCACCGCCGAACACACGAAAAAAGTTTTGAGCTTTGGATTGGTTTTCGATCTGTGGCCACCGGATAGACGGAGAGTAAAAACCACAACGCTACTGTGGACGGTACCTATCGCCCTCTTGAGGCGGTGCAAGATACCGCCAACAACGGAGTTACAAAAACAACAACAAAAAAATAATAAAAAATAAAATATATATATATTTTTCGTAAGATCTGAAGCAAGATTCGTAAAATTAGTCCCAATTCATACATTTTACGAAAAATTCGGAAGAGCTGGCAGGTATGGTATGGCGAAGAAATACTATCTCAGTAACAACGACCCTAAAAAAATAACAGACCTGGGGACCCGCCGCAAAACCACGGCAGTAACCGTTGTCGTCGTAAAAGGAGTGCTGCAGCTTGCCACAGTGCTTATTGTAGGGGCACATTGCTGCCCCTGCTCCTTTATCGATGTGAAACAATTTAGCATTCAATTTGTGCGTGGAAAGGTGAGGTAAAAGTCCCACCTGGGGTCCGAAGAACACGCTTTCAAGACTAGCTGACATGGTCTTTCGTGAGGACAGCCTGGGACTGCTTGTGAACCACTGCGCCTTGCCAGTCCTTGCAAAACTGCAACAATGTTTGCACTCGTCAGGCAAAATAGCATCTCATGTGCGGTCGCACAATGGAACCCCTAATTATCGATCAGTTAATCAATCAATCTCGTGTGATGTAGTGTAAAATGTAGTCAAACAATGACGTGCACAGTAAAAATCCGCAACCAAAATGAAGGAAGAACTGCCTTTATTAGAGCACCGCGGTATTACATATAGTAACACACAGCAGCCTACTGAACGATGCACACTGAAGAAAGATTAAAAAAATTACTTAACAGAAGTGGTAATCGAGATAGTGGCCCACTAGGGGCGCTGGTATAAATAGAATGGCCACATTGAAAATGCAGGCCATTCCGCATGCATCCACATAGTGACCCCTACAGTCACAGCTACGAAGTGGCAACATGCAAAAAGAGAAAGCTCTTCTCAAGTTGAAACTACCCCCTTATAGCAAATGCACTCATATGAACAAATCAAAAAGATATGCCTGCACATTTGCATGCTACTTGCTGGCGACAGGTTGAATGCCGTCTGAAGGATCCTTCACATGCATCCTCAAGCATTTGTAATTATACGTAATTGCTCTGAAAGTGCCAAACATAAACTGCACCCATCTGTTCTTGTGTCTCTTGTTCACGACTGTAAGGTCAAAATAACACTTAACTCGTGTGCACACGAGGCCTAGTGCTGGAGATATTTGTGAAATTGACGGCACATAGAACCTAGAATTCAAAGCTCTCACAGCAATTTAAGCAGCTAGCTTGAACGAGTGGACAAAACATTGACAGCATCTGATGATCTACATATAAAGCTGGTAAATTAGGTTAAAAAAACACACGCTAAAATTTACCACCAGGCAGATTTTTTGCTTCTGTTTATGCATACGTGAATGTCTTTCTTGGTCACTGTCATGATTTCTGAATTGTTTGTCCCTAACTTGGCTCGCACAAACCTTGCCATGTCACACCTAAATTTTTCCAGCATGTATTTCTCTATTCCCAGTGAAATATGATTTGAACTCTAAGTCGCAGAAAGTGTCACACCTGGAACCCTGCCAAGACCGTTAGTTCTACACCTCGAGAGACCACATTGCAGGGTGTCATGTAATGCGCGCCTCCCTCAAAAAGGATGTGCAAAACGTGCAGTGCGAGACGCGGGCGTGGGCTTACCCCGGTTGGGATGATGCCAAGACGGGCCCCTTCCTTATGTGTTTCGAAGAGAGAAGGTTACAGAGAGGAAAGTCATTAGCAAGAGTGTACCTCAGACTCCCAAGAAGTATACATGCAAAGAAAAGAACATGTCGGGCCCCGTACACACAAAGGGCATGCAACTCGGCTTACAATCGTGAAAGAAGGAGACGACGAACTGCGCCGCCCAAAACATCTACACGAGCAACGACTCGGAACTACAACAAAGCAAAACTGCAGACGAGTTCCACCTTTCTAGTCTAAAATGCTGCTATAAATTAAGTTTTTGAGCCAATGCAAGCTACAGTACTCATCAAGGTACGAAACACACAGATCTCTTTAAAGTCCTGCATGTAGCAGGAGCGTGCTGCCTTCGATGATGTCTCAGCTGCATCCATACTGTTATCATCCTCACAGACGCCATAACAAAACTGAAGGGCTCGTGATAAAACCTCCTCTAAAGGCTGGTTCTTACATTTTCGTTTGAGTGTGAGTGACGCCATGGCTTGACTGACACCATGGCGAGTGCTTATGGCAAGAAAGCACACCGACGCCATCGTATGGGGTAGCTATGAAACACTTCTGACCCGCATGTATTTCATCCGCAGTATGCTTGAAATAATTCTTACCGTTAACAAAATACCATTTCCGATAGGTAGTGCTTAGATTTGGTCTCACAAATACCCACGAAACCTTCGTTCTGCACTCGGCGTCGGTTATCTCGCGCTACGTTGTCGACGCCATTACGTGGCCTCCGCAGTGCTCCGACGCATCTCCTTTGCACAACGGCGAACGCAAATGAGGCTCAGGTCAGGCGCTTTCGCAGCAGTGCAGGGCTGATGTGCTCCAGAAGCTACAGTGGCACTGACAACGCAACAAAAAATGGTCGACGCCGAGTGTGCCGTAAAATCCCGAGAGATGCCCCAAACCCCGAAGAGGTCCGGCTACGCCGAATCACAACCGGCTGTGCATGAACACCGTATCGCCTGGCCCACTTCGGGCTACGTTCGCCAGAACATGCAATATTCGACCGGTGTAGTTCGACCCCTACATCGCCACCTCAAGCCAATCAAACCGCCGGGCTAATCCCCAATACTTCCATTAACACCCAGTCCTCAGCGCATCTCGCCACCCTGCGCCACCTGCTCTGGGAACGCCCGGCAAGGCGAAAGGAGAGGGACATAGCACTCGCGCAGCTCGGTCCACCACCACAATTGACGTTCGATGCCTGGACAGCACCGACAGGTCCCACAGACGTCAAGAGGTGGGTCTTCAACTCACTCTTGGCTTACGTGAGGACGGCCGGTCTGGCCGGCCTTCTGTAAGCCCTCTCCCCCTCCTTCCCTCGCAACCCCTCTTCCATTTCTGCATCCTTACACCCTTCCCCTTCACGACAAGGCATGACACCGGTCGCGTCGTACTCCTTCTAAATATGAATAAAACGTATCCAACAACAACAACAAACCCCGAAAGCTAACCCGCCCCCTATTTTTGGCTCGATTTGCTATTTTCTTTTAAACACCGAAAGATAGCCCACTCCTAGTAATCATAGTCTTCGGATCAACTATGACCTCGGCGTAAATGCGTCTAGTTACTTACAGCGGGATATAAGCGAGCACTGTTGACTCTGAAGTACGGTCATCTTTGCTTTATTGCCCCTCGACGCGATAACATGTTTGACAGATACACATTACCAAAAATAGCATTTCTTAAAAACTTTTCTGTACTGCACATTGAAAGTTAGCCCGCTCCCTATTTTCACCCGATTTTTCTCTCAAGTTTAAACAGACCATCTCTCGCGACATTACAGTAGCCGCACACGGGATGGAAACAATCCGGGGCCACCGGATAAACTGCACCGGCACGCGCCCTTTGTTCTCCGGTCGTAGGCGGCTACGGGCGGTTGCAACGCGGCTGATCGCATTATGGTGACCGGGACGCGCCTCCGCCCGATGTGATTGGCGTCTCGTTCCGCCCACAAGTCGAAAGCGGTCTCAAAGTGGCAACAAACGACGTCAAAAAAGCCGGAGCGTAGCGCCGTTGGATGTAGCGATCTATTCCTTCGGCCGCAGATGATCTGGCAAAAAGCACGAGCAAACTTGAGCGTCACCGTCGTCGCGGCGTCCCAACTCCCGGCTGCCAAAACTTCCGCGGACCGTCAAGCCAGAAAGCGATTTGCTTGAGGCAGAACGGGCGTCTGCCACATCCAGGACCGCCGCTGCGACGCCGCCAAGGTCGCGACCGGTGAGGGCACAATGCCTCTACGTCGTCGTCGGGCGGAAATGGAGGGACCACATTTTTGGGCGCAGTAAACACACGGGCAGGAGACGCATTCCGCGCTCCCTAGTATCGGTAACCCATTCTTCAACTTGCCGGCGGTGCCAACATCTCGGCGCTGGTGCGGAGTGCGTGCAATCGGTGACCGTTACGCTCCGAAAAACGCGATTTCCTGGGGCTTTAGATGACGTCGTTATGCATTGTCATGGACTGTTCTAACATTTCCGGAAGATGCAACGACATCTCCAACAATTTTGAGCGCCGACGCGGCAGAAACGTCATCACTCCGGGACGTAACTTATTTACCATAACGTCTCGAGAGATGTCCCACCTAAAATCGATTAGCAAATAGGATTAAAGTAAGGGGTAAACTAACTTTAAATGTGCCATAAAAAAAAAAAAGTTGAAAAAATGCTAGTTTTAGATATATGTGACCTTCGAAACTCTCGATCGCAGACAGGGTTGACGAACCGAAGACTACCGTCCTTCTCTGTCGGCAACGTTCGTTTATCTCCCTGTGGCAACGTTTTTGCCAAGGTCACCGTAGGCCAGGGCCCTGCGATTACTAGAAGTGAGCTATCTTTCCGTGTTTCTGAAAAAAATAGCAAATCATGCCGAAAATAGGGGGCAGCTATCTTTTGGGGCTAGGCCATCTCTAGGGATATTACGGTAGTTACCTTAAGCAAACCTAGTCCCACATAATCCTTTCCAAAAAGCCACGGAAAAGATTGCTGGCGTACCTGAGGTAGGGCTGGCACAGGGCAAGTAGCGAGGCGTGGATTGTCACCGACACGGCAGAGAGGTGGAAGTAATCGAAGAGCACGGGGATATGGTGGTGGAGGCCACGGCTGGGGTCCAGGTGCAGGGTCAGGGCCCTTGTGCTGACGCACTGGATCGTCTTGTGGTGTTCCGGACTGGAAGTCCAGGGCGAAACCACAAGCGGGACTCAGTCGGGACGGACACAGCCGCGCTGCTCATTCGTCGTACAAAAGAGGCAGTGTTGGCCGCAGACAAACGACAGAATTGCCCGTGGACACGCCTCACGCACGTTCAAAGCATGTATGCTTCACATGTGTATGCTTTAAACGTGTCTAAAGACAGTTTTGTACGACCAAGGACCGTCATAAAAGAAACATGCCTAATACAGCGTCTGCAGACCATCTTTTGTACGACGCATAAGCAGCGTGACCACGGCTTACCACTTTCGGGAGCGCACATTCGAGGATGTGGCATGTGTACCATGTTTTCCTATGTATAAGTCACATTTTTTTTCCACACTTTTTTGCGGCACATTTCAAGCAACAATGTGACTCGTACGCATCTTCTTTTTTTTTAAGTAGTAACCTTGAATGCACAAATATTTAGTGTTGTGCAAATATTTGAATTTTCGAATACATAGTAGTTTCGAATAGTACTCTATTCGATATTCGCTTCGAGAGCAGTTGTAATATTCGTGCTTTTCGAAGTGTTCGCAAACTCACGGTCGCAAGTTTGTTTACTGTCTAAAGACCAGAAAGAAACAATATCTAAAATCAAGAATATAGTCACACGTTTAGCAAAATGGTATAAATATTATGGTGGGAACTTTGAAATATATTCATCGCAATCATTTCATCAACTTTTTTTAATAACGAACAAAAAAAAACGAGCAACGAACTCCAGAGACGCCGGCACCATCTTTGCCAATCTTGCCGGCCTGGTTGTCAGCACTCTTTTCTTACCACCGTGACCACGTCCAGACATAAATTTAGAAAAACAAGTTTAGGATAAAAATAAATACCTTTAGAAATTTCTCATAACATGCATAATTGCTCAGAAACTTTTATTTCCGATAAAACTCATAAACACGGTTTCAAAACATTTAAACTATAATATTTTGAAGGAATATTATATTACTACAGCGACAAGGCAAGTGGATGACATTGACATTGTCAAAATGACGGCAGCTAAGTCGGTTGGCAAGATGGACTAACGGCAGGCGTGAGAAGTCGAGTTTGGAAGTATTTCTAAAAACTTCCCTCTTAAAACTTCCAAGTTTTTTTAAAGGCAAGTATTCAATATTCGATTTGAAAATATTCAACCAAAATCACTATTCGCTTCGAATTCAATTCAAACTCAAAATCCACTATTCGCACAACCCTACAAATTTTCCATGGGTGTCATACTTCTCGTTGCATTAATTGGCGAGAATGTTGAAATTTGCTCCCCCTTCTGCATATATCGAGATTGGAATACAGGTATTCAGGCCCTTCAATGCAGTTTTGCCGCACCAACCATACAAATATGTAAGTGCGACTGTACCACCGTGCAACTTATAGACAGGAAAGTAAGGTGCATGCAATATCCTCACCCACTTAAAACGAGGAGCGAATTGCATGTAAAAGGGGAGTGGGCTAATTTTTGAGATGTAGAGGTACATGTTCTTCAGAATACTTTCTTTCTGCACAAAACCTTGACTTGTCAGAACACCGCTCCAACTTCTCCTCTGCTGGTTTTTTTTTATGGTTTTCGGCACACAAAATAATGCGTACTCCGGCTCAGGAATGCCTAGAAAGTCAGAATGACGCTTTCCAGAGATGAAACGTCGCTGTAGGAGCTCAAATCAAATGACACAACATCATCCACAGCCCTCACTGCTGCTGCTATCATCCAGCAACAAAGCAGCAAAAGCAGATAAATCACGCGATTGAAGCCATTATTGTAGCGGTCCCCCATGTCTGCAGGACGGCTCGCTCGACAAGTGCCACCGTCGTGCAGAGATTTATTTTCGATAGTTTGCCAGCTTGGGAGAAAGCACAAAAACAAAATCGAATTGAAGCAGTAGCTCTTCGGCTATCCACAAGAGGATGCGATGTGTTCCTGCGCTACAAATTTGAATTTTGGACAGTGAGCGAGATCCGTCGATTACGGTTGATCGACGGCCAATGGGCATGGTGCAGAAAGAGTTAAGGGGGAAATATGGAGAGACGGGTAGAGAAAAGTATGCGGGCCTTGTACGTGAACACTCCCTAGCAAAAACCAATACATGAAAACAAGCTCCAATTCCTGTCCTATGCATTAGTGTGAAGCGTTGGTGTTGAGAACTACCTTGTGAACGAAAGTGAAGAAATATTTCATGGTCCCCCTAAGCAGCTACTGCAAGTGGCTTCTCCATTATGCAGCCGTACAAATATTTACAATTCTTCTCTCTGTATTGTGCCTTTGATGGTCATGCAAATTCGGCTATTGCGGGATGGCTTTTGCTCACCTTTATAGACAAAAGCACTATAGAAACTAGTTCAACGGAGGTTAAAACTGCACCACAAATACATAGATTTCATGTCCTATGAAGAATCAAGCATTATAATATTGCCTTTCCATAAACTGTATGCACCGTGCAGGAATTAAGTTCTTGGAAAACTATGAGACAAAATGCTACCCCATAGCTAGAGAAATTCCTTTATTAAACCCTTGACAGTCTAATTTTTTGGGAACTTATGATCCTGAACTGCTTAAGGGGGGACACTACCCAAAAGAGTGGATGTTTGAACCACTTGTTTGATTTAAATTAGATTTACAGGGCTTGTTTCTGTTAATGTTGAGTACATTTCTGCCAAATTTTATTAACCTGGGCGATGTACAAAAAAAAAATTGCAAATGTTCAAAGATGAAAGTGGGCATTTCCGCGTAAGAAAACTATCGTTTTGAAATTACTTTTAAATTTGTCATTTTCATGTGTTATATTGCTTTAGGACAGTTCAGAGCAGATAACTATGGAGCTATATTTCTATATTATACCATCTTTCATAACAGAAAGGCCAGAGAAACACAAACACTGTTATTTAGATTTCCATCCTTTGTCCAAAAGTTTAGTTCTTGAGCATGAAAAATGACAAAAATAAAAAATACAAGCTCATAGTTATCTTCCCCTTCAAATTTCACCCCAGAAAGACTTCTAAAAGTGAATCGAAGTTATGTAAAAACAAAACGATAGTTTTCCTAAAGTTAAATTTCTGCCAAAAACTGGAATGGAGAAAAATGCATTCGAAGTGCTCCAACCTCTACCTTTTCTTTGCCATTGGTGGACCAAAAAAAATATATGAAAAATTAATTAGGCAGTGTAAACTAATGAAACTTTCTGGGAATACTCTCTGGATGTTGGTGGATGTAAATATGACATTCGTCAAAATCACCTTTTTTTTGCAGAAACTGTTTTTTCTGGGTAGTGTCCCCCCTTAATTGTTGTCTTCAAAATTACATTTGTCACTTTCAAAGTTAAATTTCTAGCCACGAACAGAATGTGAGAAATAATTTTAAAAATTCAGCGCAGCCATTTGTTGGCACAGCAGCAAACTAAGCCACGAGCGAGCCTGGTCTGTCCAAAACGGTTGAGTGCATGAACCGGAGAAAGCGGACGAGCTACACTCATCCTGAGCGGTTTGGCGACGGCTTCATGTTGATGAGCTAGGTTCATCCAAATGGCTAAAGGGTTAATGGATCATCTAAAGGGCAAGCCAATGCCCGCATTTACGAACTAAAGGAGAAAATGACAATAAACACAAAAGAGGCCAAACTAAAATCAAAGTCTTTATTAGGAGACCAAAAAAAGAAGATAAAATGTTAAGAGGTAAAATTCAAACAAAAGGAGTACCTGCATGCAGGAAGTCCATGATTATAAATGGAAATCAAACTGAAGTTACGGAAGATTCTAACCCCAACATGAAACATTTTGCTGTCCAAAAGATAGTTAAGTAGAGATGCGGATGCAGGCGCTAGGACGGGAAAATTATAAAAGGAAGCAAAAAAATAACATTTCTGGAAACTAAAGGAAGTGTTAAGCCCAAGTGGGACAGCACACATGACTACAGGGCGAACCCCCCCACCCCCCCCCCCCCACCCCCCAAAAAAAAACATTAAGCGTTTTCTTTGTTGCTAAAATAAACTATGCATCGTCGAACACAAGGTCTCTGCCCAAATGGAGTGCCAGCAGTCCGGAGCAGATGCCAAGTTTCAGCGCTTACCATTATCTGCCTGAAAAGTTATAAGCAATCTTTGAAACTTTTCAAAAGGAAACGGCAGCCATAAAAGCCCATGAATACATAGAGATCAATGGCATCACCTACCAGAAACTGGCCCCCTTTCCCCATTGAAGCTTAAACAAAATATCCTCAATAACTTTTGAATAAGACAACAAGTAGTTCCGAAACTTCGGCATGTGGTCTGGAATGCTAGCGCTGTATTTGGGCAGAGACTGAGTGTATTTATTTCTGCAGTGAGAGAAACTCTGCATTTTTTTCGGGGATACACTGTACATTGTTTTGGTCCGCAAAGAGCAGATTCCTATTCGTCTCGAGATTGAACCGTGTCGCCACAGTGCGGCCGAAATAGGAAACATGCGAAAGCGGGGATACCACCGTGAGTCGTCCGCTATGGACGCACAATCAGAAGCATGTACCTGGACAACGCAAGCCCGTTCCCGGCTGAGCTGTACCCTCTTTATTAAATGTTTGGTGTTTTTGTTGTTTCTTCTTACTAAAGGTTGTGGTGTATCGTTTCACACGCGTGGGAATTCAGCAAAGCGATAGATATTAAGTCGGATGCTTTCATAATCTTAGTGCTCTAGTTTGTAGAACCTTTGGTCC
The DNA here is from genome assembly GCF_016920785.2 of Ixodes scapularis. Classification (NCBI taxonomy): domain Eukaryota; kingdom Metazoa; phylum Arthropoda; class Arachnida; order Ixodida; family Ixodidae; genus Ixodes; species Ixodes scapularis. Next base: position 35,317,056 of record NW_024609883.1, read on the forward strand.
TACATATTTTTGTTATCTTGCACAATCCATAGCTTTTAGGCAATGCTCTTTGTTGTAGCAGCGGGTTCATTAACAAATTAACCCGACTGATCGCCACCCTTTAATAGACTTATCCAGTGGTTCTCATGCATCGATGTTTCACAAACCGCTTGCGGATCACCGGAGATAAAGGAGGACCCCGTTTGTGGTGAGGACAGGGGGAAGGTATAGGTTGAATAAAATAATGATACAATAAATGAATTTGACTAAGGGCTAGTGTGAAGTAGACTTCTCTTATTGACAGACACAAAAGAAAACTCGCCTAAAAATGAAAACAATTCCTTCTTGACCTTAAAAAGACTGAGGTACACCTAAGCACTTCTTATGAGTTGTAAATGCGAAAGCATGTACGCGTGTTGTCCTTTGTGTGTTGGTGCGCTGACTGGCGCGGACTAGAGTTCCTGTATAGGCTCCCTATGGGAGCCAGAGTTGCGCGTCTGTTTTCCACGTGCCGCCGCGCCGCTATTCGCCGAGATCCGATCATGTGAGGAGCCGGATCAAGTGCCGTGCGGGAAAGTACAGTGCAATCCACTTATAACGATAATGAGAAAGCCCCAAAATTCAATTGTTATAACCGAGTATTGTTGTATCTGGACTAGAAGCTGGGCGTTTCTGGTCTTGAAACTCTAGAAACTGATCGCTATAATTGTACTGCATTAGAATGGCAATCTGGGCTAGTTGGTTCACGTCTCCTTTCCTGTATCTTGTCCTTGTGTATTTTCGGCGCCCTGAAAGTGATCGCTATAAGCAGTACATCGTTATATCTGGTATCGTTATAAGTGGAGCGCACTGTAAATGAACGTGCCCCGGCGTACGTTCGTAGCGCAGCGCCGCTATTCGCTGAATTCAATCACGTGAGGGGCAGGATCAACATGCCATGCAGGAAAGACGGCACTACGGGGACGAACGCGAAACTCTCGCTCCCGTAGGGAGCCTATGCAGGAACTCTAGCTCTGACAGAAATGCAGCACTATAAGGTGACCGGTCGTTGAAACTGACATGCAGCGTCAGTTTTAACGAACAGCCACCCCATGGCGTTGCGTGTCCAGCGATTGGAGCTTGGTTGGCGCGCACTAGCCAATGGGATTGCAGCGGAGCAAAAGGTGCCGTTGGCTGTGGGCGCGCACTAGCCAATGGGATTGAAGAAGTGTAGAAGAGCTGTTTGGCGTGGTTTCAAAGCTGACGACGTCGGCTCGCTCCAAGAGAGAGTTACTGCTTTTGCATTAAGCCACCTTTTACTGTTGGGCTTGACTGATCACATAGGGTTTTGCGGACCCCTAGAATGCCTTCACAGACCCCCATTTGAGAACCACTGGACTAATCAATCAACAAATCTGTTAACTGATTATTCTGCAGTCATATTACATGAAAGACATTAAACTATACATTTGTTTAACTATTTTTACTACGTCATAAATGGCCTATTGCATTTTCATATTAAACTTCACGTTAAGATGCCCAAAGAAATATGAACATGGAAAGCCTTTTAAAGTGAAGTAATTTTTAAGTTATTATCTAAACAATATAATCACCCTCGATGACAATCACAAGCATGCTGAAGTGGTTTACTGTGCAAGCCTGTGTCCTAAAAGAAAGAAATATGTCAAAAATATTAAAGCAGATATTTGTTACTTTTTCCTAAATTTCTCCAGTACAAGATTCCAATTAAACAACAAAATGAAATATCTCAGTTAAAGCATCACTCGAATAACCTGAAGGTTAATCGATGAACAGATTGTTCCCAACATGCGTTAGATGAGGACAGAGGGTGATCGAAAAGTCTCATGAAAGTTGCTAGCCCTATCAGCAAGAGCGTCGCCGTGGCTGATGCTGTCTGTGTCGTGGTGTGGGTCGTTTGCTGGAGTTGCAGATAATACTATGCTTGAATAGAAGATTATTTAGCTATAAATTTATGGCTCTTGACATCCACGGCCCTCACCGAGAAAATTAAAGCGGGTGACCGTACACTACCAAGAAAAGCATCAAATAACACGCACGCTCCTGCGTTGCTCGGTTTCACTCGTTTGTTCCACTCACGGCAGATATATTAGAATAGTTTGTTTCACTTGTTTCAGTTGTCCTGCAAATGAGCATTTTCCGGAGCATAACTATATGAGGTACTCTCTCCTCATCGCAACCCAGTAGAATTGTTCCGACTCCGAAAAACTTACCCACACCATGGTAGAGTGAAGGGAAACATTGGCTGCAGCAGAACTCATTAATAGCACGGTAATTTTCAATACAGCACTAACTTTTCTTAATGCAAAATATTTATATTACTGCAAAAGCTAAAAGTTAAAAAAGAAATGCATAAAACCTGCAATTTCAGAGCCCACAATACCAGCATTATGTTATTCAAGTTGGAATTCAATGTTTTGTTGAATTCCTAAGCTGGAGAACCGATTTATCTATTTTAAAACAAAAGTATTTAACATATACAGTGCACTTCACCCGGAGACAGGCATCCGTCTTGGTAATCAATGCTTCCCAACGTCTGCCTAGGCTGTACGCTGGTAACACGATTCAATCTTCAGTAAATCACCGAACAGTACAGCACCATTTTCCACTAAAATTGTTTTTTCACCGATGCTATGCGACAAAATAAATGCAAGGATCTACACTGTCTCACGCACGAACGTGGAGCACCTATGAGACAGCCATGCTCCTATCCCCGCTTTGATGGTGATGATAGTGCAACAGTAACACCACCTCTAAGTCGAACTCGAGGCCAATAGCTTTTTCACGTTGAATTAAAAGTGCAATCTTCTCAACTTCATCTTCTTTAATAAGTACAAAAGCACGGTCACAAGCGTCATACTCTCATGAATGGATTCACAAAATTTGGGGTACTCTTTCCCCAAGGGGGCCTTAATGTTGTTACGCATTTTTTTTTATTGGGTTCAATAGCTAGGAACTAGTTGGCTGTAAAGTAGGGGAACTTCTATCAAATGTTTGAGTGGCATGCTGCCTGTTTATCTACTATAAATGAGTCACTGGTATAAAATTTTCATCATTAGAATGATGACACATGGTGAACACCAAAAACATCACTGCATTTAAATAAGATTACTGTTTAAAAAAAAAATAACAGAGTTGTAGTGGTGGAAGGAATTAGACTAATTTCGATGTCATAAATACTATGTAGAGGCAGTCAACTTACCCAAAATTTTGGTCTGTAAACCATAGCTCTACAGAAAGAAGAAAATCTGTTTTGGAGAGTGTTTCTCGTATCTGAAACAAAAAAAAAAAAAAGATTACGAGAAGATGAAAGAAAAGCTAATACGATTTCCAGAGAATCTCGGATTGACCAGTGTTATGCACGTGTGCATAATATACACATATTGTGAAGTTCTTGCCAAATTTAAACACTTTGAGTCACAGACAGTCATTGGCAAATATCAGACAAGCAAAGGCATACAGTAGTTATGCTTAAAAGGGACACTGACAGCCCCCCAAATTTTTTTTTATTTTTTGCCACATGAATATTACACAATCAATATTTTGCTACAGAGTCACATATATTTTTATTAAAGTAAAAAAAAAAATGCAGCTGCTAGAAAACCGAAACTGAACTGCGGAGGAAGAAGAAACATAGAGGAGGAAAGAGTTGGCAGAAATCACGTGGCTGTGCAACTTTTGATCATATTTGGTGGTTACGTCTAAGTCACAGAAAACGGCACATGACCACGGAGAAGAGAGTGAGCACGACTCAAACTGGCCAGTTCTCAGTCGGCAGTTTTCGAGGGGAAAGAAAATAAATTTGAAGCCGCGAATTGTTTTCTGGTTAGTTGGGCTCTCAAATGTCATGTACAAATAAAAACCTTGGCAAGCATAAATACCCTGTCGGTGTCTCTTTAAATGCCACAATCTCTCAGAAAGGTTTTTCATATTGAGCTGGTAGACACAATAAGCTGACAAAAACCAGCAAGAAAAAGAACATCTTTAGGAGAGCACAGTACTTTCACTTAAAGGGGCTAGGACACGAAAATTAAATGGATAATTATTCTTGAAATAAAACTCATAGGCTACTTAACACCAAGTTTTTGGATTTTTAGAGTTTTAGTAATTTCAATAATGAATTTACGAATTTTGATCATTTTCATCTGGTGACAAGAAACACTGTCCAAGTTAGTCACACCATGGTGCCCATAAACCCCGTGATCACGAACACTCTCTCATTCTAGGCGCCTCCATGATCACCCAAGCTCGCCTTGCCGCAGAACAACCAAAACCGCTCACGCAACTCGGCAACCCCAACGCTATTCTCACTCTCGCCCCCGGCCCTCTGACCTTCCACCCTGCATGCACCTGCGGGATTGACCCGGACAACGGCTACCACAGGGAGTTTGTCCATGACTGGCCGTTGCTGGAGCTGGTCGCCAGCGGGTCGCAGTCAGAAATAACAGCTTTAAACATCTCTTGAAAGCAATCATTCTCATTGCAGCTGCAACCAGTGTCAAAGACTTTGACTAAGCGAGCGATGCCGTAATCGTCACAGACCGTGTGCTCAAAACGCGGAGAAAGTAAACAAGGAGGCTGAAGCTCGAGACGCCAAGAGAGCCAAGACTCTGAGTGCATGCAAGGCGATGCAGCGCGCTTGGCTGTTGGACGTCACCAGCCCCCCAGCTACGGCGGTCTTTTCGAATGGTGCGGTTCCGAGGGCCCCGCATATAAATCGATTTATCCACGAAACTATGGCGCCATTTTCCAAACAAATTTAGAAGGACTATAGGAATATACAATGGGTCCTAGGAGTATAGTTATCTCATATTTTATTTTTGGCATGTCCTGACCCCTTAAAGGACACATGCAAAGGACAAAAACATTTTTTTTTTAAACAGCTTAGATGAAAAAAGGTAATCGTAAAACAATTTAACAATGAAGAAAAAAAATGTTTAGATCTATATTTACGGCGCTGTACAAATTTGTAGTTGGCGGCCCCGGGCGCCGCGGAAAAGTGGCCCTTTTTTATCACGTGACTGGTCTTTATTTATCACGTGGTGCTTGCGCTCGTTCGGAAGCTTCCTATGGCCTCTAAAAGTAGCTTATTCATATTTGTTTGAAGTATAACCAAAAACTAAGGTTAATAAGTAACTTTTAGAGCCCAAAGGAAACTCGTGAAAAAGCGCAAGTAGACGCGATAGACCTGTGCGCCGGTCAAATGACGGCGGCGGCGGCGCCCCGAAGCAGACAAACTTGTGCGGCGGCAGCGATGGCGGCATGGAGAAACGCGTTGAAGCGGCGTTGCATAACGCTCAGCGTGAGACGGCGGCAGCACGACTTTGCGACGGTGGCGACGCTAGCACGGCAGCGCACAGGCCTACCATGTGACCAGTGGGGGCTCCCGCGGGTGCCAACTACAAATTTGTTTTGCGCCGTAAATATAGCTATAAATTTTTTTTTTTCTTCGTTGTAAATTTGTTTTATAATATTCTTTTTCTAATTAGCAATTAGCTGTTTAAAAAAAAAAAAAAAGTTTCCTTTGCATGTGTCCTTTAAGCAATTAATAGAAATCTGTTTGGGTAGACAAGAATACTCAGAAAGATTAACCACCATCCAGCAAAAATCAACAGCAAGTGCTGCTATTCTGATTAAGTGCCTTGGTATGTTAATATATTTGATTAGAGTATTACTTTACTATAACTAAGTAATTGCATTGTGGGTATGTTTAGACACTAAGAAGTTAGTTAGCCCGAAACAGTATCTGGTGTCTTTGCTGTAGAAGAGCAATATAACCAGTGCAGTACAACTGCTAGCCTGTGGTCTTTAACGTGCATCACGCAGTAGTGATACACGGCCACACGCTGGTACAATGCCCCTACAGATTGAAACAAGCCGGAGCAGGGACTGAATATTTTTCTATGAAAAAACAAAGAAAACATACCCTGTGGCCATCAACAAGAGCATGGACCTTGAATGTCACAGTGTCGTTGAGGTGCACTTCTTCGTTCTTGTACAAAATTTGGAATGTCTTGCTCACGGCAGTGCCGTTGACTACGCAGGCGGGAAATACGATGGGTAGGGCTGAAAGCGAGGTAGAGAAAAGTGATACTTAAGTCACAGGTCCTCAGGAAACACAAAACAGCCAACCAACAACATTCTGCTCGGAGCCCATGAAAACGAGAGAAGTGGTGTTTGATCTTGGCAAGCTGTCGGCTTGTCCCTATTCCTCAAATGTGCCAAAATAAAGAGGGCCACACTCACCGCTGCTGTCAAACAAAGAAAACCAGCGACTTCTTGTTAAAGCTTTCATGGAAAACAAAAAGTAAAAAATGCATCTTCTTTTCTTTCAAAAGCCGCTAATGTTGAGAGAATTGGGCGACAGAGCTCAATTTCAGACAGAAAAACGCATATGCCCACAAAAAAAAAAAAAAACTTTGGAAAGCTTCAATGCATAGACGGAGGACGTTGCATCAGGAAAAGTGGTTACGAGCAATGCCATATTCGTAAAAATGGCTGCGATCAGCAGATTGTGGCTGCATAATATATACCTGCTGTCGCAAAAAAAGGTCACAATCGCACGTTGAAATTTGCTTAGAAGGGCGACGGAAGGAGCCGTGCCTTAGGTTCTTTTGGGTTTCTAAACTAGGTGGCGCAAGCTACCATCTGCTATAAAGGGTACAGCCATTATCAGCCATCCATCCATCTTTACAACGGTGCCTGGAATACGTCTTCCACTGGTGTGTCTACAGTCTAAACCTGTCCGTACATCGAACGCAGCCCTGAAGTGACAACAAACGATGTTGCAGAGGCTGGCACATCATGTTGTTAGACGTCACGATCCTGGTAGTTAGTGCCAGAAGTCCCGGCAAAAGGTATGAGGAACGCGAGTGTCGCAGTCGTCGAGGGGTCTCAGCCTGCAGCAGAATAGGCACCTGCCGCATTTACAACCGCCGCTGTAATACCTCCAGGATCGTGATTGGCCGCTAAACGCTTCTACGACGTTATCAGGTAGAAATCAGCCGGAGACACACTCGAATCACCATAGTGATGCTGACCGCGTAAAAATCATGCTCCAGGCTTTATGTAAGCGAACCCGACTTCTAGTTGATTATAAGCTGTACTTTCGGCAAGGTAAGCTGAATACATGGTTAGAAGCTGCACTTTCGTCTGCACACGTCCAACCAAAGTGTAGCCCTATTCAAATGCTCGATGGCTTCGTTCGAGCATTTGACAAGGGCAAGAGGCTTACCGTATCCTTGTATTAGAGTGTTCCTAGGTAGGTTGACCTCGACTTTCGCTGGCAGTCTTTGCGGCACCTTGAGCGATGTCCTCACTTGGTAGTAGCTTTAAAAGAAAAACACTTACTGATTGGCACTCGCGACACCGGCGTGCAAATGACATCAAGCACACGAAAATCGCGATCTGGAGTCTTTAAAGGAGTCATGAAACGCTTTTTCAACTTTTTTTTGTTTAGCTTTCCTCCTCAACTCATAAATCGCGCATTGTACCAAACAGTTCAAGAAGTCGGAAAGAAGGGAGTCCCCTCTTGCTCGGAATCTCGCTTGTGTAGCCCGGACACAGCCATTGTCCCCCTAGAAGATTAGCCCGTCGCTCAAAATTCCGACTAGTTGCTTTCCCCACCCCGTTCACCCCGAAGCCGACAGTGCTGTGGAAGCTACGTGCTCGTTGGGCCAGCCACACCTTTTCCACGTGATCACGCCCTCTCGCGCATACCGACCCGCAGAGAATGAGGTCAGGTGATCAAAGGGAGGCGGCTGATTGGTCCGGCAAGCGCGTAGCTTCCACCGCAACGTCAGCTTAGGGGTAAAGGGATTAAGTGAGGTCCGGAGTCGTGTGACGTGCGCTTGGGCCCTGGTGACGCGCTGCGGGGGCCCGGTTATGGTGGCTAGTAGCCCGGTGACGCGCTGCGGGGTCCGCGGATGTATCACAGTGAAAAGGCGGAGAGTTTACGAAGGGACGGAGGTACGAAATAGTCCGCTATGTTTTGCAAATTTTTGTAGCGAAAGTCAGGCTTCTGACTTTCTACCTTTGTTCTTTTGGCCCACTGACCGATATGCTATTAGTAAAATCCCAATATAAATTGATTTACTCCAGCCCAAAATTCGTTTCATGGGTCCTTTAACCACAGACCCAATATGGTAATGTGACAATAGCGCTATTATGTCTATGCCGTCGACGGCAAACTTACCCGCGTTGAAAGAGATCTACATTGCTGAATTTGAATAGCTCAACGGAGAACTCCAAGGTCACTTGGAGCTCTGTCATTCTCGGCAGCCTTTACAGTATCTGTTGGTCCTGAAACACAAACGCAGAGATATGTTCCAAAACGATTACTTTTCACAAGTGCATCCAACTTACGTAACGATAAGGGGGGGGGGGGGGGGGGGGGGGGGGAAGAAAAAAAAGAGTGAACAAGCAGAAGTTTGGAAAGATCACCATAAAAATTCAGTTGCAGCAGAGTACAATTCCACTCTTCCAACGTGCACAATGAGGCGGGGAACCAAGGTCGGATCGGTGCAAAGTATCAGTTTCCAATGCAAGTGACATTTGTCGGAGGAGCTCCTGATGCCTGCACGGTTGTGGTAGTTGGAATGGAAGGAACGTACGTTTGTTGAGACTTACCGTGACAGGGCCTTAAGAAACGACATCGTTCTGAGTTTCTCCAGCGCTTGAAGTGCCAGAGATGCAGTGGTTCTGTGTCGAATTCCCGGCGAAAATTGGATGCAAAAAATCATTAGGCCTAAGCCTGTAGTCGGCCTCGAAGACCGGAGCACAACGTCGGCCCCTAACAGCCATAGCCCTAGAAATTCACGGCACACTGTGGAGCGGTGAATACTTTCACAAGCATCGGCACGAACGCGCAAACAGTTCTCAGAAGCCAGAGACACAACACATTTCAAATCTTTCCGATAAGACGGCCGTAGCCGCGACCAGAGCAAGCCGCCATTTTTAAACACCCGTGTGATCCCGATAACGATAGACTAGGGACAACTCAGTAGGTCAGTCACCACATCACCACGCAAACGCGGTGCGGACCAATGTGGTGCCAACCACTGATCTCAATGACAATTGCTGGATCGCGCTTGCCGCTCCCGCAAGTGAAGCCACCGGGCCTCACTCGCTTGGGATACGATTTGCCGTTTTTGCTAGCCTTTGCTGCGGTTTTCCAGCGTGCTGACGACACGTTTTCTAGTCGTTCGTCGTCATTCGCCGAAGAAGTTTTTTGAAGACTCTGTGTATTGTTGAGACTTGCCGTTGTGAACACGTGGAAAAGTTTACGAAAGTGCAGTGTCGCAGGAAAAAGGCACAACGCGTCGAAAGGAAGGGCTGGCGGCGTGTTCAAAGCATCCTTGGCACGCCGAAGTGCCGTGTCTCTGTGCCTTCGCGCGCTTGGATACCGACCAAGAACCGACGCCGTGTGAATGTGTTTAGCGAGTGCAATGTGCGTGAAGCCGTATCAAAAGGTACAACTCGTCGAAAACGTGTCGCCGGGGGTCGCGGCGTGATCAAAGCTTCCTTGGCACGCCCAGTGATGCATCTTTGCGCCTTCGCACGCTTGGATACCGGTCAAGAATTGACGCCGCGCCAAAGTTCTGAACGTGTGTCGCGCGTAGATGCCTTTAGATCATTTATATATATCGGCCACGGAGTTCTGGATCGTCCAGCTGTTCCGGTGAGTTGCTATCAATAAAAGGGGGAGATCTGTACGTGTTCTTATGTACTATATTAACCATGGCTGTGTTTCAAATCTACTCTAATAGATTCCGTGGGAGCACGAATAGGGCAACGTTGTGGAGCCAGGGGGGTTTTTGAAAGCAAAAGTACAAGACGGCGAGAATGAAAATCTTTGAAGCGCGGCCGATATGAACTGTAGAAGGGTGTGTACTTGGGCTAGTTGGTTATTCATGAATAGGAGGTAAAAGCGCTAAAAAACGACGGACAAGTTGAAGAATGACGAACACCACAGAGCGCTATACCGATATGGTCGTGTGCAATCTGTTGACCAATTACAATTAGGCGAGCCGCGCTCAAACGTCAAGTGCAATTAAGTATTTTGATAATAAGCCAGCACTGATCAGTGATGAGGAGCTGTTGTGCACGGTATTGTGTAAATCGTCTAAGGACGAAAAAAAGACGTACCTTCTCCCCATCTTCCGTCGCTAGTGGACGCTGGATTAAGCTCGTTCCTAAACCGCGAGAGGAAAAGACGCTGATCCAGAGGTACGAACAGCTTCACGCACATTGCACTCGCTGAACACATACACACGGCGTCGGTTCTTGGTCGGTATCCAAGCGCGCGAAGGCACAGAGACACGGCACTTCGGCGTGCCAAGGATGCTTTGAACACGCCGCCAGCCCTTCCTTTCGACGCGTTGTGCCTTTTTCCTGCGACACTGCACTTTCGTAAACTTTTCCACGTGTTCACAACGGCAAGTCTCAACAATACACAGAGTCTTCAAAAAACTTCCTCGGCGAATGACGACGAGCGAGTAGAAAACGTGTCGTCAGCACGCTGGAAAACCGCAGCAAAGGCTAGCAAAAACGGCAAATCGTATCCCAAGCGAGTGAAGCCCGGTGGCTTCACTTGCGCTGCAGCGAACAAGCGGGGAAGCGCGATCCAGCAATTGTCATAGAGATCAGTGGTGCCAACAGTGCGGACGAGGCGAACAACCTTGTCACGGCCAGACTGGCCAAACTCAAAAGAAAGGAAAAAATAATAATAAAAAAAGCCGCGGCGCGATTGGAGGCTCAAGGTCATATTTCCTTAATTCAGAGCAAAACAGTCGCAGCTATGGAAGGTATCTTTAAAACAGAAACAGTAGAATGCATCGAAGCACCTTCCCCGGGGCCTGGGCAGTGTTTCACTATGCCCTGCCCTTGGATCTTGCTTAAACGGAAAACAAAACAGTACCTCAATGTATTTTAATAATTTTCTACACAGGCAAAAAAAAAAAAAAATAAATAAATAAAGAAACACGAGCACGCTCGATGCGGCACGAGCGCGTTGAGCCACTGGAAGGTCACGATAGTCCCGAAAGTCCCTATTTGAGCCTTGACGGTTTCTTGACGAAGAAAAAAAAAAAAAAAAAAGAGTAATAAGATTCCCGCTCAGCTCGCACAAGTTAATTGAACAGCTTTCTTGTGAGAATTGAGCCCGATGTACAAGTTTCTGTAAGTTCTGTCCACTTTTTTTCTACAGGGTGTACTTCTCTAGCTATTGTCGAAAGACCCAACAGATGCCTGTCACTATCCTTCTAGAACGTGGACGAACGTTACTAAAACACTCAGTTGGGAAACTCGCCGTCGAAACCTGGGCCGCTGGCGTCCACCGAGACCGAGCTAAATGCGACAACAGCGCCACTATTTTTCGTTTGTCTGTACTGTGGGCACCTCGAGCTTCTTGAAAGCCTGTTTTTGCGTAAAAGCAAACGGAAAAGACTCTTTTTGTATGGAATTTATTGGAGTTTAGTACCAAATGATGGGCGCGTGATGTTTTTATCATCTTTAGTTCGCAAGGGTTTGCGGAACAATTAATATTGTTTTTATACAACCTTGCCTCAGCGGGCCTTTCAGGTAGCGCGTCTTGACCTAGGTGCATTTTAACTGCGTATGTTCAACGCGACGCGTCCGCCAGGGAGGCGGGGGTGGCTTCCCTGTAATCTCTACCGCTGTATCTGTTGTTAAAGCCAAAATAGAAGTCACGTGCAGTTCCTCGAGTGGCCGCTGCGGGAGAAATGGTGGCGTTGTGTTTGTCATTAGCTCGGTGCTTGGAGACAGATTGGGGCCACTTTTTCAAAGCTGTCTTTGTGGAAGTTTCCCAACTAAGTGTTTTAGTAACGTTGACGTGGACGAAGGGTGCCGAAGCACCCGCCGAGAAGAGACGACACGCAGCCTGGTTGTGATGGTGAACCACTGATCTCAATTAAAACATTCTGGCGGGCTAGTTGGTTACACATAATTAAATTACAAATAGCGCTAGGACGAGGACAGACGAAGAAGTGGACAGGACAGGCGCTGTCCACTTCTTCACCACACTGATCTCAATCAGTGTGGTGAACGATGACTGACTGGAGCGGCGTGCGCTCAAGGGTGTTGGATGGATGGATGGATGTTACTGGCTATACCCTTTGTATCGGGTGGTAGCTTGCGCCACCTAGCCTAAGTCTAAGAAAGACAAACATTTGATTTGATTTTCTACCCCTTAACTATCACCAGGTAGTGTGGGATATCACCAGGATGATTTTCGGGGGATCGGGCAAAAAAAACTAAAAACATCACCCCCCGCCTCTTCCCCCCGGCGAGGGAGTCGCCAATTTTCCTCTGGTCAGACCTTGTCGGCGTTACCCCCGCACCGGACCCACTGGGAGACAGGGTTGAGACTGTGGGCCGGAGCCACGCGGGAGGGAGTCCCAATTTTCCTCTGTCCCGCCTGTCCCCAGCTGTGCTAGTTAGTTCTGCATCATTCAATTTTCCCTAGATAATTTCCACCAATCTTCTAATCGCCTCTTTGTGACTGTAATCCTCTTCTCCTCCGTCCCTCCATCGTCGCCAGCAAACCCCAAGGCCCCGGCCAGATCTGTTACTAACGGCCAGATCTGTTACAACTTACTAACTGCCTCCCTGCTCTCAAAAGACGACCATCCCATGTCCCCCTGTACTCCCTCATTTGGTGTTTTTCCATGTGCTCCCAGTGCCAGCCTGCCTACGCTTCTTTGCCGAATTTCTAATCCTGATTGAACCTCCGATTTCATGCACAGCACTGCATTGCCAAAAGACAGCCCTGCCACTATCACTCCTTTCCATATACCTCTGACCACTTCATATCTATTATAGTTCCATAGCGCCTTGAACTTCATAATTGATGAATTTCTTTTCCCCTTTCTAATTATATTCTCCTCGTGTTCCTCTAGATATTTCGTTCCCTCATTGAGCCAGACTCCCAGATATTTTTATTTTCCTACTTGGTCTATTTCGATGTCCTGTATCCTCAGGGGTTCCCTCTTTTTGTCATTAAACACCATTACTCCAGACTTTTCTCTACTAAAACTCATGCCCAATGTGTCCCCTTCCTCTCCACATATTCCAGCTAGTTCCTGTAACGTATCCTGGTTATCTGCCATAAGTACTATTTCAGCAGCGTACATCAGTCCTGGTATTACCTGTACTACATTTCTCCCTCCTTCCATATAACTCACATCAAAACCTAAGTTGCTCTGCTCTACTTTCTTTTCCATTTCCCTGAGATATATCATGAAAGCAGAGGTGACAGTGGACAGCCCTGCTTGAGCCCTCTTTTTATCGCTGCGGGTTGTGTAGTTTCTGCCTCCCATGCTATAATTACCTTATTGTCTGTATACACCTACTGAAGAAACCCAACCAAATATGCATCTAAGTTATATTCTCTCAGCTGACTCCAGAGTTTTTCCTGGCTCACATTATCGTACGCTCCCTTGATGTCCAAATAAGCCAACCACAAAGGAGTCTGGTTCTTCATTGCTATTTCTATACATTGTGTGGTGACGAATAAGTTAGCTTCCAGTCTTCTATCTCTTCGGAATCCATTTTGTAGCTCACCCAATATTTGATTTTCTTCTACCCATTCCTCCATACTCCGCTTTACTATCTGCATAACTAATCTGTATAGAACTAAAGTTACCATTATTGGGCGATACGACTTAATGTTGTCTTTGTTTCCTCGGCCTTTATATATTAGTCTCATTTTACTCAGTTTCCAATCCCTAGGCACCTCTCCTCCCATAATTATTTGATTTATTGTATGTCGTAACTTCAATTTGCTTGTTTTTCCTAATGCCCTAATGAGTTCCACGGGTATGTCGTCTGGGCCTGTTGCTGTACCTGCTGGAACCTTACTTTCTGCCTTATCTCATTCCCTTGCGGTCGTCTCCATTGTTACATAATTCTGCTCCTCCTCTATGCTGCTGCTGTCAGTGCTATCCACCGTCCCCCTCTGCTCAAGCTGGGAGAAAGCCCCTTCGATTGTCTGCCTAATATATTCCCGTGCCTCTTCCCCCTCCACTCTTCTCCCTTCCTGTGTGGTTAGCACGTGTTGGAAACTGTCTTTCTCCCTTGCGCTTTAATATGTTCCCAAAACCTTTTCGCTGCATTCCTATCTTTTTTATTTATTTCCATCATCCACTGTACTCCTGCACTCCCAATTTTGGTCTGTATTAAAGCTGATGCCTCCCTTTTTAGCTCTTGGAAGTTTTCCCATTTTGATTCTGTCTCAGTTGGCAAGGCTCCCCTTTTCTTTGCCCACCTATGCTCCCTAGATGCCTCTTGGCGCTGCAATATGGCTGCTTTGACCTCCTTATCCCACCAGCTTTTTGGTTTGTGTCTTCGTTTTTGCTGTCCTCTTTGTTTAATTCGATGCTTCTCTAATTCTCTTTTAAAGATTCCTATTAGATCCTCATATGCCCATTCCCTTTTTGGTTGTTTCGATACTATGTTCTCAATGCTTTTCGATACTTTTTGTATTTGAGCTTCACTCAGTTTAGGTTTACCCGCTCGTTCCTGGGCTTGCTGTTCTGGTTTTGATGCACCGAATTTAATCTTAATTCGTTTGTGGTCACTTCCTAAGCTTTTTGTTCCTTCCTCATCTATTTCCATACTTCTTAACCTGGCATACAGTTTGTGGGACATGAGGCAGTAGTCTATAGTTGAGTGCGAGTTGTTTCGTTCCCACGTTATTTTGCAGTCGCATTTTACTTGAGCATTCACTAACACTAGGTCAAGGGCATCACAGAAATCTTCTAGCAACTTTCCGGTTGTATCTGTGAATCCATCAAACTCTTCTAAATGGGCATTCATGTCTCCTATGATAATTATTTCCTGATTAAGACCAATTTCTCTGATGTCCCTTGAAATACATGTAAAGTGTTTTGTATTTTCCTCCCTCGAGTCTTTTCCTGTTTTCAGGTAGGCAAATCCCAGAAGAGTGTTGAGGCCTGTTACTCTACCATTCAACCATAAGTGTTCTCTGCAGCCTTCCCTCTCTCTTTTCCAGTCCTGTTCTTTAACTAACATGCCCAAACCCCCGCCTTTGCGTTCACCTTCCCTCCGGTTGCATCCCATCCAGGAGTAGCCTGATATGTATGGTGGTTCCTCCTCATCTCTAAGGTGCGTTTCTGCTACCCCATATACTGTGAAATTTTCAGCCTCTAATTGCTCACCAATCTCCTCCCACTTTATTCTGTTTCTAGCCCCCTGCATGTTTATGAACCCTATATTGAGCCGATTCTTTCTCTTATTTTTTCGGGGCTTCCTCCTGCTCTCCCTGCTGCTCCTGCGGTACTCACACCCAGTAACTTCTTCCGACTCTGGTGCCGGTCCATCTTCTCCCGCTATGTTGCCATTTAGCCAAGGATGCTCTGTGCTTCTAACTTCTAGCTAGTTTATTGGTGCGGTGACCAATGTTGCCCGCCGAGCCAGGCGGCCGCAGACGGGTGGACTGGAGGGGGCGCTACATACTTGTCACAATGCCAGTAAAGCAGAACATCGCCGACAAGCATCAGTGCTCCGAGTGCGCCTTTGCACTCGCGAAAGACCACTGGGGCATGAACACGCGCGTCCCGAGTCCGGCGCTCTGGCTAACCGCCATTCCCATTCCAACTGATCTCGGCGCTCGGTTAGCTAGCTCCGAATCGGTGACCTATAGACCCTTTCAGCCAACATTTCATGGGCGCCGCCATCTTGACGTCACGTGACCCTGCCGCCATAGCCGCCGTTCAGTTTCTCGCCGTTCCTCCGCGTTGTTTGCTGCACCGGCCACTTTGTTTTCGTGTTCTTTTACGTTCCGCGTTAAAATCGTGTGTTTTCTTTAGGCCTTTCTTTAGCATGGGCGAGCGATGTGTTAACTTTCCGTCTGTTTCATTAACAGAAGAGGAAATTGCCTTCTTAAAATCTTTTTCGTGTGGGTAATTTTACGTGTCCCCCTCGAGCCCTCGGGCCTGTGGTCCCTCGTGCCTGCGTGGCCAACCCTCGAGCGGATTCCGCGTTCTGTACCACTTTCTTTTCCTCGTTCGTTAACACATGAGTTGTGAGTGTGCGCTTGTCTGTCGTCTACGTGTTCTTCTTCTCTGTCCTTGTCCTTGTGTGCGCAACTGTATCTAGGTTCAATATACAGGGTGTTTCAGAAAACGCAGGCCAAATCGCTCCTGCGAAAACTAGTCTTCGCAACGACAAAAGGCTTGTGGTGTTTCGGTCCTGGGCCAGGGGTCCATTTAGGAAAATTATTGAAGTCCGGAATAATTAAGTTGTTAATTATTTTTGCGCAGTAACTTTTTTAATATTGTGTTTAAGGGCATGGTTTAAATTAGAAAATTGCTCAGCATCATCAAAAAACACCAAGTCAACAAATTTCAAAACGATAGAAGGCACGCGAAGCATTTTACGGCTTTCTGAAAAAACCGCACACATTCGACGGGTTTTTAAGTTTCGGTTTGCTATCGGAGCGCATCTCGGCCCCGGTGGCACCGCGCACCGTGGAGAGATAGTGCAACCAACCTCTGCTGCGCTGACATGGCGCGACGCAGCAGAGGCTCCAACAAAAACAGTTTTCACCCCGTTTAGTTCGTACCGACGCAGCTGTTGCCATAGCAACCAGTAAAAGGATCAACGTCGCAAGCCGTTGCAGTCGCAGTTCGACCGAGTGGGACTAGGAATTCTTTTACTGGTTGCTATGGCAACAGTTGCGACGGCTCCAACAAAAACGGTTTTAACCCTGTTTAGTTGGTACTGACGCAGCTGTTGCCATAGCAACCAGTAAAATGATTAACGTCGCATGCCGTTGCAGTCGCAGTCCGACCGAGTGGGACTGCAACGGCTTGCGACGTTAATCCTTTTACTGGTTGCTATGGCAACAGCTGCGACGGCTCCAACAAAAACGGTTTTCACCCCGTTTATTGGGACCGACGCAGCTGTTGCCATAGCAACCAGTAAAAGGATTAACGTCGCAAGCCGTTGCAGTCGCAGTCCGACCGATTGGGACTGCAACGGATTGCGACGTTAATCCTTTTACTGGTTGCTATGGCAACAGCTGCGACGGCTCCAACAAAAACGGTTTTCACCCCGTTTAGTTGGTACCGACGCAGCTGTTGCCATAGCAACCAGTAAAAGGATCAACGTCGCAAGCCGTTGCAGTCGCAGTTCGACCGAGTGGGACTGCAACGGCTTGCGACGTTAATTCTTTTACTGGTTGCTATGGCAACAGTTGCGACGGCTCCAACAAAAACGGTTTTCACCCCGTTTAGTTGGTACCGACGCAGCTGTTGCCATAGCAACCAGTAAAATGATTAACGTCGCAAGCCGTTGCAGTCGCAGTCCGACCGAGTGGGACTGCAACGGCTTGCGACGTTAATCCTTTTACTGGTTGCTATGGCAACAGCTGCGACGGCTCCAACAAAAACGGTTTTCACCCCGTTTAGTTGGGACCGACGCAGCTGTTGATATAGCAACCAGTAAAAGGATTAACGTCGCAAGCCGTTGCAGTCCCACTCGGTCGGGCTG